>NW_028289024.1:0-600000 GCF_059628265.1 Tinamus guttatus
GGGCTGCATTGCCATGGCGACGCCCCGCCCCCTGGGAGGAGAGCTCCGTTGCCATGGTGACGCCCCGCCCACAGCCCCGGTACCGACGCGGGGCGCGGGACCGGCCGAGGCGGCGGGAAGGGGGATCCCGGCGGAGCATCCGGCCCCAGCTCCGTCCATCCCACCCCATCTCCATCCCGATCCCGATCCATTCCCTTCATCCCCTCCCATCACAGCCTCCTGCAATTGTTACGGTTGGGAAAGACCTTCACGTCCAGGCATAAACCCGTCCCCCACGTCCTGCTAAACCATGTCCCTGAGCACCTCATCCACACGGCTCCTGAGCACTGCCGGGGACAGCAATGCCACCTGGTCCAGTGTGTCACCACTC
This sequence comes from Tinamus guttatus, assembly GCF_059628265.1. Lineage (NCBI taxonomy): Eukaryota > Metazoa > Chordata > Aves > Tinamiformes > Tinamidae > Tinamus > Tinamus guttatus. The sequence goes on from NW_028289024.1 coordinate 371, forward strand.
CTTCCATGCAGAAATGTTTCCGAGTGCTCCCCTGAACAGCTCTGCCCCATCCTCTTCCTGTCCCGTCATCATCCATCCCACCCCATCTCCATCCACTCCATCCCATCCCATCCTGACCCACTGCATCCATTCAACCCCACTCTGCTCCTGCCCCGTCTCCATCCTGTCCCCTCATTATGGGCCTCACCTCATCTCCATCCCACCTCATCTCCATCCACCTCATCTCCATCCTATCCCATCCCATCTCACTCCATCCCATCCTGACCCTCCTCCATCCATTCCACTCCGCTCTGCTCCTGCCCCATCTCCATCCTGTCTCATGTCCATCCATCCCATCTCATCCCACACCATCTCCATCACTCCCACCCTCTCTCTATCTCATCCCAACATGCCCCATCCTGCCCCATCTCCATCCAGCTCATCTCATCCCATCCTACACCAGCTCCATCCAGCTCCTCCTACCCTATCCCATCTCCATCCTCACTCCATCCCCTCCTCACTCCATCTCCTCTCCCTCATTCTCCACCTTCTCACCCTCCCCATCCCTCCTGCCACCCAGTAGCCAATTTTAGGGCAATGGCTGAGCCATGGGGACCCGAGGCCACTGTGCCCAGGCTGCTGGAGGTCCCAGGCAGCATCACCCCGTGCTCCCATCCAGGACTTTTATTCCCAGTGCACACAGAAACATTTCCACCTCCGCAGGATCAGGAGCGGACGAGGGCAGCGGGACCCTCATTTGCCGGGCCAGTAGAGCACGAAGCCATCGCGGCTCTTGCCGAAATCGGGGCTGGCCACGTCGGGCCGGGTCTCCACGGTCAGCAGGCGCCGGCGGCCGCGCAGGCTCAGCTGGATGCAGTCGGACACGCGGACCTGCAGCTCCCGCTTGGTCCTGCAAGAGCCCGGCTCAGCGCGGCGCCTGGGGACGCCCGCGTGCCCTCCCGCGTCCGTCCGTCCGTCCGTCTGTCCCACTCACGTGCGGCAGTGCTCCAGCAGGACGCCCACCAGCTCGCCCGCGGCGGTTGTCACCCGGCGGCTGCGTCTTGTGCAGGCACACGGCCACGTCGTCACGCTCCTGCGTGTGGAAGACCACGAGCTGCGCCTGGCAGCTCGTCACGCTGAGACCTGTCACCTGCGGGGCGCGCGCGGCCATCAGGAGGTGGGACACCAGCGCCGGGCGTCCCTCATGGCCCGAGCTGGGACACTGGGAGCCCAGCGGGCAGGGGTCCTGGGCATCCAGGAGATGGGACACCAGGAACAAGGGATAGAGGGACCTGGGACACCAGGAGGTGGGGACATCAGGACCTGGGACACCAAGAACAAGGGATACAGGGACCTGGGACACCAGGAGGTGGGACACTAGCACCTGGGACACCAAGAACAAGTGATAGAGGCACGTGGGGACACTAGAAGATGGGATACCAGGATCTGGGATATCAGGAGCCAGGGACAGAGGGACCTGGGACACCAGGAGTCAGAGATACAGGGAGTTGGGACACTAGGATTGAGGGACAGAGGGACATCAGGACACCAGGACCTGGGGCACAGAGATCCTGGATCACTGGGATCTGGGCCCCTAGGACACAGGGACCCTGGCAACCAGGGACCCCAGTGACCTGGGACACCAGCAGCTGGACAGCGAAACCTGGAGCACCAGGTGCCAAGGACCTCAGGGACCTGGGACACTTGGAACAGGATAGTGCAAGGCAGGGACAGCAGGTCATGAAGATGCATGAGGGAGCTGGGACAGTGGCACCAGGGAGCACCGGGGACACCAGGAGACAGGATCACTGGAGAGGGAGGACACCAGGAAACACAGGACAGGAGGACACAGGGAACATGGACCTTGGGACACCAGCAGTGAGGGATCCCAGGGAGCCGGGTCGCAGGGAGGCGGGACCTGAGGACATTGGGACAGCAGGGAGCTGTCCCCAAGCTCACCGTGCTGAGGGGCAGCGCCCGCATCACCCGGTACTGGCGCCGCGGGTCGAGCTTGTAGAGGTGCTGGTCGGTGACCAGGATGGCCCGGTCCCGGCTCTTGTTGAAGCGGTTGATCTGTGGGGACAGAGCCGGCATGACCCGGAGCGGGAGGATGCGGCAGCGCCAGGGGACGGCATGGGGGGACCCCTCACCTTGCGCACGTGGCAGGAGAAGAGCACGGCGCCGAAGTGCACCTTGTCCCGCAGCGCCTGCACGCGGCGCGCGAAGGCCAGCGCCAGCGCCGGGTTCTCCGTGACCTGCGGGGACACGCGGCGTCGGGAGGGCGGCCGGGACCCCATGTGTCCCCACTGGCCCTCGGTGCCCCCCGCGAGCCCTTACCGAGGAGAGGTAGTCGCGTGCCCAGCTCCGCTGGCACCCCCAGTCCTTGCGCAGCCCATGCAGCGCCCCGAAGGCGGCCACCTTGGCGCGTAGCTGGGCCATGTCCGACGGGGGGATGTTCTTGATGATCTGCCGCGCGCGCCACCTGCGAGGGCCCAGGCAGCTCGGAGGGCGCCCCACGAGCTCCGGCGCGCGCGCCGCGGCCGGGCCGCGCGCTCACCTGCGGAAGAGCCGCTGCGTGTCCTCCTGGAAGCGCGCCAGCACGGCGGGCGGCGCGGGCCACGCCACGCTCTTGCCGTAGTCGGCCATGGCGCGCACGCCCTGGAAGCGCCGCGCCAGCTCCCGCAGGTAGGACTTCACCTTGTGCCGCTTGTAGTAGCCCATGATGGCGTAGGCGGCGCGCAGGTAGCGGCAGCGGCGCCGCGCCAGGGCGCCGCGCCAGGCCTGCGAGACACCCGAGGTCACGTAGGACATCCCATCATGGAGGCAACCTCTTGGTCACCTCCTCCTCCATGCCAGGTCCGTAGAGCAAACCCATTGCCGGCTCCTTGGGTCAGCCCAGAGCTTGGGGATCCAATCCCAAGACCATCCCGGTCTTGGTGAAGGCCGCTTCTTGGTCACCTCCTCCTCCATGCCAGGTCCATAGAGCGAACCCATCGCCGGCTCCTTGGGTCAACCCACAGCTTGGGCACCCAACCTCAAGACCACCCCGGTCTTGGTGAAGGCCACCTCTTGACCACCTCCTCCTCCATGCCAGGTCCATAGAGCCAACCCATCATCAGCTCCTTGGGCACCCAAACCCAAGACCACCCCGGTTTTGGTGGCAACCTCACCCCTGGTCGGGCCATTGTAACCCAAGTTGCATCCCCCGCGGTGCCCACCTTCTGCAGCAGCAGGACGATGATGGGGATGAGCTGTGCCCGTGCCTGCTCGAGGCTGAAGAGGGTGCGCGGTGTGCGGATGAAGACCTTGGTGTGCCCATAGGCCACGTCCTCCTGGAAGCCGTGCTGCTCCAGGAGGGCTTGCGTGGCCTCGCGGTCGGTGGCCATGAGGTGGTTGGGCCAGGTGTACTCGCACGTCATCTTGTACCTGGGGACAGACTGGGGGGTCAAGAGGGACAGCGGGAACTCGGGGATGTCCTCGGGGCTGGGGCGGCCGTACCGCAGCAGGAAGCGGTCGTAGGGCTGGCGGTAGGCGAAGCCGGCGCGTCGCACCCGCACGTTCTCCAGCAGCCCCAGGTAGGAGACCTGGTGGCGGCAGCGCTCCTCGTCGAAGAGCTCCGGGGACTTGGAGTCGTTGGGCTTGATGCAGCGCACGTAGTAGGGCTCCTGTGGGGACACGCGGTTGTCCCCTCCTGCCTGCCCCTTGCGCCCGCTTTGGGGACCCTCACGTGTCCTGGGGCCAGGAGGCTCCAGGGACACAGGGTTTGGGTGGCACGAGGACAGCCCGCTGGCTGAGGGACAGACCAGTTGGCCTGGGGACATGTCAGGCCGACACAGGGACCACCTGGTTGGTACAGAGCATGGCCAGCTAGCTCAGGGTCATGTCCAGCTGGCAAAGGGACATGCCCAGGTGACACATCTGGCATGGGGACATGTCAGCTTGGCATAGGGATGTGGCCAGCTGGCACAAGGACAGTCCAGATGGCATGGGTACAGCCTAGCTGGCAAGGTGACATGCCCAGGTGACACGGGCACAGCCCAGCTGCCATGGGGACATGCCCAGCTGGCACAGGGACAGGCCTGCTGGGCATGGGGACGCTACCTTGGAGGCCAGGTTGTCCACCAGGGCCACCATGGAGTTCTTGAAGAGCGTGGCGGCGGTGAGCGGGCGCTTGGTGACCTCGGTGATGCTCTGCTCGCCGTCGGGCCACATGGCACGCAGCACGGGGTCGGCGCTGGGGACAGGGCACTGGCACGGGGCTGGCGGCACCCAGCCCCACTGCCAGCCCCATGCCGGTGTCCCCAACCCCATGCCGGTCCCCTCTGTCCCCACGGAGTGTCCCCAGCCCCAAGCGGGCTCTCTCCCCAACCTGTTGTAGAGGAGCCGCTTGAAGTCCTGGAAGAGCGTGTCCTTGTTCTTGTCCAGGAAGCCCTCCACCGAGTACCTGTGGAAGGGGGACACCATGCTGGCCCTGGGACAAGCCACATCCTGAGGGACCCAGGCGTCCGGGCAGCCCTACGTCCCCCAGTCTTTGTTGTAGGTTGCAGGGGGCTCTTGCAGGACCAGGGTGCCAAGAACCTCCTCCTGGGACACGGGCACCCGGCCCCAAGCCCTTATCCAGCCCCATGGAGGCAAGGTGGGTGCTCCCCTGGGGAGCCTGGGGGAACCCCATGGTGCCCCGTTCTCCCGCACTCCTCCCTAGTCCAAATGATCCCCCCACCAAGGTCCCCCATAGCCTCCCATGGTTCCTGATGGTCCTCCATGGCCACCATAATCCCGCAGGGTCCCTCTGTTGTCTGAAACGACTCCCTATGGCCACTCACTGTCCCCATTACGCCCCCTGCCCCTCATGGTGGTGGGGCGTGGGGTGGGGGGAGGTGGTCCCTATGCCTCCCCCACAACCACCCATGGATTCCTACAGTCCCCCATGATCTTCTGTGATTACCAATAGACCTCTACAGCCCCATTGTCCCCTATGGCTCTGCAGTCCCCCACGGTGTCCTAGGGCTCCCTATGGCCCCATGACACCCATCGATGACCATCTCCCCCCACGGTGCCCTGTGGCTCCCCATGAACCCTCATGGTCCATTATGGTTCCTCACAGCTCACCATGGCCCTATGACACCCACCAACGTCCAACATTCCCTGTGTCACCCTATGGCTCCTCATGACCCACCAGGACACCCTACAGCCGCATTGCCCCCACCCCCTTGGTGCCATGGCCACCCATAGGCATCCGTGTGGTCCCCAACGACCCTGTGGCCCTGCAAGGTGCCCTATGGTCCCCTCTAGCCCCTCATGCCCATGGCGCCATGGCCACCCACAGACACCCGCATGGTCCCCAATGACCCTGTGGCCCTCCAAGGTGCCCTGTGGTCTCCTCTAGCCCCCACGCCCATGGCACCATGGCCATCCACAGACACCCGCGTGGTCCCCAACGACTCCATGGCCCTCCAAGGTCCTATGGTCCCCTCCTGCCCCCCTCACGTGACGTCTCCGGCGTAGTGCTTGATGCGGAAATCCCGGCCGAACTCCATCGTCTTGTCGGTGGGGCAGAGCTGGGCAGAGACGCGGGGTCATCAGACCCACATGGCCACGGCCACCACACGCCCCCCGTCCCACGCGCTGGCACCGCGGCGGGCACCTTGCGGCTGGTGTAGTGGGGGTGGCGGCCAAGGCGGGTGTCCATGGAGTCGAGGAAGAGCGTGTCGGTGACGGCGCCCGCCGCCAGGCAGGCCTCGTCCAGCAGCGCCAGGACGCCACGGTGCGGCTGCTCCACCAGCTCCACGATGAGCTCGTTGTTGAAGTACTCGATCTGCGGGGACGGCGCGGCCATGTCCCCACCAGCGTCCCCCTAGCCATGCTCGGCCACGCGATGCCCTCCCCGGTGTCCCCAGATATCACGTTCTGCCAGGCAATGTCCACGGTGGTGTCCCCCCAAACCTTGCTCTGCCAGGTGATAACTCTACCAGTGTCCCCAAAATCACGCTCTGCCAGGTGACATCCCCACCTGGTGCTCCCCAAACATCTCCCTGACACAGGATACCCTACCCAGGGCCCCCCCAAATTTCACTCTGCCGCGTGATGTCTCCCCCCAGCTCGTGCTCTCTCAGGTGTCCCCCATGTCCCCGTGTCCCTGCTCACGGTCTGCCAGGTGATGCCCTCGCGCTGGTACTCGGCCTGCTCCTGCCGCAGGATGAGCTCGATGAAGAGCTGCTGCAGCTTCTCGTTGCAGTAGTTGATGCAGAACTGCTCGAAGCTGGGGACAGAGGGGACAGGCCCTGCTGTGCTTGGCCCCATCCCCACGTGGCTCTGTGCCCTGTCTCCTCCATGGCACCTGCTGTGTGTCTCCATGGTGCAGGCATCCTGCTGCATGTCCCTCCTGCACATGTCCCTTATGGTCCTGTCCCCACTGTGTGTCCCATCCACGTCTTTTGTGCTCCTGTCACCTCTGTGTGTCCCATGTCCTTCTGTCTCCTTCAAGTGTCCTTATGGTCCTGTCCCTTCCACGTGTCCCTTGTGCCCTGTTCTGTCCATGTGTCTCTGGTGAGTCCTGTCCTCTCCGTGTGTCCCACATGGTCCTGCCACCTCCACATGTCCCTTGTGCCCCATTCTGTCCTTGTGTCCCTCCTGGGTCCTGTCCTTCTCCCTCTTACGTCCTGTCCCCTGGACACATCCCTCATGGCACGGGGGATGGCAGGTCCCCTCCATCTCCCACCTAGGGCACGGCAGGTCCCCGCGTCCCGCCCTGGGTCACCTGTTGGTGTCGAAGATCTCGAAGCCGTAGATGTCGAGCACGCCGATGACGGTGCTCTTGCCGTGCCGGCGCGCATCGTAGCCGCGCGCCGCGATGCCGGCGTTGACGCGCCCCACGATCCAGCCGAAGAGCCGCTCATAGACGGCCTGACCGCGGCAGCGGGGAGCGTCAGCGGTGGCCTGGGGACACCGCGGTCCCCGGGGTGTCCGGGCTCACCTTGGCGCAGGCGTCGCGGGCGTAGGCGGCCTCCTTGGCGCTGTGGCCCTTCTCGATGAGCTCGCCGCCGCCGGTGGCCACGGTGCGGGCCAGCAGCGCCTGCCGCAGCCGCTCGGGCGCCGTGGCCGTCAGCGCGGCCAGCGTGGCCAGCAGCGCCTCGTCCGCCACCGCCGCCGTGTCGCCCTCGGCCACAAACGCCACGTTGCCCTGGGGACCCGGGACGCGCCGTTGGTGGCCGTGGCCCTGTGCCACCGGCTGGGGTGCGCTGGGCAGTGCTGGGCTGTGTGGGGCTGTACTGGGTTGGGTGGGTTGTACTGGGTTGGGTGGGCTGTACAAGTTGTACTGGGTTGGGTGGGCTCTACTGGGTTGGATGGGTTGTACTGCGTTGGGTGGGTTGTACTGCGTTGGGTGGGCTGTACTGGGTTGTGTGGGGCTGTACCGGGCTGTATAGGGCTGCACTGGGCTGTGTGGGGTTGTACTGGGTTGGGTGGGTGGTACTGGGTTGGGTGAGGCTGTACTGGGCTGTGTGGGGCTGTACTGGGTTGGGTGGGTTGTACTGGGTTGGGTGGGGCTGTATTGGGTTGTGTGGGGCTGTACTGGGTTTGTGGGGCTGTACTGGGCTGTGTGGGGCTGTACGGGGTTGGGTGGGCTGTACTGGGTTGTGTGGGGCTGTACTGGGTTGTGTGGGGTTGTGTGGGGTTGTACTGGGTTGTGTGGGCTGTACTGGGTTGTGTGGTGTTGTACTGGGTTGGGTGGGGCTGTACTGGGTTGGGTGGGCTGTACTGGGTTGTGTGGGGCTGTACTGGGTTGGGTGGGGTTGTGTGGGGTTGTACTGGGTTGTGTGGGCTGTGCTGGGTTGTGTGGTGTTGTACTGGGTTGGGTGGGGCTGTACTGGGTTGTGTGAGGCTGTACTGGGTTATGTGGGACTGTACTGGGTTGGGTGGGGCTGTACTGGGTTGAGTGGGCTGTACGGGGTTGTGTGATGTTGTACTGGGCTGTATGGGCTGTACTGGGTTGTGTGGGGCTGTACTGGGCTGTGTGGGGTTGTACTGGGTTGTGTGGGGCTGTACCGGTGCCTGTTTCTAGCGGTTAAGGCTAGCTGGGATGCTGGGATGGGACAAGATGGGACTGAATGGGATGGAAAAAGATGGAACAGGATGGGGCAGGTTGGGATGGGACAGAGCAAGATGTGACCAGACGGGATGAGGCAGGACAGGACGTGACAGGATGGGATGGGATGAGATGGGACAGGGCAGAAGTGGATGGGGTGGGACAGGAGGGGACAAGATGAGATGGCGCAGGAGTGAAGGGGACAGGACAGGCTGGGACTGGGTGGGACCAGACGGGACGGGAGGGGATGAGATGGGATGGGATGAAACGGGATGAGACGGGATGAAATGGGATGGGACGGGATGGAATGCGATGGGACGGGATGAAATGGGATGGGCCGGGACGGAATGCGATGGGACGGGACGGAATGCGATGGGACGGGACGCCTTTCACCAGGTGCAGGATGGCAGCGAGGATCCTGTGCACAGAGCCGATCTCCTCCGGAGTGAAGCCGATCACGGCCATGGCCTCCTCCACCTCCTTGTAGCTGGCCGCGTCGTCACCCCCGGCCTGGGGACAGCGGGCACCGGGGCCACGTGAGGGCACCGGGGTGTCCGGGTACCCTGCTCGCCCTCCGGCCTGGCAGGCCGCGGGCTGAGCCCTGTCGCGCTCATCACTGCTGCCGCCGCAGGGCACAGCGCCGTGGTGTCCCCAACACCACGGTGTCCCCAAAACCACAGTGCCCCAAATGCCACCGTGTCCCCAATGCCGCCATGTCCCTAGTGCCGTGGTGTCCCCAGTGCTGCGGTGTCCCCAGTGCCGCCGTGTCCCCAACACCACGGTGTCCCGAATGCCGCCGTGTCCCCAATGCCGCCATGTCCCCAATGATGCGGTGTCCCCAGCGCCACAGTGTCCCCAGCGCCACAATGTCCTCAACACTGCTGTGTCCCCAATGCCACGGTGTCCCCAACGCCACGGCGTCCCCAATGCCACTGTGTCCCCAGCGCCGCCGTGTCCCCAGCTCCGCCATGTCCCCAGTGCCACCATGTCCCCAGCGCCATGCTGTCCCCAGCGCCATGCTGTCCCCAGCACTGCTGTGTCCTCAGTGCTGCCGTGTCCGCAGCACCAAGCTGTCCCCAGCGCCACCATGTCCCCAGTGCCGTGGGATGCCCGGTGCTGCCGTGTCCCCAGCACCACGCTGTCCCCAGCGCCGCGCTGTCCCCAGCGCCGCGCTGTCCCCGCACGCGCTCACTCACGCCGCCGGCGGTGCCCTCGCGGGTGTAGCGGTAGGCGTCGGGGTCGCGCTGGAGCTGCAGCGAGGCCAGCAGCGCGGCCGGGGCTCCCCGCAGCAGCTGAGGACAAGGGGTGGCCGTGGGGCCCGGTCACCACCCCGGGCCACCCCTGGGAGGTGACGCTCGGGACAACATCCCGCCTGTCTGGACCCAGCTGGTCCCATCCGGCCCTGTCTTGTTCCATCCCACCATGTCCTGTCCCATCCCATCCCAGTCTGAGCTGTCCTGTCCCAGTCAGTCCCATTCCATCCATCTCCATCCCGTCCATCCCTGCTGGGTCCAAGGCTGTTTCCCTCCAGTTCCATCCCATCCCGTCTCATCCCATCCCATCTTCTCTTCTTCCAGTCCCATCCCACCTCAAATGTCCCCATCTCATCCCAACCCTTCTGATCTAAACCCAACTCATCCTGATCCCTCCAGCCCCATCCCATCTGTCCCATCTAATCCCTTCCCATGCTGTTCCATCTCATCCTGTCCCATTTCATCCCAGCCCATCCGATCCCACCCAGTCCCATCCCATTTCATCCCGTTTGTCTCGTCCTACTCCATCCTACCCCATCCCCTCACATCCTATTACATCCCATCCCATCCAGTCCCATCTGTCCCATCCCATTCCAATCCATCTGTCATATCTACTCACATCCCATCCTGTCCACCCCATCCCACTCAATCCCACCCCATCTCACTGCATCCAGCCCCATCCCATCCCATCCCGGCTCACCTGGTAGAAGGAGTGGAAGTTCCTCTCGCCCGGTTGCTGCTGGATGATGCGGGACTGGAGGAAGGAGCAGGGGGTGGGTGCCCGGCGGTGCCACCACGGCGGCCGCGCCGGAGCGCCCACGCGGTGCCCCGCGCCTGCACCTTCTCCAGGAGGTAGTTGTGGATGTGGCCGCCCGTGGGGTCGCCCTTGAAGTCGAAGTTGATGTCCATGTACTTGCCGAAGCGGCTCGAGTTGTCGTTGCGGTTGGTCTTGGCGTTGCCGAAGGCCTCCAGGACGCAGTTGGACTTGAGCAGGACGTTCTTCACCCTGCGCGGCGCAGGGTGGCATGGCCAAGGACATGTGACGTGGCACCCCGGGGGCCCATGTATGGCCCTGCTGGAGTGGGGCACCCCACGGGACCCCACAACCACCCCTATGGGCATGGGGCATCCCAGGGACCCCCATCATCATGGGGTACCGCAGGGGCTCCCCGTACTTTGACATGAACACAGGGCACCCCAGGACTCCTCACAACTGCCCTACGGACATGGGGCATCAGAGGGACTCTCACATCAGCCCTACAAGCACGGGGTTCCCACCTCACTCTATGGGCATGGGGCACCCCAAGAATTTCACATCACCCTTATAGGCATAGGGCAGCCCCGCACCCCACCATGAAGAACCCTAAGGACCCCCCTGCACCACCCCTATGGGCATGGGGCATCCCACGGGACCCCACAATGACCCATACGGGCATGGAACTGTCCAAGAACCTCCCACCATACCTATGGGTACAGGGCAACCCCAGGCTCCCCATACCCTACCCTATAGAGCACCTTATGGACCCCCACACCATCCCCATGAGCATTGGGCATCCCAAGGACCCCCATGATGCCCTATGGGCACAGGGCATCCCACAGCATCCCACAACCACCCCTATGAGCATGAAGCTGCCCATGAACCTCCAACCACCCCTATGGCCAGAGGGCAACCCTGGGCTCCTCATGCCCTACCCTATGGAGCACCCTATGGACCCTGCTGCACCATCCCCATGGGCATGGGTCATCCCACATCCCATAAAGCCTCTACGGGCATGGGGCATCCCACAACTACCCCTATGGACATGGAGCTGCCCAAGAACCTCCCACCATCCCTATGGGCATGGGGCAACCTCAGGCTTCCTGTGCCCTACCCTATAGAGCACCTTATGGACTCCCACACCGCCCACATGGGCACGAGGCATCCCAAGGACCCCCATAAAGCCTCTATGAGCATGGGGCATCCCACAGCATCCCACAACCACCCCTACGGGCCTGGAGCTGCCCACGAACCCCCCACCATCCCTATGGCCATGGGGCAACCCTGGGCTCCCCACGCCCTACCCTATGGAGCACCCTATGGACCCTGCTGCACCACCCTTATAGTCACGGACCCCAGGACCCCTGGCCCAAGGGGCCGCCCCGCTGGCCGCACCTCTCCACCTCGGCGCGCTGCGTGGGGTTGGTGATGGCCGCGATGTACTGCATGATGTACTTGCTGGCCTCCGTCTTGCCCGCGCCGCTCTCCCCTGCCACGAGGGTGACGCGGGGCGGGTGACACGGGACGGGTGACACGGGGCAGGTGACACGGCGCGGCCGGCGCTCCGGGGCGTCCCCAGCCGCCCCCGCGCGCGCACCCCTACCCGAGATGACAATGCAGGTGTCCTTGGCGCGGCGCTTCATGGCCTTGTAGGCGGCGTCGGCCACGGCGTAGAGGTGCGGCGGGCGCTCGTAGAGCTCGCGCCCGCGGTAGCGCTCCACGGCGGCGGCGCCGTAGAGCGGCAGCGCCCGGTACGGGTTCACGGCCACCACCACCTCCCCGATGTACGTGTAGATGCGGCCGCGGGAGAACCTGCACGCAGCCGAGCGCTGGCGACGCGGCCCCGCGGACGTGGCGCCGTTCCCCTGCGGGCGGATGCTTCCTGCCCGCGGGGCTGCTTCCCACCCCGCGTCCCCGGCCCGCGCAGGGCGTCACCCGCGTCCCCGGCGGTGACGCCCGAGGGCCGCGGGCTCCGCGGCGCCCACCCCGTACCGCAGGCGCAGGTTCTCCATGAAGTGCTCCATGGTGACCTCGTCGAGCAGCACGAAGTCGGCCTTGCCGAACTCGGGGCTCTCCTGCTCCGCCATGGCGCGCCGGGCACCGCACGGATGTCCCCGAGGCGCCGGCTTCCTGTCCCCGCGCCGGCGGGCGGCGCAGGCGCCGTGCTCTGCGCCCCACAGCCCGGCCCCGTCACCACATCCCCTGGGTGCCCACGGTGGCAATGGGGACGCCTGCCGCGGCGCCCGGCTCCGGGGATGAGCGTGGCCCTCGCTCCGGGGTGCCGGAGCCAGCTGGGTGCTCGGGATGGGTCAGGGATCCCAGTGGGATGAAGCGTCTGGATTTGGGGGGCCAGGGGGGCTGCCGCGGTGGCGCAGCGTCACTTCCCTCCGGAGCGGCGGTGGCGCCACCGCGGCATCCGGCCCACGCCCCGGCGCCCGCGGCCACCCCGCGCGCGGGCACTTCCGCAGACAGGCGGCACCCAGGTTCCTGCCAGAAAGCGGGAACCGCTCGTGCGGGGAGCGGCATTCCCAGCAGGAAGCCCCTGGATACGAACTGCCCGTGGCAGAGCACTTGGAATGCCCCGGAGCTGCGGCCCGGAGCTGCGTGGGAGCAAAGTGGCGCCAGGGGACAGAGGACACAGGACTGCAGTGCCAGGGACTCGTGTTTATTCAGTCGGGCTGCACCAGGACAACCCCGTGTGTAGGAATCGCCTCCCGCGGGACAGGAATCGCCTCCGGAGCAGCGCCAGGTTCCTCCTCCTCCTCGCAAGGCTGCGCTGGGCATCGCTGAGGGAGCTGGAGAGAAGGTGGCAGCGTTAGGAGCCTGTGGGACAACCTCAGCGTCCCCAAACAGCCCCAGCCACAGCGGGTTTTCCCGTCGGGGCGTTTCCTGGTGCTTCCCACGACCGCGGAGCTGGAGTGGCAGCTCTCACCGGCGCCGGTGCCTTGGCGCGTCCCCTCTGTTGGCGCTGGGATGCGACGTGTCTCCGTGCTCACGCTGCACGGGAAGCCCGTTGGAACGGGCCAGGACTGCGGCGCAGCCGAGCCGGGTCAGGGCCGAAGCTCCCCATCCTCCTCCTCCTCCGTTCACGGTCTTCCTGTGCCTGTAGGTGCCATCCCGGGGGGAAAGTCCCTTCTCATCCTGTCGGCTCTGCAGGGCAGGAAAGGGATGTGGGTCCGTGTGCAGGCCCTGCGAGCTCCGCCCGGCCACCCCCGTGTCCCCCAGGGCCACGCGGAGCTTCTGCCCTGTGGCCCGTGTCACCACGGTCACATTCCAGGTGAGAGGCTGCCCCTGTCCGAGACTTCTATAGCCCCCCGCCGGGAAAAGGCGGCAGGAGACCTCAAACCGTCCCGGGCTGCTCTGGCAAGCGCTGCAGGAGTGTGCGGGGCCACCGCAGGCCGCGCCACGCTGGACGGCTTGCGGCCAAGCCCGGAGGCAGAGCCCTCCTTCCGGAGGGATTCCGGCCCCACCGAGTGCTTGTTCGTGGCTGGAAAGGGAACGCATCTGTTGTGGCCGCGTTTGGACTCACCTGGATGGACAAAATGCCCCGACGCGGTGGAATGGGGAAGAGAAGCCCCTCGGGACGGGCCCGTTTCGGGCACCTGCCTGCGGTTGTCCATCTGTCCAGGCTGCCAGGAGGGAGGGAGGCTGCGAGCTGGGAAAGAAACGGAGTGGCTGTTATCCCGGGAGCACCTACAACAGGCCCGCGCGGCCGCCTGGGAATAAGCCAGGGAAAAGCTGCCCACGTGCAGGGGATACTGGAGTGAAACGCCGGGGCCTGCCCGAGCCTCCTACTGCCCTGCGCTGGGAAGGGCGGCGGGAGCCCCCGAACCGCCCCGGGCTGCCCCAAACCCGGCCCCGGGACGGAACTGCCCCCCCCCGGGCTCGATGTCCCCCCGTCAAAGCACTTGGCAAGCACCGACCCCCCTCCCGGTAAGGCTGCACCTCTCGGCCCGGAGGACACGGAGCCCCCGCAGTGCTCGGAGGCCGCAGATCCCCCCCAGGGCCGGGGGTTCCCGCCGCCCCCCTCCATCTCTCACGGGCCCGGGCCCACGCGGCCCCCACGCGCGTGGGGGGACGAGCCCTCCCAGCGTGCACCGCGCCAGGCGGCGCCTCGCGGCCGCGGCGCCTCCCCGCCGCGCCATCGGGGCAGCGCCGCCGCCCATACCGCCGCCATCCGACCGCACAGCCTCGGCGCTGCCGCCCAGAGGCATCCCCGGCCCCCGGGAGCAGCCCCGGCCGCCGATGGCGGCGGATGTTACCACGCCACCGCTGCCGCCCTACCTGCCGCCATCGCCGCCATGGCTGTAGGCGGAGGCTCGGCGGCGCGTGACGTCAGCGCGTTCCCTCCCGGGAGGCGGAGCCACCTGGCGGGCGGTGGCAGCGCAGCCCGAGGGCGGGGCAGGCGCATGCGCAGTGCGCACAGAGGGGAAGAGGACAGGGCGGGGGAGTCAGCTGGGCGGGGCCGACGAGAGGGGGCGGGGACAACTCCGAGATGGGCGGGGCCGACATGAGGGGGCGGGGGTGGGTCGCGATGGGCGGGGGCTCCGCATTGGGGGCGTGGCGCGGGTCGGGCTTCGCGGCTGCGCATGTGCCGTGTCGCGCCCCCTCCGCTGCGGCCCCGCCCGCGGAGGACTGAGGTCAGTCCTCCGGGCGGCGCGCGGGGCACGCCGGGAAGCCGCCGCCCAAGATGGCGGCAGGATTGAAAAGTTGCGGGCGCCGCTGAGGCGGCTTCGCGCGGGCCGCGAACGGGAGCGGGGCCGCCGGCACCCCCGGGACGCTAACGGGAGCGGGGCCGCCGCCACCACCCCTAGGCTGGGAGTGGAGCCGTCGTCACCCCCGGGCCGCGAGCGGGAGCGGGGCCGCCAGCACCCCCGGGCTGGGAGAGGAGCCGCCGCCACCCCCGGGCCAGGAGCGGGAGCGGAGCCGCCGCTGCCGCCAACCCCGGGCCGGGAGCGGAGCCGCCGCCACCACCCCCGGGCCGCGGCCACCGCCGCCGCTGCGGGGATGCTCCGAGGGGGCCGGGAGCGCCGCTGCCTGAGACATGGAGGAGGAGGGCAAGAAAGGCAAGAAGGTGAGAGCGGCGGGGGCGGGAGGGGGTGGGTTTCTGCCCCGGGGCTGCTCCCGGGGCCGCCGACGGCGCTTTCGCGGGTGGCAGCCCCGCAGGGTTGTGCCGTCCCGCCCGGTGCACGCCGCGAGGCACCGTGCGTTCGCGACGAGCCGCCCCGAACGGGGCCGGCGGCGCTGCCGTCCCCTCCGCCTTGCTTCTCCTGACTTCAGCTTCTCCTCTTCGAGCCTCTCTTTTTGCGCCCTCTTGTCGTGCGTAACCGTGAGGCGAAGCTCCCGCTACAGGCTGAGGCCCGGCTGCCGCCTCTCTGCGCTGCCTGAGCCTGTCGCTCTCCGTGAGGAATCAGCCCTTCGCCCGCTCTGGTGGTGACATAAGTGTGGGGGAACCGGCTATTTTTAGTCCCCTCTGCTTGGGGACACCTGCAGTAACTCTCCTCTCAGAAGGTGGCAGCAGAGCCTCCCGCTGAAGCGCTGGGATTCGCAGCCCTGCGAATACTCATAAAACTCTCGGTTCTGTCCCTCTTCTTCCTGATCTACCCCACGTTGTTACCACAGAACCGAATCCTGAAGGCTTTTCTCAATGCTCTGTCTGGGAAAGAAGCTTAGATCGCATCGGTAAAGGGCAAATCCAGAGGGCTGTGACACATCTAGTGACCTGCGGGCTGTGTCACCACACCAATGGTGCCGTTGGGACGAGAAGTGACCTGGCTTTGCGCAGCAGGCTGGGCATGGGTAGCATTCCCTCGAGGCAAAGCGTTTTCCTCAAAAAGCAGCAAATCTGGACGTGCCCGTTGAGGCCTCAGGTGCTTGCGGGGTGACTTGAGAACCGGGGTGAGAGCAGCTACAAGTCAGTGCCTGTTGCTGCACCAGGCAGGGGCTGTAAGTGCTGGTCAATAAAAGGGTGTAATCAAGATTTGTTGATCTTCAGAAGTGGAATAATCTGTTTCTCTTGAAAAATAGCCTTCTGCTGTTAGGGCTTTTATTTATTTTCCTTACGAAATGATGCTGTCCGCTTGTGCGGTCGCCCTGATTGAGAGCTGTGTTGTCCCCATTGATGTAAACTGCATTTAGGGAAACTTGGAGTGGGGAAAGGTGTGAGTATTTAGGTGTGAGCAAACAGAGGGTAAAAACAACTGGAAAAAGAGGTGTCTGTGCTGCAGTGCAGGGGCTTTTAGGACAGAAAACCTGCTGCTGTGGTCATAGATTTGCAGACCTGGAGTGGCCGGGGTTGGCGCGGAGGTCATCTAGGCCAAACCTCCTGTTTCCAGCCTGCTCTTTCCACTCGCTTTGAATATCTGCTTGGATGGAGACTTCCCAGCCCCTCTGGACATCTGCTGGATCTCCTTCAGTTGGAACATAAACTTTTGCTGTGAGTTTTGTGTATTTTGGGTTTGTCCCATTGCCTTTGGCCTTTCCCTGGACACCACTGAGAAGTGTCTGGCTCCTTCACACCCCATAATTAGTTTATTTAGATTAATTAATAGATTATTTGTCTGTCCCTGATTTCCCCCCACTTTTTCCCTAAACTGCTCCAGCGTGTTCCGGTCTCCTGCCCTGCTGAGCCCAGGAGGGATCCTTGTGGACAAGGTATTCCCGAAGACCTAGGGGCTACAGGGACATGTGGCTGCAGCTGACAGATTGGGCTTCACCCTAGGATGGAGTCTTTGGTGCTGCACGATGTTCCTGGAGTCTCTCCATGCTGAATTCTGGCTGTTTTGCCTAGTTTTCTTTGGCACTTACTGCAGCCAATTGTGCCGATGGGATCTATTTGGAGCTTGAGAACTTGGGGACTCCATCTAGGATGTCTGCTCCTAATGTTACCCTTCTTGGGAAGGGTGGAAGGGGATAGGCTTCTTGGTGAGCCCTGATATCTAAATACCTTGGTCTGCAGAGTGGGATTCTCTTTCCTAGGTCCTGCTGCCTCTTCTGTTGAGGCTCTGGAACCCAGCAGAAGGTTGTGCTTTTGGCTTGTGTGGGGTGTGCAGAGGGGAATGTGAAGCTGAGGACCTTCCCAAGGGAATCAGAGGAGCCAAATCCCTTGAGTCCAACTGCTTGTTGTGCTGCCCATTTCCCTAGGCACAGAAAATACCAAGGTTTGAGCCTTACTCTTTGAAGCAGCAGCTCTGAGACTATGTTTCTGTAGAAATGGTTATTCCTTGACTTTACTGGGAGAATTAACCCACTTGAATGCAGCATCCTTATTTTTAGCTCACTCGAGTGTTTTTAGGCTAATGAAAGCACCCACATTGGGCATTAGATGTGGATTCGAGTCCGGAGGGCTTGTTCTCATTTTGCAGCACTTCAGCCAAAGCAAAGCACGTGCAGAACCTTCCTGTGAGCCCCGAGTTGTGGTGGTTGCTCCTTCCTCTTCCAAGACTTGAAGCGGTGGCTGTGATCAAATCCCAAGCTTTCAAGGCTGCTAGGTGTTATCCAAAATAAGGAATTGGTCCGGATGGGCTCAGAGCGGAGCCTCCGGTGTTGTCCTGCAGCTGGAACACTGCTCACCTTGAAGCTTGGCCACTTCAGGCAGGACTTTGGTGCTTGTCAGCACAAAAATCCTCCTGTGTTTGATCTTCCCTGCTTGATGGGAGGCTCCTGTAGGTGCCAGCAGCTAGAGATGCTTAATGAGGCTCTTTGAAGACCTCTTGATTTCCATGGCTTGTTCTGTGTGAGTTTAGAAGTGGCAGTGACAAGTCCTGTTGCCGGCTCGGCTCGTTTGGATTCCTTGGGAAAACCCCAAGGGCTGCTCGGCATTTCGCTAATCTCGCAGCAAATCTGTGCTCAGAATTTCAGTGAAGAGTGAGCTTGGCATCCCCCACCCTGCCTCTGGGTTGGGAAATGGCCTTTTCAGGCTCTGAGTGTCTATCAACCTCATGATCTAAGGCTCGTAGGGAAGCTGGAATACCCAGAAAACGGGATCTTGAGCAGCTGCTCTCCTTTGAACTGCTTGCTCTTGACTAGCTCCGGGCACGGAGCTCAGCAGGACCATCCTGTATTTGCTGCTCTTGGCTGCGATCCGGCAGAACGGGGAGCCTCTTGTGCTCGCAGGGCTTCCTCCTGCCTGTGAAGAAGCCAAAAATCCCTTAAAGGAGGGAGGAAAAAGCGAGCAGAGTCTCAGTGACGGTGGGTCCCTTTGGTTATAAGCTTGGCATGCAGAGCTGGGGACATGGGGGCAAAATGTGGCTAGCGAGAGCTCTGGAGGGAAGGGGCAGGAGTCAGTTGGCTCCTGTGTCCGACTCGGATGTGGTGACAGTTGGAGCCAGCTGTAGTGACAGCTCTAGCAACCCCTCTGCAGTGGGTTTCCTGCACAGGGCTCTCCTGCCATGTTGATGCTCTTGTCTTCTCCCTACCCTTGTGCACTTGATGTCCTCAGCAGATGTTGCTCCTGCCTGTGGTCCTCTTCTGGATGGCAGGTGAATGTTGTCCTGTGGGAATTTGTGCGCAGGTTCCTGGGAGCTCTGTCCCTCCCAGATGGAAAAAAAAAAAGGGGGCTTTTTTCCCAAACCTGACCAGCTTTGGCACTGCAGGAATGTCTCCAGCATGTTCCTCTGCTCTCCTGCTCCCTGCCATGGGCTTAGCACCAGGATATGAGGAACAGCTGTGGCTAGAGGCAAGTTCACCAAAGTGTCACCTGCTGTGGAGGGGGAAGATGAAGCTCTGTGTTGGAGCAGAATCCTGACTTCCAGCTGCAGATTCTGCCTTGGGAAACACTCCTCAGCTTGCCATGACCTGTGTAATCACAGGCTGTGCATTAACCATTCCACCTTCAAATGCTTGCTGGTATGTATTTTTATTTTGTATTTGCTTCCCCCTGCAAAAGAGGGGGTGAGAGGGGTCGCTTGGCCAGGGTTAAAGCTTCAGAGCCGTGAAAATAAACAGGACCAGTTCCCATCTTCAGCATCTTGGACTCAGTAAGTAAAGGTGGTATCTGGGTTGCTCACACTTGCTTTGTCCTGGTTGCCCATGGGTGGCTTCCCTTTGTGACCAGTTTATGTGGGACAGGGTCTCTTGCTCCCATCTCCTGCTGTGTTTGAGGGACGTGAGGCTCCCTCGCATGGGGTGACAACCAGGGAGCTCCTTTGCTTTTTGGAAACATGGGTTGTTGCTGTGCAGAGAGGGACAGTGCAGCCAGGTTAGTGTTGCCCGAAACTTCGGAAACCTCCAGCTTCACTTTTAAAGCTTTCAGCTCAGGCTCAGCCCCTGGAACATGCTGAAAATACACCAAGAAATGGAGCTTCCAAGGGCAACAGGGCTCCGGAGCGGTTCAATAAGTGCCAAAAAGGGAATCTGAACCTACAACCCACTTGGGACAGCAAAATCATGCAGAGAGCCTTCAGTGTGGTACCTTGGAGCACTTGGTCATCCCAGTTATGGAGCTGTGCTGATAACGTGGAGGCTAACGTGGATTTTCAGCTTGTTTTGCACTCTTTATCTCAAAATACAGCTTATCCAAACTAATTTATTGGTGTGCATCCTTCCCCGCTGCCCAGAGGGCCCTCAGTGCACTTCAGCTGCCATCTCAGGGTTAAGCTGTGCATTTACAGCGCGGCGAGCTGCAAAAACCTCTGCAATAAGTGACCTTTGGCAGGAAAACGGTGACAGAAAGTGCAAGGTTTAAGGCAAGCAGAGAAAGGGCTGCGATTGCTGCCGGGCTGGAGCCTGCGACGTGCCGAGGTCGAAGAGCAGCGGCCCCGTTTGCAGGCCGGGGTGTAACCAGAGAGCTCCTGCCCTCTGTGCAGGAAGGCCAAGGGCAAAACCATCCTTAAATCGCTGCTTTCTCCAAGTCTTGGCAAAGCTTTAAGTAAATAAATATCCTTAAGTGCCTGGCTTAGAGCGGGGGCAATGCACAGCCTGTCAGCCGGGACCTCGGGTGCCTCTGGAGTGTCATTTATGCTTAAAAACACAGTTTTCCCCCAAAGCACTTAAGCAGAGATGAAGCGAAGTTGCTCAGCACAGCCTTAGCCACCAGCCTTTCAACAGGCCTTTCTGTTTCCTGGAATATTCCAGTTGTATTTACGGAACCATAAGCCCAACTCGAGATCCTCCCTGTGTCTGCGTAGTCTAAGTTTGCTAAAGGGGCTTTAAGTCACCAAGTTGGAGAACAAACATGGAAAAGCCACTTAGTGCCACTGGGTGCTGGTGATGTTGTGGCAGCTTTGAGGCCTCTGCTTGTTTTTGTAACCTTAGGCAAGTAAAATTTCTCTAATAAAGAGAGGAAATAGCCACCTTTCCTGCTCTAATCCCTCTCGGCCATCCCGAGCTGTGGGCCCTCCTGGCAGAGCGGCGCTTGCGGAGGGCAGGAAAGGAGGGAGGTCTCTGGGATGGGAAGGACCTCGTGGGGATGGGATGCTGCCCTCAGGACCAGGAGCTGAAGGAGAAGGGTTGGAGTGGTGCTGCCCCTGGGGAGACGTGGATACAGATGGATACAGGTGCTGCCAACGTTGGCCCTTCCTCTGGGGCTTTGGGCTCCTATCTCTCAATGCTGGAGTCGCAGCAAATGTGCTAAACCAACCTGGATGTTATCCCAGAAACCTCCTGGGGTTCCTCACCTGCGAGCTGAGACAAAACCCTGTTAGCTGATGCTACCCCGAGTCGCTTCAAAGTTATTTCCCAGTGAAACAACCATCTCGAGACGGCGAGGAACTACCTGACCTCAGATCTGGGTCTTCCCCTTCTCGTTTCTATTTTAAGCACACAAAGAATTGAAATATCTTTCTGAAAGGCACCAACTCAAATGGTTCTGCTTGAAGATGGGCTTCCAAAGGGAGCTTAGGCCCTCCTGTGGCTGCTGCTCGGGTTTGTTCACCGTGGAGCTGCGTGTTCCCTGTTCCCAGGCGGAAAATGGGAATGGCGGCTCTAGCTACTGGCCTCGCCTGCGCCCGGACGCTTGGGCCCTCTCTGGTTTTAAGGATTCTTCTTGTTTTCAGGCATCCAGGCAGCTCCGCAGGCATCTCTGAGCTCTGCATTTTGGCAGCATCCCCTTGGCGTTTGTGGAAAGAAAGCGGAGCAGCGCTCGCTCCAAAGGCAGATTCCAGAAGGGCTGCAAATAAGCGGCTCTTGCCACATTCTCCTGCAAATATCCCCAAGGATCAAAAGCCAAAGTGGTACCGGGGCCGCCCCGGCGGAGCGGGAGAAGCAGTGCGGATGTGGGTTCCACAGCTGTGGATTGAGTCCTACCTCATCCTACAGACTTGGATTTGTGGAATCGGGATCAAATTGCACCCCTGAGCTGTAGTTTCATGGGTTCGGGATCCTAAGCCCGTGGCTGGGAGGTCCTAATCCGAAAGCAGGGAGTGCAGTCGGCAGGAAGCCGCCCCGATGCCGCCTGCTGCTCCAGCACACGCTGCCTGCTCGGCAGATCCGTGGAAACCTCTCCTGGCAGCTTAGCAAGGAGCCTGTGCCCGTTCCCACCCGGCCGTGCCGGCGCTGCATCCCAAAAAGCCGTGGGCGGAGGGCTGAGCCGGAGGAATCTCTCCGGGAGGAGAAGCGAGGGCCTGCTAAAAATAGCCAGGGAAAATTCCTTTGCTCCGGCCTTAAAGGAAAATCCCGTCCGTGTGGCCGGAGCCCCGGCTGAGTGGGCAAAGCGGCTCCGGGTGTGGAAACACGGAGCGGAACCGCGTCCTGGAAGAGGCTCCTGCAGCTGCTGCATTGCGGGACACAACGGCTGCTCTTTTTCTAAATGGACTTTGGTGCGAGCTCTTTTTTTTTTTTTTTTTTTTTTAGGAAAATTGTGTGTTCCTGCATTGCTTGGATTTAATCATCCCCAGTGCTTGGCGGGGTGGGATCGGATGGCGGATTCGCTGGGGAGAGCAGGGCTGGGGCTGCCCTTGAGGAGGGTCACGTCACAGAATCCCAGAAGGGTTGAGGCTGGAAGGGATCTCCAGGGATCACCCAGTCCAACCCCTGCTCCAGCAGGGATTTGGTGTCACCCAGGACTCCCAAATCCCTCTCACGGAGCTGCTTTCCAGCAGGGCAATCCCTAATCCGTGCGGGTCCCTGGGGTTATTCCTGCCCAGGCGCAGGGCCCTGCCCTTGTCCTTGTTGACCCTCAGGAGGTTCCTCTGTGCCCAACTCTCCTTCCTGTCCAGGTCCCTCTGAACGGCAGCGCAGCCCTCGGGAGCGTCGGCCGCTCCTCCCAGCCTGGTGTCACCTGCAGACTTGCTGGGTGCCCTCTGTGCCCTCGTCCAAGTCACTGATGAACAAGATGAGGAGCCCCGGGCCAGGACTGACCCCTGGGGACACCACAGGCCCCCAGTGGGACTTGGCCCCATTTGTCACCACCCTCCAGGCTCTTCTCCAGTCCTCAATCCACCTCCCTGTCCGCTCATCCAGTCCGTGCTTCGGGACGCGCTTCCCCACGAGGATGTTCTGGGAGACGGTGTCTTCCTTCCGGAACAAATCTCACATTGCGGCGAGATCTCGTGCAGGAGAAGCAATGTGTGCCGGAGACGGCTCCCAGCACCTGGGATCTTCCCTTGCTGCTCCTTGGAAGGGGCTTGCTCTCTCCAGGAAAGCTCTTCAGGTGGAAGGAGCTGCACGGAGTGTCCCCTTGGATCCAGCACCTGCTCCAGGCTTTGGGTGCTGGATCCCAGCAGGTCCTCATCCATGGAGCAGCTGCAGTCTGGAGGGGAGATGAGGACTTCTTAGCCGGAGTGACCTATTCCCTCTGCTTCGTGCCGCAGATCCCGCTCCCGCGGTTCAGCTCAGGTGCTCTCCCCAAATCCCGGGAGGCCCCTGCCCACATCTTGGCGCATGTGCGAGCTCCGTGCTACGAAATGTGGGAGCAAACAGGCTCCAGTCGGCTCCCAAACCTTGACCCATGGAGGTGACCACAGGTACCTGCAGCTCCGTCACCCCGATAGGCCTCACGCCCGTCTGCTCGGGCTGCCCTTCCTCCTCCTGCCTCCTCTTCGCAGGACGGTTTCCCTGGGGCAGTAACCAGGCCTGGGAAGGCTGCAGCTCCCGACCCCTTTGCAGAGCCTGCCCATCCGCACGTCCCTTCGCTTTTTGGATGTGAACAACAAATTTAAAGCCTCGAAATTTAGGCCCTGGGACAGCTCCCTGCGCACTAGGAAGCTCAGCCGGCCTCAAACAACGTTTTGAAACGGTGGAAAGGGAGGAGGCCTCCTCGGCAGGGCTGTTCATGCTTCTCCTTTCCTTTCCCCCCTCTCCGGAGCCGTCTTGCCCGCAGCTTTATTGGGTGCCTCGAGTGTCACAGGAGGAAGCTGCGGTTCTCGCGCTTCCTGGCCGCGCTGTCGCAGGTTTTGCAGCTCGTCGCCGTGCCCGGGCGGGCTCAGGAGCCCCTGCAAGCTGCCTAGCGGCGTCCCCTTCCCTTGGGGACATCCCTGGGGAGCCCCCGGAGGACCCGCACCCGTTGGCTCTGCTCCTGCTCCGCTCCCGGGGCCCTTCCATGGAGAACGAGGTAGGTCCGGGCGCTGCAGCCGCGCGGAGGAGCACGGGCGCCGCCGGGTCCTTCTTCCTCATCGCCGTCTCATGCCGCCATCCTCAATTCGGACCTTCCAAACTGCAGAATCCGGGCACGTCGGGGCTCGGAGGAGAACCTGCAGTTTTCCTGCGGGGCTGGAAGGTTGGCTGCTTGCTCACAAGATCATCTGGAGCATCCATATCCCGGCCCCGGCCGGATTGCACACGGCAGCAGCTCCATCTCTCACCCCCGTCTTCAAAACCCGCAGAGCAGAGCTGCTCAGCAAGGACAGGTTCACTATCACGTAGCTGTTTCTTCTGTCCCTTTTGTCCTCCCAGCTGCCTATTTTTGGCACACACGGGTGGAAGGGAAGTTTTCCAGGGCAGGGCTGTCCCTGACGTCCTTGCGGTGCCTGGGAGCTGGCGAATGCTGTTAAAGCAGTAGCTTTTCGGTACCATTTTCTGCTCTTAGGCTCGTATTTCAAACCATTCTCGTCCCTCCTGGGTCTCTCTCAGTCCTGAAGGTCTTTGGTGTTGGTCTAAACTGAGGAGTGGAACAAAGCCAATATGTCCAAGTACCGAGGGGAGGATGCAGGGAGGACGGGGCCAGGCTCTGCTCGGTGCTGCCGCTGCCAGGACCAGGGGGAACGGCACAGGCTGAACCCCAGGCAGCTCCATGTCCGTGTGAGGAAGAACTTCCTTGGTGTGAGGGTGCCCGAGCCCTGGCACAGGCTGCCCAGAGAGGCTGTGGAGGCTCCTGCTCTGGAGATCTCCAACCCGCCTGGATGCGCCCGGGTGCCCCGTGCTCTGGGTGTCCCTGCTGGAGCCGGGGCTGCACTGGGGGGTCCCTGGAGGGCCCTGCCAGCCCCAGCCCTTCTGGGAATCTGGAATGCTGCAGAAGGTCCTTTGTGCCTCCCATTCGAGCTGTGGGATCCCTAGGGATATGTAGGGATGGCGCCTGGTGGGCACCGGCCAAGCCAGAGCCTGTGGCGCATCCCGGCCTCCGCAGCCGCTTCCCAGGCGGAGCCGCGGGACAAGGACAGCCCGATGCTCCCTCTATAGCTGGGAATCCGTGTGTGCAGCTCCTGCAACCTCCAGCTCCCGGGGCAGCAGCGGCTCAGGTGTTTTTGCAAACACCCCCCTGGGCACCACTGTTGCGGCCTGAGATATTTGCAGGTCCCCCTGGAGCTTCTGCAGCGCAGACTTCCAGCCTCCCAAATCCGATTGCCACGATCATTGCTCCAAACTTTATTGACCAGGCGCTGCCCTACACAAAGTGCATTTGTTCACCTGTTCTTGCAGGGTTTCTTGCCCTCTCACTGCTGTTTCGTCGCTCGCTCTGCTTTTACACTGCCTGTAAGGAGCAAAACCCTCATCCCGCTCAACCCCATCATGGAGACAGCATCTCGGAGGCTCTGTTTCCACTGGAGTCCCTGTTATTAGCCTAAAACGGGCGCGTGGTGGCGCGTCCCGCGGAGCCCTCGCCCCTAACCGTCCCCTTTCCGTCTCTGCCAGCAGCCGGGAATCGTGTCCCCCTTCAAACGAGTCTTCCTGAAGGGCGAGAAGGGCCGCGATAAGAAGGCCCAGGAGAAGGTGACGGAGCGGCGGCCCCTTCACACCGTCGTGGTGGCCCTGCCCGACCGCGTCGAGCCCGACGTCCTGCTCAACGACTACATTGAGAAGGAAGTGAAGGTAACTCCTGCCTCCTCCTTTGCCCCTTCCTTCCCGCAGGGGTGTCCAGCTCCAGCATTCGTTGCAAAAGAGTTTCCCTGTTTTTTTGCTGCTGAAGACGTTGAAATCGCATCCCAAATTGCCTTAAGGGCGTTGCTGTCTCCTGAGCGAGCAGCAACAGCCACGAGGAATTCGTGTGGCTGGGAAAGGTGGCCCCGCCGCCTCTGTGTCCCTCCCTGCCACCGCTGGCCTCGTGGCTTTAGCTCCTGCAAAGCGTTTTGTGGTGCAGTCCGTAGGAGTGACGCTGCTCCGAGTCACTCCCTGATCCCCCAGGCCTAATCCCAAGGGAATGCTGGGTTTCTGGCACCTCCCTCCCGGTAGCAGTGGGAATGGATGGATACCCTGGTGTTAGACCTCCTTAAAAGCAGAGATCTTCCATACTGAGGTGCTGTCTCGTGCCTCCAAAGAGGGGCTCAGGCAGCAGCCGCTCTGCAGTGCCCTCTGCACAGGGTCCATGGTGCTCCCTCATCCAACAGCTCCCGTGTTTGGGGCCCTGCTCGGTGTGCGTGTCCCCTGGTGACACTTTTGGGTCTTCTTTCCCAGTATTTAGGCCAACTGACATCCATCCCCGGCTACCTGAATCCCTCCAGCCGCACCGAGATCCTGCAGCTGATAGATAACGCCAAGGTGAGTGCTCAGCCCTTGGGAAGCTCTGGAATGCATCGCCAGAGACAAGTTGTGGGAGGGGGGTTTAGAGCTGGAAGAGCTTCCCAGGGAGCTGCCTTCATCTGGGGTTCGAGACCCTGCTGCACTGAGCTGCCTTCACCCCCATCCCCTCCTCTTCATCGCTTAACTGCCGGTTGTGGGTATTTACCATTATCAGGAAGCCCCAGCAAACACAACATGGCTGGATGAAGAGGTGGGAGAGGAAGATTCTCCTCCTTCTGGGAAGAGGGGCCTCCTCCCTGTTACCCAGCAGCTGCCAGAGGAGAAGCAGTTCAGATTGTAACGGCAATGTCCTCGTTTCAGAGGAGAAACAGTTCAGGTTTCGGTGGAAACGTCCTTGTTTCAGAGGAGAAGCAGTTCAGGTTTCAGTGGAAATGTCCTTGTTTCAGAGGGCACATCAGCTCCCGGGGCAGCTAACTCCAGAGCACGACGCCGTGATCAGTCTGTCCGCCTACAACATCAAGCTGGTGTGGAGGGATGGGGAAGACCTCATCCTCCGGGTGCCCATCCACGACATCGCGTCCGTCTCCTACATCCGCGACGACTCCTCGCACTTGGTGGTGCTGAAAACAGGTAGGTTGTGGCCAACATGGGCCATATGCTTGGGGGTTGTGCTGATGAGAGCTCATCCTGCTCTCCTTGGCCTTCAGGGTGTTAAATAGCCACACGAAATAACTGTGATGACACCCCGGGGCCTTGCGGGCATCTCTCCAGTCCCTTGGATTGCAGAGAGGAGCTGGAGCAAGGAAGAGTGTTTGAGGGTCTCCCCACTAAAGAAGAGGCCTTGGGAATTGGCCCGCAGCAGCTCTTCATGTGTTAAAATTGAGTCTTTTTTTTTTTTTTTTTTTTGGCTCAAGTGTTTGGGGAACGCTGAGCTGCTTAGGGGATATAATGACAGAGACTCATCGGATTAGAAAACCCTGTGACAGCAAAGGAGAGGCTGGAGAATAAATGAGTCGCCGGCTTGCAAGATTGTAATTCCACCTATGGGTTTTTGTGCCTCTCTAAGCCATGGAAATAAAGCCAGCGATTTCCAAAGTTGTCAGAAACCTCCTCTAAATTAGAGCCTCTTAATTGTGGGGTTTGATGGGGTCGGGGCAAGACGTCCCTTTCCGTGACGGATTCTCTGTTTCTCAGCTCAGGACCCCGGGATCTCCCCGAGCCAGAGTCTGTGTGCCGAGAGCTCCAAGGCGCTGACGTCGGGCTCGCTGTCCGAGAGCGGCGTGGTGCCCGTCGAAGCTTGTTGCTTGGTGGTCCTGGCTACGGAGAACAAAGTAAGGCTCAAATTGGCCGTCCTGCCGTGAGGTTGCTGCCAGAATCGCTCCGGAATTGATGCCTGAATGGGATCGCAGGGAGGTTTCAAGCGAGGTGGCCACAACCTCTTAGGTTGGCACTAGAGAAGATGGACCAAATTCTTCTCGGTGTCAGGACGAGGGGGAACGGCACAAGCTGAACCCCAGGCAGCTCCATGTCCGTGTGAGGAAGAACTTCCTTGGTGTGAGGGTGCCCGAGCCCTGGCACAGGCTGCCCAGAGAGGCTGTGGAGGCTCCTGCTCTGGAGATCTCCAACCCGCCTGGATGCGCCCGGGTGCCCCGTGCTCTGGGTGTCCCTGCTGGAGCCGGGGCTGCACTGGGGGGTCCCTGGAGGGCCCTGCCAGCCCCAGCCCTTCTAGGATGCTGGGAACCAGGAGCCCCAGGCTGGCCTCTCTCATGGCCACAATTGGCACGTGCTGATGTCCCCCCTCCAAGTGTCCCCTCTCTCACGAGCAGACATAGGCCTGGTTGTGACAAGGAGGGTCTAGGACTTGGGGTGGGTGACAAGCCCTGCACTGCTGGGACAGCTCTTGGGGGAGCTCAGGAGGTGGCCAGTGCTTGGATGCCCATGCTGGAAGTGTCCAGAAGTGAAGTCAACTCCCCCTCTCCCACGTAGGGCTGGCTAAGGTGCTCTCCTGGTGCTGATCCCGAAACCTGCATTCTCCAGGAGCCAGGATTTTTTCTCTCTGCCTGTTTGTTCCCATTTCCACAGCAGGAGCCCTTTACCTTGAGGGTGGAGTTTCACGCTCCTCATTTTCAGGTCTTTTATCTTTAGCACTCTCTGGGGTGCCCACAGCTATTTGGGATGTAGGTTGTGCCAGAACGAATGTCCAGGGAACAGAACCAAGGAAGGAGAGCAGGACAGCGCACGGAAACAAAACCTGGATGTTATTTAATAGTCGTGAGTTGATTGTGAGGGTGACGGAGCCTCCTGCTGCCTCCGACCGCGTGGGGGAAGAGCGCTGGGATGTTTCTGGGGATTGCGGAAGGGCGATGGGCAGCGAGGGGGTCATAAAATCATGGAATGCTGAAGGTTGGCAGGGTCATCCAGTCCAATCCCCCTGCACACGCAGGGTCACCTAGAGCACGTGGCACAGGGTGGCATCCAAGCGGGTTTTGAAGATCCCCAGAGAAGGAGACTCCACAACCTCTCTGGGCAGCCTGTTCCAGTGCTCTGGCACCCTCACTGTCAAGAAATTTTTCCTTAAGTTCCTGTGGAACTTTTGGTGTTTCAGTTTGGGGCCGTTCCCTCTAGTTCTGTCGGTGGCCACCAGTGAAAAGAGGCCGGCCCCATCCTCCTCACTGCCTCCCTTGAGGTACTTCTAGACACTGCTCAGGTCCCCTCTCAGCCTTCTCTTCTCCAGCTGAACAGGCCCAGCTCCCTCAGCCTCTCCTCACAGGGCAGATGTTCCAGGCCCCTGATCATCCTCGTAGCCCTGCGCTGGCCTCTCTCCAGCAGCTCCACATCCCTCTTGTCCTGTGGGGCCCAGAACTGGACACAATACTGCAGATGTGGCCTCACCAGGGCTGAGTAGAGGGGCAGGATCCCCTCCCTCGACCTGCTGGAGACGCTCTTCTTAATGCACCCCAGGATCCCATTGGCCTTCTTGGCCACGAGGGCACACTGCTGCCTCATGGTCACCTTGTCGTCCACCATGACATCCTGCACGTTCATCTCCTGTCCCCGCAGGTGACAGCAGAGGAGCTCTGCTCGCTTCTCAGCCAAGTCTTCCAGATCGTTTACACCGAGTCCACCATAGACTTCTTAGACCGGGCCATATTCGACGGGGCGTCCACGCCGACGCGGCACCTGTCCCTGCACAGCGGTGAGTCCGCGCTCCTTCCCTTCCCCTGCTCCTTCCCTGGGCCTCTCCTGTCCCACCTGCACCGGGTGCCTCTCTTCCTGCCACGCTCCAAAAGGGAATCCAGGCAGGATGGACCTTCAGCTTCCCCTCCTCAGCTCCGTATTCCCTATGGGCCGTGTTGCACCTCCAGTGCCGTCAGCTCCGGCCCCACACGGGACCTTCCTTTCCATGAGCCTTGCCCCAGTGAGGGGCAGGAGAGCCCGAGGCCGTGCAGAGCTTTGGGAAAAGGCCCCTTTTCCCAGCTGCTTCCCAGCAGGGCTGTGGTGAGCCTGGAGCCACGAGCTGTGGCAGGGCAGTGTTTTTGCTCCAGAGCCTTTCCCTTGCTCTATTCATCCCGTGGAAGGGAGCAGTTACAAAGGGGAGCTTTGTCCTGCGTGGATCCGCGTCTCTTCGTCCCCAGCCCTGACACAGTGTTGCTCCCTCTTCCACCGCCGGCTCAGCCCATCCCGCAGTCCCTTGTTTTGTTCCAGACATGAATGCTGAGTCAGGAATCCGCACGCACGGGGCTCACGGGCTGGGAAAAGCGCTGCCTTTCTGCCCCTCAACCCCTTGTGTCTTCAACATCTTCCTTGCAGATGACTCCTCTACAAAAGTGGACGTTAAGGAACCTTACGAAGCAGAGGAGAGTGGCTTGTAAGTTGAGAGCCAACGCTGTATAATGTGAGAGCTTGGCACGGTGGGGGTGACACCTTGTCCATGCAGCCTCCCTGCCAGCTTTAGAGCAGGAACTGCTGCGGTCTGCACATTGAAAAGCTTCTGATGAGCTCACCCGAAGCATTTGACAGCATTATTTGTGCCTGCACACGGGTACTATAGGCCCTGCTTCCTCAGCAGCCTTTGCTGCATTGTTCTGTTGGCACAGTTTTCCATATATACACACCTATATATTCATATATATTGTGTTCAGCTCCACACATCATCAGGAGCAGGGTTGGAACGTGCACAAATTTGGTCTGCCATGGGGGAATCGGGGGTGGGTTTGGAGAACTGATTTCACCCTCTTTCCCAAACCCCATTACTCTGGAAACATCTTTTTCCTGAAGCAGAGTGAATGCAAAAATGCCAAACAGTTGTGGACTGAAAAACCTGACCCTTGAAGTCCTTGAGCATTTCAAATGTAAAAGTATTTTGAAATATCCCTCCTCACAGTACACACACACACACACACAAATCCAGAGGAAACAATTTGAGGGAATCTTTTCCCACAGAGGGCTTCACTTCCAGCAAATCAGAGAACTAAGGAAGGGGCAAAGCTCCCCAATTGTGTTTCAATCCTTGCTCTGTGTAAAGCTGCAGTCAAGGGCAGTGTTTTCAGCAGCCAGACCATAGTGGCAGCAGTAGCAACAGTGCTGCTGGAGGAGACCATCTCATCTCACCCTCTCTTTGCCTTTCAGCTCCTTTCCAGAAGGCCTGGACGTAGATGACAGCTCCCCCTCGTCTTTCTCCACGCAACAGTCTCCGCACGTTAAAACCATCAGCGAGAGCGAGCTCAGCACCACGGCCACGGAGCTGCTCCAGGACTACATGATGACGGTAGGGTGGCCTCGAGGCAGCACCTCGGCCCAGGGCAGGACACATGGGTCTGTTCTGAGATGGTTCATAGAATCAGAGAGTGCTGAAGGCTGGAAGGGACCTGTAGAGATCATCTAGTCCAACCCCTGCACATGCAGGGTCACCTAGAGCACGTGCCACAGGGCTGCGTCCAAGTGGGTTTGGAGAAGAGAAGGCTGAGAGGGGATCTAATCAGTGTCTATAAGTACCTCAAGGGAGGGAGTGGAGAGGACGGTGATGGTCTCTTTTCAGTGGTGGCCACTGATAGGACTAGAGGAAATGGCCACAAACTGAAACACCAAAAATTCCATAGGAACTTAAGGAAAAATTTCTTAACAGTGAGGGTGACAGAGCACTGGAACAGGCTGCCCAGAGAGGCTGTGGAGTCTCCTTCTCTAGAGATCTTCAAAACCCGCTTGGATGCAGTCCTGTGCCACGTGCTCTAGGTGACCCTGCGTATGCAGGGGGGTTGGACTAGATGATCTCTAGAGGTCCCTTCCAACCCTAAGCATTCTATGATTCTATGAAGATCTCCAGAGAAGGAGAGTCCAAAACCTCTCTGGGCAGCCTGTTCCAATGCTCTGGCACCCTCACTGTCAAGAAATTTTTCCTTCAGTTCCTGTAGAAAACATAAGGAGAGAGGTTGAAAAGGAACATCCCTGTTCCCTCATGGAGGCAGAGGCTGCGCTCCGTGCTGGCACACAGGGAGCACTGGATGTCCCACTTGGACACAGTCCTGTGCCACGTGCTCTAGGTGACCCTGCTTGTGCGGGGGGATTGGACTAAATGATCTCCAAAGGGTCCTGCCAACCTGGGTTTGTCATCTCCACTTGCATAAGGTGACACAACAGTAGCATCTCATCCTTTCTTGACCACTTCTGCTCGGAGCCACCCTGGGATCTGAACCTGCATAGCCACCCTCACCCTGTTATCCCCTCTCGCTGCGTTAGGGCCCGTCCCAGCACAGACGGTGTTTGGGATCTGTCACTTTGGGAGGTGGGGACAAGCTGGGAGTACAGGCAGAGGCCCTGTTTGAAAGCTGCCAGCTCAGTCGAGGATCCCACCAGCCCATCCTGCTGGTTGATTACTGCAGCTGCTGCGCTTGACCCTTGTCAAATAGCAATAAACTAAGCTGCCTTGTACCTGTTTCCCCTCATCTCTTCCCCCTGCCACTTTCAGGGCTGAAAACCCACTCCTAAAAGTCAGTGATACTTGTGCTGCTCTTCTCTTCCTCAGCTCCGAACGAAACTCTCTTCCCAAGAGATCCAGCAGTTTGCAATGCTCCTGCACGAGTATCGCAACGGGGCCTCGATCCACGAGTTCTGCATCAACCTGAAGCAGCTCTATGGGGACAGCAGGAAGTTCCTGCTCTTAGGTGAGTTCCTGGTGCCAGAGATTCCTCACGGATAACAAACCAGAGGGCGGGAGCAGCCTCAGGCTGTTCCCAAGCCCTGGTTGGGATTTAAGATCTCACTAAGTGACAGCTGACTGATCTCATCAAGACAACTACCCTTGCTCAGTGTCCTAGGCTTGAGATGTAGCCAAGGAAGGGGTAAGACCTTAATTCCTGGCTCCTTGGAGTCACCCTCTTCCCAAGAGCAGTTTAGTCCCTCTAGCTCAAGTCCCCTGCTCTTAAGGCAACTCAAATCATCCCTTGGGATCCATCCCAAGGGACTGCAGAGGGAGCCGAGATGCTTGACCAAGGGCCTCCATGGTGCCACCTCCCCGCTGTCCCTCAGCGCAGGAGGAAAAGCTGGGGGCTGCCTGCAGCCCTGCATCTAATTGCAAAGAAAAACAGGTTGAACCCCTCAAAGAGAGGTTAAAGAGGCAACAAGAAGTCACCCGCCGGCCTGCCGAGCCCACGGCTGCTGGAAGCATCCTCTGGGCTGGGTGCTGTTTCCTCCAGCTTGGCTTAGCTCTCTTAAGCTGGAAGTTGCTTCCATGGTGCTGATCCTGCTGACCTTGCCGGTCCCCTTGATTCAGGGCAGCTTCCAGCTGTTCCTGCTGCCCTCAGGGCTGCGCCAGCAGCACGGGGGCTTGGAGTGAGATGCCGGGGTGGGAAGAGGGGCCAGATGTTCTCTCAAACCCCCTGCCCGTTGCCCTGGGGGAGTTTAATCGCAGGCTGATGCTGTTACCGTAACAGGATCAAAGCTGAGCAATAGGATTGAGGGAGGAGCAGCAGGCGAGCCCTGGAGATCCCACCTCAGCTGCTTGGCTGCCTTTCTCAGGAGCACAAATGTGACATGAGACCACACAATGAAGTCCCCAAAAGCCCTACGGGGCCATCCGGGCCCTGGGCAAGGTTGGGCTGTGGCACCACTGTGAAAAGTCACCCCCAGCCACCTCCTTCCCCTCTGGGGACGCAGAGGGGGCTGACACCGAGGCTGCTGGTGGCCTCCTGCCCACGATGAAGTGGTTCAGAGCAGAAACACCCCCCAGAGCTTGCCACAACCCAACAAGTCCCCGTTACAGCACCGGCAGAGCGGGTGTTACCCCCGTGCTCACGTTCTCCTCGTGTCCTCTCTCCTGGCCCAGGCCTGCGACCCTTCATCCCCGAGAAGGACAGCCAGCACTTCGAGAACTTCCTGGAGACCATCGGCGTCAAGGACGGCCGGGGCATCATCACAGACAGTTTTGGGAGGTACAGGCGGACGCTGAGCACGACCTCCAACTCCACGACCAACGGCAACGGCGCCGCCGGCAGCTCGGACGAGCAGTCCGTGCCCTCGGAGGAGGACGAGTGGGACCGCATGATCTCGCACATCAGCAACGACATCGAGGCCCTGGGCTGCAGCATGGACCGCGATTCCTCGTGAGAGGGAGCAGGGGGAGGAAGGCTCCGTCCTCTCCCTTCCACCCTCCCGCAGGGACACTCGTCTTTGTGCCTGTCTTCCCGACCTCCGTTCCGGAGGAGGGTTTTTCCCGGGATGGAGCAGGCTGGCCTCACGCTCCCGTCCTCGCCAGGGGCTTCGCTGGCCCCCGTGGCCGCTCGCGGGCGCCCGGGGACCCCTCTTACTGTGAAAGGAGGGAGAGGAGCTGGGATCCCCGGGATGAAGGCCAGTCCCAGCCCGCGTTACCGTTTTGCACAGGAGCTGCCCCCGCACCCGCTCTTCCTCCCCCTCTCAACAAAGTTTACCGCAATGTGAATTTATTTAAACCCACCGTGACGGCGGGTGACAGAGGCCCCCCCTCCTGCGCACACACTGCTCGTGCCACCCTCAGCCTCCTCCCGCTGTCCCCAGGTCCCCGTCCCCCCCACAGCGACGCTAGCACCGCCACTCCCCACGGAGCGGAGGAGGGCGACGGCACCGCGAGCCCTGCGGATCCGCGCGCCCTCCCGGCGCAGGGAAAGGCCCCGAATGCGCCGGGGGCTATAGACACTCATGTACAGGTTGTATATATTTTCCAGGCCCTTATAAATACACCCTTATTTTTGTAAGCCCTCCCACTCCGAAAAACGGGGAAAACGGGAGCGCGTGGCGCTTTGTGCCCAGACACTGGCTCAGCAGTTTGGGCAGCACCGCGGGGTCCGGCCGCACCGGGCACATTCCTGGGCGCTTTATCCCACGCGGCCGCCTTTAACCCCTGCTTTTCCCCAGCCTTTTCCCATCTCCCAGAGCCAGGACGCGCAGGGGCATCACATCCCTAGCCCCATCTCCCGCCCTTGCCAACAGGGACCTCCCTCCAGAGGCCATCCCTGTTGCTTTTCCCTCTTTTTTCCCTTAAAAGCCACAGCTCCCATCCTAGCGGTACAAGAGCGGCTGGAGCGGGGCTCCCAGCGAGCTCCGGCCGCAGGGAGGAGCCGGCGCCGGCCGTGGCTCCAGCTCTTAGTGCCTTTTTCTCCATTCGCAGCTCAACAACAACACACACATCCGTAAACACGGACACGCGCACGGCGGGGGAGTCACTGCAGACTTATGCAAATTTGGAAGAAAATCCCTATTTTTGAGACGATTGTATAACGAGAGCTATAAGAGAAGCCGGCATCGCTCGCGGTATTTTCCTACTTGGCTCAGGGGGAAGGTTGGGGCCGGGGGGTCTCACCTGGTGTCCCCAGGTGCCGTCCTGCCCGTGCCACCGAGCCGGGCGCTCGCGAGCGGTGCCGGCGCTCCGGGGCCCTTTGTACATCCGCTTTCTGTACGGGGTTCTTTGGTAAATATAATCCTGCACCCGGCGTCTTCCTGAAGCCTCCGTGTCCTGCACGGGGTTCCCAAATCCCCATCGCAGGAGCAGCCCGTGCCCATCCACCCTGGCATCCCGGCACCATCCTGAGGGAGCTCCCCCATCCCAGGGCCTGGCCGAGGTGCAGCCCCCGCTGTCCCCAGCCCTGGCTTTGTCCCCTCCCGCCCCGTCACGGAGGCGCTGAGCGATCTGAGTGCTGCAGGAGGCCGTTTATTGAGCGCTACAGTCGCGGCAGCAGCGCGCGGGGATCCGGGCGGCGGGGACGACGGTGCTTCTATACAGGGGGGGACGCGGGTGGCGCCGCTCGCTACATGGTCAGCTCCTGCGGGGGACACCGCGTTAGGGACACGGGGGCTCCCTCGGGGTCCCCGCGGCATCCCCCCGAGGCGGCCACTCACCATGATGGCGTTGACGATGTCGTTGTTGTTGTGCCTGAGCGCGCGCACGGCCTTGGGGCGCGACACGTTGGCCTGCGCCATGACCAGCTCGATGTCCCTCACCTCCAGCCCCGTCTCGTCCACCTGCAGGGGACACAGCCGTCACCCGCCTCGCACCGAGGGGCCTCCGGAGCCCCCCGGCCTCCGCGGTGGCGCCCACCTCCTCCTCCTCCTCGCTCTCCTCCTTGATGGTGAGGCTGGGCGCCGTCTCCGTGATGAGCGGCGAGTGCTCCATGGGCACCTTGAACTTCTCCGCCGCCGCCTTGTGCACTTGCTGCGACAGGTCCTCGATCTGCGGGGACACGGCCTTGTCCCCAAGGGCCACCTGCCCGAGCCACGCGCCCCGGAGCCGGCCCCCCGCCTCACCTTGGCCTCCCCGAAGACGATGTAGATGTCGGACGCGGGGCTCTTGAAGACGTCGGGCTTGGTGATGACGAAGAGGATGTTCTTGGACTTGCGGATGGTGATGCGGGTGACGCCGTGGATCTGCCGCAGCCCCAGCTTGGACATGGCCTGCGGGGACACGGCGACGGGTGTCCTCCAGCTCGGCCCTGGCGGTCCATGCGTGTCCAAGGGGCTGCTTCTGACTCCCAGTGAACACAGGAGCCGGCTCCCAGCAGCAGGGGATGAGGTTGGTGGCCCCCCCAGCTTGGCCACCACGGCCTTGCTCCCTGTGGCCACCATCCAGCAGGGACACCCAGGCAGGACACCGGTCCCCATCACACCCAGCTCACGGTGCCACCAAGTTAGTCCCTCCAAGAGGCCCAAAACAGCCCGGCCACCACCCCCCATCCCGGGAGCCCTTCCAACGCGCCGGGGACTTTAACCAGAGCTAATCCCTGTGGTCAGCACCAAACCCGGCCCGATTTGGCGCCCCAACCCGTGCGCGGCAGGAGGAGACCGGGCGCTCCTCTTGCACCCACCTTTCGGGCCTTCTTCTCGCTGCGGCTCTGCTTGGCCTTGCTGGCGCTCTCCTCGCCGGCGCCCGCCGCGTGGCCGAGCGGCGCCTGCGGGACGGGGACGTGAGCAGCGCCGGCGCCGGCCCCGCTCCGGGCGGCCTCCGCGGGCCTCACCTGGCTCTGCGCCGCGCGCGGCTCGGCGCCCTCGGCCTCCTCCAGCTCGGGGATGGAGTCCTCGTTGCTCTCCGAGTCATTGCAGGAGCCTGCGGGGGAGCCGTGAGACCCCTCCGAAACGCACGAATCGCCCCCAAAAACCCGCCCCGCCGCGGCGCCGCTCACCTTTGTGGTTGGCCTCGCAGCGCGGCGGCGGCGCGCGGGCCTCGCCGCACGGCGCCCCGGCCTCGCCGGCCTCCTCGGCCTCGCTGGACGAGCTGGACTCGGAGTGCAGGGAGCCGCGGGCGGCGCGGCGGCCCTCGCCCGGCGCCGCCTCCGGGCCCCGCGGCGGCTTGCGGCCCCGCGGCGCCTTCTCCCGGCCCGGAGGCGCCTCGGCGGCTGCGGGGGCAACGGGAGCAGTGAGGCCGCATCCCACCCGGATCCCCATCCCAGATCCCGCTCCGGTGTTACCATCAAGGTGCTTCCGAGGGCCCGGCGGCGGCGACAGTGGAGGCACTTGGACGAGTTTGGAGAGCGGAGGGCAGGGAGCTCCCGGCGGCACCGGGGTGTCCGCAGAGACCATCGGAGCTGGAACCGCGTCCGGAGGAGCCACCGGCGGCTCCGGGGAGCCCGGATGGGGGGCAGCAGCCGGAGGCTCCGGAGACTCGAGGGCAGCAGCCGGAGGCTCCGGAGAGACATCCAGAGGCTCCGGAGACTCAAGGGCAACAGCCGGAGGCTCCGGGGAGCCCGGATGGGGGGCAGCAGCTGGGCTGGGCTCTGGAGCTGGAGACTCGAGGGCAACAGCCGGAGGCTCCGGAGACTCAAGGGCAACAGCCGGAGGCTCCGGAGAGTCGTCGGCCTGCGCAGGACTCAGTGGAGCGGCTGTATCCAAGGGGCCGGCACACGGCGCCGCGGGCGCTGCCGCCTCCTCTTCCTCAGCGCCAGGGGCCTCCTCTCCCTCGGGACGAGGCGGCTCCTCCGGCCTCGCGGCGGCCGGCGGCTCCGGGACATCTTTGGGTTGAGGCTCGGGGGCCGCGTCCCGGCCGTGGCCGCGCGCCAGCTCCCCGAAGGAGCCCTGCAGCAGGGAGGCCACGTGCCGCCGGTCGCGGAGGCGCCGCGACGCCGCGGGGCTCTCCGCAAAGGCACCGGGTGGTGGTGGGAGCAGTTCGCTTGGGGCGGCCCCCACGTAGACCTCGCGCTCTGAGGCCGTGAAGCGGGGCCGCCGCGGGGCCCGGCAGTGCCGCCACGGCGCCCCCGGCCCTTCCTCTTCCTCCTCTTCCTCCCGGCCGCCGCGGGGAGGGGGGGACGGCGGCGTGATGGCCCCCGGGGGCCGCCCGCCCACGGGGTCTTCGCTGGGAGCAGCGGCTCCCGTCGGAGGCCGCTCCGGCTCCGCGGTGCCCGCAGGGTGCGGGGGCGTCGACCTGGCACCTTCCTCCTCCTCTTCCTCCTCTGCGGTGCCGGTGGCTCCCGAGGGCTCCGCTGCGCCGTCCTCCTCCAGGACGGGCGATCCGGGCGCTGCCGGGCACGGAGCCGGCGGCGCCTCCGTCCCCTCCACCAGCTCCAAGGGCACAGGGGGCTCCTGGGGGTGACACGTCCCCAGCTCTGCTGGGGCCTCCGCTGGCACCGCGGCCTCCTCAGGCATCGCGATGTCCTCAGCCATCGGAGCATCCTTTGGAGTCACGACATCTCCAGGTGCCACAGCATCCTCCAGTGTCACATCCTCGGGTGTCACGATGTCCTCTGGTATCGTGGTCTCCTTTGGTGTCACAGCATCCTCCAGTGTCACATCCTCGGGTGTCGCAATGTCCTCTGGTATCGTGGTCTCCTTTGGTGTCACATCTCCGGGTTTCACAGCATCCCCTGGTGTCACATCCTCAGGTGTCACAATGTCCTCTGGTATCGTGGTCTCCTTTGGTGTCATGACATCTCCAGGTGTCTCATCCCCAGGTGTCGTGATGTCCTCAGCTACCATGGTGTCCTTTGGAGTCACGACATCGCTGGGTGTTGCAGCATCCTCTGGCATCACATCCCCGGGTGTCACAATGTCCTCGGGTATCATGGTGTCCTTTGGTGTCACAACATGCCCGGGTGTCACAGCATCCTCTGGTGTCATGATGTCCTTGGGTATCGTGGTGTCCTTTGGTGTCACAGCACCCTCAGGTGTCACAGCATGCTCTGGTGTCACATCCCTGGGTGTCACCATGTCCTCAGGCATCACGGCATCCTCAGGTGTCAGGACATCCCCAGGAGCCACAATGTCCTCAGACATCACGGTGTCCTCTGGTGTCACAGCATGCCCAGGTGTCACGATGTCCCCAGGCATCACAGCATCCTCAGGTGTCACGACATCCCTGGACATCACAGTGCCCTCTAACCCCATGACATGTCCAGGTGTCACGATGTCCCCAGACATCACAGCATCCTCGGGTGTCACGATGTCCTTGGACGTCACAGCATCATCCAGTGCCCTGGTGGCCTTGACTGTCACAGCACCCTGTGGTTCTTCAGCCTCCTCCACCTCCTCTTCCTCAGAGGGGCAGACAAGGAGGCACTCGGTGGCCGGCTCCACGGTGGCATCTTCAGAGGGGACGTGGACAGGGCTGCCCTGCACCAGGCCAGCGTCGCGCTCTTCCTCCTCTTGCCGCTGCTCCTCCTCCTCCTCTGGGGCTGCCAATGCTGGCTCAGCTCCATCTCTCTGCTCCAAGGGCTCTTCCTCGCCAAGGTCTTCCTCACACGGAATCCTAGGGCTGAGGAGCAATGGAGGAGCCACCTTCTCCTCCTCTTCCTCGCCTGGTGTCCCAGGGCTGCAGGGTGATGGAGGCGCCACCTTCTCCTCCTCTTCCTCACCTGGCGTCCCAGGGCTGCAGGGTGATGGAGGTGCCACTGCCACCTTCTCTTCTTCCTCACTTAGTGCCTTGAGACCATGGGGTGATGGAGGTGCCACTGCCACCTTCTCTTCCTCACTTGAAGTACTAGGACCATGGGGTGATGAAGGTGCCACTGCCACCTTCTCCTCTTCTTCCTCACTTGACATACTGGGATCATGGGGTGATGGAGGTGCCTCCTCCTCCTCTTCCTCACTCAGTGTTTTGAGACCATGGGGAGATGGAGGTGCCACCTTCTCCTCTTCCTCACTTGGTGCCCTGAGACTGTGGGGTGACAGAGGTGCCGCTGCCACCTCTTCTTCCTCACATGACATACTAGAACTGTGGGGTGATGGAGGTGCCACTGCCACCTTCTCCTCCTCTTCCTCACCTGGCATCTCAGGGCCACAGGGTGATGGAGGTGCCGCCACCTCCTCTTCCTCGCCCAGGGCCCTAGGAGCGCAGGGTGATGGAGACGCTGCTGCTTCATCCTCCTCTTCCTCAGCTCGTGCTCCGGGGCTGAGGAGCGATGGAGGTGC
This sequence comes from Tinamus guttatus, assembly GCF_059628265.1. Taxonomy (NCBI): domain Eukaryota; kingdom Metazoa; phylum Chordata; class Aves; order Tinamiformes; family Tinamidae; genus Tinamus; species Tinamus guttatus. The sequence continues at coordinate 40,134 of NW_028289024.1, forward strand.
CACCTCCTGCTCTTCCTCACTCAGTGCCCCAGAGCTGGGGGATGATGGAGGTGCCGCATCCTCCTCTTCCTCACTCAGCGTCCCGGGGCTGCAGGACAATGAAGGCGCCGCTGCTGCATCCTCCTCCTCCTCGGCCAGTGTCCTGCCACCCAGGGGTGGTGATGAAGGCACCTCCTCTTCTTCCTCTTCCTCAGCCAGTGCCCTGCTACCCAGGGGCGGTGATGAAGGCGGCACCTCCTCTTCCTCGGCCAGTGCCCTGCCACCCAGGGGCGGTGATGAAGGCAGCACCTCCTCTTCTTCCTCAGCCAGTGTCCTGCCACCCAGGGGCGACAAAGGTGGCACCTCCCTCCTCTTCTTCCTCCTCTGCCAGTGTCCTGCCACCCAGGGGTGATGATGAAGGCGGCACCTCCTCTTCTTCCTCAGTCAGTGCCCTGCTACCCAGGGGTGATGATGAAGGCAGCACCTCCTCTTCTTCCTCTTCCTCAGTCAGTGCCCTGCTACCCAGGGGTGATGAAGGCAGCACCTCCTCTTCTTCCTCACCCAGAGCCTTAGGGCTGCAGAGCGACAGAGGTGCCGCCACCTCCTCCCTCAGTGTCCCGGGGCCACGTGGAGATGAAGGCACCTCCTCCTCCTCCTCCGGGGTCCCAGGGCTGCGTGGGGACAGCGGCGCCGCATCCTCCTCCTCCTCCTCGCGCGGCGACGAAGGCGCGGGCTCGGCGCCGGGGCCGAGGCGCAGCTCGATGCCGCCGGCGGGCGGGCGCGGGGGCAGCGCGTGGCGCTCGGCGCCGTAGAGCCGCTCGTCCTCGGCGCCGCCGTACGAGGATGAGGAGGATGAGGAAGAGGAGGCGGCGCCCGCCGACGTGTCATCGCGGAAGGCGAAGGCCTCGTCCGCCCCGTCGGCCACGGAGCTCTCCGAGAGCGAGCGCAGGAAGGAGGCCGAGGCGCTGTCATCTTCATCGTCATTGTCATCTTCCTCCTCCTCCTCCTCGGGGGAGGCCGGGGTGATCTCCACGGCTTCGGCCTCGAAGAGGAGGCTGCCGCGGAAGGGCAGCAGCGCGGCGGGCACCATGCCGGCCTCGGCGGCGCCCAGCAGCCGGGCCAGCAGCGGCGCCCCCCAGCCTTCCTCCTCCTCCGGCGTCGCTTGGCCTTCACCCTCCTCCTCCTCCTCTTCGGGCAGGGCAAAGGGAGCCACGTGGCAGCCTTCGTCGCCCTCCTCCTCCTCCTCGGGCAGCGGCTCGGCGCCCAGGTTGGGCGAGCAGGAGGGCGACGTGCTGCCCGTGCCCGAGGAGCCCCAGCTGCCGCCCTCGGCCGTCATGTAGGAGCCCGACGGGGAGGTGGGCGGCGAGCCGGGGCCTTCGCTGCCGCCCGCCGCCTCCTCCTCCTCCTCCTCATCCTCCTCCTCGTCCCGGTCCCCGCGCAGCCGGGCCAGCGCCGCCTTGACGGGCGTCGAGGGCGCCGTGAAGAAGAGGTCGGGCTCGAGCGGCGCCCGCCGCGTCTCCTCGCCCATGACCACGCGGGCGTCGAGCGGCTCTGCCCGCGCGCCTTGCCGGGGGACGACGGCGGCAGCGGCGGCAGCGGGGGGCCGCGCTCGGCCAGCGCCGGGGGGTCCCGGCGGCGGCAGCGGCCGCCCCGTCGCAGCTGGCGCCCTCGGGCGGGGGCCGGTCCTCCTTGTGCGCCGCGGCCGGCGGCGCCCGCGCGGCCTCTGCGGGGAGAGGGGCACCGTGAGCCCCGGCGCTCATCGCTGCAACGAGCTGCGAGTTCTCAGCCCTCGCCCAGCCCCAGGGACCCAGCCTGCGCTCATCACTGCACTAAGTTGCAGGTTCTCAGCCCCCCTCCTCACCCAGGCCGTGCTCACCAGTGCACTGAGCTGCACGTCCTCAGCACCCCTCCAACCCCACCTGCTCCCAGGGACCCAGCAGCCTCCCCGCGCTCATTGCTGCACCGAGCTGGGCGTTCTCAGCCCCGTTGCCCCCCCCCGCCCAGCGGCCGCCTCCTGCTCCCATCAGGGCCCCGAGCCGGGCGCCACCAGCCCCTCCCCGCGCAGCCCCGGGGATGCGGCAGCACCGCTGTGATGAGCTGGCCGTTCTCAGCCCCAAAACCGCAGAGCCTCCCCCCAAACCCGGCCCCGGCGGCCGCATGCGGCGCTCATCAGTGCAATGAGCGGGGCGGTCTCAGCGCGCGCCCCGTTACCTGCGGGCGGCGGCTCCATGAGCGCTGCCCGGAGCCGCTCCCAATCCCGATCCCGGTACCGATCCCGGTCCCAGCACGGGCCCCCCCGCCCCGCGGCGCGTTATAAAGGGGCGAGGGGAGGGGGCGGGGGCACAAGGGCTGCTGGGAGGGGGCGGGGACCCGGGCAGGGATTTAAGGGGGCAGCTCAAACCCCCCCCCCCCCGCAAGGTGGAATTGGGGGGGGGGGTATCCCAAAAGCGCCGCCCCTGGAGCTGCTCCTTCCCCCCCAGGGGCTTTTCGGGGTGTCTCCCCGCTCCCCCCGCAGGTTTCCACGCGGCGGGGGGGGGGGTTGTGCGGCCCCATCCCCATCATGGGGCTAAACCGCCCCCCGCCCCGGCGCATCCCGGCCCGCGACCCCCTTTGCGGCGGCTCCCGGGGCCGGGCCCTGGCGACGCTGCTGTCCCCAACCTCCCCCCCCTCCCCCGGGGTGACCTTGGGCCTCCGGTGTCCCCAGCGGGGCCGCGGGGCGCGGGGACGGAGCCGGGGCTGGATGCGGGGCGGGGGGGGTCGATGGTGGCGAAAGGGGATGGCGCGGGGGGAGGTCCCCGCTGTCACCTGCGGGCGGCGGCCGCTCCGGGCCCCCCCCCCCCCGCGCCCATCACCGTCGCCTCGGGCCGGTTCCCCCCCCTCCGGCGCCCCCCGGCCCCCCCCCTCACCTGCGGCCTCGCCGGGCATCGCGGCGGCGGCGGCGGCGGGCGCGGCAGAGCGGCCGGGGGGGCGGGGGGGCCGGCCCCGTCATCCCGATGATGTCAGCAGAGATTTTTTTTTTCCCTGTGTTTTTCCCCTCCCTCTTTCCCTCTTTTTTTTTTTTTCCCTCCCCCTCCCCCCCCCGGGCCGTGCCAGGCGCTGCGGAGCCGCCACCCCGGGGGGGGGGGGCGGCGCCGTCTCGGTGTCCCCTGTCACCCCCCCCGGTGCCGCTCAGCAGGGGGAGGTGGTCCCCCCCCCCCGGGTCACCATGGGAACAGCCCTTCTCCTCCTCCCATTGCCATGGCAACCACGTGGAGGATGGGGCTGGTTGCCCTTGGCAACGGGGGGGAGGGGGCTGGTACCCCCCCCCCCGGCGTGGGGCTGGAGGGGGGTGGTCCTGGATGGATGGACGGGCAGGTTGGGGGGACACATGGATTGGGGGGACACTCGGCCGGACACCTGGACAAGGACAGGCGGACACAGGGATCCAGGGGGGGCACCCGGAGCGGGTGGTTGGATGTTGGTCAGGGGGTACCCTGACAGACGGACGCCTGGACAGAGGGATGCAGGGAAGGGCCCACGGCCGCTCGGATGGGGAACAGGGTCCCCCCTTAGGGACCAGCCACCCCCGGGGACGCCGGGGCCTGGTGGCGCATCCGCATCCCGGGCCGATGCCGGCAGCGCCCGGAGCGGCGCCGGCAGCGCCAGGACGGTGACTCAGCAGCCGGCAGGGCCGCTGACTCAGCGCGTGCGCCAGGGGCCGCGGATGCTCCGAGGCCACCGGGGCCCAGTGTGTCCCCCCCGCCCTCCCCGAGGCCCAGAGCGAGAGGGACACGAGTGTCACTGCAAGTGTCACTGCCCGGCGGTGGCTTTATTGAGGGCCGGCGCTCAGCTCGCCAGCTCGGTGGCCACGGCCTTGTGCAGCTTGTCCTTGAGGAAGGCCACGCGCTGCCGCTCCGACTTCAGCTCCAGGAACTCGTAGTAGGGAACCTGCGGAGAGGGCGGCCGTGGGACGGAGCCGCGGGAGCCCCGAGACCTCCCCGTGTCCCCAGGACAGCTCGGCGGTGCAGGATTCCCTGCGCATCCCGCCGGATCCGTTCCCGGGGGACGCTGCCGTCGGAGGGATCCCGCCCCCCGTTCCGTTTATCCAGCCAAGGCTCCGGCCGGGGGACGCGGCAGCTCCGTGATCCTCCTCCTCGGCGTCTCCCCACCTGAACCTCCCCGGCCGCCGCGCGCGGGGCGGTTACGTAAGCGGCGCCGCCCGGCTCTGCCGCAGCGGGAGCGGCCCCGGAGCGCCGCTCCGGATGGGAACGGGCTAAACCCGGCTCGGCGCGGGCGCTATAATTACCCCGGGGCAGCTAAACCGCGTGTGACCCCGTTTGGAGGCCAGGAGAGGATCACAGCGGCTAATCCCGGCGCGCGGCCCGGCCTGGGATTTGGAAGCGGGAGCCTCCGGCACGGGGAGAAGCAGAGGGCGGCGGGCGGGCGGCCGCCGGCGCCCCGGCTTCCCGCAGCGCTTCGCGGCCCTCCCGGGAGCCGCTCGGCTCCGCTCCCGTCGTGGCTACTCACGTCGACGACGAGGAAGCCGGCGGCCTGCACGTGGCGCCGGGCCATGGCGCAGCGCCCCAGCAGCTCCCGGCTCCTGTTGCTGAAGCTGGGGAACTCCCACCTGAGGAAGGCCACCCTGCGGGGACGGTGACAGGGTGGCCGTGAGGCCCCGGCCGCCCTGGTGAGGCCCCCGGCCACCCCGTGGCCCGGACCCACCTCCTGGCGCCCGGTGGCAGCGGGGCTGTCCCCTCCGAGCGGAGCAGGTGGGGAGCGACGAAGCCCCTCAGGGGCAGCGGCTTGTTGTCCCCGTCCAGCAGCATCTCGGCGTCTGCGTGGGGCGGCAGGGCAGCGCGGGGCGCTCGCGACGCGTCGAGGCCCACGTGGCGCCCGCCCCGGACCTGCCCTCCCGCCCGTCCCCGCGGGCGCAACGCGTGTCCGTGGCACGATTTTATCCCCGGCATCCCATGGGAAGGGGATGCGGAGCCCATGGACTACGGCCTTGCTGTGGCAGCCGGCTGGCCGGTCCCCGCCACGGCGCGGGCGGGCACCGAATTTGACGGGGCTGCAGCGGAGCCGGGGGGGAAAACAGAGCGGATCCCGAAGGATACGAGGGAGAAGGGAATCAACTCCAGCCTCTCCAGCCACCCCCGGGCTGCGGGGAGAGGCCGGGCTCACCGAGGTGCCAGCCGTAGACGGTGGGAACGTCGAAGCGCCCGTTGTCGCTGCTGCCCAGCACCGCGGCCAGGGCCTCGCGGAGGCCGCTCTGCAGCGGCGTCGCCTTCTCGGCACCCCGGCCCTGGGCGCCCAGCGCCTCCGCGGGCAGGAAGGGCCCCGCGTAGTCTGGGCTCTCCAGCCGCGCCGCCGCGTTGACGTGGATCAGCTTGAGCCGCGAGCTCTGCGCTCTGGGGGACGAGTCGCCTGGCGGCAGGAGAGGAGCAGCCCTGGGGACGCGGCCACAAGAGGCGGCTCCCATTCCCGGCCCCACGCGGGATTCCCGCTTCCAGCCCCATTCCCACCCCGCCCCGGCTCAGGATCCCGCCCGCGCGTGCACAGCGCCGCTCGCCCGTGTCCGTGGCACAGTTTTATCCCCGGCATCCCACGGGAAGGGGACGCGGGGCCCATGGACTACGGCCTTGCTGTGGCAGCCGGCTGGCCGGTCCCCGCCACGGCGCGGGCGGGCACCGAATTTGACGGGGCTGCGCGAGCCGAGCGGGTCCCCCGCGGCGTCCCCGGTGCCGCGGGGACGGTCCCCTCACCTGGCAGGTGCGCGTGGAAGGCGGGCGCCAGCACGTGCCGCAGGTAGGGAGCCCTGGCCTGCTGCAGGACGCACAGCGACCACACCACGTCCGTGAGCACCGGCGCCTCCAGGCTCTCCAGCTGCCCCTGCAGCTTCTCGTGCACCTGCGGGGACGGGGTGGCACCGAGCGCGGCCGTGTGGGGACGGCCCCGCTGCCTCCGGGCGGGAAGGGAAGGGACCTGCTGCCCGTGGGGACTTGTTCCCTGGGCCGAGGACACTCGCTGCGGGTGTCAGCACGGCCGAGGGACGCCATGGGAGCACTCCGTGCCGCACGGTGAGGCCGTTCCCTTGGGATCGGAAATCCCAGGCGTTTCTACACCACGTGCCAGGCAGGCAATGATGGAAGGAGCTCCTGCTGCTTCCCGCAATCCCCCCGGGATGCGCAGACACGGACAGAGCGAGCACGACCGCCCAGAAGGGTCTCCATCCTTCCCGGGAGCGCCGTGTGGCTCCGCCGGGGCTGGGCGTGCGGCCGACAACCCGCGGCCTCGTTAGGGGGGTTAATGAGGGCAATTAGGTCTGGGAGGGCACGGAAACACCCTCTGCCCTCGCTCGGCACCAGGCAAGGAGCCAGGGTGACTCCGGAGCCGGCCGTGCCCCCCGCGGGTGCCGTTCCCATCGCCCATCCCGGCTCTTCGCAGCTGGCTCCAGATGTCCAACGCTCACGTTTTGCACGGGAATAAGCGCTAGGAAATCTGCAGCCTCCCCCCTGGCTCTGGGAGGGAGGAATGGTAGAAGGAGAGGAAGAGGAGGGAGGGTACCATGCTGAAGAAGTCCTCGTTTGCGCTGGGCTGGAAGTTGAGGCGGGCAAAAGACACGATGATGCTGCACAGCTGGGGCACCGACATCTCCTTGCAGTTGTCCAGGGCGTACTGGGTGGCAAAAGCAACAAAATCAGAAAAACGGGCACAGGAAAAGATCGACGAGGCCAAGTGAAGATCCCCAGGGCAGAGCGGGAGCATACGAGGAAATAGGCCTCTTGTGCCTCCCTGGGATTTTATCCTGGCGCCAGGAAAAGCCGTGAGCGGATGCAGAGCTTACGGAGCTCAGACCTACATCTCATCTTCCCCATGTCCTGCAGGAGCCAGGGGAGAGAAGCCCCTCTGGGATGCAGCGGGCGGAGGCTGAAAAGGCAGCTGAAATGGGCCCAAAAAATCCCAACGGACTCTTGATTTTAGTGAAGCGCAAACAGCACCCAGCGCAGTGACAGTCAGCGGGCAGGGAGAAGAGTGACAACGTGACAACCGCTGTCTTTGGGGAGGGGGACACCGTGCTGGCCCCGGCGGCGCCTCCGTTACCCCCCCGGGGCCTCCTCACCTGCGCGATGGCCTCAAAGAGCGGCAGGTTGAGCCACTTGAGGAGGGCGAAGGAGCGGACGCAGCGCGTCACCTCCAGCGGCGACATGGTGGCCACGAGGGGCTGCAGCTCGCCGGCGATCTTCTGGAAGACCTGGGGCTGGTGGAAATTCAGTTTTCCTTAAAGGGGCAAAAGAGAGCGGCGGTCGCTTACACGGAGCTGGGGCGGGAAGCGCGGAGCGGCCGGCCCGGAGCGTCGCGGCGCTCGGACGCGACTCTTCCTTGGAACTTATTCCAGAGTCATCAACCTAATAGCAATAATCAAGCTAATAACATCAGCCTCAGCCCCTCCAAGGCCAGCTCTGCTGGGGTTATTCCTTTTTTAGAGTACAGCTATCCCCAAAATGCCCTAATGAGAAGAGTCGGTTCCGCTCTCGGAGGCCAAATGAGGAGCTGAACCTCTAACCTGCACAGAAGGGCTCCGGATGGGCTCTGCTCCCTTCCTTAACCCTGTTCGTCCGGGATTTTTGCTCAGGATTTTTTTGGTTACCAAAAGTAAGGTAGGAGAACACGGCCACACAAAACATGGCCCAGAGCGAGGAGGCGCAGGGTTACAAGGCAGGTCAGAAGCCAGCCCAGCACGTACCGTAGGCGAAGATGAGGTCCATGAGGACGGCGAGGCCGAGCTCCGTGTGCCTCTGGAGCAGGTGGTAGGACAGGGCGCGGAGCAGCGGCACGGAGCGCCGGTTCTGGTAGGCCAGGGCCAGCGCGATCCTGCGGATGTCCTCGGGGCTGAACTGCTCGGCCAGCTCCAGCGCCTGCGTGGGACAGAGGTGGGAAGGGAAAGGCCGGGCCGAGCTACGGGCTCGGCCTCTGCACGGAGGCCCCGTGGCCAAGGCCTTCTGCCTTGTCACACGCCGTGTCCGCAGCGTTTACCCCCCGTGTCCAGGCACAGGGACAGCGGGGCTCGTGAGCTACAGGTGTTGCTGTGGCAGCTGTTTGGCCGGTCCCCAGCACGGGGCAGGCGAGGACCGAATTTGACTCAGCTGCAGTCAAGGCCAGAAGGGAAAAGGGGGGTCCCTGCAGTGGCTCCTTCCCAAAGGACATTTCCCTCATCCTGAAAACAGGGACTTCCCTGGGCAGGGACAGCAAAGGGGACAGATCTTCCCCAGCCTTGCAAGGTGGGCTGAAAACAAGGCTGGTTTTAGCTCTCTGTTCCAGCTCCCATCACAACCCAACTCTTGCGGGGCAGCAAAGGCACCAAATCTGGGGCAGCCGCCTTATCCCGGCTCTGTTAAGTTGCTGCCCGTCGGCTGAGCAGGAATAAAGTGCTGGAGCTCGATGAGCTCAGGCTGCCGTGAGCCAGGTTCCCTCAGTGGAAACTCTTCTTAGAGCAGCCACGCTCGGAAGCTGCTTAAACAGGACCAAATTAGGCTGGCTTAGCCGGGAATGCAGCCTGGGAGGAAGCAGAGAGCTGGGAGGAGGCCAGTTGCTTAAAGAGCTCCTAGAGGGGCATCCCCTTATATATAGGGAGGGTTTTATTGCCTGCAGAATTCCCAGAGGGAAGAGATGGAGTGGGAAGCAGGAGGGGACCGTACCTTGTCCTCCAGGCGGTCCATGAGCGCCGGCGCGACGTGTCCCACCTTGGCCATGAGCGTGACCACGGTGCGGGTGCCCTCGAGCTCGGTCCAGCGCAGCTCCAGCTTCCGCAGCACCTCTCCGAGCAGCCGGCTGCCCCCGGGCGGCTGCAGGGCCAGCAGCTCGGCCAGCGCCGCGAGCTGCCGGAAGCTGAGGCGCCGCAGCCGCCACAGCACCTCGTGCTCGATGGACTGCGTCTCGCGGCGGCCGCCGTCCAGGCCCAGCGCGTAGAGGCTCCTCAGGAGGTTCACCAGGGCGTTGTTCCACACCTGGGACACCTGCGTGGTCGGGAGGAATCATAGAATAGAATCACAGAATCATAGAATGCTTAGGGTTGGAAGGGACCTCTCGAGGTCACCCAGTCCAACCCCTGCACACGCAGGGTCACCTAGAGCACGTGGCACAGGACTGCGTCCAAGCGGGTTTGAAGATCTCCAGAGAAGGAGACTCCACAACCTCTCTGGGCAGCCTGTTCCAGTGCTCTGGCACCCTCACTGGGAAGGAATTTTTCCTTAAGTTCCTGTGGAACTTTTGGTGTTTCAGTTTCCGGCCATTTCCTCTAGTCCTATCAGTGGCCACCAGTGAAAAGAGACCAGCCCCATCCTCCTCACTGCCTCCCTTGAGGTACTTCTAGACACTGCTCAGGTCCCCTCTCAGCCTTCTCTTCTCCAGTTGAACAGGCCCAGCTCCCTCAGCCTCTCCTCATAGGGCAGATGTTCCAGGCCCCTGATCATCCTCGTAGCCCTGCGCTGGCCTCTCTCCAGCAGCTCCACATCCCTCTTGTCCTGTGGAGCCCAGAACTGGACACAATACTCCAGATGGCGGCCTCACTAGGGCTGAGTAGAGGGGCAAATGTGAGGAACGTGAGGACAGCATCACAGAATCATAGAATCACACGAAGGGACCACTCGAGATCATCTAGTCCAACCCCCCTGCACACACAGGGTCACCTAGAGCACGTGGCACAGGGCTGCGTCCAAGCGGGTTTGAAGATCTCCAGAGAAGGAGACTCCACAACCTCTCTGGGCAGCCTGTCCCAGTGCTCTGGCACCCTCAGAGCCCCGTCGATGCGGATCACGCATCGTTTATGCCCATGCACAGCGTGAACGTGCTCTGTCTCCTCTGGCCTCCTCGCTGCGCGCATGGCTGAGGGGTTTAGGCAGACTTTACCCTGCTCTGGAGGTGCACACACTCACACCTTGTCGCGGGATGTGACACCAGTGAATGAGGGACAACCCAGGACAAGAAACTCAAGCAGCAACAAGGCCCAGGACGCCTTGTGTCGCCCGGACGCGGTGCCAAACCAGGGCCACGGAGAGAGCAGGGGCGTTTCGGAGCGATTTGCAGCTAAAGAGCCCCTGGTTTTTCCCCAGTGCCTCTAAAAGGAGGCCCTGTCCCTCACTGCGAGGCTGCTACACAGAATTTCCAGTCCAAAAGCTCCACGAATTCCCGTAAGAAACTAAATCCACAGGAAAAGATCAGTTCTGACGGGGAAAACACTCCGGAAAGGGCCGCCTCCGGAGCACAGCGCCGACCTGACACCGCGCTAGCACGGAATGGTTTAAGACACAAAAATTGCTTCAAATTGACAGCGCGGGAGGCAGGCGAGGCCGCGCGAGGGCCCGCAGCACTCGGAGCAGGACGTGCAGGAAAACCAAGGCTTCAATTTTCCGGCCTGTCAAATCCCTGGCACTTCTACCAGCCAGGACAATTCCTCAGGCAATGCTGGGGCTGGTGCCTGATTGGGGCTGGACCCACCAATCTCATAGGGATAATCCGAGCACTCCGAGGGTGCTGCAAAGGGTTCCTGGAGCAGGAAAAATCACAAACCAGATGGAGCTACGCAGATCAGCATGGGCAGGATCTTCTTTAAAATGCAGCAGTTACGGAAGCATTTCAGCCCCCTTGGGACAAATCCCACCTGGAATCCTCCGGCAGGTTATAGGGAACAGGTATTTCAGCATGGATGAGGAGGGATAAAAGTGTCTGCAGGTTGTTCTCGTGCCCAGTGCTCGGTCAGGGAGAGCTGGGGCTCAGGAACTACAGAGGTTTCTGTAGCAGCCAACTGGGCCAGTACCAACCACAGAGAGTGGCACCGAATTTGACGGGCTGCTAAGGTGGGAAATAAGGGGAGTGGAATTAATGTGACGTAAACGGAGTCGTTTCACTCTGTTTTGGTCATGACACAAAAAAAAACCCATTGCTTTTGGGGAGAATTACTGGGGCATTCGAGATGGAGCCGGTCACTTCCTCTTCCTGGTTCCCACAATTTCCCCTTGGAAAAGTGCAAATCCTAAAAGCCCAACTAGGCTGATCCCCAGCAAGCACTTCCAGGAAAGCCAGTCCCGGGAATGCAGAGGGCTTCCCAAGCAGCTTCTTCCCTGGATACAGGTGGGAACTCACCTGAGAGTCTACGATAGCAAAGAGCTGCTCAAAGCGCTTGTCCTGCAAAATCCCATCGGTCTCCAGGTGTTTTTCCGCGGCGAGGCGGGAAAGCCGGGTGATGACCAGCGAGGCCTGGTTGCTATTTAGAGAGTGCAGTTCGTGGAGACGGAAGAGTTCCTGAGGGCTGGCAGCGGCTTCGATGAGTTCACCGACGAGCTTGTGCTCCGGGTTCCCACCGTCTTCCAGCTGCTCCTTGGCCGGGAAGCCGTCGGCACGGGCGGAGGGGCCGGGAGCGTGCAGGGAAGCGAGCGGCGCCCGCGGCAGCGCTCGGGCCACGGCCACTTTCCCCGTGGGCACGAGCAGGGCGGCCGGCGCGGCCGAGGGGGCGCAGAGGAAGGTGCCCAGGTGGTGCCAGCGGCAGCGCCGCACCAGCCGCGCGGCCATCGCGGCGGAGCGGGAACGCTGCCGAGGAAACAACGGGAGCGTCAGGGAAAGGAGCGTTTCGGCGCGGGGAAGGAGGGAGGAGGCCTCAGGCTACGGGGAACCCTGGGCGGAAAAGGGGCTTTTTACTCATCAGTACTTGAAGCGGTGGAAAAAGATCAGGAAAACACCGAGAGAGGGGCAGGAAAATCTCCCCATGGGGATGGCTGGGGTTAAGCACTCCCAGTGACCTCCGCTGCGATGGTTAACGTGGCTTTGGGGGTTTCAAGGGCAAACTGGACAAACGGGGGGAGAAGGACCCTGGAGAAGCCTCATGGATGTGGGGCTCCCGGAGAAGCCCCATGGATGCCAGGGCTCCTGGGGAAGCCCCATGGATTTGGGGCTGCCAGAGAACCCTCTTGGATTCGGGGCTCCTGGAGAAGCCCCATGGATGCGGGGGCCCCTAGAGAAGCCCCACGGATGCCAGGGCTCCCGGAGAAGCCTCATGGATGCTGGGGTTCCCAGGGAAACCCCATGGATTTGGGGCTCCTGGAGAAGCCCCCCGGGTGCCGGGGCTCCCTGTGGGGTGCCGGACACGCCAGCCCCGTGGCCAGCCCTGGTGTCCAGACCCCCCACCCCGGTGTCACCCCCACGGCGGCCCAGGCCCTGCTAGGCCGGGCCTTGTGCCCCTTCATGGGCTCTCACAGGGCGCCCCCCCTCTCCGAGCCTCTCCAGGCCGGGCCCAGTGTCCGTCCGTGTCCCCCTCTCCCAGAGCTTGGCCTCATGTGGCCTTGTCCCCCTGACCCCTCCCTAGGGCGCCATGTGGCCTTGTCCCCCCCCTCAAAGGCCTCATGTGGCCTTGTCCCTCCCAGCCTCTCATGTGGCCTTGTCCCCCCACCTGGGATCTCTTGTGGCCTTGTCCCCTCTGAGGGTCTCTTGTGGTCTTGCCACCCCCCCCCCCCAGGACGTCTTGTGGCCTCGTCCCCCCCAGGGTCTCATGTGGCTTTGCCTCCCCCACAGGGCCTCATGTGGCCTGTCCCGGTCAACCCTCAAGGCCAGATCCGCACCGCGTCCCCCTCCAGCCTCTCCCCCGTCCCGCCCTGATCCCGAACTCCAGGTCCCGACCCACCGAACCCCCTTTTTCCCCCCGCAAAAGGGCCCCGGCGTCCGGGCCTCCCCCCACCACCGCCGCCGCCATTGGGCCTGACCTCGGCCGCGCCGCACCGCCGCGGAGGCGCCGTGCGCATGCGCGCGCGCGCGGCCCCGTGACGTCAGCGCGCGAGAGGCGGGAACGGCGTGAGGGGAGCGGGGGAGGGCGGGAGCCGTGAGGGGAGCGCGGCGGAACCGGGACCCTCCGCCGGTACCGGGACCTCGCGCCGGTACCGGGACGGCCCTCGAGGGGGTCCCTGGGCCCCCGCGCCCGCCCTTGGCGCCCTTCTGTGGCGGTTGCGCTGCGAAGGCTGCTGCTCCGGGCTCGGAACCGGATTTTGGGGGTTGTTTTGGGCTCGCTCTGTCCTCGGAGGCGCCGCTAGGTCCCGCTCTGTGGTGGGGCTGGGGGCGCCGCGGGGACTCGGGGGCTCAAGAACCCCCGAGCTCCCTGGGGTGAATTAAAAAAATAATAATAAAAATGAAGGGTTTACAGTGGGACTAGATGATCCTAAAGGTTTTTGCAACCGTAATGATTGTGTGTGAAAACAGGAGCTCCCACGTTGTGGAAACGGAGCGGAGCGCACGGGGATGGGTATCCATTGGGATCGGCTCCTTCCCGTGGCCACCTCGGCGCAGGGCTCTGCTCTGCCTCGCACAGGGGACACCAGGACCCGCCACCAGCTCCTGGCCACCGCGCTGGCCCCCAGGACACCCGGGTCCCTCTGCAGAGCTGGATCCGGGATCTAACGGATGGATCCGGTGGCCTCTTCCAGCCACCTGAGTCTTTCCAGGGCTGGGGGGGCAAAGCGACCGTGGCCGAGACTCAGCACCCTGCGGCAGACCCGGCATCGAGCCGAGCGTCCCCCAGCCCCTGTCCCCACGGTGTCCCCGTGTCCCCTACCAAGTGTCCTGAATCCTTGCGGCATTCCTGGGTGTCCCACCTGGCCCCTGGCCCCACGGTGTCCCCGTGTCTCCTACCAAGTGTCCTGAATCCCTGTGGCATCCCTGGGTGTCCCACCTGGCCCCTGGCCCCACGGTGTCCCTGTGTCCCCTACCAAGTGTCCTGAATCCCTGCGGCATCCCTGGGTGTCCCACCTGGCCCCTGTCCTCCTGGTGTCCCTGTGTCCCCCTGGTGTCCCCGTGTCCTCATAGTGTCCTTGTCGCACCCCTCAAGCATCCTACATCCCTGCAGCATCCCTGGGTGTTCCGCATGGCCTGTGTCCCCATGGTGTCCCCATGTCCCCCACCAAGTATCCTGCATCCCTGCAGCATTCCTAGGTGTCCCATCTAGTCTACGTCCCCATGTCCCCATGCCCCCCATCCCTGCGGCATCCCTGGGTATCCTGCCTGGTCCCTGTCTCCATGGCGTCCCCATGTCCCCCAAGGAGCATCCTGCATCCCTTGGTGTCCCACCTAGCCCTGGTCCCCCCCCACCAGGTGTCCCACTTGGTCCCTGTCCCCATGGTGTCCCCATGTCCCCCACCAAGTGTCCTGAATCTCTGCGGCATCCCTGAGTGTCCCACCTGGCCCCTGTCCTCATGGTGTCCCCATGTCCCCATAGTGTCCTTGTCGCACCCCCCAAGCATCCTGCATCCCTGCAGCATCCCTGGGTGTCCCGTGTGGTCTGTGTCCCCATGATGTCCCCATGTCCCCCACCAAGTGTCCTGCATCCCTGCAGCATTCCTAGGTGTCCCATCTGGCCTATGTCCCCATGCCCCCCATCCCTGCGGCATCCCTGGGTGTCCCGCGTGGTCCCTGTTCCGTGGTGTCCCCATGTCCCCCAGGAAGCATCCTGCATCCCTTGGTGTCCCACCTAGCCCTGGTCCCCCTCACCAGGTGTCCCACGTGGTCCATGTCCCCATGGTGTCCCCATGTCCCCCAAGAAGCGTCCTGCATCCCTTGGTGTCCCACCTGGTCCATGTCCCCTCCAAGCATCCCACCCAGCCCATGTCCTCGTGGCGTCCCAAGCGTCTCCCCCAGCCTGTGACCCTGCATCTCCTCTGTGTGTCCCCCCAGGGTCCCACTGTCCCCAGTGCCCCATGCTGCCCATGTCCCCATGTCCCCGCTGCCAGCATCGCGCCCAGCCCACATCCTGCAGTGTCCCTGGATGTCCCACCCGGCCCACGTCACCCACCCGTGTCCCTGAGGTGCCCCATGTGGCCCATGTCTTCCTGTCCCCACCTTGTGTCCCTCCCAGCCTGCATCCCTGTGTCCCCAAGGTCCCCCCTGTGTGTCCACCCATCCGGTGGCCCCGTGATGTCTCCAAGTGTCCCACCAGGTCTGTGTCACCACATCCCCCCTGAACACCCCACACTGCCCATATCCCTGGGTATCCACCCGGCTGCTGTCCCCATGTCCCCCAAGGTGTCCCACATGCCCCATGTCCTGGTGCCCCACTGGCCTCTGTGTCCCTCCGTGTCCCCATATCCCCCCAGCTGCCCCACATTCCCGCAGCGCCCCCATGCCACCCCCCTTGGCCGCCGTCCCCGCGTCCCCCACGCATCCCCGGGCCGCACGGAGGGGAGGTGACACGAGGACGCGTCGGGGGTCCCGGCGGGGCCCCGCTTTATTGCTCAGCCCACGCGGACCTCGCCGCGCGCGTGGATGTTGAAGCGGATGACGGGGCGGAAGCGGCGCAGGCGCCCGAAGAAGCGGCCGATGCGGCCCCGCTGCACCAGCACCGGCTGCGGGGGGGACAGCGGCGTCACCGCGGGGCGTCCCGCTCGCCGCGGGGTCCCCGGGGCCCGCACTCACGTCGGAGGAGGCGTCCACGCAGCGCAGGTCCAGCTCCGGGGCGCCCTGCTGCGCCTGCACCGAGCCCGTGCAGTCCTTGATGACCTGCCGGGGACACGCGGGCGTCAGCGCGGGGACATCGCGGGGACGCGGCGGGGGGGACGCGCGCGCGGGCCCCGCTCACCCCGTTCTCCTTGAAGTCGCAGTCGTCGGGGAGCGCGCGGGCGCCCGCCTCGCACTCCGTCTCCATGAGCGTGAAGTTGAGGCCCCGCAGGCTGCTGAGCGCCACGTCCTGCCGGGGCGGCGCGGCCGGGGCCGGCGCGGATGGGCACGGAGAGCCGGCTCCCCCGGCCTTCCCTCCTTCCCTATCCCAGCCCGCCCCCTCAGGCCACCCCTTCTGTGCTGTGCTGTCCCATCCCATCATGTCCCATCCCATCCGTCCCAATCTGTCCCTTCTGTCCCATCCAGTCTCTCCTGTCCTGTTCTGTCCCATCACGTCCCCGTCTGTTCCTCCCCTCCTAATCCATCTCATCCTACCCCATCCCATCCCTTCCTTCTCATCTGATCCCATCCCTTCCCCCCAATCCCATCCTATCCCTACTGTCCCATCCTGTCCTTTCTATCCAGTCCCTGCTATTCCATCCAGTCACATCCCTCCTATCTCATCCCATCACTCTCTTCCTGTTCCATCCCTTTCCATCCCATCCCATCCCATCCCATCCCATCCACCCCAATCTGTCCTTTCTGTCCCATCCAATCCCTCCTTTTCTGCCCTATCCCATCCTGTCCCTGCCTGTTCCTCCCCTCCTGCTCCATCTCTTCCCATCCCTCCCATCCCAATATGTCCCATCCTGTCCCATTCAGTCCCTCCTGTCCCATCCCATCCCATTCCTCCCCTCCTGCTCCATCCCTTCCCATCCCTCCCATCCTATCCCACCCCATCCCATCCTATCCCATCCTGTTCCTCCCCTCCTGCTCCATCTCTTCCCATCCCTCCCATCCCAATATGTCCCATCCCGTCCCATCCCATTCCTTCTGTCTCATCCACTCCTTCCCCTCCCACTCCATCCCTTCCCATCCCCATATGTCCCATCCCATCCCTTCCCATCCATCCCAATCCATCCCTTCTGTCTCATCCACTCCCTCCCCTCCTGCTCCATGCCTTCCCATCCCAATATGTCCCATCCTGTCCCATTCAGTCCCTTCTGTCCCACCCCATCCCATCCCATCCCATCCCATTTCTCTCCTCCTGCTCCATCCCTCCAATCGTATCCCACCCCATCCCATCCCATCCCATTCCTGCCTGTTCCTCCCCTCCTGCTCCATCTCTTCCCATCCCTCCCATCCCCATATGTCCCATCCCGTCCCATCCCATCCATCCCAATCCATCCCTTCAGTCTCATCCACTCCCTCCCCTCCTGCTCCATCCCTTCCCATCCCTCCCATCCCAATATGTCCCATCCTGTCCCATTCAGTCCCTCCTGTCCCATCCCATCCCTCCCCTCCTGCTCCATCCCTTCCCATCCCTCCCATCCGATCCCACCCCACCCCACCCCTGCCTGTTCCTCCCCTCCTGCTCCATCCCTTCCCATCCCTCCCATCCCCATATGTCCCATCCCGTTCCATCCCATCCCTTCCCATCCATCCCAATCCATCCCTTCAGTCTCATCCACTCTCTCCCCTCCTGCTCTATCCCTTCCCATCCCTCCCATCCCAATATGTCCCATCCTGTCCCATCCCATCCCATTCCTCCCGTCCTGCTCCATCCCTTCCCATCTCTCCCATCCCAATATATCCCATCCTGTCCCATCCCATCCTATCCCTGCCAGTTCCTCCCCTCCTGCTCCATCTTTTCCCATCCCTCCCATCCCCATATGTCCCATTCCGTCCCATCCTATCCCATCCCATCCCATCCCGTCCCGTCTCCCCCGGCGGCACTCACGGGCGCGGGCTCGGGCTCGGCGCTCAGCAGCCGGAACGCGCTCCGCACGCCGGGCCGCTGGTTGAAGGCGTCCACGGCCTGCGCCAGCGCCTGCGGGTACGTGAGGGCGGGCGGCGCCGCGCGGCCCGCGGCCGCCAGCAGTGCCAGCAGCACCAGCGCCCGGCACCCCGGCATGGCAGCGCTGCCCGCGCCGCCGCCGCGCCGCCCTTTATCCCCCCGCGCCCTTGGGCAGCGCCGGGAAGCCTTGGGCAACGCCGGGAAGCCTTGGGCAACGCCGCGTTGCCCCATCCTTCCCCCGGGAGCCGCCCAGGAAACGGCGGCGGGGGGAAAAGCGCCGGGAAACCGCGCTCGGCCCCTGCGCTTTGTGCACGCGCGCGGCTGGGGATTCGGGATGTTCTCCCAAATTTATAGATTAAACAAGAGGCTGCCTGGAGTGGGGACATGGAAAAGCCCCTCTGGCGCTTGCCCCTTCGCCGAGGCGCGGGATCCTGCTGGTTTTTGCCAAGTCCTGGCCAAAGCGGCTCCGTTTTGATCCCACCATCCTCATTTTTCTCTTTCCGCAGAGTTTTGGGAGCGCGGGAAGCCCCGGCGCATCCGCCTGCTCCGGTGCCACCCGTATGCACGGAGCAGAGAGGTGTCACCGACGCCGCACGTGTTACACAGCCACATACGCTCATATACATATATATAATATATACCTAAAATATACACAGTACCTGAACATATAGACAGCCACATATACACCCAAAGGGAAAAAGCCCCGTGGAGACCGGGACGGGTGGGAAGGGTGGGATTGGGATGGAGGGAGCCGCAGGGGCACCCAGGGATCCGGCTCCATCCGAGACACGGGAAGATTCGTCCACGTTCCCGCTCCCTTTGCCACCGCCGAGGGGGACGTTTAGTGTCGAGGGGCTCCCGGTGCCACCGCTCCAGGCCCCATCCGGCTGCTCCTCCGGACACGGGGAAGGAGGATGGAGCGGGGGGAAAGGGGCTGGGGATGGAGCCCCGGCCGTGTCCCGACTTGTGTCCATGCAGGAGCGACGCTCCAGGCTCCGACGTGGATGAGCGTCCCCGAAACCCACGCGAATCCCGGCTGCGTCAACCGAGCAGCGAAACGTGGGGCCGAAACCAGGCCCCGTGCAGCAAAATGGGGAAAAAACCAACATTTTTGGCACCGCGGTGAGGCCGTCCGCAGCGCCTTTCCAAAGCCATCGTGAAAACAGGCGCCTCTGCTGCTCCTCATCCCCACGGCAGCTTTGAGCGAGGAAATCCTGCCTTTTCTGGCCAAATTTGAGGGACATCTGCCAAATTAGACCCGCTTGCCCAACGTGAAGCCGTTAGAGCTGTTGCTTCGTGGCCTTTCGGCTCCCCTTTTCCCCAAAGGTCTGAGGAAACCCAGGAGCGGCTCTGGGCAACCGTTTCGCCCCCGGCCTCGTTTCTCCATCGCGCGGCTCTTGCGGAGGAGTTTTCCCCATCGCGTTGCCCCATCGCGCCCACCCGGGCCCGTTGCTGCTGCCGAGGGTTGTGCAAGGGCCAGAGCCCCCGCGCGTCCGCAGGACGCGGCCTCAGCGCCCGGGCCGGGCGGTTCTTGTTGTGTTTCCATAAACCGGGCAGGATCCCACCCGGCACGGCTAAAACAAGGGGCAAGGAGCAGATTTTGCCCAAGGCAGAGCCGGGGAAAAGTTAAATGAGGGAGAAGGAGGCGGCTGTGTCCGTGGTGGCACCCGCCGTCCCCGCGATTGCCCCGGATTTGGGTTTTTTTGCTCATTCCAGAGCCCGCCCGGGACAAAAGCCAAGGGGAGGGCTCGTTTCCGTGGGGAAACGCGGAGTTTCTGACTGTTTGGGAATGACACGCGAGCACCTGGAAACGTACCTGCGGGGCCGGGATCGTCGCTCCGAAGGCAGCGGCCACCCCCCGGACCGGGACAAACCCGTGTCCCCCTCCCCGTCCCGGTCCCCCGTCAGAGCGTGAGCAGCGGCACGCAGCCCACGCCGACCCCCCCTTCGTGGCACACCATGGGCGCCATGAACGTCCAGCGCTCGCGCTCGGGGTCGTACATCTCCACGGAGCTCAGGTTGGACTGTCCGTCGTAGCCGCCCACGGCGTAGAGGCGGCCGCAGTTGGCCACGAGGGAGACGCGGCTGCGGCGGCTGCTCATGGGCGCCAGCAGGTACCACTGCCCGGCTGCCGAGCTGTAGCCCTCGGCGGCGCTCAGGAAGCCGGAGCCGTCGTAGCCGCCGCACACGAACATCCTCCCGGCCAGCGCGGCGGCGCCGTGGCGGCAGCGCTTGTTGAGCATGGTGGGCACCGCGTGCCACGTGCCCGTCGGGGGGTTGTAGTACTCCACCTGCGGCACAGAGGGGACAGCGTCAAGGAGGGTCCCCCGTGTGCCCCGAGCTGTTCCCTGCGGATCGCGAAGCGGGAGATGGGGCCGGCACCGCTCCGAGCGCGGGATGAGAAAGACTGGGAGGTTCCTGGCCCAGAATTGGCCTCAGGGGCATCAGGTTGTGGCTGGAACCTGCAGTTCCCACAGAATCCCAGAAGGGCTGAGGCTGGAACCTCCAGGGACCCCCCAGTGCAGCCCCGGCTCCAGCAGGGACACCCAGAGCACGGGGCACCCGGGCGCATCCAGGCGGGTTGGAGATCTCCAGAGCAGGAGCCTCCACAGCCTCTCTGGGCAGCCTGTGCCAGGGCTCGGGCACCCTCACACCAAGGAAGTTCTTCCTCACACGGACATGGAGCTGCCTGGGGTTCAGCCTGTGCCGTTCCCCCTGGTCCTGGCAGCGGGCAGCACCGAGCAGAGCCACATCTCGATGACAAGTCCCCTTGGGCCACTGCCTCCTGCGCTCTCCAAACAGGTCTGTTTGGAGGCCAAACACTTTCTAAGTGCACCTTTCTTTAGGGGATGAGCAGAGAACTGAAACTCGGAGCGCAGCAGCCCAGGTTCCCCCATCATGAAGCTCATTCCAAGCTTCCCCAACTGCCTCCAAACGGGCGAAGGAAGCAGAGGAGAGCGCAGGGCACCCAGGAAACCCCAAGAGTTTGAGCCCAGTTCTCAGCAGGTGCCTGGTTTTGCCCTTAGGAAGAGGGAAGGTCCTGCAGATATCACTTGGCGGTGCAAATGGTTAAGGAAGGGAGAGTTTGGGCACATAAGGAGAGGGCATGGAGCCTTCCCAGCCCCGCTCCGTCCCGGCACAGGGATTCAGGGAAGCGGAGCCGCGTGGGCACTCACGCTGTTGAAGATCTGCAGCCCGTCGTGCCCTCCGGACACGTAGATGCGGCCCTCGAAGACGGTGACGCCGGCGGCGCTGCGGTTGGAGCTCATGGGCGTCACCGCCGTCCACCTTGCCGAGGGAGAGGGCAGGTCAGGACGGGGCTCCCGCGATCCCACGGATCCCTCCAAACACATCCCGTTTCCCAGGACTCCCTCTCCGTAATTCTGCCTCTTGCAGCGAAACCACCCGCGTGCAGCGAGGAAAACTGTTGCTAGAAGGGGCTGCCGCGCACCCAGGGGCTTTTCCAGCTCGTTCCCCGCGCGGCGCTCGCGGCTCTTACTTGTTGGTCTCCGGGGAATAGGCCTCCACGGAGTTGAGGGACGAGTTTCCGTCGTAGCCGCCGCACACGTAGATCTGCCCGTCCAGCACCACGGTGCCCATGGCGCTGCAACGAGGAGTGCGGGCCCGTGAGGTGGCACCCCCGAGTGCCGTGTCCCAGCGGGGGACACGCGAGTGGGGGACAACCAGCGGGACCCCAAGGGGGTTCTCTGGGTACAACGTGTCCCGCTCAGGGGGCAAAAACGCCCCTTTGTCCCCATCAAACCAAACTGAAAGCACAGGAACGGGGAGCCAGGAATTCCAGCATCTCCCCGGCTTCCTAGGGGGGCTTCCTCCCGGCTGCTGTTGGAGGATGACCTGGAAATTCCTGCAGTGGGCACCACTACCCAGCCCAGGAGACACCGTGGGAGCAGCCACATGTTCAGCTGAGGTTTCTGGTCCTCCTGTTGCACCCTGCAAATCCCATATTGGGCCCCCAAGGCATTTGGGCAGGCTGCTTGGAACAAGAGGCTGGAATTGCACCCTGAGAGGGAGGTCTGGAGAGCCCGGTGCACGTCCTCGATGACACAAACCCAACCCTGCTGCAAGAGCCAAGCAGCGAGGAGAATAACTGCTGTTACAAGAGCATCTAACCCTGTCCTGCTTGTGGGAGAGGAGCCAGTGTCTCTCATGGTGGCAAAGCTCCAGCATCCAAGGGATCTCATTGCTATGGAAAACGGAGCTTTTCTGCTGCAAATGAAAAACGTGGGTGACCTCCCTGGCTAGAAGCAATCCCAGGATTTTATATGGGCTCTGCCTCGGAGTTGGAAGCTTTGGTGAAGAACCAAAATGCCCAGGACTTATTTGGGTGCCACAAAGCCACAGAGACGCTGTCACTGCGAGCCCTGTGCCTGGCATCTCACACACGTGCTCACAGCACGTTCCTCCCATCCGACCAACATTTTAAACCCCAAAACCAAACAAAACGCCCCAAAACAGACAAATCATTACGGTAAAGAAGTGCTGCAGAGCTTGCAGAAACACGAGCGACTTAACAGCTCACAGCGACCAGGCGAGAGGGCAGGGAAAACCACAGCAAAAATGCTGGGAAGCAGGAATCTGTCTAGCTGGAAGGCGGCAGCAATCGCCATGTGGTGACGGGGAGGACGGAGCGACCACACGGGTGGGTTTTAAGCACAACTAAAGGCAACCCTGGGCACAAAGCGGCTCCTTGGGTTAGTCCCCAGCTGCAGCACTTCTGCCATGGCACACAGAGCCCCCAGCTTCACTCCAGGCTTCTCCTGCAGACTGCAAAAACACTCTCCTCTTCTCCCCACCTGTGAGTGTCTCTGCTTTCTGCTGAGAAAAAATGATGCCTGCACCGCACAGAAAGGGAAAAAGAGGGTTATTTCAGCTTCTGTCGACACAGGGAGCTCCCCTGCGTCGTTCCTGCTGTATCTCCCCTCTGGCATTACATCAGGACATGGGGATCCTGCTGCTTCCTAGGGAACTCCAGCACAAACCTTGGCAGATCTCTTCAGCTGTTTGGTTTGACTTCCCTCCCCGGTGCCACCAGAAATAAGTGATCTCTGTCATTTGCAGCCCACGCTCAGTCACTTCTGAGCTGCTTTTTTTTTTTCCAAACGTATGGAGATGTTAATGTTTTTCCTCCTAAACTGATGCCTGGGTAAATTTTGCAGCCCTTGATGGCAGTGCCTGGGTTTGCTGCAAGCGCCTCCTTCCTTCCACGTAATTCCAAGTATTCATCCTGGGAGGGCTGTTGGCCTTTTTTGCTCCTTTCCCACCCAGGAAACCCTCCCCTGGGATGCAGCACCCTCCAAGCTCGCCCCAGCACCACGTTTTCCCACCCCGGCCCGCTCCAAAGGAGCCGGGGAGCCGCACGCACCTCCGCTTGCTGTTCATGCTCTCCACGTGGGACCAGGAGTCGCTCTCGGGGTCGTAGACCTCCACGGTGCTGAGGCGGAGCTGCCCGTCGTAGCCGCCGATGGCGTAGAGGAGCCCGTTGAGCACGGCCACGCCGACGCGGCTCCGCGCCGTCGCCATGGGCTGGCACCGCTCCCAGCGGTTGGCGACGGGGTCGAACACTTCCACCACGTTCAGCGAGTCGCCTGCGGAGAAATTTGCTGCTCACGTTAAAAGGGGGAGGCCGATTTGTCGGTCTCTGCTGTTTCGTGCATTCCCTTCTAGCAAAATCGCCCTGGGAAGGGGCATGGAGGGAGGGAGATGCTGCTCAGGCTGCACAAGGATGCTCAGACTTTACCTGCTGGTTTCAAGGGAAAAGGCTGCTCTCATGCTTCCCGCTCCAGCCTCCCCACTCCTACACAACAGTCGGATTAGGGGCATTTCCCAGCCACAGCTCTACTCCCCGACAGAGAGAACCTGCTCATGGTTCACTAAAAAATTAATTAAAATTGCCCTCTGCGACACAAAACGAGGACAGAGTGCTTCCAATCTGCCCATTCCCTGTGCAGCAAGTCCCTAAAAGCCCGGAATGGTGCGAGAGGGGCCGGTTATAACCACAGAAGGAGCAGGAGGATTGATCAGACACAGCCACCTCGAGCATTTTAGTGTCCCTTCGGAAACCAGAAAGGGCTGCACAGAGTGGGGAAACTACCCAAAACTTTACAGAGCGGGGAGGATGACGGTCCCAACGCTTCAGCCTATGAATTTCTGCGCACTGCAGGGAGCAGAGGTGCAAGGTACCTGCCGAGTTGAGGCCTCCCACGGCGTAGATGAGCCCCGCGATGGACGTGCAGCACCGCGGCCGCGTCTTGAACGCCGGCAGGTGCGGCCGCCGCTCCGGCATGAGGTGGAAATCTTTCGCCTCGTCAACAAGATCCCTGGAATCAAAGGCAAAGGGATGTTTGAAGAGAGCTCGGTCGAGCGTGGCCTTTGCCAGGACGAGGCCTTGACCATGCTGAAGCAGATGCAGGTTTGGGCAATAGGCTTTTCCCTGCCCAAAAGGGCTGATTCTACTGGAAGAGCCCATTTCCCTCCCGAAATAGCTGCTTTTGCCAGAAGCCTAGCCCTGCTGTTAGGTGATCAACAGGGAGGCTGCTGCTGCGAGGTGCGACGTCCACGGAGAGAGAACTCCGGTCTCCGGGATCCCCGGCGGCATTCCCGCTATCCGGGATCGTTGGAAACATTCCCGCTATCCACAGACAGCGCCGAGAGCCCCCAGAGGTTCCTAAGGCCTCACCTGCACTTGTGGCAGCAGCGGACAAGGTCGTCCTGTTGCACGCGGTCAGTGAGAAACTGGGGCCGGCAGAGGGGCAGGCGGATTTTGGCCAGGAGCTCGGGCAAGTAGGACTCTCTCTGGTCCCGGTCGTAGCGGATCCAGGCGAGCGCAGCCTCAAACACCTGCGGGAGGGAGGCCAGGTCATTTTCACAGCATCCCAGAAGGGCCGGGGCTGGCAGGGCCCTCCAGGGACCCCCCAGTGCAGCCCCGGCTCCAGCAGGGACACCCAGAGCACGGGGCACCCGGGCGCATCCAGGCGGGTTGGAGATCTCCAGAGCAGGAGCCTCCACAGCCTCTCTGGGCAGCCTGTGCCAGGGCTCGGGCACCCTCACACCAAGGAAGTTCTTCCTCACACGGACATGGAGCTGCCTGGGGTTCAGCCTGTGCTGTTCCCCCTGGTCCTGGCAGCGGCAGCACCGAGCGGAGCCTGGCCCCGTCCTCCCTGCATCCTCCCCTTGGGCACTTAAGCTTTTCTTTCCCCCCATGGGACAGCAGAATAAGAGATTACGAGGGGTGACCGGTGCCTGGTTTCACCTGCGCTCTCTGGTTCTCCTCCTGTTCCTCCTCCTGTTCTACTGCATTTACGTCCAGACGAGGGCACCCAAGTCACCACTCGGCCGTGGTTGTGGCTGCCACCTCGTGGGACAGCCCTCGTGGGACCCCATGTGTGTGCACCCATTTTGGGGGGGTCTTTCATTGCAACTTGGGGTGCCGGAGCATGTTCAGCAGGACCGTAGATGGGAAGCAAATGATGAAGCCTCTTGTTTATGGTGGGGAGAGCCAGAGCCTCCCACGTCACCCTTCCCGAGGCCCTTTGGAGGACTGCTGTGATCTTCCAAAAAACCAACAACATAACAAAAACAACCCCCAAACTTACTTCCATATTCCCAGCTTCCTTAAGCGCTTTATGCATGGTTATTCCCTGATTATTCATGGCATTCCGTGGTTATTCCAGGAATAACCCTGTCTAAACAAGCTCTCTTGCTGGCAAATTTAGGGGCACATTTCCTACCAAAAAGCCACGACCCCGAGCCCAGGAGCAGGGTCGTTTCCCACCCCGCTCCCGCGCGGGTACCTGCTCCTCGGACTTCACGTTGAGCTCGTCCCGAGAAACGAGCTCCAGGACGTCCTCGAAGGGCAGCGCCAGGAACTCCTCGGACATGGACACCTCCACGAAGTGCTGCTGGATGAAGCTGTTGGCGGCGGCGTAGAGCACCGCGCACATCATGGTCTCGGCAAACTGCCGCACGCCCAGGCAGTTCTTGGGGTGCAGCCTGCAAGAACGGGGAGAGAAGAGCAAAAAAACCCCAGGGCAGTTTAGCAGGAGCAGGGAATTGCAGCAGGGCCAGGGATGCAGCGCGCGGGAAGCACGTGCCAAGGGCGGGAGATGTGGAGGGATGCAGGGAAAGCAGCTGGGCCCACTTCCAAGCCCAACGTTTCTGTTGGAGCATCAGATGGCAGATTCCAGCTCAACGAACGTGGAGATCTGATGCGTGGGAAACCCGAAAGGATGGGAATCGCAGCTGGAAATCTCCGGGAAGCGCCACGGGAGATTTCCTCTGCTTTTTGGCTGCCGTTCCAGCGAGGGGACGTGAGGCTCTGCACGAAGCATGTCCATCCCTCCCACATCTCTCATCCCAGGGCTCCACACGTGGCACCTCCTTGTTTTCCAGCCCCAGACAAAGCTGGATTCAAGCACGCTGCCCAAACACCAACAACCCCCGCTCTGTTCCTCGCCTTGCAGCTTTTGGAGCCCTCCAGAGCCGCATCGCGGCTTCCCGGAGCTGTTTCCCGGGATGAGGGAGGCCGTATCCCAAAACCTGCCTTTGCAGCGGAGGTGAGGCCGGCAGAGGGGCTGTGCAGCCCCCCGGCTCCCTGCGCTGCTCCGAGGCCGCTCGGAGCCACGAGGATCCGGAGGCGACGTCGACCACAAGGAGCTGCCGCTTCCAAGCGGCTCCGCTCCGCTCATCAGCACACAGTAGATTGAAGGGCACCAGTTTGGGAAACACTTTGGATTCCCGGGGTTTTCCATGTAAAAATGGGATCTCAATGTGCACGTTCCAGCTCTTCGGGATGGTCAGAGCCCACAGATTGCTTTGTTATTAATCAAAATGATAGCTGTGCATTTCGCTCGTTACTTAACTTAGGACAACCAGCTGCTCCGGGTAGATTTTGGAGACCCATGGCCACTAAATCTGAGAAATAAACCACCCTGTTTAACCTAGATATAGATACAGCTACCTAGAGCTAGTGGGGACTCATCTCTCTGCAGTCTGTCGTTATGATCAGTACCAAAAATGGGATTTTGCAAGAAAAATGAATACACTGTAGTATTGCATGGCTTAATTGTAAACCAAAGAAGCTTTGGATGCACACAGGGCTATACACTGAAACGTCTTGAACCTGGAGGAAACGTGTTTCTGCTCCCCAATCCAGGATTTTAGGACAAATGCATTGAGAGTTTTAAAAAACGGCAGAAATGGCCACGATGTTTCAGCTGTTTAGGAGATATGTTTAATACCACAGCACTACCCTGAACAGCTGCAGAGAAATAAGGTGTGTGCGTTGGCAGGGGTGGAAAATAACTGCACAGGTTTCCCTGGCACTATCTACCGATACGGGGGGAATGTTTCCAAGGAATAACCCAGCTCCTCCGCTTCCAGATCCGCTGCTGGAACCGTCCTGCAGCCAAATGTGAATCCCAGAATCCCAGAAGGGCTGGGGCTGGAACCTCCAGGGACCCCCCAGTGCAGCCCCGGCTCCAGCAGGGACACCCAGAGCACGGGGCACCCGGGCGCATCCAGGCGGGTTGGAGATCTCCAGAGCAGGAGCCTCCACAGCCTCTCTGGGCAGCCTGTGCCAGGGCTCGGGCACCCTCACACCAAGGAAGTTCTTCCTCACACGGACATGGAGCTGCCTGGGGTTCAGCCTGTGCCGTTCCCCCTGGTCCTGGCAGCGGCAGCACCGAGCAGAGCCTGGCCCCGTCCTCCCTGCATCCTCCCCTCGGTACTCGCACACGTTGATCAGGTCCCCTCCGTCCCCTCTCCTCCCTCTCTACGTGCCAGGCGCCCCGTGTTGCAGGGATCAAGTTGTCCCGTGGGTGCTGGTGGCCCCGGGCGCTCACCTCTCGCGCAGGAAGGCGCAGCACGCGTCCTTGATGTTCTGCAGCTGCAGGAAGCTCGCGCCCATCAGCAGGGACTGCACGTTCTGCTGGTCGATGGCCAGGTGGCCGTTGTAGGCAAAGTTGATCAGAGCCTCCAAGGCACTAAAGGAGGAGGGAAAAGGGCAGGAAACGCGTTGATCCGATCGGCAGGACACACCGCGAGCAGCAAAGTCCTCCCCAGGAGGGTTTATATTAAGAGGGGAGGTTTTGGAGCAGGCTGTATCGAGGACTTCCCTTGGGAATTACCTGGGATCCATGCCCTGCATGACGATCTCGTCCTGCTTGCACTCCATCATGTCGTTGGTGAACATGGCATGGAAGTAGGGGATGGAGGCCGCCAGCACGATCCGGTGGGCGCTGAATTTGTGGTCCCCCACCTGGGAGGGGACACAAGGAGAGAAGCTGAGCACCATCCATTGCTCCCTGCACGGGCCGGATTCGCTGCCCAGCAGAACCAAGGGCTGAAAGTCGGGTCATTCCCACTCATGGATACGAGAGCAGCCTGGGTGTTTGGAATGACATTCACGCTTTGGAATCCAGGCCTTCAGCCTCCTTGTAAGAGGGTTCCCCTTGGCAGACATGAAACAGCATCACGGACGGGCAGGGCCACCCCAGAGCGCTACAAGGAGAAGCCAGGATCACCGAGGCAGGAGTCGGCACAAATTCACTCCCCATTCCCCCACGTGCACGAGTTTCCAGCCTGGATCTGCTTGCTCCGCACAGGAAACACTCAACCACGGTCCTGCATCCGCCCCGCTGTCCAGCTGCCCCTTTTCCACGTCACCCGCCTGCTCCCAGGACACCCGTTTTGGTGGTGCCTCTCCCAGCAGGGTTTTATGCTCTGACTTTCAACAGCCGCTCGAAAGGGACCACAAACTCCATGCTGGCCTCTTTGGCCGAAGATGCTTAAAACCACTCGTAAACACGCTGTTTGATGGGGGAAAAAAGGGGAAGGAAACGTAATTCCAGCAGCTCGGCACCTCGGAAAGCCAACGGCACCTCACTGCATCCTGGTCGTCGTTCCCGGTCTCTCCCGGTCGCCGGGTTCGGCGTGCGAAGGTGCCCGGGCTTCGCTGCTCTCCGCATCCTCGCGTAAAGCGGAGCCCAAAACGCTGCTTGTGAGGAAAACGCTGGGATAACCAGGAGGAATCTGGTGTTGGAGCAGAGCCCTGCAGCGCCAGTCCTGCCGTGTGGGTATCCAGGCAGCTTCCAGGAGCTTCCCGCGCTGAAGATCCCGGTTTGGCCCTTCCTGTTGGTTCAGCTGCAAGGGGGATGCCTGGGATCACTCCTGTGCTCCGCTGCATTCCAGAGGCTCAGGAGCGCCCGACCTGCTCGGCCAGCTCCGCGGGCTCCTCCAAGCTTCCCCGGAGCCTTCCCGCCCTGCGGATGGAGCTGCCTGCCCGGCCTTCCTGACATAATAAAACATCCGTGGGGGATAAAACATCCGAGAGGGAGCAGAGCTGCCCAAAGGGGAGCTGTTCCCTGGCGGGGGCAGGATGGAACCTGCGATTCCTTATGCAAAAGCAAAACCCCAAGGGCTCCGGGAACGACACGGAGCCCCTAGGAGATTTATCAGCTGGGATCTCCGGCCTAGAAACCCTCACTGCGTTCGTGCCATAAAACCTTAATGCCAAAGTCTGGAGGAACGACCGAGCCCAGGGCTGCTGGCGAGCGACGGCTCCTGGTTTTCCTGTACAGGCCAAAAACGCTCCTGGAGATGAGCACAACAGGGCAATCCTGCTCCGTGCGGCCCTTCCCCTTCCCTCGAATACGGACCCTTTACCCCGTGCAAGGGAAGTCTAATGCTAAAGTGACAGGGAACTCGGGCTCTTCTTGGTGTCCCTTGAGCCCCACGGGCTTCCGTTTGCCAACCATTTGTCACAGCCTTTCCCAGGAACTGCAGAAGCATCGGCAGAGCCTAAGAAAAAGCAGAAAAGAGGCTTGGCCTGCTGGAATGAAACCCTCTTTTTGCACTTTCTGAGCAAGTGGCAGGGACAGCCTCTTGTTGGGGCCTTGCAGCAGAGCCTGGAACCGGCTGCCCGTTTTAGCTGCGCTCCGGAGAGCTCTCCAAGCAAAGACTTTCCCCTTTCAATTACCCCGGACCTCAGCACGCTCCTATCGCTACCCGGGATCAGGAAGATTTGTAGACTCCATGTATACGGCGCCCAGAAAGAGGAACATCCCAGGAGATACCATCAGGTCGGCAAAGGGAAGAGGCTCCAGGACGAGCGTGGCCTGCAGGAGGTTTCCACCCTCGTGCCAGGAAATGCCACCGGCCTCTGCCCACGGGAGAGGGTTTGGCAGGAGCACGAGCATGACCAGCACGGGCAAAGCGGCGTTTCTGACCTCGGCTGGCGCAGGAGGCTCTTTTTGTGCCTTCCCGAGCTCATTCCTGAACAGCTCCTTCTCCAGCACCCTCCCACGGCCGCGCAATGTTAATAAGTGCCGGGGCACAATGCCGCTTTCTCCACGGAAAACGCGGCGTGGGTGTAATAAAGACATCCATTCTTTCCACGACGTCGTTGCGCTGCGGAGCCGGGAAGTCTCTTGGGCTCTCCTGAAGGAGCATCCACAGGAGATGCTTGGCTCTCCCACTGTATTCCCACATCCCCTCCTTCCAAGGAGCAGTGTTTTCCACAAGCACGGGCTCCTCCTCCACGGGATATGCCGGCACCAAAGGGCACTCAAGCTGCAGGACAAGGTTTGGCTCCTCTCCTCCATTCTCACCACGTCCCCTCGACCACCTGGCTCAAAGGGGACACGGGACCCAGGACGGCTGATGACCGTCACACAGAGCTGCCTTTCCAAACCGAAAGCATTTTGCCAAGGGCTGGGAATGAGCTTGGAGGCAGGCAGCAGGTCTTTCCATCAGGGCACGACGCGATTTGAGCAAGAGCCTGAACCAAAAGGTCTCATGTGCAAAGAGATCAGCTCTGACAGCTCATCCCTGGCCTAACAAAGAGAGTGTTTTGCTCAAGAGCTCAGAAACACCCCTGAACACCCGCATAAACTGCCTGAGATCCCACTTCTCCTTCGGGAAGAGGCATTTTGGGAAGAACACACTTAGATCGGAGCCTTTGCAGGGAGAAAAGCCAACAGGAGCAGCACGTGCCCGTCCGGTCCAGCTCAACGCCTCTCCGTGCTGGGAGACGCCTCATCTTACAGGGCTGAATAATTTTGAGGAGATTTTTCTCATTAGTCACAGGGTTACTCACGGGAATGTGGCATGTGAGCTCCTCAAAAGCAAGGGAGCAGCAGCAGCGCGCGGAGCTGCCGTTGAGCGGGCGCTCGAGGGGCTGCCGACGGCACAAACCTCCTCCTCCTGGACACGGATTTATTCAGGATTTGCTGTGGGCGCCAGCTTGGCACCCGCTCCTGCTCTGCTGCAGCAGCCGTAAAAACGTCGGCTCCGACGGATTTTATCAACGGAAACAGCTCGGAATATTCCTGCTTCCCAGCTCAACGTGTCCCCCGGGAGCGTTTGGGCCTTGGAGCGAAACTCAGCAGCAAACTCCAGAAAACAAAACAGGGCCCAAAGCTCCTTCCTCCCAGCAGGAGCCTCACGAGCAAAAACCACCGTTTGGGAAAACCAAGCACCGAGCGGCTGCTTTTATGCAATTAAAACGCAGGCAAATGTCCAAATCAGGGCTTAATTTCCCTGAATACCTCCAGCCTTCAAAGAACTGAAGGTGTTTCTCCATTTTTGCAGTATTTGAGGGCTCTAAAATGCCTTGAGAACATGTGAAAATATTCAAAGTTCACTGGAAAATAGCGGGGAGAGTTTCTATGGTGGCACTGGCGGGCACAGAGAGAGGAGCAATGAAGGCCCAAGACTTTCGGGCAGAGCATGGCTAATCCAATTAGCTAAGAGCTAATTGCTTTTTAGCAGCAAGGTGCTGGCAGCGGGAAGGACCGAATGCAAGGTTTACGTGCAGGCAGGAGCTGATTCCCATTGCAGAACATCCTCCCAAAGCTCCTCCGAAACCGAGCGGTTGGGAGTGCCCCGAGATGTCCTGATGCTTCAGATCCAGCTCCTGGGGGAAAAACAGGCACAAGAAACAGTGGACAGAAACCACAACCTCACTTATTTCAGCCTAAAACCAGCACTTCAGCCAAAAACAGGTTGCAAAGCTAATAGCCAACAACTTAAAATAGCCACCGGGCCTCAAATCACTTGACACAACCATCCAAGCAGCTAAAAACCCCGGGAAATTTGTTTTCCTTGGAACGGCAGCGACGCGGATCCTCCGGAAGGAGACCCCGTCCTGCCCCGCGGCAGCTGGATCGATGCCCGCCCGGCTTTACGAGGGCAGTAATTAAAACAGACACTCGCTAACGATTCGGGGTCAGTTTGAACAGCAAACACTGCTCCGGGCTGGCAGGATCATTCGCAGCCCTTGACCCCAACGCTGATAGCGCTGAAGAGGCCGCTGAGTAACCCCGGGGTGCTCCGAGGATCCGCCGGCTCCCGTTTCCGCGGAGAGGCCGGATACCCGGAGCATCGCTCGGCACCGAATTCCCAGTGCTGGCCCAAAGCAGCGACCGGGGGGTTGTTTCTTCATGCAGGAGCCTGAAAACACCCCTAAAAATACCGCAGTGAACCTGCTCGGTGGTGCAGCAGGATCCACTTCCCGCTTTTCCGGGGTTGCCTGGAAGCGCATCCCGATGCTCTTCCCTCCGCCGCTTCGGAGGGCTCCCCGCTCCGTAGGCTCCGTGCACAGCGCGACGTTTTGCAGGATTTGCAGCACAGAAAACACAACAAGGCCAAGGGAGAAGCGGGTCTGACGCCAGCCCACGGTGCCCGACCGATTCCAAGACGCCACCGGAGCTCCGTTAATAATGAGTCTTATTATTAAGACTCCGAGGAGAGTTCGGGAAGACACCTCGTTCCAAAGGAAGCCTTGGATCACCTTCAACACGCAGCATTAACTCAACTGCTCCGGGCCAGCGCTGAGAAATGGGACGTCGGGAGGCAGAGGCAGCAACCGAGTAGGAAACATTGACGTTATAGTGAAGGAATACCCCAGCAGCAGAGCAAGAAAGCTGAGATTTCAAGAAAAGCGACTTTTTAAAATAGTTGTTAAAGTTTTGCAGCGACGACAAGCCCCACACGGGGCTCTCCGGGTGAGATTTTGCTCCAGGGACTCTAAATAGCGAAATATCAAACAAAAAGGGAAAAATCGCGGGGACAACGGGGTGTCTTCACCCACAGAGCAGCCCGCACGGGCAGGGGACACATTGGGACCTGCGCTGGGATCCCTTCAGCCCTCAGGGTTTTGAACGTTTTCCCGCTCGGTGGTGGAAGAAATACAAATAAAATGCAATAAATAAGACTAAAACAAGGCACTTTGATGGGAAGGGAATTCAGGGCCGGTTTGGCTGGATGATAAGGAAGAGCAAGAGGCCGAGCTGCTCCCAATAAACACGCCGGCCCGGGAAGCGACGGCGCGCTCCGGGCTCCAGGACTCGGATCCGCAGGCACCGCTCCGGGAGGCGCCGCTTGGGAAGCGCCTCCACGCGCCGACCGAATCCCGGGAATTCCGCGGTGCCCTAAGGTGCCCCATGGACACCGGGCCGGGAGCTGCCGGCACCGACGTCCCCATTGAGGGACCCAGAGGGGACCCCGAAATGGCGGGGGGGGGGGGGGTCCAGCTCCCCCTCTGCCCCCCAAGGGGCTGCGGGAAGGGGGGGGCTCTGCTCCATTTTACTGCTTGTTAATGGGGACCCTCGGGGGGGGATCCTCAGCTGTCCCCTTCCTGCACCCCAAAAGGGTATCGGGGAGCCCTCAGCTGCTCCCAAAAATGGGGTCAGAGAAGCCCTCAGACCCCCCCTAAACAAATGGGGTTGGGGGGGGCGGTTGAGCTCCCCTTTCCCACCCCAAATGGGCCCAAAAGCGCTCGGAGAGGCCCTCAGACCCCCTTTTTGTCCCCAATAAAACGGCGGGGGTGGGGGGGAACATCAGCTCCCCGCTCCCCAACGCGTCCCCTCGGCCGCCCCCTCCCCGCCGCCGGGGTCCCCGCGCCGCCATGTCGCGCCGCACCTTGAGGGTCACGTCGCACAGCTTGCCCTGCCGCCGGATCTCGCCCATGACGCCGTAGCCGCGGCTCGGCAGGTCGCCCACCGAGAAGTGCACGAGGTCCTCGGCGTCCAGGTCCAGCTCGGCCGCCGCCTCCAGCATCTTCCTCCCCGCCGCCGCCTTCGCCTCCCGCGCACGCTGTCCCCGCCCGGCCGCCGTAGCGCGGCCCCCTGCCCGCAGCCGCCCCGCCAGTGCAAGGGCGGAAGCGGCCGCCCCGCTTCCGCCCGCCTTCACTTCCGGCGGGCGCCATGGCAACCGCGTCCCCGGCCACGCCGGGCCCTGGGCCGCCGCCATCGCGGGCCCCTCGGTCCGCTCCAGTCCGGTTCTTTCCGGTCCGATTCTTTCCGGTTCGATTCGTTCCGTTCCGTTCTGGTTCGGTTCGGATCAGGTACGAGCGGGGCCGGGGTCCTCGCACTGCCCGAGCCTCCTTCTCCTCCCGGCTGCGTCGCTCCCTCCTCTCTTAAGGCCTCTCGTCCCCTCGCCGAGGCCTCTGGTCCTCTCCGGGCCCTCCCGTGCGGCCCCGTGTCCCCCCCCAGCCCCGGGCCCTGTCGCTGCCCCTCGGGTCCTTGTTTCTCCCCTTACACCCCCAGCTCCTCCTTCCCCCCTTCCCAGCCCTCTCCTCCCTTGTCCCCTCCTTAGGGCCCTTTCCCCTCTCCAACGTTGTCACTCCAGGTCTCGTCTCTCCCTTTCCCACCCCACAGCCTCTTTGTTTCCTTCCCTCCAGGCCTCTCCTCCTCACAACGTCCCTGTCTCCCACCCCAGGCCTGGTGTCCCCCGCCATGGCCCAACCCGCTGCTCCTGGCCCTGCTATGGCCCCTCCTGCCACTTCTTTTGCCCCCATCCTCCCGTGCCCCCATTCCCACGTGCCTCTTTCTCCAGCCCCCTTCGCTTCCCACATGGCCTCGTCCCTTTGCACCCCTCCTGGGTCATTTGGGCTCTTTTCTCCCTGCTGTTCCCCTCGGGACAGAGGTGGCACCACAGGTGCCCTGTGCTGGGGCCAGCCGGAGCCTTGGGGACTTATTGCCGGGTGGATCCGGCACCAAAATCATCACAGGAGCCCAGATTCCAGGGGACCACCTCAGGGCACCCCAAAGCAGTTCGACCTCCCGGGTTACACTGACTTTTGGCCCAACTTCTGTCCTCCTGTGACGGATAAATTCAGGGTCAGAAATAAACGTGGCTTTACTGGGTGCAAAAAACGAGGCCTTTTGTCTCTTCCTGCTGTGTATTATGATGGAAATTGTATTTTTTGGACTCTTTGCAATGTGTTCCAGGTGCTGGATGCTGACTCGTGGGGATGGCAGCTCTTGCTCTGGTCCTTTAACCACTTACGCTCCAGCCCGGCGAGGATGGTGTTGGTGCCGAGGCAGCCTGCGGTGGTTCTGGTTAGTTAAGTGCTAAACACGCAGATTTCCTCATAGCACCTCACTAAAAACTCCAAAAACTGATTAAAAATGAGGGTGGCTGGAGGCTTGGGGTGCTGCTAATGAGTTGGAGAGCTTTGCCCTTTACGTTTTTGGTGAAGAATCTGATGAGGGTTAAATTGGACACTTTATTCAGTGGTTTTGGTATGAATCTGAGGGCTGGCAGATATTTTTCCAGCTTTCTGTGATTTCTGGGCAAACCACTTAGGGGCAAGGCTTACAATGGCTCCTGTGCCATCGTAAGGAGCTGGATGTCCCCACGGATTCTCCAGGTTTTTATAGGGAACATTGTGCCCATATCGCTGGGATGGAGATGGGGAAGCAGCACCTCCGAATTCCTCACACGCAGCAGCTCCCTCAATCGTTGACTACTCAAATGCTCCCCCTTTTTTCAAATAAAAAGGAATCTTGGTGAGATTTCTGCTTTTCTTTTTAGAGCAGTCGTGGCAGATAAGGTGATGGAGGAAACTGAAACTATGCAAGTCTAAACTAGACATTGTTGGTAGCTGTGATCTAACCATTGAGCAGAGCTCAATGTAGGACACAGGCAAGAGAAAACACAAGATATTCCAAAGAATTTAATCAGAGGTCATTAAACCAGAGGTTTAATGAGAGAAAATCAAAGATCATGGTGAGAAAATCAC
The DNA here is from genome assembly GCF_059628265.1 of Tinamus guttatus. Lineage (NCBI taxonomy): Eukaryota > Metazoa > Chordata > Aves > Tinamiformes > Tinamidae > Tinamus > Tinamus guttatus. The sequence continues at coordinate 75,557 of NW_028289024.1, forward strand.
ATTTCTCAAATTGTGTCATAGGGAGATGCATACACAGCCCTGTAACTGCTGCTAAAAACACAAGAATCTTTAGGCTTGGTTATAAAATGTCTTCCTCAAAGCATTAGAAGCTCAAAACTCAACTCTGGATGGCCTGATGGTACAAAACAGCAGGTCCCAAGGGACTGGTGAGCACAGAAGCCTCCACACTTGGAAAACACCAGAGAAAAAAAGAAACCATCTCCTGCTCCTGCAATTCTTTTGCTTTGCAAGGCTAATAGGACAAGAAACTAATATTGTTAAACAGTGCCAGGTATAAAAGAAGAAATTATCATGAATAAGACAACTGGCCTTTTTTTAACATGCTCAGTTTTCTAAGCAGAGCAATACTGGGAAAAAAAAATCAGCCTAGGCCAGTTTGACCACAGTGGCTCTTAATAAAGAAAAGAAACTGCTGCTTAACTTTCATCAGCGCTTTATTTTTAAACCTGACTACTCTGTAGCTTGTCTTCCGGTAACAAATAAGACTATTTCTTTTTAGGGAATGCAATATTGTTGCATATGTGTTTTTTTTTTTCCCTTTTTCTTCCTCTTTAGGTAAAATGGATACAGTAGAAAAGCGAGTCCACGCCTTTGTGCGGGTCAAACCGACAGCTGATTTTGCTCAGGACATGATCAAGTTTGGGCAAGACAACAAGGTAGAGAGAAAAAAGCTTGCAAGCATGAAAGGTTTGGGGGTTTGTTTCAGCTTTGCCCATGGAAATGCAGAATTCTTCATTCCTCAAGGCCACACACGTCGGGTCACGTTTTCCTGCTTGGTGCAGACTGAACCTCATGATTTTGTTCCAGTGTCACTGTTTGTATCAAGCGCCACCATTTGTGTGATAAAGTCACTAAAAATCTTTTAAAAATGGGAGTTGGACTGATCCTGGAGGAATTCCCAGTGGTAAGCACTATTCCAACCAAAGAGGTCTCCTTGGGATGCAATTTCTGCCTCCCCTCAGGCAAGTTCCTTACTTTACCTTATAATCCCTGTGTTAATACTCATCTCTCTTATTTAATTACCAATTTCCCCGGACACCAAATCGCAAACATCACTGAAATGTAAACAGATGAGCTCAGCCATATTTCCCTCTTCTAGGACATGTAATACCACAAAACACCATCCAGGTCAGTAAAGCAGCATCATTATTTCGGCTCCATTTGCTCCTTACTTCCAGATCTTCAGTGGGTGTCTTCATTTTTTTGAGAAAACGGGTGCTGAAACCCTTCCTAGCTATCGGCCTTATCTTTGTTTCTCCGTTTGGTTGCAGAGCATAGATATTTACCTCAAAAAAGATGCCAAGCAAGGCGTTGTGAACAACAGGCAGACGGAGTGGTGCTTCCGGCTCGACGGGGTTCTTCACAACGCCTCCCAGGACCTGGCCTACGAGACCGTCGCTGAGAAACTGGTGTCTGAAGCTTTGAACGGCTATAATGGTAATTTGTTGTTATTCTGAGCAAGAATTGTTGTTATTTTGATCAAAAATGGTTGTTATTTTGATCAAAAGTTGTTATTTTGATTATTTTGCCCGTCGGCGGAGGGTTGAGCGGAGGTGGAGATCCTCCTGAGGTCTCCTTTGAGGAATGCAGCTGTTCCCTCCTTCCCTCCTGAGCTGGTTCTTTTGCTGTGGAACTTTCCCAGGCACCATCATGTGCTATGGGCAAACAGGGGCCGGGAAAACGTACACGATGACGGGAACGACGGCGGACTACAGGCACCGAGGAATCATCCCCCGCGCGATCCAGCAGGTACCGGGGCCGGGATGAGAGCAGAGGATACAAGGAAAAGGCAAAGGCATCGTTGCATTTTTTCTCTTACCTGCCTATCTGCTATTGCTGGTAACCATGGCAGTGTATGGACACAGCAAAAGAGGTTTTATGTGCTTGCCACCAGCCCATTTCCTTTCATTTTAACTACGTGATGATCATTAAGGGCTTAAGGGAGCTTTAAAATACACTTTTTATATAAAAATACACATTTTATGACGCTGTGGCTTTGCGCAGTGATGCTGGTGACATTTGAGGGCACGGGAGTGGTGTTGCTTTGAAGCACAGTGATCTGTGTCACTGTCCAGAGTCTCCTGCTGCTTTAGTGATATCTGCACGTGCCAGCACGTCGCTGTGCTTTGTGTTCATTTACGGAGCTTGTTCCTGTTTGCCTCTCTCTCACATCATACACCAGATGCTCCCCAAATGTAGGCGTGCCTCGTTCTTGCCTCAAAGGCCTGTTCTCAATAGCTTGCTTTCAATTAGCCATTTTTTCCTCTTGAGTAATACTCTACCAGTTATATTTTTGCCACAAGTGCTATTAGGATAAGGTAAATTAGTCAGTATATGAAGAAGCCTTTTCATTATATGTTCAGGGAGGGCCAAGTCCTCTACATTTATGTTAATATTCCCACCCAACCATGCTATTTTAAAGATATAATGCTTCAAAAGTGTTTCTGAGATGATAATCTTAAGAAATCATATTTAAAGTGTTGTCTGCATCTGGTCAGCCCTCAGGCAACCACAACTGAGCAATTAGCTGCGTGCTAATTGCAGATGAATTTACGGCCGTTCAGAAAGTCACAAATAGCTTCTCTGAAAGGCTGTAAATAGCTGATAGTTCTGTCTGTGAACTAAGATGCCAAGAGAAACCCCTTGATGTTTGTGCAGGTCCTCAAGGCGGCTGCGCATTGCGCCGATCGATTCGTCACCGTGCGAGTGTCCTACCTGGAGATCTACAACGAGACCCTGTGTGACCTTCTGGCCACCGTGGCGAGCGGGGGCACCGGGGACGTGCCCTTGGCCGTGGTGGACTGCCCGGGGGGTGTTTATGTGAAGGGTTTGTCTATACATACAGTCAACCATGAGGAGGATGCTCTAAATCTCCTGTTTGAGGCAAGAAGAAACAACTGTTGCCCCTCGGGGGACCGTGACGTTTCCTGGCATGGCTGAGGGAAGAGGCAGGAGGCGGGTGGTGGGTCTGCTGGAGGGACATCCGACCCTCTCCGTTCTTCTTCCAGCAGGTGGAAGAACTGGTAGCTCTTTGTAGCTGGGATTCTTGCAAGGAAAATGCCCTTGGCACAGAGATTCTGCAGGATCCCCCTGGTGAATCCCTGATTTTAGCATTTGCCAGAGCCATTGCAGGAAGCCGGAATGGCAGAGCAAGCGATGGCAGCACAGCAGGGCTGAGACCCCTGCTCCTGGGGTTAGAAAGCACCAAGGTGTTGAGCATTGAGGGGGTTAGAAAGCACCAAGGTGTTGGGCATGAAGGGCATTTCCCTGTGCGTGAGCTTTGGCCGTTTCCTTTTCCACCTTGCAGATTGGCTGCCCGGCTCTGTACCGCGCTGGCAGCCCCACAGCCTTTCCAGCGACTGTTTTATTTTGTTTTCTGTTCCTGTAAACCATCATTACGAGCTCGTGGTTCTCCTCTGCAAGTTACCTGTGACAAATTTAGCCTTGGGGAGCTCTTTGGTTTCCCACTCATCGAGAAACTGAAACGGAGAGGGAGGTATCGCCTCGGAACGAGCCTTGTCTGGCTGTTCCTCAAAAAAACCCCTCAGTTCTGAGAGCTGAACCTTGAAAGTGGAAATGCAGATAATGTGGTCTCGGCTTTTACCGTAACCCGTGGCCTTTACCAGCTGTGCTGCAATACGCTTCAAAAATCTTCTGAGTAAGAAAGGGAGACAAACAAGAGCTCCTGCTTTCACCCAGTTGTATTGCGGTCTCCTTGCAGCATGAAATTGAATTATTTGCTTAATGGTGTGGATCTGTGATTTCTCCCTCATTCTACAGAATGTAATAATATGATCCTCAATTTTGCCTTCATTCGCAGGGTGAGACCAATAGAGTAATAGCAGAACATGCACTGAATAAAAATTCATCCAGATCCCACTGCATTTTTACTATCTATATTGAGGTAAGTGCTCCAGCAGTTTTTCTAGGGCCTCAGGTGGCTGATGCTCATTAAATACCTGTATTTTTTAAGTCTATTTTAGTTTTGTCCAATGTTAAGTACAGTTTATATTCTCTCTTCCCCCCACCTGCAGTGTAATTTCAGAGTTTTGTCGGATGTCAAATGCTTGAACTCCAAAATCAACCTCATAGACCTGGCAGGCTCAGAGAGGCTGAGTAAAACTGGGGTAAGTCATGGAAGAAGAATTTGAGACCTCGGTGAAGAGCGTAGTAATGAGCACGGGGCAGCTGAAATGACAGGGTTTTCCCACAGCAGAATTCAGGCTCTTAATAAATAGGAAGCTGTGGCAAATCATAGGCCACATTAGCACATCAGAGAGCACTGGGTTGCTTGCAGGTGCTCTGTATCTTAGTTCTAAGTTGTACTTGACTCCTGTCCTTCAGTGCCTTCCAAGCTAACCCAGGTTCACAGCGTTCATGCCACATTATTGTTTGTCAGCAGAGAAAAAGGTCTGAGCAACCGGCTGTATTTGGGCAAAAACTCTCTGAGTTTTTCTCTTTTTTCCCCATGACCAAGTGTGAGCCCTTGGCTTCTAGTGCACAAAGTGTTGAAACCTTCCCACAACGCTAGGGCTCAGCAACGGAGACATTCCCAGGGCCCTGTGAAATTCTGTCTGGATCAAAACAGAAAGCCCATCAGCCCTGTGACAAACACATAATTTTCCTTTTTTGAGGGAAAGACAGTGATCCCGGTAGATTTTTAATGTAGAAAAGAAGGTCTCTGCAACCTTGTTTTCAAACTGGAAGGAGATTGGACTTTGCTGAATCTGAATTAGATCCTTGTCTTGGGGGTCAAGCAGAGCTGCCCCGTCAGGAAGAGACGTGCTCTGCTTTGTGGCTCGTTCCCAAACACCCGCTGTGAAGCTTTGCCTTCTGCTCTCCCTCGCAGTCTGAAGGGCAGGTTCTGAAGGAAGCCACCTACATCAACAAGTCGCTGTCGTTCCTCGAGCAGATCGTCATCGCCCTGAGCGACCCGAGGAGGGACCACATCCCCTTCCGCCAGAGCAAGCTCACGCACGTCCTCAAGGACTCGCTCGGTGAGGACATCGGGCGACACCAGCCCTGGGGTACACGGAAAACGCTGCGGTTTCAGCGAGCCTCTCGGGTCCTAATGGACAGGGTGACACGTGGCACTAATCGTTGGTCACAGCGCGGCTGCTTTTCCTCATCACTCAAGCAGCAGGCGCAAAGACAGCACAAATGCACACACCGAGCAGCCTAACAGGGACACACTCGGCTTTTCTTAGTTAGAAAACTTAAAAACAACCTCCTGCCAAGACCCGCTGGCACACGAGCCTGCTCAGATGGTTGTGCTTTGGCTGCAGATGATAAAGCCAAAGCTGTGGTGCCTCTGGCAACGCAGATGGGCAGCACACGCAGGTGGAGACTGCGGGGACTGAAACCATCAAAACTGAGGGGAGAGCTGAGGTATTTTGAGCCCAAAGCTTGCACTGCTCTTGGGAGAGATGTGACAAACTCCTGTTGGCTTCCCTGGTATTGGAGTTAGGCCAAGGCTTTTCAAATCCTCTGCTCTGATTTCATCCCGTTTCAGACTTTTACAGTTGTCACTTGCTGTCTTCTTGCCGCAGGGTCACCAGATGAGAAACACATCTGATCTTCATTCTTAAGTCATTTTATACCAACTATATGTGTGTATATATATATATATATATATATGCATATATATATATGCATGTATTTCTTGCATCTTTTATTTATTTTATTTTTTGGTGTCATTTCCAGGGGGAAACTGCAATACTGTCCTGGTGGCAAATATCTGTGGGGAAGCTGTGCACATGGACGAGACCGTAAGTGGAACCAGTTTCTACAGAACTGAGGTCTTGTCCCTGCTACTCTTGCAATTATGTTGGCCACAAAGAGATTTAAAGCAGAGTCTCTGTGGGGCTGTGGCAAGATTCCCAGAGGAGCATCCTGCCTAATTCCTCAGAAACATCTCAGAGCCTTGGAGCACAAAGTGCTTTTGCCAGTCTGTCTGTGATGCCAGCAGGGGAGTAGTAACCTGCTCTACTCAGAAATGAGAAATGAGGATTAGAACAGGCTCAAGCAGCTAAAACCTAAGCACACTGGATACTGTTAATTATCACTGTGGTTCCGCTCTAAAAATGTGCTTTGAGTGGTGTATCACATAATTAAGTCAGTGGAATGGCTTCCAGCCAGGTTGGGATACTGGCAGCAGGAGAGCCTGCTAACAGTAACTCTTTTTAAGCCATGAAAAGATAAAATTAGTGAAAGCCTTGCTGTGTGAACCAGCCCACCTCAACCACTTCTGTCACACAGGGAATTGCCTTGCTGTTTGCCAAGGGAGAAGCTACACATAGCAAAAGAGTGTAAATACAGTCACGGGTTACGCAGTCGTCTTTGAGGCACTGGCTTTATCATCTTCTACTCTGGTTCTGATATTATCTACAAAACAGAGGCTCCACTTTGTATTCAGAGGAGGATTTTCAGGCTGAACTGGCTCAGGATATCACAAGAATCGGGCCTGAAAGCCACTGGTATGTGGTTCCAAATTATTATAAGTATTATTTTGATGCGAAAGGGTGTGATCGCTTCTGAGATCACGGCCCTGTTGCACAAAGAGCTGCCACGTGCATAGCAGAAAAGACAAAAACATCATTTGAAGCTGCCTAATCACCTGGAAGCAGATAAGCAGGAGAGGACACACTGCAGGAGTGAGAAATCCTCCCTGTCATTAAATAGCTTTTGTATTTCTACCTAGTAGCCTGCGATGTGAATAGCAACGGGTTATAAAAATTATACCTTTGTCAGGATTTCTTTTAATTAGTGTATACGTATATTTTTCAGTTGTCCTCTCTTCGTTTTGCTACCAGAATGAAATGGATCACAACAGAACCAGTTGTCAATGAGACATGTGACACATGGGTAGGTAGAGGAGGGGATTGGAAGATTTATTTTCTCAGGTTCATTCATATTTAGGCTAATGACCTTAAAAATCTGAGGGAGATGCTGCAATTTAATGAGTTACAACCCCTCAGCCGAGGTGACATTCCTTGGATGCGAGCGTGTAATGAAAAGAAGATTAGTATTAACCTTTTAATTGGGATTTATTTGGAATTACTGGGAGTGTGCAACAGGGTACAGTCGTACAGGGGGTTCCACTTTTCCTGGAACATGGAGATCCTTAAACTGGGAGTCCGTGCTGTTTCATATGGGAATCTCCTCTTAAGAGAGAGGTTAGATTGTGGATCTCTCCCCTGACTTGTGGGCAAATCACCTCCAGGTCTATCTCAGCTTCACACAGCATTACCCTGCTCCTGTGGGCAGCCTCACTTTTTTGACACGATTACGATGCTTGTTTAAACACAGAAATAATTTAAGGAAGGTGATTGTTGTATTTTAGATGTTTTTGTGTGTGCTTTCACACCTGGAATTGGTGGGACAGCAGCAAATGCTCTATGAACTGCTGATGGCCCAAAGAGCAATGTCAGGGTTATCTTATCCATGCATGGAGTGAGAGAGCCCTGCTGCTGTTTCGTGCTCTGATTTCACCTGTAAGCAGAGAAGCAGCTGGGGAGTTCCCTCCAGCAGTTTCCAGGGAGGTTTGGAGCTGTGCAACAAGCTTTCCCTCTTCAGTTCCCTTTCATTTGTGTTGTGTGGGATGGAAAAGAGCAGCCAAAATGTATTTAAGGAAGTTACTGTGCTCTGATACTCAACAGGTCACTTAAAAAGTAGCTCAGCATCCAGTTTTCACTGAATTCCAAGGAGATTTGGTTATTTACACCTTTTTGGAAGCTTATTTTAAATAGCAAATGCTTGAAAACATCCCAGATTATGGGGAAATTCAATCACAAATACACCCCAGGGCATCCTGGCCTTGAATAAGGTGAATGCCAGAAGTCCTACGGGTTGTATAGGGAGGAGAGTGGAGCCCTGCCTGGTTCTTTGCTTTCAGGATAATTCCTCACAGTCCAAAATCTGACAGCCACAAGGGTGCCACATCCAATCATGAAATAGGTGACCCTCCTTTTAATGGCTTAGGCTGATCCAGGACAGCGCAGGAGTTGTCCTGTTGGAAGCAAATCAAAGGCAAAATCATTTCCAGGCTCCCCGATACAAACCTGACAGCAGATCCAGGGGGAGATGCTCCCCAGCCCTGATGTTATCCAGTTTGATGCTGCCCTTCAGCAGCTCTTCCACTGACAGCACTTGAGCATTTGCTCCCCTTTTTGTTTTCCTGCTAGTGGATGGTGAAGACTTTGGAGAAGGAGATCAGTTACCTGAAGCGGGAGCTGGCCATGCACGACAGCTTGGTAAGGAACAGCCTAAGCTGCCTTAAAGAGCATCTTGTTTTCGGAAGATTTTTTATTATTGTGAGCTTTGTTGAGCAGTAGGAATGGCCAAATCAGTGCCCACCGTGCTTGTGCTCTCTGCTTTCAGCACAGTCTCTCCAAGATGGGCCAAAGCTCTGAAAATCTCTTGCTGTTGAGATTGTTTTAGCCTCAGGCCCCCTGAGAAAAGGCTCACAAAGCCCTTCCCTCATATGATGGGAAAGTGGAAAGGAGGAACCGTTTTCAGCACGGCCCTGAGTCCTGCGTCCTGCCAACTCGGGTGATGAGAAGCCACACTCAGAAATTAAGTATAAGGCTTCCACGGACCCACTAGAGAAATATCAGGCATTCACCCAGAGATTTTTATAATTCACTCATATTCAATTTTCACTTTTTTTTTTTTTCTTTTCCCCCTAGGTCAATCGCTCTTTGGTGACTTATGACCCTCTGACTGAAATCCAGATAGCAGACATTAAGTCTCAAGTGCTAAAATACCTCGAAGGATCCATTGATGAAATTGATGTAAGTAGCTTCTTTAGTAGAGAATGATTTATATGCTGATTTTGTCCCGTTTTGTTCCACGTCAGAAGGAATAAAGATATCTTCTGAAGAAGCTGTTTTAACCTGAAAGATATTGCAGGTTTTTGTTTGTTTGTTTTACTTATTAAGGAGACAGTCTCTCCTGGATTTCATCCCATTTTTGCCTTTTGGAAGTTTAAGGGGACTTTTCCTCTGACTTTAACCTCCCTGGGGTTCTTTCTTTGGAGTCTCTTTAACTATTTTGCTTTGCCAATGTGAAAGCAGACCTTTGTAAGCTGTGCTCCCAAAGCATCCCTCAAAACACGTTGTAGAGAAATGCACTGGGGTTTCTCAACTGGAAACTGCCTGTTCATGGCAAAATGGTTGTAAAAAGAAATAGCAAAAGTCCCTCGTGTACAAACATTCCTTTGTGGGCAAGCAGGCAAGCAAAGAAAATGAAAGAAAATTAAAGAAATGAGCACAATTAGATAACCCTAAGGAAAGAAACAAAAAGAAACCCTGCTGGAGACCCTGCCTCTCATTTCATGTTCTCCCCACGCTTCTCCTGAAGGCCCCGTGTGCCCCCTCCAGCAGGCAGGAGCAGGGCAGCATGAGGGTTTATGTGAATGTTTGTTTTCCCCGGGCTGCAAAATGTGCTGTGGGCAGCTCATGGGGAGCAGGGAGGCACCCGAGACCCTGGGGAACCCGAGTGCAGATTCCTGCTCGGCTGCAGCCCGCTGTGACTTGTCCGTGTGTCCGACCATCATCTCCAAACCAGGGGTAGCAGCAGGGCTGTATTCCCACGATTCGATTTCATGGGCAAGTGGACTGAGGACAGCGCCCTGGCAGCAGCGTGATAATCCACAAGGACAGCAGAGCCCATCCTATGTTGCTTGTAAAGGATTTCATATTGTAAATAATTCCCTATCTGGAGGCTGGATGCTCCCTGGAATTCACTCCAATCTGTGAGGTTCCTCTCTCCTTAAACATCCCTTCAAAGTGACTTCCAGCGCCTCCAGCCTGACTTCCCAGCCTCTCCTCAAGCGTTGGGATCCTACTCTTGGGAAGCTCCTCTAGAAATGCCCGCCTGTTTCTTCACTATGTGCATCTCTTCCCCAGATAGTGAACATGAGGCAAGTCCAGGAGGTTTTCAGACAGTTCAAACAGCTCGTAAGGTAAGATAACCTGCTGGTGTGCCCTTCTCCATAAGGTTTAGAAATTCCACCAACCTTTTCTTCTGTGATACTGCACTTGCTGTGACGTTGGTATGAAATACAGGGAATAACTCGTGACTGAAAAATCAGTGGCTTTTCCCCGAGAGGACTATTATATTTAGCCTTCCAGTGCTCACAGATCATGTGCCAGGTCTGTTCGTGGTGTGACTCACTGATGTGCTCCGTAGAGGTATCAGCATGGAATATATCCTGGGCCTCAGGTACTTGGCCGTGGAGCGCGTGTCCGTTGTGCAAGGCGTTCTAAAACACATCTTTGGGAAAATAAAACTCTGTAGGATGAGATGATATGCAATGGTCTCGGTGCAGCAACTGCTAAATGTTAGGAAATGCTTTTTTTGAAGGGATTGTGGCAAAAGAAGGTCATAAAGGAATACGGAGGGGCATGGAAAGAAGGCTCCGTGGCTATTCCCAGGGAGCTCTCCCTGGTGTGTGCTGTGGGACGGGAGAAGTGGGAAAGTGCCATTAAGAAAACATCACCAGTGGATGATGAAAGTTGTTTCTTGAGCTTTTGAGGGAAGGTAAAGAGCAGGCGCAGAAAAATTCCAGGAATGAGGCCAAGCAGCTTCAATGTCATCAGAGAGCACAGAAGGGATTTATGGCAACCACCTGCCAACATTTTGACTTGGAAAATGTCCTTTGCAGCAGCCGTCTGGCCAGGCAGTAGAGGCTGCTGCTCCCAAGAATGAGGCTGAGATATCACTGCAGAAAATCTGCCTGCCCCCACATCCAAAATAGGTTTCTTGGTTACTGTCTTCACATTTTGCCTGATTTTTTTTTTAACTTAGGACTCCTTTTATTGGGCTGAAACAGTGCATTATGGTCTTAATTTGCAGATTCCCTAACAACTTGCAGTCTTCTGTAGTGTACTTTTTAAGCCTATGGATACTGCTTCACGTGTTTTCTTTCAGTGAGGAAAAATATATAGTTTGAATCCCAATAGGTTAAAGATGAAATTGTTCTGTGGCAGAACTGAACAAATGTGATAGTAGTTGGTTTGGATGATTAAAGGTTATGTTAAGTATTTAAATAGCCATAAAAAGCTTCTGTATCCAAGATGCCAAAAGGATATCATGGAAAAAGAAAGGAAGAGGAAAATGGAAAAAGGCTAAAACAGGTATCATGAAGAATGCAGGAGGCCACGTGGGATGCACGGAGGGGACATCACATGGAAAAGATGTTTTTCTTGGAAATCTGGTGTGTTTACAGGTTTGGGCATGTGGAATAGCCCTCCTCGAGCACAATACTGAGGGCCTTTTTCTCCCCTAGTCAACAGGAGCAGGAGGTGGAGGCCAGATTACGAAGCAAGTATGCGCTGATAGACAAAAACGACTTTGCTGCTATTGCTGCTGCTCAGAAGGTAACGCCCGGGGCTCCAGCCCCGGCCAAAATCCACCTCAGAATCCGCTGATGTCCATCTCGTGTCAGCAGAGAACGTGGCCCGCCATCTAAAGAGAATAATTTATTAAATGGGAATGAGGAAAACACAAATTAATATGAGAAAGTGACCTCTCTGTCAATCGGTTAATTGTAAAAGGCAAGGGCAGATCACCTTCCTCGATGGGGGTTCTCCTTCTAGTTTCTGGAGAAAAGAAAATGTGCCCTATGTAAAGCATAAAGTCACATATGGATCCATACCTGGTTTTTAATATATTTTTCTTTATCCACTTCAATATGTGAAATACTTTCTCTCTGAATTGGTCAGTATTTACCTCAGAATTGTTTCTCTGATATTAAATACAAGTTATACCCACCTTAAGTGGCTGACATGTTCAGTGTAGGAATCTCAGGGTAACTTTGTCCCTAGTTTTAATGTTTGATTCATTTTCATGGATGTGTCTCCCTGAAATGCCTGCTGGTGAGTACGGATCTCCGGAATAGATGGTACAACAGGGTGGAATTGGTGCCGATGCTTCCCAGCTCATTGCTGCTTCTTCCCGTTTCCAGGCGGGCCTCGTTGACGTGGATGGCCATGTGCTGGGGGACATGGACGGGCAGGATTTGGGGACAGGAACTGCTCATTTTTCATCCAAACATGGTGGGAAGAAGATAAAGCCCAAGAAAACCAAAGAGCAGGGCAGGTGAGTCCTTATTTTCGGGTAGCGCCTCGTCACCCGCTCCGGTTGTGGCCAAGGCGTGAGGGCAGCCCGGGGAGGACGGCAGAACCGGAGCCGGCCTCGGAGGTGTATCCAAGCGTTGGGTTTCCTCAAGGATAGTTTCGCATCCGTGGTATCCTCATGGCCACAAGAACGTGGCAGGGCAACACGTGCGGCAGCAGACATGGCCTGTGGCAAGAGAAGAACCCCGTGAAGAGGAATTTGGGGCACAAATGGTCAGTGTGGGCCCTGTTAGGGGTGAATCGAGGCTTTGGGCCTTGTGGGCTTGTGGCCCTGAGGGCAAGTGAACCCCGTCAGGGGGACAGTCCTGGGATAAACCCGGAGTTTTCCTTTCAACTCCGTAGGTAGGAAATGTGTTAGGGGGAAGGAAGGGGCAAGCGAGGAGGGGCAGTAGATAAGGAGTGGGGCTGAGAAGGGATCGTGAGGGGGAAGGACGAAGAATCGGTACAGCAAGGCCCAGAGGCTGGTCTCATTCCTTGGCAAGAGACGTTTGGCCCTAAACTTTGGCAGATGCAATGTCAGACTGCTGGTTTTTTAACCAACAAATGAGCACTTGAAGTGTGTTTTGGTTCCAGTATAAATTGATCTGGTTCCTCTTGTTTGCCCTGTCAGGAAGGAAGGAATCGGGACCTCTTCTTCTGGGAAAGAGATGGATGTTCTTCTGCAATCAAAAACTCAGGTGATAACTTCCACCAAGGATGTGGATGTGAAAGAGGGAGTGAGGAGCCAGGATGCAGCAAATATTGACACGCAGCCCTCGAAACTGGCTTCTCTGCGGGACTCCCAGCAGCTCAGGTAAGCCCAGGCAGGGGAGTGCAGAGGTGGATTTGGACCTGAGTGAGGCCATTGTGTCCCCCTAAAACCACCTGCTTCAAAGTGAAGCAGGAGAGACTTAGAGATCTTCACTGCAGACGTTTGTTGTAGGATAGCAGTGCTCATGTGGGCACCTTATGTACCTAAGGATGCTGGTGGCACCTTCATCTGCTTCGTGCTCTGTCCTGGCCAGTCCTCTGTGTAAGGGGCCCTTTGGAGGTCAGTCAAGGGAATGCTGGAGGTCTCCACGCTGAGGAGCATGGAGACTTCTATAGCTGCCTTCTACCAGATCCCTGCATGCCAGGAGCCCCTGCACCACACAGGGCAACCCATCAAAGTGGGACATTCCTGCCACGGTGCCGAGGGTCTCCCGGAAGCCCAGCTCCTTTTTCCATGGATTTTGTGTAAAGTGAGGAGCACGTCTGTGCGAAAGCCCTTTCCTAGAAAGCTCCAGACAAGGCAAGTCTGGAAGGGCACGGTAAAGGCAGGCAGCGGGGTTTGGTGGGCAGAGGTCACTGGTCTTGCTGGGAACACAGGAAAAGGCAAAAATATTTCTGTTTAGCAGCAGGCACAGCATTAATTTACCTTCCTGAAGAATCAGACCGATTTCCAGGAAAGGCTCAGAAGTTCTGAGGCATCTCCTAGGAAACTTGGTTTTGGTAGGAATAACTCTGGGGATAGTTTGGGGGAAAAAGGGGCATGAAGCTTGGCACAGAGACAGGGCCAGGACGCGGCCAGCACGGTGAGATCCTCAAAGATCCATTTAAAACCATGCACAAACCTCAGCTGGGACCGCGTCATGCTGCCCGCTACAGCAAACTGAGCCCCACCGTGTCTGTCTCCTTCTCTCCAGCTCCCCTCCATCCAAGCCGGCGGCGTTCGAGCAGTTTAAGAAGGAATGTGGCAGTGAGATCAACCGGATCTTTAAAGAGAACAAGAGCATCCTCCTCGCCAGGAGGAAGAGGAGCGGAGCGGTCGCGCAGCGGCTCAACCTGATGAAGCAGGAGATGGAGGGCATCAAAGAGGCGCTGGGGGCTCAGCGGCAGGAGCGGTGGCAGCAGGGTGAGTCGCGGGGAGGGAGGACACAGCTCTGCCCCCCGAGTCCTGCACCCTTCCCTCCTCCGGCTCCACGAGCCGCAGGCTGCTGCCCCCCGCGCTCTGCTGCATGGGGCAGGGGACAGATTGTCCCTCCTGCCATCCGAGGGGGCTCCTCGGGGTTTTACCTCTGCGTGTGACAGTAGGAAATGCCAGTGGCGACGTTCCTTGGAGGCAGGAAGGGCAGAACAACCCAATTCTGTGCAACTTACAGCCTAAATTTCTTGCCAGTGAGGGTGCCAGAGCACTGGAACAGGCTGCCCAGAGAGGTTGTGGAGTCTCCTTCTCTGGAGATCTTCAAACCCGCTTGGACGCAGCCCTGTGCCACGTGCTCTAGGTGACCCTGCATGTGCAGGGGTTGGACTGGGTGACCTCGAGAGGTCCCTTCCAACCTTCAGCATTCTGTGATTCTATGATTCTATAAATTATCTCCAGGCAACGAGCAAGGGGTGAGAGGGAACGAGGAAGTGAGCAGTGGAAAGCGAGCGGGCCCTGCCTGGCGGAGGGGACAGCTGTGTGACTGGGCCCCTGCAGATGCTCCTGCTCTGAGGTGCTTCCTGCTTCCTCGGCCATCCCCGTGGAGCCACCTCGGTGGCCTAAATGTGGCCCAAGTGTCAGTCTTGGAGCTGAGCCCCAGCGCGAACGCTGCTCTGCTGGGGGGTTTATTCCTCCTCCTATGGAGAGACTTTTGTGACCACCCTTTTTAAGGGGCCTCTTCCCGCGGGATGCAGTCCTGCAAGGTGCACAGCTTGCAAAAAGGGATCTTCTCTCAGGATCGCTGCCTGCTCTGGGCCTCTGCTCTCTGTGATGACATCTCCCAACCGCTGGTTTCTTGTGGCTGCTGGAAACCAGAGCAATGAGAGGAAAAGCAGAGAACCAAGAACATGATGTTTAGCACAGGGGAGCAGCGCTGGCCTAATGGTCTCCCAGGGACTGGCCAGGCTGTTTCAAAGACTTTCACCTTGATGGTGAGCGGGTTCAGGCACTCAGCAGTGATTTCTGCCCCACGTTACTGCAACCCGGTGTTTGTAGAAAGCCTGTCTAAGGAAATGGCAGCTGTGTGGTTAACCTCAGCATAACCGGGTAACTACCGTGCGGTTCGAAGCACCAGGACTGGTCTCCGGCCCTCTCCACCCTCACGAGAGACCTTTGCTTCCTCCTCTTCCCCTCCAGGAGAGTACGTTGATGAGACGGGTCAGATCATCATCGATGAGGAGGAGTTTCTACTCATTATGAAGCTCAAGGACTTGAAGAAAGAGTACAGGTCTGATTACGCAGAGCTTCAGGACCTGAAGGCAGAAATCCAGTATTGCCAGCAGCTCGTGGACCAGTGCCGGAACAAACTCATCTCAGGTACTGGCTCACCAGGGTGCTTTCTAACAGGGTGCTTGAGGGCAGCTCAGCACTTTGGTGCTTCACAGACACGTGGCATCAAACCTCCGCCATAAATCCCCGTCGTTCTCTGTTGCGATTTTTTCTTGCTGTCTCCCAGACCTTGATTTTGTTGTTGTTATTTCGACGTGTTGCTGAAGTGCTGCAGGTTCTCTCCCAGGTAACGACGTCCTCGGTGCTTGAGGCTGGAAGGAACCTCTGGAGATCGCCCGGTCCAATCCCCCTGCTCAAGCACGTTGCCCGGGATTGTGTTTGTGTGGATTGTGAACGGCCCCAGAAATGGGGACATTCCTTTAGTCAGGTTCTGCTGAAAACGCCCCGGCGGGAAGGAGGGTTTGGCCGTTTTAGCAGGTTTTTTGGGAGCCTCACGCTCGTGGTGCTGGGTCACCCCGTGCATCCATCACACGCCACGCAGAGCGTGGGTAGCAGGGATGTGGTCCTGGCATTTCCCTGGATTTGTCCTGTACCCTGGAACACTGTAGCTGTACAAATCCCAGAGTCCCAAGCACTTGGATGCTGTACACGTGGCAGCACTTTATTTTCCAAACTTGCCAAAGCACAACTTGCATCCACGAGGCCGGTCCCACGCTGCTGGAAGTCCACGATTCATCCCAGGATTCATTCCGGCTCCACAGGTGCAAATCCTAATTCTGCTGAAACTTTGCCACGAGTTTCAGCTGGATCCAGGTTTGGCATTTTTGGGTGCTCCAGATGTTTCCCGATCCGTGTCAGGAACATCCGTGTCATCCCAGGATGCACAAGCCATGGCCGAGGCCACCTCTTGGAGTCATTCCTGGGAAATGCTGCCTTCCCGGCGGGGTTTGGGCTCTAGCTCCATAGGGAAGCGTGCCAGCGGGACGGCAGCAGCTTTTCCTGGGAAATTCCTGCTGTTAAACTCCACATTCCCGTGGCGCCCGCTCTGTGTTAGCACTGGCTATTATGGGATGCAGAGTGGCTTCTCCCATGGTATTTGCAGCTGAAATCTGTCCCCAAACTGCCGATGGCTCCGAGCTGCTGCTTCTGAGCAGAGGCCGGGGCATCCCTGGATGCAGGAGCAGTGCCACCTCGTGGCCAGGGGACTGTCCCCAGGGCCAGGCCTGCTCCCCGGCCACCTCCCGGGCAGCAAGGCCACGCTGCAGCTCCAGGAACATCTCGGATAGTCCGTTGGCGATCCGCAAGGAGCCGGCAGAAATCCCCCCCTGGCCTCTGACGGCTCCGCTTTGCTTGCAGAGTTTGAGATCTGGTACAACGAGGCCTTCCTCATCCCCAAGGACGTGCAGGACACGCTGAAGCCCGGTGGCAGCATCCGACCTGGAATGATTCCCATAAACAGAGTGCTGTGCCTGGTGAGTTGTCCCGGCGGCTCTGCTTGTTCTCCTTGGTAGCCACACGTTGCGTGGTGACGAGGGCACGACTCAGGGGACGAGGAGGAGGGCACGGCAGCTCTGCCCCCTCTAAACGCAGCAGCTGGCATTAAAATGCCACCCGATACGACGCAGACAGGGCAACTATGTGGAGATGCATCTTGCTTTCACGTTAGCTTTACCACCAAGAGGCTAAAATCGACCACAAGGACAGGGCAGGGCTGGGACACTCGGGCCATCTGTAGTGTTTACAACTCAACTATTGTGTTTCATGTTGTGGCAACTGGGGCTTGGCCAGCCCTTGGCTTAGAAACGATCACTTTGGGCTATCCAGGATCCACCGCTGCCAGAGGATGGTTCTTTTAAACCGCTTATTCACCAGACTTGTTCTTTGCATTATTCTCCCCCAAAGTCACTCTGGGTTTTGTCCTTTACTGTTAAACATCAGGCCCAAAATCTTAATGCCACTAGATAGGGACATGGGGCCAGCGCTTCACATTTGGGTCCCATTTCTAACTTGTGGGGAGGGATAGGAAAGCTGGAAAGGGATTTGTCTCCAGGCGCCTGCTTATTTTGACTCAGGGCTAAGCATTTTCTGTATTCCTCTCTAGAAAGGTATGGAAAGAGCTTTAAGGCTGATCCTAGAAAGGTTCTTCCCTCTTCTCCGGAATTAGCTCCTCTGAGAGTATAAGTAACAGATATTAGGGGAGAAAAAATGTAGCAGCTTGGCTTTTAAACAATGTTTTGATGTAGGGGACTGTGAAACAAAGAAACAAAGTCTATACAGGAAAGAGGAGGAGGAAAAGGAGGAACAGGCACCCGTTGGGTAACGTGGTGGCCCAACGAAGTCAACAGGCAAAGTCTGAGTGAGTGCCCAGGCCCCGGGTGTCACCCTTTGGGGACGGAGGGAAATCTGTCACTGGCCACTTGGACCAAACCAAGTTCCTGTATTCATAGAAACGGTTTCCAGCCTCGGATTTCTTGTCGTTGCCTCAATTATAGCCTGAGAGATGAGTGAAAGGCGCCTGCTAGCGCTGCCGCCTCGAGCCGGAGATGGTCCCGGGAGGAATCCCGTGGGAGAGGGTGATCCCTGCCGTGCCGTGCCGGGAGCATCCCGCGCTCACCGCGGCTCCCTGCCCTTCCTCCCGCAGGAGCAGGACGTGCAGGACGGCTTCGAGCGCATGCAGGAGGCCGCGCTGCCCGCCTGCCCCGACTCGCTCTCCTTCTACAACGCCAAGATGAGGGCCGAGCAGAAGGTAAGGGACCTTCTCCCTCGCCCCGCTGCGGGGCCCTGGGCTCCTCTGGCCCCTGGCGCTCTGGGCCAGGGCGTTTTGCGGGATTCTGGGCTCATCCCGCAGCACAGGGAGGCTCTTTGAGCCGCGGTTCCCCTCTACGTTTAAAATTAGGCCCTCCTTAAGGCACAAAATAAGAGCACGAGAGCCAAGCAGGCTCCCCAAGCCCAGCCTTGCCTAGCGCAGGGCCAACTTATAAATCAGGCCTTTCAGAAATCCCGCTGGCTCCGGGCGCTGCCCGACCTCCGAGGAAAAAGCGGAATTTTCTGAGTGCCAGGGGCGGATTGTGCGCGGCCGCGGCGGGGACGCTCACGGCCCCGTTTCTGCTCGCAGCACACGTACGCCCGAGCCATGGGCTCCCTGGAGCAGATGCGCAGGAAGCCCGGCCTCATCACGGCCACCATGAGCGGCAGATCCCCGGCGTCGCCCCGCGGCACGTAGCGGCCACGGGCTCGGCCCGCCTCGGCGAGCGGGCGTTTTCCCTTTCCGCGGTGGATTTATCAAAAATAAACACCCGTGGAAACGAAACCGGGCTTTGGTGCTGTGTCGGTCCATGGGGGAGCCCCCTCCGGCGCGGCACAGCCCCTGCAGGGGAGCGGGTCGGCGTTTCCCGGCATTTCCCGGGAATGCGGCTTGGAGCAAAACTCGGGTGAGCATGGACGGCCTTTCCTCAAACCTGCCACGCAGCCCAAACCACGAGGGACATCTCGTGATGCTCCTGAAGCTCCATTTCAGCCTCCTGCCCAGGAAAAGTCTCCTGGCGAAGGGATTCGAGCCATCCCACCTCTCCCTCTCCTCATCCCGAGGCTCAGGTGCAGCTCCCACTTTCCCTGCTGCCCACGGCAGTCTCTGCACCCTCAGCATCAATTCAACGAGTCCCAGATCTGGAGAAAAAAATAAAATATTTAAAAAAAAATATCTCTCTGTCTATGTTTTAACCCCACAGATGTCATTTTAGGGCTTTGGGTGACTTCCCGTTGGCCTCACCCTGAGCCCTGCCCGAAGGCAGATCGGCTGTAGAAACTTCTTCAAGTTTCTTACCGTGTTAGTCTTCATTTTTTTTTCTCCTTGTGCTTCTCGAATTTAGCGATATCCAAAGAATTGCAAAGTATCAGTCCGGAGCCCCAGAATGTGGAGCCGAGTCTCAGGGTGCTCCAGGTGCTGGTAAATTTGCGCAACTCCGTAAGATTTAAGGAGTTGGTGGTTATCTTGGTCACCGTTAGCTTGAATTACGCAACACAAATCACTGTTTAAAGAGCAAAGATGGGGTTATTTTAGTGCTCTTTGGGTACCCAGGAGGGTGTTGGTCCTGGTGTCCCATGGGTGGTGCCCAGTGGGGTCTTTGGGGTGCCGAGGTCCTGATGTCCCATGGGTGGTGCCCAATGAGGGTCCTGGTGCCCAACGGGGGTCTTTGGAGGTGCTGAGGTCCTGGATTCCTGGGGTTGCTGAGGTCCTGGTGTCCCTTGAGTGGTGCCCAATGGGGTCTTGAGGGTGTTGAGGTCCTGGTGTCCCATGGGTGGTGCCCAATGGGGTCTTTAGGATGCTGAGGTCCAGTGGGATTCCTGGGGGTGCTGAGGTCCTGGTGTCCCAAGGGTGGTGCCCAATGGGGTCTTGAGGGTGTTGAGCTCCTGGTGTTCCATGGGTGGTGCCCAATGGGGTCTTTAGGATGCTGAGGTCCAGTGGGATTCCTGGGGGTGCTGAGGTCCTGGTGTCCCTTGGGTGGTGCCCATCGGGGGTCTCCGGGGTGCTGAGGTCCCAGGGCCTGGTTCAGGGGGGAAGGTCTCAATGTTGGGTGCCCCATGGGGATCCTAAGGGATGTCGGTGTCCTGGTGTGAGGCAGGGGGTGTCCTGGGGTGCCGATAGGAAATCCTGACTGGTGGGGTGGAAATCACAGTGTCCCAGTCCCTGGCTTGGGGGGGTTTGAGGGGATCCTGGTTCGGGTGTTCCCGTCTCCAGGAGGGGGCATCCCGGAGGGTTTTCCCAATGTCCCCATCCCTCTTGTGGGGGGGTTTTGAGGGCAGGTCCCAGTGTCTTGGTCCCCAGGAGGGTCTGTGGAAGTGGGTTCCCAATGTGCTGGTCCCCAATGAGGGCAGGGGGACATCCTGAGGAGGGGCCAGGTCCCTCCCAAATGTTGGGGCCGGGGTCCTGATATCCTATCAGTGGATTTCGGGAGGGGGTCCTGGTCCTGGTCCTGGATGTGGGTTGGATTTTGGAAGGTCCCCCTGCCGGGTGGATTTTGGAAGGGGGTCCCTCTGTCTCAGTGCTTGTGAAGGGATTTCGGGAGGGTCCCGGTGTCCCGGGTGGAGGGAAACGGTGTCCCGTGGGGTGTCCCAGGAGGGTCCTGGTATCCCAGGGGAGGGAGGGGGGTCCCAATGCCAGGTTTTTGGAGGGTCCTGCTGTCCCGGGGGGATCCTGGTGTCCCAAGGGGGTGTCCCGGTGTCTTGGGAGGGTCCCAGGATTCTGGGGGGGTCGGTCCCGGTGGGGTGTCCTGGAGGGGGGCGTCTCAGGAGGATCCCGGTATCCAGCAGGGGAGGGTGTCCCGGGAAGGGAGTCTCGTGTCCCGGGGGGTCCCCAGGAGAGTCCCGGTGTCCGGGGGGGCCCGGTGTCCTGAAGGGGTCCTGGTGTCCTGGAAAGAGGGTCTTGCTGTCCCGGGGAGGTGCTGGTGTCCCGGAGGAGTCGCAGGGGGTCCCGGTGTCTCATAGGAGTCCCGGGAGGATCCCGGTGTCCTGGAGGGGTCCCGGTGTCCCGCAGGGGAATCCCGGTGTCCTGGGAGGGTCCCCGTGTCCCGCAGGGGGATCCCGCTGTCCCGGGAGGATCCCGGTGTCCCGGAGGGGTCCCGGTGTCTCTCAGGGGTCCCGGGAGGGTCATGGTGTCCCGCAGGGGGTCCCGGTGTCCCAGGAGAGTCCTGGTGTCCTAGTGTCTCGTAGGAGTCCCGGGAGGGTCCCCGTGTCCCGCAGGGGATCCCGGTGTCCCGGAGGGATCCCGGAAGGGTCATCGTGTCCCGCAGGGGATCCCGGTGCCCCGGGAGGGCCCTGGTGTCTCTCAGAGATCCCGGGAGGGTCCCGATGTCCCGCAGGGGGTCCCGGTGTCTCGTAGGAGTCCCGGGGGGTCCCGCTGTCCCGGGAGGGTCCCGGCGTCCCGGGAAGGTCCCCGTGTCCCGCAGGGGGATCCCGGTGTCCCAGGAGGGTCCCGGTGTCTCTCAGGGGGTCCCGGTGTCTCGTAGGAGTCCCGGGGCGCTCCCGCTGTCCCGGGGGGGGTCCCGGTGCCCCGGCGGTGCCGGTGCCGGTGCCGTTACCTCAGCGCGGCGGGGCGGAGCGGCGCGGGGGCGGCGCGGCGCGCATGGCGGCGCGGCGGGCGGCGGCGGCGCCGCGGCGGGCGGCGGACGGCGGCGGCGGCCCGGGGCCGAGCGGCCGCCGGGGGATGTGAGGCGGCCGGGGGGGAGCGCGGCGCGGCCCGAGGGCGGAGCGGGGCGGCGCGGCCCGCCCTGCCCTGCACGCGGGGAGGGGGCTGCGCGGGCCCCGCCGCCGCCGCCGCCGATGGAGAGCGGGAGGCCGAAGATGGGCGATTTCTACGACCCGGAGCATCCCACGGCCGAGTAAGCGCCGGGGCCCCGCGGGTGGCAGCGGCGGCGGCGGCGGCGGCGGCGCCGGGGCCCGCGGCCTGCGCCGCCTCCCGGGCTAGGCCGCGCATCCCCGGCCTCGCGTGAGCGCCGCGCCCGGGCGCCGCGCGCCGCAGGCCGGCGCCGAGCGGAGCGGGGGGCGGAGCGGCGCGGAGCGGCCGCGGGGCCCGGAGGAGCCGGAGCGGGGGGCAGCGCGGCCCGTCCCGCCGCCGCCTCCAGCACCGCGGCCTGGCGGCGCCGAGCGGGCAGGCAGTGTGGACGTGTCCCAGTTTTCCCCAGGGGGCCATTTTTTTCCGCACTTTTTAGGATTATTTCCCTTCCCGACCTCCCCTAGGACTTTCTTTCCCTTTTCCCCCTCTTTTTCCCTCCGTTTCTTCCCTCGCTTTCCCGGCTTCCCCCCGCGGGGCCCAGCCCGCGTCCCCGCAGCAGGAAGAGCCGAGCGGCGGCTCCGGGGCCGGGGCAGAGCAGCCCTAATGGCTGGTGCCTCCCCTGCTTTCTTTCCCCCGCTTCATTTTTTGCTTTTCTGGGTTTATTTTTGCACCCGCTGGCCGTATCCCTTCGTCTGCGAAAGCCGTGCGTGGTTGTTAGCCGTGTGTGTATTTTTTAACGACTGCATTATCTCCAACGCGGCTGTGAATAACGTGTCTAATTCCTCAGTTATTTGCTTTTAGGCTTGCTCTTCCCGCAGGGTTTTGGGGGTGCTCCGTAAACACCCCCGGCACCTTCCTCCCCCTCCTCATCATCATCGTCGGAGCCCCCGAAACGGCCCGTTTTGGCCCCGGACGCCCCGCTGGACCCCACGGGGCCACGTGTGGGTTGTGGGGCCCCGGCGGGTCCGTCGCTTGGCGAGGACGCTGGCGCCGGACCGAACCGTTTCTGCCCAATTTGGGTGTTTTTGTGTTTTAGGCTGTTTTGAGGTGAGCCGAGCCCTGTCCCTAGGGTGTCGAAACGCGAGCGTCGCGTTGAGCTCGACGCTCCAAAGCGTTTTAGTTGCCTAACTCTGCTCGTTGTTTCCTAAAAGAAATCTCCAAGGGTCACAAACCTGCTCGATTTGGAGGAACCGGAGCAATCCGTCCAACAACTTTTTCTTTTCTAAAAATTTCCTCTAACTAAAGTCCCGCTCTGGAGCTTTCTTAGCGTGCTCGCTCGAGAACTCGTGGCGGTTTCGGATGGTTTTAGGCGCCTCATTCCCAAGTGTCCTATCTTGGAGCCCTGGGATTTGTTGTGGACCCGAGCAACGTTTTGGCCGTCCTTGGAGCGAGCGTTGCCCCCGCTCCGTGCTCTGCGGAGCCCGGGCGCTTCCCGCTTCCCAAACCAAGGAATTATTTTCGGTAGCGCCGCGGTTGGCCAGCCCCGAGGCGGGAGCACCTCGTGGTCCAGCAGCTCCCGGCTTCCTCCTGGATTTGGAAACCCGCTGCATCCCGCTTGAGCGTTTCCAAGCCCCTTTGGACATCGTGCTGGAGAACAGGGAGCGAAACCGGCCACAGGATGAAGACAGCACCATCCAGGGATGCTATTCCAGGTCGGAACTGAGCCCTCCTTCCCGCCAGCTCCATCCTAGTCCTCTCCGGGATCGGCAACAGTTGGATGCTGACGGATACCTGTGTGTTATTTCTTTGGAAAAATCGTTTTCCGGAGGTTTGCCATTGGAGATGTGCCTCTAAAATGCAGCGTTTTGTCACGGCGTGTGGTGTAACCAAAGTGCGGCGAATTGGTAGCCCCACACGGTTATTTTCCATGGGAATTACCACTGGGATTGAGTTTGGCACTGGACTCGTAAGAGTGAAGGGAGCTGTTTAATCCCGCAATGGAGCCAGGGCCAGCGGATGAGCGCGAATGTTGGTGGCATCTCCTGGAGCTTCCCAGTGAAGAAAGACCATGGAGCTTTTCCCTGCTGCGTCCTAGGAATCTTCGGAAGCTTCGTGTCCGCTCCATCCAGTTCCTCCTGGCTGCGGATGCCTTCGCGCCGGCCCTTGCGTTGGAGCAGGGAGCCCTGTCCTTGGAGCAGCCGCTTCCTTGGCGAAGGAATTCTCCTTATTTTTGGCATTTGGAGGGTGTCACGGTTGCAGAGCCTCTCGGGCAGTTACCGTTTGTGCCGTAGCGTCGCTTTGGGATTTGATTAATTTTTAAAATTTCATTTTTTCCCCCCGCGGGCTTCCATTTTCCGCTTTTCCTGAGGGAAAATCATCAGTAACTTTAGTACCCTCAGCAGGAGCTCTTGGCAGTCGCGTTGCAGGTGGATCTGGCCAAACACCCGCGTTTCCTTCCTGGAATATCCGTCTGGAAAGCGCCGGGGGGACGAGGAGGGAAGCGCAGGGCTCCTTTCGCACCCGCTGCTCCATTTGCAGCTTCTGCCCCTCGTTAAAGTGGCTAATTACGGTCTCCGAGGGCACCAGGTTGGGAGCGGCGAGGGACAAACGTGGCTCTTGCTGCCTGAGCCTCCGTGAGGCTTTCCTAGCTACTGCTTTGGATCTCTTGGGAAAAAAATCAGTTTATTTACGGAAAAAAGCCCTTCGTGTGTTGAATTTGTCACTATGCAGCTGATGCACAAGACGGGAGCGTGTCCACCGCGTCCTCCGTGTTTGGATCCATAAATTCCAGGTAGGGACCAGAGCCACTTGCCTCATACACCCTTTGGAGTAACAGAAATCCCAGGAGCTCCGATCTCCAGCGCAGGAGGAGAACTCGCCTGGCCAGCGGGTGGTT
This sequence comes from Tinamus guttatus, assembly GCF_059628265.1. Lineage (NCBI taxonomy): Eukaryota > Metazoa > Chordata > Aves > Tinamiformes > Tinamidae > Tinamus > Tinamus guttatus. Next base: position 99,997 of record NW_028289024.1, read on the forward strand.
ATTCCATGAATTTGTCGCTTGGATTTGCTGAGTTTTGGAGTCATCTTCTGCTAAATCCGGGCAGGATCTGGACTTTTTGAGCCAGTTCCTCGTGCTCTGCTTCCATCGGGGAGCTTCTGGAACGGGATCCGGCGTTTCTGAGCTGGATTGCCCTGGATTTCCCGGCTGCATCCTGGGGATAATTAGTGGGCTGGAGAAGTAGGTGAGCGGAATTAAATAAGGCCATTGGACTTCAGGCTTTGCACCTGCCATTGGGAAAGGTTTATATATACATATATATATATTTATGTATATATATATAAATATGTATTTTATATATATATACATATATATATATATATATTTAGATTCAGGTAGGTGAGTGGAAGCAGCCATAGGCTCCCTCCATGTTATTTATGTTATTTATATTATTTATTTTGCACGCAGATAGTTCTGTGTGCCTTTAGCCACCCAAACATTCGGGTGGATGATTTCAGTGCTCCCTGTTTTCCACTATCCCGTGAATGTTCCTTCCCACCAAGCACCTTGCAACTTCCACCGATACATTTTATACCAGTATCACACATCCATGGACTTCAGAGCTGTTGGAATTGCTAAGAAATCCCTGATTTTGGGGAGAAAATGGCTTTTGGGTACTTCTGGTGTCTTGCTTTTCCCTCTTTACGGTTATTCCCCTTGCGTCGTGGCCAAGGAAGGGCGCTCGAGCGGGACGGATGCGCTTGGAGATCCGCTAACGTAATTCTAAATATATAATGTTTGTGTATCTGGCTATATATATAAACCGAGGGAGACAGAGGATTTATAAAGAGCTATTTTTAAGGCTGTGCATTTAGGAACGTGGCTAACGAAGAGGAGTTGGCCGCGCGCTCGGGTAGGGGTGGCAGCAGCCACGGAGCCCGACGCGTGTCCCCGAACCAGGTTGTGCTCAGGAGGGATCTTGCATTTTCCTGCCTGGATTTAACGGGAAGAGGAGCTGCTTGGATGCAGCTTCCCTGGAGCGACGCTTCCCAGGCAGGGACACAACGGGCCGCGTTTTTCCCCGTTTCCAGTGTCCCGAGTGCTGCTTTTTTGTGGTTTCCCTCGACAGAACGGCCATGTTTCCCTGAGAAGCCCCAGGAAAAGACCCCTCCGTATCCATAACCATGGCGAGGATTGCTCTGCTGCTCCGGCATCACCTTAGGAGTGTATTAAAACCAGTTTCACTCGACATTCATCACAGAAAGGTTTGCAGCCGGAAACAAGAAGTGTCTAATTCCGCCTTATTGCAATGGGTTTTCTTTTTGTTTTTAATGTTTGCACAATATTTGCAAACGTAGCGCCCGGCAGCAAAACTCCCAGCCCGGAGTTTGCCCTTCACTCGCCGCCGCAGCTCCCGTTTCTCCTGCAGATTCCTGCTGCGAAGGAGGCAGAAGGGGGGAATTTATCTGCTCCTACGTTAATTTTGGCTCTCTGTTTTTGGTGTTTTTGGCCTTTCCCTGGCCGTGCTGCTCTGCATTTAATCGAATAGTTTAATGGGGAGTTGCAGGGCGCTTGGTTTTGATCTTCCTTCGTCGCGTTCGCAGCTCCGGGAAGGGCAGGAGTGACTTTGGAGACGGCTCCTGCTGCTGCCTTAACCTGCTGGGCAGGTTTGGCCGTGGGAGCTTCAAGTTCGTCCCTGATCCTGGGAGGAATAGGGCCCTACGGATCCTCCGGATCAGCCTGGAGCTCGGGCATTGCGGCGTTGGGGAAACGGTGGCGAAAGGACGCGGCGTTTTGGGGAACGCCCTGAGCGCCGCGGGTTTTTAATCCCTCCAACCTCCTCCTAAATCCGGGTGTTTTCTGCGGAGCGAAGGCGGAGATTCCAGGTGCGGCAGGAGAGGTGGAAAAAGGAGGAGGAAAATAGGAAAGCCAGCGTGTAGGTCGGGGTAAGGCAAAGGCTGATCGAATGCTTCTAGCCCGAGTTCTTGCAGTTTTAGTGCCAAACAGGTGATGTTGGATGTGCTGGATGCTCCGGGAACAGCCTTGCACCCCGGCATGCCCAAGGACTTGGGCATTTAGGGACACCAGCCTATGGGAAAACACCTCATTAAGCCAGTGTTAATTTGGAGCGAGGAGAGTTGGATTTTGGGCTCTGGAGCTGCTGGAAAGTGGCAGAGGACGCGGTGGGAATCGCTGGCACCGCGCGACTTCGCCGCACGCTCCGATGGCAGGCGCATCCTGGCTCCAGACAAGGCCTGGGATAGGGAAACGGGGGGGTTGCACCCACGTTTTGGGAGTTTACTGCGTGCAAAACGCAATTCCGGAGCGCTCTGCACGCGGGAAACGCTTCCTTGTGCCGCTGGAGGACGCGATCCCGAGCGGCACCGAGATCCCGTTTGCACATTCCCGGCGGGAAGACGTTTCCTCCGGGGGCCGCTAACGAAATCTCCCCTTTTCCGCTTGTGGAGGGCTCTATCCAGGGGATTCCTGCTCCTCACCAGTGTTATTCACTCCCACGTAGCTCTCCGGTAGGTAAATGAAACTTTGCACTTTGCCTCGTGCTGTTTCCTGGCCTGTGTTTGCTTCAAAACCGGAGTGTTGGTGCACGTAGCAACCCCCAAATTTCCAGCTCCAGGGTTTTCCATACGGCATCGCGGCGGCTCCATCCCGGTCCCGCGTCGGACGAGCACGCGAGCCTGTCCCGGGCTGGCTGCAGCTTTTCCCTGGGTTTTCCTGAATGCCAAATCCATGGAAGGGCCGCGGTGCATTAAAAGGGGGGTTGCAGGTGCGGAGCAGCCCCCAGGGTCTGTATTAAGAGCAAAATCCTTTAGTGACACTTGTGCCCGATGTCACTTAGCCCTTATTTTATAGCAAAAGAAGGAAGGAAAAAATAACTTGTTGTCTCCTGGCGTGTTCAGTTTGCTATATATATATATATATATATATATATATATATATATATATTTTTTTTTTCATATTTGAGCACAGGAGAAACAGTCTCGCTCCCCATCCCTTCAGCCCCACAACTCCCAATGGAGAGAAATGTTTTATCCACGGGAAAACAGGGATGGAGAGCCGGATTTAGGAAGTGCCGCTCAGGTAAACGCTTCCAGCCACACTGACCTCATTTTCTGGTGAAATCTGGCCAGGTTTCAGGCTTCTATTGAAGTAAAATATTTGACATGGATTTTTTTCCCCTTTTTCCTGCTGGGGCTGTAGTTTGTCCTCTCCGTGCAGTTTGTGTGGGGAAAGAACGGGGTTGCCTGTTAAATCTCCTGCTTTTTCCCCCCAACGCCACCTGATTCCCAGTTGAACTTGTTGTGCTGGGAATAAGGATGAGTTGGGGGATCGAAAGCCCCGCGCTCGGCCACGAACCCCCTCGCACTAATTTCACCCCACTCTTTCTCATGGTTAATCATAGGATTTTGGAGTAATTTGTCCTACTTTTTAATCTCTAGCCGGTTGCATTGGAGACCAGAACTTCAGCCCTGCAGCAGGTTTAGGAAATTTGCTCTTTTATTTCACGCCGAGGGACTCGATCCTGTGGGGCTGCAGGTGCCTTTAGGCAGGCCCGTGTGTTTCCTCTCTTGGAATTTTGCTGGAGCTCAAGGGTTTCCCCCCCAGCTCACACCTGCCTAAATCCCGGACGCTTCCCGCTTTGCTTTGCCCCGATTTTTGGGAATTCAAGCAGTTTTCATTGGTGTCTCTCCTAGATGAAAGTCCAGAACAGCCACGGAAAGCAGCCGATCCGAAGGATTCCCTCCTATTGAGTGCCCGGCTGGAAGAGTTGGATTTTCCATCTGCTTTCCTTCCTTAAGCAAGAAATGGAATTGCAGCATCCCTGTCATGGGCTGTCTTTGAGCGGCTTTTCAGAAGCAGAATTGGGCTTTTCTGTGACCAGAATCGGGCTTTTTTGTGGCCAGAATGGGGCTTTTTTGAGCTCGATGAGGGTTGTTCCTGTTGCCCTGCTCAGCTATGGGGAGCTTTCAGCTTCCAGATGTTTATCTCCCAGAAGGAAGGGGACCCTTTTGTCATGCGGAGCCCGGGGCGTTCCTGCTCTTTTAGCATAAGCAAAGCCTGGAGTTTGGACGAGGGGTCTCCTGGGAACCTGTATAAGCCCCTTGGAAGTGCTGAAACTAAGGAGAAAAAGGGAAAAAGGCACTTTTTTCCCTTTTCCAAGGGCTGTTGGAGGCAGGCTGTGCATGTGAGGCTGTTGTCGCTCTTTCACATTTTCCTCTATTTTAAGGACCCTCGGGGTAGCCGCCGTGTGTTTAGCTGTCGCTGATGGAGTTTTTGAGGAGCAAACCACAAAAAACCGCTGGAAACGCTGCCTGCAGCCTAGGACTGTTTCCCTTCCAATAGAGGTTAATTCTGGGAGTCTCAAACTCTGTGCTCTTAAAAACAAATCCTCCTCCCAGGCCCTAATTCCAAAGAATTTGGCGTTTTCTTAACCCCCCGTCAATCACACGCGCGTCCGTTGGCCAAGCCAAACCTTAAACTCGCGGGTCTTTTCCTCAGGAGAAGCAAAGCCTGGAATTGCCACCGGAAAAATAATTCATAACCTCTTAATGCAGCTTTATTGCTTGGAGCGGAGCCTCCGGAGAGGCATCCCGTGGCGGCGGGGCCTCCCCACGGGTTGCTCCTGGTTTTTGGGTGACAGTTGTTGGAACGGGGAAACGGGTCCGGAAAACTTTCCGTCCTTCAAATCATGGAGCTCCGAAGCTTCTCCGGGCGCCTCTTCTCGCGTGCTTCCCTGTTAGGTGTCTCCAGGAAAAAGGGATGCTCCAATCCATAGGTTCGTTGCCTATTTGCAGCATCGACGCCGGTCTCCTGCCTGCTCCCGCACTTAGGAAGTTCTCGGACCTTGCTCATTCCTGCTTCATTTTTACACCTTCTCTTTCTGTTTTCTTTTGCATGGCTCCTCGCCTGGATTGCAATAGAGAAGAAGAAAACGAGGTGAGTAAAATCCATTCCTCTCATTTCCTGTTGCTCTTGAGAAACACTTGGGCCCCACCTGGTTATTTTGGTTTACGGGGGTGGATCCGTGGGAGCTTCTTTCTCCCCTTCTCCCCTTGATTTCCACAAGGATGGACGTATCCCAACGGCAGCGTCGGAGCGGGAGCGCCGATGGCAATTCTCCTGGCAAGACTTTCCTCCACACGCCGACATGGATTGCCATAACTGTGAATTTTTGCTCATAAAAAGCAATCAGGGAAGTTTTTGTGAAAGTCTTGAATGCAGATGCTCTGCATTTACCGTATTTATGTATCGATTATGCAGGTGTAAGAGCATAATCCAAACCTGGATTCAGGTGCACTTTTGAGTTGGGATTTGGAGAGCTCCCTCCATTTGGCATCCGGATATGTGGGATAGTAGAAACCTGAGCTCTTGCTGCTACAGCAAGAACTGCAGCAGGTCGAGGGCAAAAAGGGGGGATTTTGCCCTTGGTGCTTCAGTGGAGACCCTCGTGCATTAGTTAAGATTAATAGTTAAGATTGAAAAATGCTACACGGATCCTGTTGGAAGCAGATGCAGTGTTTCCCAGAGAAGGAAACTTGGGAACCTTGGGAAAAGGTCACTCTGGTCTGTGCATTCGCTTTCAGAAATGCCTAAAAGGGGCAGATTTCCCCCTTTTTCCCCCCAGAATGCAGCTAACCACCCATTCCTGGAGAGCAGATGAGCCAGCGTTAGGTCACATGCAGACCGGGACATGTTTTTTTCCAAAATTTAAATAATAAAACCAGGCATTTTACCAAAAGAACAAAAAAAAAAATCTTATATAAATGGAATCTGAGGGTGCAAGTAGAATGGGATGGGGTTTTCATTCCACCACGGACTTATTTAATAATTTACCACCGAGCCTTTAGCAGCTCCGCATTGTTTTGCAGAAGTTCAAGGCCAACAAAGTGCATAAAGATTCACAATGGGCTGCAGGAAACCCCTCTTGCTGCCAAGGATGTGTTCATGCCATAGTTATGAGCCTAAAGCCCTGCTCTATATGGCTTTAGGCTGTCCAGCTCCTTAGACGAGCTGCAATTACAGTTGGATTTGTCGGGATCGTAGGTAGAATCCTGTTTTTTTTATAGGAATCAAATAAACCCCCAAAGTTTTAGTTTAGTCAGTAACCAACGAGGAAGGGGCCTTGGCCGAAATCCCCAAAGAGGTTTTGCTCGGAGCTGGAAACAACCAGTTGTTTCAACCAGTTCTTGATTGATTTGGTCCATAGGAGAGAGGGGCACAGGAGGTAGCTCCGTGGCCCCATCTTGAGCCACAGATCCCAATTTCTATCTCATTGTCCTGAAAAACCCACCGCTAAAAAGGATTGTCCAATATTGCTGTAGAACAGAGTTTAAAAAAGGAAAAAAAGGTTCCTCTAACAGCGTCTTTTGCTTTTTTTTGTTGCAGAGCAAGACAGAAACCGTGCAGAAGGCCGGCTTCATCAAGGGCCCGCTGTTCAAGGGGGTGGCCTCGAGCCGCTTTTTGCCCAAAGGCACCAAGACGAAGGTTAACCTAGAGGAGCAAGGAAGACAAAAGGTGTCCTTCAGCTTTAGTTTAACCAAGAAAACCTTGCCCAATAGGTTTCTGCCTGGGCTCGGAAACGAGAAGCAAAATGAACCTCAGAACTCGCCGGCGGCGCCGCTTCCGAGTGACTTTAACCCCAAAATTAAAATGGACCTTGGGGACGCGCCCGGTGCCGCCGAGGAGTCTTCGCCTCCGAAGCCGAAGGTAGAGCTGGGGAAGATCCATTTCAAGAAGCACCTGCTCAACGTCACCGCGAAGCCGCCGCCGGCGGTGGCGCCGGTGCCGGAACCGGTGGCGGCAACGGTGGCGGAATTCCCGTCCACGCCGCCGCCGCCGCCACCTCCGCCTCCGCCGGCGGTGTCCCCGCCGGTGTCCCTGCCCCTTCCTGCCACGGCAGCCCTGCCGCAGGTGACGCTGTTGTCGACGCTGTTGCTGTCGCCGCCTGTAGAGGCCGAGGCCCCCGTTCCGCCGTGTCGCGCGGTCCCGAAGGAGACTCCGGAGGTGGACGTGAGGCCGGATGCTCTGTCCCGCGGTTCTGAGGAACATTTAGCTCCAAACGCCCTCGAGCAGGCGGAAATAACCCCCCAGAAGGAAGATTCCCATATTGGGAAAGAGGATGAAATTGCGGACAGCTCTAAGGGTGCTTCCCTGTGCTCTAGGAAACAGGGTTCAAAGAGGAAGTTCTCCCAGTCCGACGGCCCCTTCCCCGCTTCCGAATCCGACGAGGATTCTGTGAGGACTTCTTCCAGCCAGCGGTCGCACGAGCTGAAAGTTTCCAGCACGGAAAAAGAGAGAGATTCCAGAAGAAGTTCCGCTTCGCTCAGGGGGGAAGAGCTGGGGAAGTCCTCGTCGCGATCCAAGTCGGATAGAGAGGAAAAATATTCCAGTTACTCAAAATCCGATAGAGATTCGCGCTATGGGTCCTCCCGGTCCCGATCGGACAGGGAGAGGAGACGGAGCCGCTCCCGGTCCCGCTCCCGCTCCGATCGGGGCTCCAGAACCAGCTCCTCCTATTCGCGGTCGGAGCGGTCGCATTACTACGAATCCGAGCGGAGGTACCATCGGAGCTCCCCGTACAGGGAAAGGACGCGGTACTCCCGCTCGTACGCGGAGAGCAGGGCGCGGGAGAGCTCGGATTCCGAGGAGGAATACCGCAGGACGCATTCCAGGTCGAGCGACTCGAGGCGGACGTCGTCCCATTCCTCCTCGTACCGGGACTCGAGGACGTCGTACTCCAAATCGGAGCGGGACGGCAAAACGGAGGCGTCTCACGGCGAAACGGAGAGGAGAGGAAAATCTTCTTCCAAAGTAGATCGGGATTCCAAAAGGACTTCGGAGAGCGAAGCCCCCAAAAGGTGCTCTCCCCTTAGCGAGCTAGGCTATCGCAAGGGGACATCCCATTCTAAACCTGACAGTAATGTGAATTCCTCCCGCTATAAGTCCACCCCTTCAAAGACCCCCGCGCCAAAGCCTGATAAATTTAAAAGTTCTTTCTGTTGTGCAGAATCGAATGAAGAAATAAAGCAGCAGTCTAATTCTCTAGATGTAGAGGCCTCTTGTCTAAGAAGCAACGAGGCGAGAGTGCCCGTTGCAAAAAAATTGGAAAGGGAAAAGACTCTTTCTCCGGTGAATCCATGGAACGAGTCGCCCTCTTTTAAAAAGGCAGACGAGTCAAAAGATGGTTTTTCTAACGCAAAAGCTGATGAACTTTTAGGAAATGAATGCCATGACAGTGTTAAGGGACAGGAAACTCTAATAAAGCCTGAGCAATTAAGAACTTATTTACCTATGGAACTGCATATAAACGGGTCCCCAGAAGGTAGGTCCGACGGCTTGGCCGCCTCCAGCGCCTCCGGAGCGGAGGCTGTTGCGGCGGCTCCCGCCGGCGGCGCGCGCGGGTCGGGGGCGTCCCCCGTCACGAACAGCGGTGAGTTGTGCGCGTTGCCCTCGAACGGGTTGGAGGCCGCGCGTGCGGCTCCGGAGCGGGAGCCGGGTGATGCCCACGTGCAGTCCAGCGAGTGCAACAGCTTCCTTGGACACGCAGAGGCTCCGGCCGCAGAGCCGCGAGGGGAAGCGGCGGCTTTGCCCGTTGGGAATGTCGATCATTCCCAAGCTTTCCTTGGGACGCTGGCCGATCAGGCCCCTCCGTGTGACAAAACCAAAGAACCCGTTTTTTGCTACATTGCAGAGGACGCCGCCCCGTCTTTGTATCATTCGGAAGTTGAAATTGAAGTCGAAGCAGCAGATATCAAGGTCACTTCGGAGGCTTTCCTGGACGTTCACGTAGAGCCGCAAACGGTGACGTGCGGCTACGAGAGCACCGAGGATCAGAATTCCAAGTCTGCCTGTGAGGATGAGCAGTATCTGATTCATCCTTCCCACCGAGGTAGCTTAGCAGTGGATAGTTCAAGCAGAGATTCCTCCCAGGACGGTTGTTCCCTGAGGGTGAAACTAGACAATCCCGTTGTTTCCCAGCAGCCGGGCGAAATGGTGACTTCCAAGTGGGATCGAGCCCCGCCGGATCAAGGCGAGAAGCTGCCGCAGCTTTCTGAAGGTGAAGAGATGCAGGAATGCGGGAACCAGCACGTTGATTTCCATGTCGCAAAAGGAAAACTCTCCTTTAAAGACGAGCACTCGTATTATTCCGAAGTCCCGCTGGAACACCGGAGCAGGGAGAAAGCAGCAGCAGAAAGTGCTGTTTCTACCGGAGGAACCGGGTCGGATGAGCATTGCCTTGGAATATTGCTTGAGAGGGACGAAGGGAACGAGTCCGTGGTGGCTTCGGCTTTTCCGGAAGCTCCGTATCCGTCTTGCGACGTCGTCGTCACGGCAGAAGAAACCGTAACGCAAGGCCCGACGTGCGACAGCAGCGGCAACGCTGCGGAATTCCTCCCCGCGCGCAGCGGCGCCTATTCGGACACGGCGGAAAGCGAGAGCGACGCGGGCAGCGAGGAGAGCGATTCAGAAGAGTCAGATTCTGATGACGGCGTGCCGCGGAAACGGCTCCAGTCCATCGTGGTGGTGCCCAAAAACTCCAGCATCGCGCTGGAGGAAAGCAGCCCGTGCTCGTCGCGGAGCAGCCAAGGCGCCAGGCGCTACTCCGACCACTGGGACGACGAGAGGCCGGAATCCAGCCGGCCCTACTACGAGGAGAGGCCGGAGAACCTGGCAGGTAAGAACGGGCCGCAGGTGGAGAGCAGATGTTCTCCGAGAGGGATGGACAAGAGTCCGGCTACGTCCACGGAGCCGAGCAGGAAGGAAGCGGAGGAGCCGGACGCGTCCCAGCCGCAGAGCGACGGCGTCGACAGCACGAGTCAGGCGGACCTGGCGGCGGATTCCAACGGAAAGCCCAACCCGGAGCAGAGGATGATCCTAAAGGAGCTGGTCGCTGTGGGTAGAGCAGTCGGCCGCCCGGAAGAGCAGGCGTTTTGTGTGCCCGAGAGTTTCGAAGGTCCTGATAAATCCCAAAACCAAACAAGCTCTTCCAAACCGGACAGTAGGCAAGGGAAGGGTGGGCCTAACCAGTCCTCGCACGGAGACTTTTCCCGGGTGGACGGTTTTCATCCGACGGAGGATTTGAGTGGTTTGGGCTGGGACTTTTCCCAGCCGGAGAAGCCCAGTAGCACCTACCAGCAGCCCGACAGCAGCTTTGGGGTCTACCCGGGCTACGTTTTCCAGCCCGGGTCGGGAGCGTACGGCGGCTCCCAGCCTTACTGGGAAGGCAACGGATATTGGGATGCCCGATCCGCGAGCCGGCCTTCCGGGATGAGCTACGAGCGAGCTCAAGGACAAGTGCCGGATTCCTTGACGGAGGATCACGAGGAGTACGAAGAGGACGAGCGCTGGGATGACGACTGCAAGCCCCATTTTCCCAGCCAGTCGAGCCAATTCCATGGGCCTGCAGAGCAGGAACAAGGTTCCGTGCAGGCCCACGAGATCAGCAGCAATTCCACCAAGGAGCCCGTCTCCGTCGGAGAGAAAAAGGAGGAGGTGAAAGTTGCGGAAAAGAACGACGCGAAGGAGCGAGGACCGCCCAAAAAGAGACGCCAAGAGGTGGAGAGCGACTCCGAGAGCGACGGGGACGCGCGCGAGAGGAAGAAGGTGAAGACGGAGGGGGAGCCCGCGGACTCGGCGCCGCAGGATTCCTCCATGGTCGGGCGGTTGTGCATCATGGAAGACTTCCGAGACCCGCAGCGCTGGAAGGAGTTCGCCAAGCAGGGAAAAATGCCCTGCTACTTCGACCTCATCGAGGAGAACGTCTACTTGACAGAAAGGTACCTGCTTTGTTTGGTTATTTACTATTTTTCTTACCTGTAGCATTTCTAGATATCCGCTTATATGTATCTATATTTTAATTTACTTTCAAATTGGCAATTAGTAGAGCAGTGAGGAGTGGGTATGGAAGACGGTTGCATTGCCAACATCTACCAAAGTTGTCCACAGAGGAGACACTACCCAACACGTGCTATAACCCCACCAAGTCTTGGCTCCCAGACACACAAAGAAGGCAGAAGTGAAAGAAGGGAGGGCGTGGGAAGGGCATTAGCCTTTTCCATGGGAATGTTGAACAGGATATGATCCTTTAGGGGAATAAAAACACTTCTTTTGAGCTTTGGAAATGGCTAGTGATTGCATTGCTTCAAAGTTCAAGCGTCTTCAGCCTTCCCCGAAACATCCCTCCCCTTTGGATGTTGGTCACGAGTCTTGCCCCCTTCCTCTGGATGCTCTAAGCTGCAGTGTTTTAGTTTCACTTGAAAATGGACAAAAATATTTTAAATTTAAGTGTGTTTTAAAACATATTCTTTATGCAAAACCTAAATGTAAGCCACTTACCCCTGAGTTTGTGTTATAAACAAAACACCTTTTTCAAATTGTATGTGTGCCCAGTAAAGGGTTTATATGTTAATATTTTAGAAGATGTTAATATCTAAAAGATATTTTAGAAGATGTTCTCCTGGCTTGTGAACCAGAGAAAATAAGGGAACTATTACAGAATAGTTGAGATTGGAAAGGATTTTGGAGTTTGTCCCCATACGTTGTTATACCCTGGTGTGGAATATAGAATACTGTGGAGTATAGTATACACTAGAATAAAGTATTTCAAGAGAAGATAATGAAAAGTTTATCCTTGGGAATTGTTCATAGCTTCTACTGTGTGGTAAGAAACCCTCTCCCTGTAAAATCAGGACTTTTCTGGAAGTTTGATTCTTTACTTAGATGACAAAATGAAGGGATTTGGATCCTTCCTTTGTGTGTGTCTGTGTACCTATGGTACCTGTATGTTGAAAGTAGAGTTGCGTTGTGTAGGCTGGGGAGATGGTGGGTGGAAAACGGGTCTTAGAAATCATCTCGTGCTGTTAGAAAGTCATCACATCTCCAAACAAGCAGTCTCTCCACGGCTGCCCTTGGACGTTCTTGTGTGGCCATTCAAAAATTATCCATCCATTTGTAGGGACAAGTGGAATTTCCTCCAGTAACAGCAGGGGAAGATGGAGGGGTGTTGCTCTGTCACCTCCCGCCTAAACTGTAATCCCGTTTATGCTCCATATAGGAAGAAGAACAAGTCTCACCGGGATATCAAGCGGATGCTGTGTGAATGCCCTCCTCTTTCCAAGGAAGAGCGAGCCCAGGGGGAGGTGGCCTGTGGCGAAGACTGTCTCAACCGGCTGCTCATGATAGAGTGGTAAGTGCCACCTCACGACTGGTCACGACTTGGCAGCGTCGTGTGATTTGGGGGAAGTCACTGCGTTCCTGGGCAGTGGCACCAAGTTGTGGTCACTGTTTTGTTTGTCTGGTGTGGGTCGATCTTTGGAGAGGTCAACGGATCCGCTCCCTGGCGGGAGCATTGGCACCGTTGGCACCTTCCATTGGTGCAAGACAAGGAATTACTTGGCAGCAGCTCTCCACTTTGTCTTCTGCTCTGCCCAGGCAGTTGAGGCAGAGAAGAAACCGTAGAAACGTGAAGAGAAGAGGCCAAGTTGAGTCCCTTTTAGTCCCATGGCATGGGAGTATGGTGGCATTCAGACTGAGAGTGTTTTATCCTCTTTCCCAAAATAAATTGTCTGCATTTGCATGTTGACAGTCAGATGGTTATACTTTTTATAGCAAAACGTATTTGATGGTTTTACACTGAATTGATTATCATTTCTTTATCTCTGTTTCCCATCTGAGCTGTTGCTGCTCTCGTCCTGCTGGGAGTTGATCTGTTCCCTCTCCTTCACTTAGTTCTTCCAGGTGCCCAAATGGCGACTACTGCTCCAACCGGCGCTTCCAGAAGAAACAGCACGCGGATGTCGAGGTGATCCTCACTGAGAAGAAAGGCTGGGGCCTCCGAGCTGCCAAAGATCTCCCATCGTAAGCGTTTGCTCTTCAGATTCCCTTCTCGTCGTGCTGTCGTACCCCCTCACGAGTGGAAAACAAGTTGCCAGCATTTTCTTCGTTTCATTGGCATGAGCAGATGAACTGACTTTTCTCCTGTTTTATGTGCTATCCTCATGCTCCTAGCTTAGTTGTCTGCACATACATATCCACTGATTTTATATTAGATCTCCCACTCTGCTTTTACTGTGTTCCCATCTACTTTCAGGAGAGTTTGACCAGTGGCCTTGGCTTAGCTTCAGCTTGGGCTTAATCTGCGTTTCCCTGTTGCATTGCTCTGCTGAAACCAGGTTTTTGTGTTTCCTCCTTCCCTCTCCGTGAAATTTACCCTCTCGTGAGCCTTCCTCCTCCTCTAGTGAGGAAGAGCCCGTAGGGATCTTCTCCTCTTCCATGGTCTAGAAGCACAACCTCTACCTGGTAGCTTTACATCCCTAATGCTTACAGCTTTGAGTCAGTTCTTGACCTGTCTCCATTTAGCCAAACCAACTTGTGCAAAAAATCAATAGGTTTATTAAACTATTCTGTCCTCACTTAATGCTTCTTCAAGCTCCTCAGGCTTGGCTCTATGCCTTCATGTAGCCTTTCTGCCCATAAAGGAGCTGGCTGGCCCAGACACAAGAGTTGTCCCACTTTAGACCCTGCAGGCCTCCTCCCAGCTTGGTGATAGGCTGGATGCCTGTTTTTTTGGGAGTTAGAGCTTTGTTCCAGAGCATGGGACATGCAGGACCCTGCGGATGAGCAGCAAGGAGGGCAGTGCTGGGTCTGCTCAGCCTCAAGCACCTGAAACTCCACGAGGCTTCAGACAATCTGCCTCAAATCTTACTGTACAAATACCAGGTGCAACTTGGGATTTTTCGTAGAGTTTCCTCAGAAACTCAGATTTTTTTTTGCTTCCGTTGAAGACAAAAAGGTTCTAATGAGTTTTTTGACACTCCTTGGGGTAGGGTTGGAGGTGTTACGGCTGGGAAGCAGCACTGCTGGCCACAGAAGTGGCTGCTGCCCCGTATAGACTTGTCAAGCCCAGGTTTTTTTTCACGTTGTTGCTGGTTGTTGTGTTGACTGGCTGTGGTTTTCTTGCTCGGAAAGGTGAAACTAAAGATTGAATTTGGCCCCTGCGTGTTGAGGGATTTGGATAGGGTTCCTTGCCAATGTGATGTGCAGCTGTGTGCCTGGTGCTGGCTGGAATACTGCTCATCTTTATACATGTCCCATTCCAAAAAATCTTTGGAAAAAGGTTTGGAGAGCAGCAGGAAGCTGCAGCTGGTTTTAGGAGAGGACCTGGCACAGGCTGCCCGGAGAGGCTGTGGAGGCTCCTGCTCTGGAGATCTCCAACCCGCCTGGATGCGCCCGGGTGCCCCGTGCTCTGGGTGTCCCTGCTGGAGCCGGGGCTGGACCAGGTTGTCCCCAACGGTTCCTGGTGACCTCAGCCCCTCTGTTGTCCCGGGGTTCCGTGGAGGGGCTCCCGGGCAACCGCGCCACTCGCGAGGGACTCGCTGCGGTGCAGGAGCTGCCCCCTCGCTGTGCCTGAGTGTTTGGGAGTTAGAAGTTCTTCTCTTGCATCTCCAGCCTCAGGTTTGTCTTTCCTGGGGTTAGAAAGGGGATTTTATCAACTCTTCGTTTTACCCATCAGATCAGCAAGATGCAGACGGGCTTCCTGCATCAGTTCCTGCATCCCGTGTCCTCTTCACGCTCCTTATTTTCATCCTCACGAGCCCACAACGTCTCGGTTCTTTACAGAACAAACCCTGCTTCAAAGGAAGCTTTATCCTTGCGTTGGGGCCCTCCGCTGGTAGCTCCCTCCCCGTGTGATAGTGTCAAAAAAGAAGTTAATTGCTGGAGATTAAAGTGGTTAAGGAATGCTGGGCCAAATATAAAAACCTGGGCTGTAACAAAAGGACTAAGAGGCTGCAAAACTGTTCTGAGAGCAGGTGTCAAAGCCAATAGTTTTCTCTTTTCTCGGGGTTTTCCGTGTGTTATTAAGTGGACTCAGTGCTCTCTCCCTTTCTTTTTTTCCCCTTTTCTGGCTGTGCAGGAACACGTTTGTGTTGGAGTATTGCGGAGAGGTGCTGGATCACAAGGAGTTCAAGGCCCGGGTGAAGGAGTATGCTCGGAACAAGAACATCCACTATTATTTTATGGCCTTGAAGAACGACGAGGTGAGCAGAGCCCGGAGGAGCTCAACCCCAATGACCTGCAGTGCTGAAAGCCCCTTGCCCGCAAAGTGCCTTTTCTTCAGTCAAGTAAAATAGATTCTCCTGATTTTTTTAAGTCGAGGAAAGGAAATTTAGGCTTTGTGTTGTCGCATCCCATGTTTTTTA
Source organism: Tinamus guttatus (assembly GCF_059628265.1). NCBI lineage: Eukaryota > Metazoa > Chordata > Aves > Tinamiformes > Tinamidae > Tinamus > Tinamus guttatus. Next base: position 115,173 of record NW_028289024.1, read on the forward strand.
ACCCATTCCTTGTTTTCAAGCTGGTTGAACAGTCTCGTAGACACTCAGCCGTGTCCCGTTGCCTCAGAGCAGGTAGCCCAGTAGAGAGGAGATGGTGACAGTGTCCCCAGCGAGGGAAGGGATGGAGCAGGGGCCCAGCCCTGCCATGTGGCAGCAAAGCCACATCTGTGTCCCAGCTGCTTCACATTGAACTCGTCCTCCTTGGACACCAAAGAAAAGCAGAAAACGTATCCACAGCGACCGAGTTTCCTTTCTGTGCCCCAAAACCATGTTAAATTTCCCTGGTGGAATTGCTATATGCAGTCTACTGCCATTGAAATATTTATATACCCAAAGGTCTTCATTATTTGTGTCTGCTTCAGCTATTTCACATCATCTGAATTCTGTAGCTGCAAATGCAGAGACGTGCAGAGTTGCCCATCCTGAGCAGAGGGCCCTACCTCACGAATAAGCAGACATTTAATACCACTTTCTGCTTGATGGGATGGTGGGGGTTTTAGTATCTTTGCAGTAAAATCACTTAAAATACTCCAGGTGCTTTTGTTCTTTTCCCATTTTCCCCTGCAAGGAAGTGGTTTCTGCACTGTGGGATTGTTGTGCAATCACAAGGGGGAACAGGGAAATATTTTACTTGGTTGTGGAAGGGAGGGCAAAATGATCTTGGGCACGATCTTTATCTGCGTGGCAGAAGTGTTCAGCTTCAGCCTATTCGTTGTATCAGGGGATTGAAAACTGCCATTAAAAAGTCAAGAATCACCAAATTGAGGAGCTTTATATTAACGTGGAACGAAAGCAGAGTCTGCATAATAGTTTCAGGGCATTGCCCTTATTTTGGGGCACTTTTACCACTGCAAAAGCCATTCTGTGCCAACCAAATAAAGCTGATAGCAGCAGATGGGCAGGGTGATAACCGTGGTCCCCCTCACCTTGTCCCCACAAACCTAACGTGGGCACAGGGAGAGGCAGGCAAAGGAAGGCTGTTTTGCTCTATTTGCTCTTTCTTTTCTCTTTAGATAATAGATGCTACCCAGAAAGGAAACTGCTCTCGTTTTATGAACCACAGCTGTGAACCAAACTGCGAGACACAAAAGGTAAGGGCAGCATCAAAGCCTTGGCGGCTCCTTTCCACCGCCCTGCGACTTCGCAAGCTCCCAGGGAAGAGCAGGGCTCCTTTATCTTTATCTCCTGCTTTTTCTTCCTCTCTTTCTTTTTTAAACTCATTAGTCAAATGTAAACACCTGCCTTTGAAAGGGGCAAGCGCTGGCCATTCCCTTTGCAAATTTTAGATTTGCCAGGGCTGCGTTTGGAGGGATGGGTGTTGGGCTTTTGCAATAACTGTGTTACCCTATTTTTCCTTGCTACAGTGGACTGTGAACGGGCAGCTCAGAGTTGGATTTTTCACCACCAAACTAGTCCCGTCGGGCTCAGAGCTGACGTTTGACTACCAGTTCCAGAGATACGGGTACGTTGTGCCGCTCGCCGCCGCGGCTGCTGCAAATGGGCTTTTGGAAGCTGCAGAACCAGGTGTTGGAAAACCTCAGCTAATGCTCAGCAGTTGCAAACAAGCTGGAATTCAGCTATTAAAAACAAAATCCGTTTGGATAAAGTTTATTTCCTTTCTGACACAAAAGATTGGGAGAAGAGCTTTCTCTTGATTTTGCACATTTTCCCAGTTGCACTTTATGGGCTTTTTCTCCCACTTTTACTGTCCTCTCCCCCGTGGAAGTTTCCCAGATAATTACCTTGGCTGTTTCTTTCCTCTGTCTAATTATTAATGGCTCCAGCTCCTGGCTTTTGTAGTACCCTTAAGTTATACTCCCCCTTTCTTCCGTGCCCACCGGGGTTTTACAACTTTGCAAATAGTTGTGGAGCTGTAAAAACCTAGCAGGTAGCATGTGGTTTCTTCCTGTCTAACTGCAGCACCTGTGAGAGCTACAGTGGGGACTTTCTAGCTCTTAGTTTTTTTGTTTTTCCTCAGCATTGGCCCCTTAGCTCTCCTTTCCAAGCTTAAGAGCGGAATATTTTCTATTCCTTCCCCTTGAGGTGTATGGTGAAGTATTCTAGAGCCAGTTTTATAATTATGAAGTATTTCTACTGAATAGCATTGTTTAATAAGTTCTTCCCTTTCCTTCTGGATCCTGCCCTCTCCAACAGCAGGGTTCTGTCTGCAAGCTGAAGAATCACAAATGCATTTTTAGCTGTGTTATAAAATTACCCGCCTTTACATGGCAGCTGCTCTCACGCAGCTTTATGTCACAAATATTAATCAGCCACTGACCTTTAAGATGTTATTTGTTTTTATTTTTAATAACTGAGGTGGCATCTGACTACTAAGTTCATTCCCTGGGTGGGAATTGTCTGCCTGAATTCGGGCAGCAAAACAGAAGCTGCCCCAATCCCAGCAGCTTTTACTGGGTCCCTCTGCTCTTAACTGAGACCAAGGTCCCTCTGGAAGCAAGTTGTTCTATACACCCTATGCAATCTATACATGTAACTGCAGTCACCTCTAGGTTATTTGGCTCAGTCAAAATCCTGGGGCTTTAGTATTAAGGGCCTGTTAGGAGCCTCTCTGATGGAGAATTTTTTTGTTATAGTAGTTCACTTAGATACCAGCTCGTGTTCAGTGAATATATTCCCCATCTCACTGGAGTTTTCCAGCTCTTAACTCTCTCCTGTTGTCCACTGCTGTATATCCATGCTAAAAAGCAAGTCTTCCGGCTCAATCTTTTGTTGCATCCATGGATCTGCACCACGTTGAGCAACACGGTGCAGCTCTTCCTCCAGGCGATCATTTAACCCTGGTTGTTTGTGCAATGCAGTTTTCCTCACCAGGCGTTGGAGCAACGATGCTAACGGGAAGGAGGGAGGATAAGGGGTGCTTGTGCAATGTCATCTTTCCCCTGGCACCACCGTGATGCCCTGAAGAGATGAAACGACCTCCCCGTGGGTGCCATGGAGCTGGTACTAACGCTGTGTTTCTCGTGCCCGTGAACAGCAAGGAGGCTCAGAAGTGCTTCTGCGGCTCCGCCAACTGCCGCGGCTACCTCGGCGGGGAGAACCGGGTCAGCATCCGCGCGGCGGGAGGGAAGATGAAGAAGGAGCGCTCCCGCAAGAAGGACTCGGTGGGTGGCACCGGCCCGCGCCGGGGAGCGGCAGCCAAGGTTGACCTGGGCCCTCGTCCTCCTCCTACGAACCTCCAGGTCACCTTTGTAGAACCACCTCTGTGTAGGATCGGGATAGCAGCCTCAGACTCCATTCCCATGGCTGTAACTATATCATTTTACTTCTTATTGGCCCCAAACACGTGTTTTTGGAGTTTTAGTTAAACACATGTTTTCTTGCTCCAGATTACTGAATATAAATTGCCACCAGAGAGGTGTTTTTACACTTACTGCACCCCTTGACCAGCGTCATGAATCCTGTAGCCTTTTCAGCTAAGGAAAAGCCCACTAAATTGTCCAATTTGTTATTTTTTTTGATAGTTTTGTTTGATTTCTAAACTCCAATGAACAGCAGGCAATGCAGGCTTTCCTTTTAGGACACAATCAAACGTTTGACAGTGCAAACGGGGCAGATGTTTGCCATCTTCCAGTCGGGATGTGAAATTTGAATCTCTAATTGCTCTGGCCTAGAGGCAAGGCAGCTCCAAGAAACTCGTACCAACATGTGTTGCATTTGCTTTTTGCCTTCAGTTTCGCTTGTCTTTGCAGATGGATGTGAATGAAATATGTAACATAAATCCAGACTTTTTTTTTAGTCTTTTTTACAGTTCTTCACCATTCCACATGGCTAGACAAACCTGCTCCCTACATTGCCTTGCAGTGGTGGATTTACAGACTAAACGCTGTAGGAAAGTTTCACAGGGTGCTGCTAAGAAATTGCATGAATTCTTTTGACTTCCTACAAAATTGGGTTGTTCTCAACTTGAAGTAGCAATTCCTGATTCTTCTTGCACACACTAATTGTGTCTGACCACTCAAAAATAGCCATTTTCAGCAAATTTCCTTAGATTTTTCTGTGTTATGACATAACACCAAAAGAGAAGCACCTCTGGTTGTAAAGAATGTAAGTGGGAGTTGGGTATTTGCAGAATCAACTTATTTTCTGTAGTTAGAACAGAGATAATCTGTTTCCCTACGTGGAAAGATAAATTTGTGACCGGGAGTATTTGCAACCGGGAGGATTTTGGTGCACACAGCTGGGATTTGCCCTGCAAAGCTCCTGGGATGAATATGCACTTCAGAAACGTGCTGCTCGTTAGGGGAAGTTTATGTTAGAGCTTGAGGACTCCCTCGTGTCAGCTGCTCGTCCATACCTTCCACTCCTGCAGATGTAAACGCAGCTAGTGTGAAAAATGCCCTTTTTTTTAAACCATATTTAAGCTCTAAACAATGTTGAAGATGAAAGAAAACCAAGCAAACCCAGTCAAATTAAAGCCAGACTTTTTCCTTCCAGTATTTGAGAGCTGTCCAAGGGAGGCTTGTTCTGCCTCCCAAAACCAGGCCACAAATTGTCTTTAACATCTTGTAGGGAGGCATTTTGTGAGCCTGGTGTGACCTGAAAACTGTCTTTTTTGCCGTGGTAGGTGGATGGGGAGCTGGAAGCGCTGCTGGAGAACGGCGAGGGCCTCTCGGATAAGAACCAGGTTCTCAGTTTATCCCGGTTGATGGTTCGGATCGAGACCCTGGAGCAGAAACTTACCTGCCTCAAACTCATACAGGTGAGGAGATCTCGGCTGCAGCGCGAGGGGATCTCTTGCTGTATAAACAGGAGCATTTAACCCTTGTTAGAAGAAGAGGGAGAAACAGCTTAAAGGTTGGATGGTCGTGCCCGCACCCCGAGCACGAGATGAATCACGGCAGGGAAACTTGCAGTTCTGCCTGGTTTATAGGCCCCATGTGATCCCGGCCCTTTGCTTGGTCTGAATTTGGTGGAACAAACGTGCCTAAATGATCCTTTCCCCAAGAGTCTCCAGAGGTCCCTTCCAACCTCAACCATTCTGTGAGAAGCAGGAAGGGATTGAAATGAGAGTGATTTTGTTCCCTGCAGGTAGGCTGAGCTGCTCAAAGCTTCCCCGAAGGAACCCACAAAGCCCATGTTTGTCATCTTCACCCAGCTGATCTCCAAGATTATCCTGATTTTTTTCCCTTTGACTCAGTGCAGAGCAGTTGCAGCCAATTTCCCATGCAGTCCATTCCCTCTATGAGTTTTATCCACCAGGTAGGCTTGCGACCCCTCTGCTCTGAAAACAGCCATTATATCCACCAAAATCATGTGAAACATGCTTATTTTGGCAGATACCTGGCTCTGGCTCTTTATTTCATGTGTTTTTTTAGTAACAGTGAATTGTATGGGTAATATCTACGGGTATATGCCCGGTGTGGTAGTTAGCCATGTCGGTGTGCAGAAACCAAAGCTTTTTTTGCCTGTTCCCATGGACTTTCTGTACTTTTGGCCTCCCTAGAACACGCACTCGCAGACCTGCCTGAAGTCCTTCCTCGAGTGTCACGGCTTGTCCCTCCTCTGGATTTGGATGACGGAGCTGGGCGACGGGAGGGGAAGCACGGCCAACAACCTGAAGCTGCAGCTGGAGGTCAGCAATTCCCTCGAGGACGGCCGGGATCCCTGTTTGCATGTGGGAAGCTTTTGAAGCAGCTTTGCTAATTGCTCACAGGAAGCATGTTGATTTTATTTCGTGTATTTTTTCTTTATTTTATCCCCTTTGGGTATAACTATTACATCACACGTTGGTGAAAATAAGCTGCAGGTACCGCCGGAGTCACAGTCTGAAATTCCTGCTTGAGGGGAGGTTCTAACTACATGGAAAGCATTTGCCTTTGTGGTTTGTCTTAGATTTCTGGGTTAGTGACACGAGCCAGACTTATAGAAAGATCATTGCTGCCTGTTGGGGACCGCGCTGCGCAGGGAACTGCAGCTTTTGCTTTTACAATCTCGAGCAGAAGTTGAATTTCTCTTTTCTGCACGTGCATTGCATGCAAACATCATCTGGGGTCCCTTTATTAAAGCCACTTCTCCAAGAACTTGGCTGTGTGCTGGAGAGAGGCTCTGGCAGCCCTTAATGCCAAACAGGGGAGCAGAAGCTGCAAGAGCTTCAGCCTTCAGGTATCTCCTCCTCCTGACTTGGGTTGTGTCTTTCCAAGTGGTGACAGTGACAGGTTTTTTCCAAGCTGTGCTGGATTCAACAACTTCGGTTGTGCTCATCCCTCCCATCCCCATGTGGGAAGCTGCTGTGATAGCGGTGGCTTTGTCTCCACTCCAGCCTCTGCCTTTTCTTTTTTTTTTCTTCGTATTTTGTATTTTATTTTTATTTATTTATTTTTAAGCCGTCACTGGTGTAGGAGAATTGGTCTTTGGCCATCTGATGCCTGTCGCAGGATTTAGTGTTATGTTGCTAAAACACCTGCTGTCCCCCAGTCCTCGACGACTCGTTTGAAAAATGCACGGAGTGACTATTTCCTCTATCCATGAACGTGCAAATCATAGTGCGAAATCAAACCTAACTCTCTTTCAAGCATCATGATAGAGTCTAGGATCCTCCTTACCGAGTCTAGGATCCTCCTTACCGCTTTTTATTTTTTCTTAGGAATTCTCTGTTGCTAGCTTAAGAAAAACAGCTAAAATATGCTGGATTTTGGCGTAGTGTATGATTTTTATTTAATTTTTTTAATGCAGTGGCCTATTAAACCCCGAGTGTATGATCATGGGAGCTGCGATGGCTCCGCGTATCCGAGGCCGGGGCCTTGCTCCCGGCCGGAGCCGCGCTCGCATTCTAACCGTTCCCCTTTTGCCTTTGCGAGCAGATCATGAAGACGCTCGAGCTGCTGCCCATCCCCACCAAGAACATGCTGGAGGAGAGCAAAGTGCTGCCCATCATCCAGCGCTGGGCGCAGACCAAGGCGGCCGTGCCGCCGCTCAGCGAGGGCGACGGCTACTCGAGCGAGAACACGTCGCGCGCCCACACGCCGCTCAACACGCCCGACCTGTCGGCCAAGGCGAGCGCCGAGGCCGACGCGGACACCCCCAAGAAGCTGGTGTTCCGCAGGCTCAAGATCATCAGCGAGAACAGCATGGACAGCGCCATCTCGGACACGACCAGCGAGCTGGAAGGCAAGGAGGGCAAGGAGGAGCTGGAGCAGCTGGAGGGCGCCGCCGCGGAGGGCTCCGAGGAGCAGCCCCAGCAGCCCGAGGCCAAGGCGGCCGCGGAGGCCGCGGTGGAGAGCAGCAAGTCGCAAGCGCTGGAGCTGGAGGCCGAGCCCGACGTGGAGGCCAAGGAGAGCAACGGGGCCAAGCTGGAGGAGCCCATCACCATGGAGACGCCGTCCCAGGACGAGGAAGAAGGCGTCTCCGACGTGGAGAGCGAGAGGAGCCAGGAGCAGACGGACAAGATGGTGGACGTGAGCGACCTGGCCACGCGGCTGCTCGACGTGTGGAAGGACCTCAAGGTAAGAGGTGCCCTGCGCCGCCTCCGCGCTCGCGCCGCAGCCCCAAACCATCCAGCTCGTTGTCCTCTTGCCAGATCCTTGACCACTCAGGCTGCCTTTCGCACCCAAAGGGCTTCTCCAGGTGCTCTCCATCTCTATCCTTCCGTTGCCAACGGCCCCGTCTGCTGCTTTGTTGGGTGCTGGTGTGTGGCACACTGAAAGCAGCAGGTTGGTCGCTTTGGCCAGCACAAAGTCAACTTAGTCATCCTGTTTTCAGTGGTACTTCGCATTGGCCACCACAAAGTCAACTTAGTCATCCTGTTTTCAGTGGTTGAGGTTCGTCTCTCAACCTCTATGAAAATAAGAAGGTAGTGGCAATGTGGCAAGCGGTTCTGGTCGAGCATCTGTCAGTGCTGAAACAAAGTGCCCGACCATCTACTCTTAATTCACTCTTAATTCTACTCTTAAATTCACTTATCACGGGATTATCGGGCTTTCCTGAACATCAGCTTTTCACCGCAGTGTGCCCAAACACTGGCAGTTCAGCAGTCTCTCCATATTACTCCATGTTACTTTTTGTGCTGGATTAACCTGTTTTTCCAATCCATGTGATCGGGTAAACATCCAGATTTGCGGATATGAATCCAAACCTTTAAAGATACCTTTAAAAATAGCTAGACCCTTTAAAGACGCCTTCAAAGACAGCTGGATGTGGCTTCATGTTTCGCTTCCATCAAGGTCTTTCTAGAGCTGATAACTCCTTTAGGAGAAGGATTTGGTGGTGCCGAGTCCAGCAGACCTCACCTGCATCTGTAAACATTCGTATTCATAAAACAAAACTGCTTATTTATTAGTATTTAAATTAAAGCAATGTAGTTTATGCGAGACTTGGGAGAATCCTTGCTTTTCTCTCTGAATTTTTCAGAAGAATCTGATGCCCTTGAGCATTTGTTTAACCATAATCATTCGTGCCTTAAAATGTTAGTGGGAGGAGAGGTGGGACGTCGCCATGCAAGCAGTGAACTGAAATATGGTACTAAATAGAGCGTTAGGTCGTGCTCCTTGGTCTTGCCTCCATCCCTTTACTAAGCACACCTGTAATATGTCAGTTATTAGGTTTTAATTTGAAGCCTTTTGGAATTTGTGTGGGCCTGCGGATTTTTCATGGATTTACGGGACACTGTCAGGTTGAGTTTATGGTTAAATGGGATCAGGTTGAATTTATGGTTAAATGGAAGGAGAGACCTTTTCCATACCCTGCTAATCCCTAGGACGGTTTGAACTGGAAGCTAAACTAATTCTTCGCCCTACACCCCATTTAAGTTGTATTTATGTTGCTCTGCACGGGTCACTCTTCTGTGTGTAGCTAGATGCTTTTGCTTTCAGGATCCCATGTTGCGTTGTTTAAACTCCAAAAGAGAGTAGGAAAAACAAAACCAGAAATGTTCCGTCACCAAAAATGTGAAGTTTTGAGAAACTCGTGCAGCTTTTCTAAAATTTGGGGACTTTTCCACCAAATTTGACCTGCCAGTGTCGTGTTAGCGCTAAGTGTCGCCTCCCAGAGCAGCCGGGTGTTCTCTGGGCTCCTCTTTGGGTGCTGCAGGGTGGCTCTGGGGTCATTGCGCGTCACAAGCTGCCACCAGGATGTGGTGGCTCCTGTCCCTGTGTCACCGTGTGTCACCTCCTGTGTCGGGAAGGACTCCGGTACCGGCCTGCAGTGCGGTTCTGCTCTCGGGGACACGGGTGTTTATCCCAAGCCAAATATCTTGGGATAACATCTGATGTCTGTGGTGGTGCCAGCAGAGACAACCCCGCGGTTCTGCCATCGGGGCTGGGAAAAGGTGTTTTTCCCTCTTGCAAAGTGGCCGTGGGGCTCCTGTGACCCGTGGCTACAACGTGTCCTGCGCCTCCTCGAGTTAACTGCTGCTGTCCGACTTTTCACCTCTTAAGAAGCTGCTTTAGGGGTTCATTTACCCCTGTTTTCTAAATAAAGCCGTGGGAGGACTCAAGTCACCCAAGCGGGAAGAGGTGCTTTTTCCCAGCACTTCCAAGCTTTCCACCCGCCGGGCCTTGGCTGGAACATCCAAACATCCCTCCAAAACCGCTGCTGTCGGACGGGAGGGTCTCGGGACTCCTGTCCCCCCAAATCTTGCCGATGCCCCCTGGTAATTGCAACCGTTTCCACGCAGCTTCTCAGGGCAGCAAGGAGCTTGTTAACGTCACCCGCTCGGCCCGTGTCTCCTTTGCTCCGCTCCATTCCCAACTCCGTGCTGAAGACGGGCCAGAACGGAGCGCGCAATACGGTGACGAAGCAGGAAGATGGTTGGGAAGCTGCATGAGAAATAAACTAGGTGCAAAGAGGACAGAGGTGGTTAACTCGGTGACGCCGGCGTAATTTCGGGGCGTCCGTTGCCGTCACCCTGGGAAAAATCAGAGCCCCTGGCGCGAGAGGATTAAGTGAGCTCTGTTTTTCTACACCTCCACACACGGGTCGACAGCTCCACACAAACCCATGGTGCTGGGTGCCCACACGCTGCCCCAGGGCCACGTTTTCAGCCCGGGCTCGTGCACGCGGTTGAATCTTATTTCCACAAAACCTTCCGACTTGCATTTCAATAACCAGGGCCCAGGGCTTTATTAGGGCTTTAACTTAGGCTGGGCTTTAACGGCAGTGGCGTTCTGAGGGTGATCTGCTCATTGGGGCTTCCCTAGCCCCACTTAAACCTACCTTGCAGCTCCGCCATCCAAACCAGAGCCTTTGCAGCATCTCAGGTTATTTAGACAGCTAAAATTTGTCTTGGAGAAGCTGGGAGCTTCCCATGGCTGTGGCTCTCCTGCCTCCAAAGCCTCTCCTGCAAGTTGGAGAGGTTCCTTTTAAGCAAAAGCTTTCGAAGGGGCCACCTCTCTTGGGATTTAAAAGGTTTTAGCTGGACACTTTGGACCTGAGAGTTATTTCACCGTGACTTGGCATTCAAATCTGAGATATTCCCCTCGCTATTTGCCTTAGGCAGGGTGGGCTTTCTCTTTTGCCATCAAACCAGCCTTTCCCCGAGGTTAATCATTACCCTGGCAGGGCTGCAGTGACCCACACAGACAAACTGACCTTTCTGCTTGCCTGAAGAGCAGTCTTTCCAAATCCCACTCTCTGCACCTCCATCGGGCAGATTTCCTGGGAGCATTTCCCTACACACAACCTTCCCTTCTCCTACCATCACGTCCTCTGAGCCTCGGATCCCTCCTTTCCCACCTCAAGGTTTTATACCTGCAACCAGAAAGGTTGCAAAATCCTGGTCCTTCCCCGTTTGCATCAGGCTTTTTCCCATTGCTCCTGGTTTTTTGCATTTAATTTTCCATGTAACTCATTAAACGTTGCCCTCAAAGGCAGGGAAGCGTTTGGACTTTGCCAGCAGCGCTCACAGTGACCCAGCAGATGTGCACACACGATCCAGCAGTTTCCCTTCCCAAAAATACCACCAGCTTTGGAAACCTCCCTGCCTTGCATCTGCTTTGTCCACCAGCTGCTTTTCATAGGATGCTTCCGCAGTTTTCCTCCGGAATTTGCTGTTCCCAAAGACTCAGTGGCCTCTGCTCCTCCCCAGACCGATCCTGCAGTTCCGCAGCCCCCAGATGGGCACCAAAATCCCATCCAGCAAGTTTGCTCCCAGGCAACTGCCCGGAATTATCCTTTGTTTCACCTGGGCAGCTAATTAGACGAGGGAGATCTCACTGTGGAGTCATCTTCCTTAGCCCTGCTCCCAGCAATCACCTCTATTTAGTCGGAATCACTATAAATACTTGAGTATTTATACACTTATTTATGCTTCAGCAGCACTTTCAGCAGAGACCGTGGAAAATTAATTCCCAACCGTATTTTGAAAATCAAGATTGATATTGGATCTTTGGAGAGAAAATATTTTGCTCTGCTGGGTGGGTTTCTTCTGACCTGCACGGCCAGTTGGGTCGCTCCATCTTCAGCTCCAGGAAAGCCCCAGTCTCCCCAGCCCGGCCCCCGTTTCCCTTCCCTGGCTCCTATCGCTCGTATTTATCCAAAAAGAGCCAGTTCATCGTGTGCTGCTTGCCAGGAATTAGACGTTTGCGTTTCACTCCTGTTGTTATTTCAGGAATAGAGCGGATACCCAGGGCTTGGTGCACCTCAAAGTTGGAATAACCTTTTTCGGAGCTACCACGGCTTGGAGAACCTGTGACCCCACAAAACGTCTATGCAGGGCACATCTCAATCAGCGTTGGCTGCTGCGGGGTCATTAACATCACTGCTAGGGTGAAAATAATGTTTTCATTTCAAGTGCCAGCGTATTTAGAGTAAAAATACACCTGAGATCATGCAGGTTCTTCCAAATCCATTCCATGATCCGCAGCAATCCGGCTGAACACGGCATCTCCGTAACCCTTGCTCCGTGGTCTAGCGGCCGCGCGACGATCCCGGTCTTGGTGTTCGTAGCAGCAGAACCTCAGGCGAGTTTTCCTCTCGGGTTGAGCTTCTGAGGTGGCCGGGAGCAACGCTGGCACCTCGGGTCCTTCTCGGAAGACCAGGACTCTCCTTAAGGTCCTGCAGCCCGCGCGGGTTTTGCAGCAGATCCAAACGCATCATGGGCTGCCCCTGTGTGTGAGAGGCGGTTTCTATCTCAGGTAGCTTGAAGCCTTAAGGAAGTGCCTTTTACTTAGCAAAATGCACGGAGCTTCCTCCTTGGAGGCTCTTTTCCTCCCTCCCTTTCTTCCATGAGCTCTTTACCTGGAGTTTCAAACACAGCGATGGAGAAGGAATCACGAACCCAGGCCCGGGGCTGTCGGAGAAGCAATAAAGTGTGAAACGTGCAGCGACATCTCTTGCTGTCCCTTGTCAAACGGGACCTGCTTGGAAATGCCTAAATGAATAAACACGTTTTTGCTCTCAAATGCGCGACAGGGTCCCAGGGACTCTCCCAGCACGTGGATCCCAGGTCCATAAATGATGTTTGAGTGACGGTCTCGGTCTTAGCTCTGGGGGCGGGATGTGGAGGTGGCACCTGACCCCGCCCCGGCTGTTCCCGTTGTCGGGAATGTCGGGAGGTGCCTGGAGAAGGGCTGGGGACCCCGTGTCCGAGGGGTTGGATCCGCTTGGCCACCTGGCCGGGAGGTCTGGCTCCAACCCGGCTATCGAGGGCCTCGAGATCAGCCGGCCCCGAGGCCCCTTCTGGCCTTGGTTCCCTCAACCAAACCGTGACTCCATGGCACCATGGGGGCTGTTTAATAGGTGAAGCCAAGGGGCAGGCGGGTTTCCTTAGTAAAACAGCAGGACATTGACCTCTCTTGGGCATCTCCTCGCACACCAGATGTCCAACGTGGAGCACGTCTGCGTCCAGCTTGCTCCACAGCGGCTCCGCTGCAGCCCCTGCTGCAAAAGCCCCCAAAACTGATGCAACGGGGCGTTCCCATGAGGGATAATACATAGAAAGCCCCATGGGGATACGTTTACAGACCAGACGTTGGGTTTGTTTTGTTTTGAAGTGGTGCTGGAGTTGCTCGAGCTCCTCGGGTAGCACGTTGGGGCGCCGGGGACCCGGGGAGAGCGGGAACGCGCTCGTGTGCCTGCCCCAAAGCCTTCACTCTTGTGCCTTGTTTTGCAGGAGGTGTATCGGATCCCCAAGAAGAGCCAAGCGGAGCGGGAGAACAGCGGTACGTAGCCATGCTTCCCTCTTCATCCTGTTCCCATTCCCCCCCTGTGGAACGGCTTGATTTTCCAAGCACCGTTGTCCATGCGGAGCTCGGGATGTGTCATCGTGGATGCTGGAGACCAGCACTACGGCTCTTGCTGGTTGACCTTGGTGATTTGGGGGCTGCAGGGGTCTCCTATAGGCAGAGCTCCTGTTGTAGCACCCGAAAAGTAAATAGAGAAGACAAATAAACATCCCTATGGAACGAAACATCCCTATGGAATGAAACATCCATCCGGTGTCCCAGACAAGAGAGCAGGAGATGGTGTTTACCCTCCTACATAGGCTCTCTGCCATACTGCAAAGGCTGAACTTGATCTTCTGAAGCCTGCAGCCTCCTCGTGCATCCAGCATAGGACACTAGAGCCGATGCCGAAGCAGCTCCCGGTAAAACAGATGCACTTGGAGGAAGAGTCTACTTTAAGGGGAGTTTCACACTCAGCGCAGCGCCGCTTCTCTTCACAGCATATAGATGCTCTTGAGAGCTCTTGAATTCAGCTCCCTGAGCCACCTTCGGAGCTCTTCCCATCTGGGCAGCGTAGTCAGCACCCCAAGATCATCTAAACCCGCCCTGGAGGTGGCTCTGGGACCTGGGGCAGAACCGGGGCCGGGCCTGCCCTTCCCAGCTCTGTTTTCCCTTCGTGCACACGGAAACTCTCCCTTCCCCACTCCCCTCACCTGGAATGACCCCCGTGGCTGGAAGTGGGAGCGCCCGGGGCTCCCCGGGATTTCCAGGGCATCGGAAACCCCTTTGGGCGCTTTGCGAAAGCTCCCGCATCGCAGAGGCGAGCGGGGGGAGCACGGCGAGAGATTTACGGCCCTGTCGACGCGGCCGCGTGCCAGCCGGCACCGCCGCGCTCTTCAAAGGCTCTGGGTCTTCTCTTGCAGTAGTAGCTGTGTTTACATTAGCGGGGAGAGCGCGCGCGGTGCCAAAACCCATCCCGCTCGCTGCCGAGGGCGGCGGCGGCGGCTGCTGCCAGCCCATGACATAACCAGGGCCCAGCTTTCTTCCCTCCGCTTGCTCGGAGTTGGTTTTGCATCCAAAATAATCCTGATGCACGACGATCCCCTCGGGAACGCCTCAGGAACGGATGAAGTATCTTAAACCAGAGTTAAGATAGAATTTTCACCTCAGCTGTACTGAGATTGATGGGGGAAAAGGGAATTTGTTTGAGGGGCGACTCTTTTGACTGACAGAGAGACTGTGATTGCATGGAGGGGAGCTAGAAACATGCTGAACTGTAATGTTTTTTCCCATTTTTCCCTACCAGCGGATCGCGGGAGAGAGGCCGCGGGCCACCGGGATCAGACGCCGACTCCCAAGAACCCCGTCCTGAACCGCGAGCGCGATCCCGAGCGGCAGAGCCAGAGCAAGGAGAAGAAGAGGCGACGGGATTCCCTGTCGCCGCCGTCTTCGGCCTACGAGCGGGGAACCAAGAGGCCCGAGGACAGGCAAGTGCTCAGAGGGGGGAAAAATGGGGCAAAAAGAGAGATTCCTCTGGGCTAAATTCCACATGCAAGGTGAGTTGTAGTCCCTGGCTGGGAGTGATGCTTGCAGGGGTGCCCAAACGCCCTGAAAGCCATCCAGGAGGATAACACAAGAGCTTTTTGCCCTGTACACCATCAGCAGCCCTTCTCTATCCCTGTTCCTCCTGCTTTCCCATGGGAATGGCTTCGTGGTGCTGCGTGTATCTCCTAAGAGGTTTTTACCAACTTGTGCCAACACGAGTTGTGCTGCTCCACGTGCTGCCGACCAGCAAAGGGGTTTGCAAGAGCTGGGGGACAAAGAACTGCAAGGCAGAAGTCCATCCTAAAGCCAGCTGGTTCCCCTGGAGGAATGGTGCAGAGGGAGAAAACGCTTCTAGTTACTGCAGGAGCCTTTTCCTGCCTGTTTGTGCATCCATTTGGTGCCACCACTCACTGCAGTTTTTAAAAATAAGGTACCACCTTCTTCGTTGCCACTCCACTGTAATTATTTTTCATTGTTCCTCTCATTTGGAGGACTCCAGTTTTCCTTACTCGAAAGTTCCTTGTTAATTAAGGGAAGGGAAGCGCTGCCTTTTGTTTCGGGTACCAAAGGCAGCTCCATTACCGAGGAGTCGCCGTTAAAAGCAGCCTATTGTGTCCCTGAAACAGGATCTGAAGCGCCTGGGTAATTACAGCACAATTGGTGGTGAAGGGGCCAGCCCAGCAGACTTGTGTCCCCGGGCTGTGTTCTGCCCCAGAAGCTTGAAATGTCTGCCTAAAACTGGAGCCAGAGAGCTCCAATCCTGCAGTTAGGATGGAAACGGAGCCCATGGATGGGGCAGGAGGAAAGGGAGGAGAGTAAGTGCGCAGAGAGATGGCAGAAAGGGAGGAATAAGTGTGGAATAGGTCAGCCTGAGGCATTGAAAAAGGTGGACTTGAAAGCATGGGGTTTCATGAGAACGCCCATCTTTTGCCTCTGGGTATTTTGGCCTTAAATATGTGTTAAATTGCACTGATAAATGATGGGGATAAAGGGGAAGAGCCGCCCAGGGATGTTCTCCGAGGATGGGAGGCTTGGCAGCATTCCCATCCCCTCGCCTTCCTCTCCCACTTTTTCCTCCGCTCGCCTTTTGCCGGAGCCTTTCTTAGCGGAGACGCAAGCGCCGGGAAGGACCCGGATTATTTACCTCGGACCCAGCGTGTCAGTCTGGTTTGTATTAACACATCAGCTGCGCCACAAACAGGATCGAGGAACCGGAGCAACATCTGAAGCTCGTGGATTGGTCACAACACCCTTTTGAGGTGCAAAGCAAACACACGAGTGCAAAGTCAGTGGATTAAGGATATTTATAGGGCTGCAAAGCATTTTGCTTGTAAGCCACATCTGACCACACTCACAACGTCTCAAAATACCCACCTTTGATCTGAAGTTTTCCATGGTTGAGGTCCGATCAAAGTTCCTCAGCCTTTTCTTTTTTAAATTTATTTAACTCCTTGGAAAAATGCCCGCAGCTGCTCCGCATCTTGGGGTGAAAAATTCTTACTCTTTATAAGAATCTGTCCGTGCTTCCTTCCTTCTTTCTTTTTTCCTTCCTTTCTGCCAGAGCTGTGGTCTAGTGAACAGCCTGACTCCAACCAGAGCCGCTCGCTGGCGTTTCCATTGCCCACGCGGCCGAACGCGGCGGAGTTTCCCTCGGGATTATCCAGGATTCCTTTGTGTCCATCAAACTTCCCCAGAGCTCCCCGTGGGCTGGATGAGCCCTGGGGTGGTGCGGAGGGAGCCTCTCCCTCTGCTCTCCCGTTGGGCTCCTCTTGGCCCTCAGTGCAGCCCCGGTTGCCTCCGTCTCCTCAGCACTGCCCGAGTGTCTTCCGGACCCTGCAGCCAGGATCTCCATTTGGAGCCTGAGGTGGAAGAGCCCAATGCTCCTTGTTGGGAGCATCCTCCTCCTGAGGACCTTCCTCCTTGTGGGGAGCATCCTCCTCCTGAGGACCTTCCTCCTTGCTGGGAGCATCTTCCTCTTGAGGATCTTCCTCCTCACGGGGAGCATCCTCCTCCTGAGGACCTTCCTCCTTGCTGGGAGCATCCGCCTCCTGAAGATCCTCCTCGCTGGGATCATCCGCCTCCTGAGGACCTTCCTCCTTGTGGGGAGCATCCTCCTCCTGAGGACATTCCGCCTCACTGGGAGCATCCTCCTCCTGAGGACCTTCCTCCCTGTTGGGAGCATCCTCCTCCTGAGGATCTTCCTCCTCACCGGGAGCATCCTCCTCCTGAAGATCTTCCTCCTCGTTGGGAGCATCCTCCTCTTGAGGACCTTCCTCCTCATCGAGAGCATCTTCCTCCTGAGGACCTTCCTCCTTGTTGGGAGCATCCTCCTCCTGAGGATCTTCCTCCTTGCTGGAAGCATCCTCCTCCTGAGGACCTTCCTCCCTGTTGGGAGCATCCTCCTCCTGAGGATCTTCCTCCTCACGGGGAGCATCCTCCTCCTGAAGATCTTCCTCCTCGTTGGGAGCATCCTCCTCTTGAGGACCTTCCTCTTCATCGAGAGCATCTTCCTCCTGAGGACCTTCCTCCTTGTTGAGAGCATCCTCCTCCTGAGGATCTTCCTCCTTGCAGGGAGCATCCTCCACCTGAGGACATTCCTCCTCGCTGGGAGCAGCCAAGCTCGGTCAGGAGCCCAAAGCAAAGCAGTTCCTCCCGCTCTTGCACGTGGTGCCCGAGGCTCTGGACCTCACCGCGCCGCTGGAGGCCGTCCCGGTGGCCCGGAGGTCTCCCCGCGCGTCTCACGGAGCCTTTTCCCTCCCTTCCAGGTATGACACGCCAGCTTCTTCCAAGAAGAAGGTCCGCCTCAAGGACCGCAACAAGCTGTCCACGGAGGAGCGCCGCAAGCTCTTCGAGCAGGAGGTGGCCCAGCGGGAGGCCCAGAAGCAGCAGCAGCAGCTGCAGAACCTGGGCATGGCGTCGCCGCTTCCCTACGACTCCATGGCCTACGGCACCCCCCACCACAGCTTCCTGGGCTACCCCCCGGGCTACCCCATGCAGGCCTACGTGGACCCCAGCAACCCCAACGCCGGCAAGGTGCTGCTGCCCACGCCGAGCATGGAGCCCATGTGCTCGCCGGCGCCCTACGAGCACCCGCAGACTCTGGTGGGCCACGCGGTGGAGCCGGCGCTGGCGGCCGCGCCGCCGCCGGCGCAGCCCGTGCCGGTGGTGCAGCACGTGGCCGCCGCCATGGAGGTGACGCCGCCGCCGCAGTACGTGGCGCAGAGCGACGCCGTGGTCCACCAGGAAGCCAACGTGGCCGTCCTGCCCGTGCCCGCGCCGGGGCCGGTGCAGGGCCAGGGCTACGGCGTGTGGGACTCGGGCCAGCAGACGGTGGCCGTGCCGCAGCAGTACTCGCCGGCGCAGTCGCAGCCAGCCATATATTACCAGGGACAGACCTGTCAGACTGTTTACGGGGTGACGTCCCCTTATTCGCAGACGACGCCACCCATCGTGCAGGTAATGAGGGGATTTGACAGCCAAGGTGCTGGGAGAAACACGCTGGGGACGGGGGGACCAAGCAGGAGGTGACAGCTGGGCTGAGGTTAGTTCTAACCTGGTCAACACAGTTGAGTTGTATGACAGGAGATCCTGGGTAGGAGCTTCTGCCTTCGCTAAATACAGTCGAACGTGAAGGTAGAAGCCTTCAGGGTGCTTGTAGAAATGGGGTTCTTGCAAACGCAGCTGGATTCCTCACGCTGTGGAGTGGAAATCTGTGCTTGGACAGGTGAGATGGGGTGACATGAACCTCTTTAGGGCATCTGCTGCCCCAAGCTGGTGCCACCATGGGAGCGGTGAGTAACAGCACACGGGATCTCCGGCCCTTTCCCCCAGTCAGCTTGGTGGAGCTGTGGCACTGGCAGCCCCTTGGTCTCCTCTGAGGAGCAAAACTCCTCAGTTTAACCCAATCCGAGCAACTTTGGGTGGTTTAATGACATGGGAAGAGCTCATGGCTTCTCGTGTCCTTGGGGAAGTGGCTGGAGGTGGCTGCAGGCCACACCATGGGCTACCTGCACGGGGACATCTTTTAGCAGTCATCGACTTTGTAGAAACAATATTTGATTTTGATGGCAGGTTTTGCATTGACAGTGAATCGATGGCAAGCGTTGATGGCTTCTTTGCAGTGACAAACGTCATCAGACCACTTAATTTCTTGTGTTTCTGATTTTGAGAGTTGGAAATATCTGTTATCAAACCTCTGTTTCCTTCCCTCTCCTGTATGGGAAATGGTTACAAAGAGCAGGAAAAAAACCCTTAACCTTCTAGAAGATAAAGTCCCCAAGAGGAAATTTCCAGGTGTTTAAGCACTTAGGGGATCTCTGTGAAGCCCTCTCTGGTCTTGCCGGGTTGGAATTTTGGACACTTTTAGACCGAGAGTTGCAGTGAGGCCAAGGGGAGCCCTCAGGGCCTCGGGGAGCCGCCGGTGCGCGCGGTGGGAGCTGATTCCCTTCCCGTGCTCCGTTGCAGAGCTACGCGCAGCCGGGGCTGCAGTACATCCAGGGCCAGCAGATCTACACGGCTCATCCGCAGGGCGTCATCGTGCAGCCGCCCGCGGCCGTCACCGCCATCGTGGCGGCCGGGCAGCCCCAGCCCATCCAGCAGGTAGGGGACACGGGGGGGCTCGCGGTGATGGGGGCAGGTGACGGTGACAACAGGAGATCCGTGTCGTGATGAATTTGGGAGCGACGTTGCAGGAGGTGCCACCTCTGTGTGAGGGTGCCCGAGCCCTGGCACAGGCTGCCCAGAGAGGCTGTGGAGGCTCCTGCTCTGGAGATCTCCAACCCGCCTGGATGTGCCCGGGTGCCCCGTGCTCTGGGTGTCCCTGCTGGAGCCGGGGCTGCACTGGGGGGTCCCTGCCAGCCCCAGCCCTTCTGGGATTCCGGGATTGCTCCCCTGAGCTCCTGTTGAGTAGAGGGAAGGGGAGGATGGTTACGGGATGCTGGGGCTCTCCCTACTCCTCTCCTTTTTTTAATTCACACCTTTTCTCATGTTTTTAGCCAGAGCTCGTGGTGACCAATAACCTCCTGGACTTGCCCCCGCCATCGCCTCCGAAACCCAAGACGATCGTCCTCCCTCCCAACTGGAAAACGGCCCGCGATCCCGAGGGAAAGATCTACTACTACCACGTGGTCACCAGGTAGGTGGCACAGGGGGAGCTGGATGTCCCAGGGCTGGGAAAGAGCCCCAGCATCTCCCGGGCAGCACCCGGCAGCAGAACACGGCAGGGGAGAGGCTGCTCTCGACCGAAAACCCATCCTTATCCCCAAAAATCGACACTGGGGTCAGAGCTGCGTTTCCCAGGCCGTGATGCACGTCGAAGTCCTCTGGATAAAAAATCCAATAATAAAAATCCCACCTGAGCATTCCCGCAAGCAGCACCTTCCCCCACCAGCACCCGAGTGCCGTTTATTTATAAATTCCAAATCTTTTCTTTGCTCTTTTGGCTCCAAAACCATCCTCTGTGCTGCCGAACCGGCGCTTCCCTCCGCAGCCCCAGAGCCTTGTGGATGGGCCGGCACGTGGCCGCGAGCTCCTTGGCAGCTTGTGCAGCATCCAAGGGTTTTTATCCCCTTCCCTGCTCTCACTTTTTCCATCTTGAAGCCGCTGGTCTGTTCTTGAGCAAGAAAGAAGAAGAAATTCCCTTTCCTTGCTGGGCACTTCTGTGAGCTGCTCTTTACGGTATGCCGGGTTTGGATCTCTGCCTAGGAACGTATCTAAAAGGAATAGCATGAGTTCTGCACCGTTAAAAGGGATTTTTTTTGTCGTTTCCAACTTTGAGAGCCCTTTGTGGGATCTCCCCTTCTTTCAGGGTTAAGGCCATGATTTTTCCCAGACAAATGAGGCCAGTGGCTTCATGTGGCTCCGAAAGGAGCGGGGCTCTTGTCTGTTTTCCCCACATCCCGCAACCTTTCCCATTTCCCATCAGCAACCCCTTTTCCCCCACTACCTTTAAAAGCCAGGTTTGCTCTGAGGGCAGCACAGGGGACCCTCCAAACCCCGCGGAAGGTGGGAGATGCTGAGGACGAGCAGGGATTTGGCAGCCTCCATCCAAAACCGGGTGATGTGGCTGAGCCTCACCCGCAGCCAGGCTCCTTTGCGAGTCCCTTAACTCGGAATAATTCCCTATAGTTAATCCTGAGGTTTCCAGAGGCGTGCATCCTTGAAAGTCTTTCTGAAGCCATCTTCTCATTGCAAAAAACAGAGAAATCCTCCTTGTCCATGCACTTTCCTTGCTCTGCTATCTCAAATCTTCTCCGATCCAGCAAAATGCAGTTGTTTGCCCCCAGGAATATTCGGGAGGCGCTGGGGAATTCAGCAGTGTGCCGGAAAACCCACCGGGCTGGTTGGAACGAGCAGCCCTGCATTTTTTCCGACGGTATTTCCTGACGCTCGGAAAGCCGGGGAGCGCCGCGAGCTTTTCCGCGGACGGCTCCGAAGCTCCTCCGCCGCGTTTCCCTTCGGAGCGCGGGGGAAGCCCCCGGCTCTCCGCAGCCGGAGAAGGAAAATAGTTGTAGTGTTAGGTCACCCCGTGCCACGGGGGCTGCTGACATGGGTGCCCTTGTTCCTCCTTCCGGAGGTTCCCGCTGTATCCCGGGAATCCCACCTGGGCCCAAACCGGAGCGGCCTTTCCCAGATGGAGCCCCCGGCGCTGCCTCCTTCCCCGGGGGGTGACAGCGCCGTGTCCGTCCCCAGGCAAACCCAGTGGGACCCTCCGACCTGGGACAGCCCCGGGGACGACGCCAGCCTGGAGCACGAGGCCGAGATGGACCTGGGCACCCCCACGTACGACGAGAACCCCATGAAGGTGAGCGCGGCGGCCCGCCCGGCGCACGGGTTTCACAGGGATTTCTTTAGAGGGTTTTTCCAACCTCTTCCATTTCCTTTTCCCCCTCAATCCAGTCTTCCAAGAAGCCCAAGACGGCGGAAGCGGACACGTCGAGCGAGCTGGCCAAGAAGAGCAAGGAGGTGTTCAGGAAGGAGGTGAGCGTGGCCGGGGCCGGGCCGGGGCGGCGCGGGGGCCCTCGGCGTCCCCTGCGCCCCGCTCACGCGTGCGGCTCCTCCGCAGATGTCGCAGTTCATCGTGCAGTGCCTGAACCCCTACCGCAAGCCCGACTGCAAGGTGGGCAGGATCACCACCACCGAGGACTTCAAGCACTTGGCGCGCAAGGTAGGGGCGTCCCCGGCGCGGGTGGCCTCTCCTCCCCGCTCAACGTGGCCCCAGCGTCTCAGTCAACGAGGGCTGGTGGCCACATCAGCTCGTGGTGGCTAGAACCTCACCTGGGGTGGCCCGGAGCTTGGCCCGTGGTGGCCAGGACTTCGCCTTGTGGCAGCTGGATTTCAGCCCACAGTGGCCACCAGAACCTTGACCCGTGGTGGCCGTGATCTCGGTCCACAGTGGATAAGGTGGGGGCCAGGACCTTGGCCCATGGTGGCCAGCCTAGTGGCTGCCTAAACCTTGGCCCACAAGGACCAGGACCTTGTGCTGTGGTGGCCCATGGTGACCAGAACCTCAGCCTGTGGTGACCAGAACCTTAACCCAGGTGGCCAATGTGCTGGCCATGACCTTGCCCCATGGTTTCCAGCACGGTGACCAGAACCTTAACCCATGGTGGCCAATGTGCCAGCCACGACTTTGCCCCATGGTTTCCAGCAGGGTGACCAGAACTTTGACCCATGGTGGCCAGTGTGGTGACCATGACCTTGCCTCATGGTTTCCGGCATGGTGACCAGAACCTTGACCCAGGGTGGCCAATGTGGTGGCCACAACCCTGGCCCACGGTTTCCGGCACGGTGGCCTGGACCTGGGCCCGTGGTGCCTATCGCGATGACCAACCCTTGGCCCGTGGTGGCCAGGAGCTCATAGTGGGGTGGCCAACGTCTCGTTCCACAGCTCACGCACGGCGTCATGAACAAGGAGCTCAAGTACTGCAAGAACCCCGAGGACCTGGAGTGCAACGAGAACGTCAAGCACAAAACCAAGGAGTACATCAAGAAGTACATGCAGAAGTTCGGGGTCATCTACAAACCCAAAGAGGACATGGACTTGGAGTGACTCCGGAGCCGCGGGAGGAGCCCGCGGGGCCCTCGCGCACGGCGACGCCGGCCGGATCCTTCCCGAGGGAGCGCGGCCGGGATGGGCACGGAGCCGGGGGCACCGCGCCGACACCTGTATTATATTTTAACGTATATGTGAATATATTGATAATTTTTTTTCGTTTTTTGGGTTTTTTTTGGGTTTCCCTTCTCCGCTTTTAGCCCCGACACGTGCCGATCCCGTGGGAACACTTTGTAAGGATAGTTTGGGTTTTTTTGGGGTTTTTTTGTTCCCCTCCTTCCCCTCCCCGGCCCCGTTTCGTTTCGGTCTGCGAGGTTTGACACTGTTATCATGTAAATACCCCGGCCGAGGCCGCCCCGCGTTGGCGCCAGGCCTCGCGCTCTGTTGATAAGATTGATTTTACTGCTTAAATCATTTTACTTTATCCAATTTTTACGGAACTTTTTATGTAAAAAAAAAAAAAAGAAAAAAAAAAAAGAAAACGAAGAAAAACATAAAAAATTAAACGACAACAACAAAACAGAATGAAAAGGCGAGCGAGACCCTACGCGGCCCGCGAGGCGGATGGAGGGAGCGGGGCGGCGGATGTGGGTGTAGGGACGGGCCGTGCACACCTATATGCGCCTGCACGGGCACGTATAGGTGCACATCTGTTGCCTGCACACGTATATTTGCATGTATATATATAGGTGTGCACGTGCATACGTGCCCGGGTGCAGCCGTAGGGCCTGGGTGCCCCCCTGGGGCTGCCCCTGTGGGTGCACGTGGATAAAATACAGGTGTATAGGGGTGCATATAGGGCTCTGCACGTGCAAGTCCTTGCCTATACGTGCCCGCCCTGCACAAACCGCTCCGTGCACGGCCCGCCTGGCACTTTAATGCCCCGGTGCCCCCCAGCCACTTACAAAAGCCCCGAAACCAGCGTGAAAACAGCACGAGAACAGCACGAAAGCCGCTCACACCAGGGAGCTGGCGTCGGCGGGCGCCGCGAGGCGCTCGGCCGCGTCGGGGCGGCCGATGGCCACCAGCGCCTGGGCGAGCGCGTCCACGGTGGCGCCGTCGGCGGCGGCCCAGGCGGCCAGCAGCGTGCGGGCGGGCGCCTGGCCCCGGCCGAAGGTGCCCACGGCGGCGGCGTCGTAGCCCAGGCGGGCGGCCAGCGCGCGCCACTCGCCGCCGCTCTCCAGCAGCCGCTCGAGCTCCTCGCGCCGCGCCGGCGCCAGCGCGCTCAGCGGGCGGCCCTCGGCGCGCGGCGCCGCTGCGGGGACCCCGTCATGGGGGGCACCGCCGGGGTGCCCCTCCATGCTCCCCTACCCCGTGCGCACTCCCCAGGGTGCTCCTTGGGATGTGGGTGCTCCCCCAACCCGTCCAAGTTGCCCCACAGGACATGGGGGATCTCCAAACCCTCCCCAATGTTCTCCAGGACATGGAGGATCCCCCAACCCGTCCTAGTTGCCCCACAGGACATGGGGGATCCCCAAACCCATCCCAGATGCTCCCCAGGATCCCCAAACCCATCCCAGATGCTCCCCAACCCCATGCAGATGCTCCCCAGGCCATGGGTGCTCCCCAACCCCATGCAGATGCTCCCCTGGACGTAGAGTCGTAGCCTCGTTACGGTTGGAAAAGACCTTCAAGACCGAGTCCAAACGTGGAACTTGTCTGGGACATGGGTGTTCCCAGGATACGGGCGCTTCCAACCCCACCTGGATGCTCCCAGATCCCAGGGGCTCCCCATCCCATCCAGCTGCTCCCCAGGACACGGGGGTTCCCTAGCTCCATCCAAACATCCCCCAGGACACGGGTGCTCCCCAGGCCATGGGTGCTCCCCAAACCCATCTCGACACCCCCAGGACACGGGTGCCCCCCAGCCCCACGCAGACGCTCCACAGGACGCGGCTGCTCCCTGCACACGATGCCCGGATGCTCCCCAAGATATAAGTGGCCCCGGGACCGAAGTGTCCCTCAATCCATGCCAATTCCCCCCGCGCGACGGGCCCGTCCCCGCGCTCACCCTTGCCGTGGGGCTCCTGCAGGCTGTGGCTGTCGAGGAAGACGCCGCTGTCGCTGTGCAGCTTCTCGCCGTCGGGCGCCGTGCCCAGCTCGCCGGCGCGCGCCTTGGCCAGCTGCTGCTTCTGCTTGCAGCCGTGCCAGCTGCGGGAGCGCGGCGTCACCGCGGCGTCCCCGCGCTGCCGCCCGCATCCCCGGCCGGCGGCACCTACCACTTGAAGGCCACGTAGGCCAGCAGCCCCACCACGACGGCGGCCAGGATGGAGCAGTACACGGGGATGATGTTCTTGCCCGCGTCCTCGGGCGCCGCGAACTCGGGGGCGCCGGCCGAGGCGTTGGGCGCCGCGGGCCCCGTCCCGGCGCGCTTGAGCACGCGCAGCTCCCCTGGGACGAGGGCGCGCGGCCGCCGCGGGGGCCCCGCGCACACGGCGTCGGCGCGGGGGCTGCAGGGCCGCAGCGGCGCCTCGCCGCACGCCGCGCACGGCCGGCACCGCTCCGACGCGCTGCTCGACGCCGAGAAGCTCCGGTCTGCGGAGATGGATGGGGACCGGGTGCGTTTTGGGGCTGGGAGTCGGGTTTTGGGGCGCGGGGGTGGCCTTGTGGGGCTGGAGGGTGCGATTTGGGTTCAGGGGGTTGTGCTGCAGGTCTGAGGGGTTGTACTTCATGGCTGGGGCTTGCATTTCGGGTTTAAGGAGTTGTATATTGGATCTGGGGGTGGTTGCACTTTGGGTCTGGGGGTTTCCATTTCAGGTCTGGGGGCCGCATTTTGGTGATGGGAAGTTGCATTTTGGGCCCAGGAGTTGCATTTTGGGTCCGGGGGGTTGCATTTTGGTGCTGGGAGGGTGCATTTTGGGCCTGAGGGGGTTGCATTTTGGGGCTGTGGGATTGCACTTTGGGCCCGGGAGGGTTGCATTTTGGACCCAGGAGTCGCATTCCGGGTCCGAGGGCTGCACTTTGGGCCCAGGGGCTACATTCTGGGTCCGGGGGCTGCACTTTGGGCCCAGGGCTTGCATTCCGGATCCAGGGGCTGCACTTTGGGCCCGGGGGCTGCCTTCTGGGTCTGGGGGTTGCATTCCGGGTCCGGGGGCTGCATCCCGCGCCCGGGGGCTGCGCTGCACTCACTGCGGCCGCAGGGCTCGCACCGCGTGTCGGCGGCACCGCAGGGCTCGGCGACGCCGAAGCCGGGCGGGCACAGGGAGCAGCACTCGCCCGTCGCCGTGTAGGCCCCGCTGGGGCACGCGGGGCTCCGCGCTGGCACCTGCGCGACCGGGGACAGGGTGTCACAACCCGGGGGGACACCCCGATGCGCCGATCCCCCCATCCCGGGCAGCTCCCTGCATCCCTTTCCCCCACTGCCGCCTCCATGATGGGGAAACTGAGGCAGGAGAAGGGGGAAACTGAGGCAGGGGGGAACACAGACCTGCACCCCCCCAAAGCAGAAACAGCCCCCAAACACCCCCTGCCTGGGTATTTTTGGGCTCCACATTAAATATTTTGGGATCAGGTTTCGGTGACGCCGGGGCGGCTCGTCCGGCCGCAGCCTTTAAAGGCGGCTCCCCCCCGAATATTCCCCCCCAGCCCAAAGCGTTAATTGGCACCAGGCAGCTGGAGCCGCTTAACGAGCAGCAGGCGGCGGCGGCTCCCGGAGCATCCGGAGAGAAACCCCCCCCCCTCCATTCCCGAAAATCCGGAGCAGGAGCGCGGCCTCCATGGAGCACCCGGGAAACTGAGGCAGGGACCAGCGGCCCTGGCCAAGCCCGGGGGCGGCTCCGCTTCCCGATTTCCCCCTCGTGCCCAAAGACGGCGTCGAGAAAAATGTTTAAAAATTATTAAAAATCGACAAAAAAGAAAGAACGAGGGGAGTTTTCTTCTCCTTGCTCCCCCGGCGACATTTTGTGGGGCGGCCGGAGCATCCCGAGCGTGGCCGGGATGAGGAAGATCCCGGCTGATGGAAACCAGGCCGCAGCCTTCGGCCTCGGCGCCGTCGAAGCGCCCCAGCCAAGGAGTTTTTTGGGGGGTTTCTCCCCCTTTTTCACCCACCAGAGAGGAAAATTCCCCCCGAGGAAGTCCCGACTAATGGGAAAGCAACAAAAAAAGTCAATTAAAAAAGTCAAATAAAGCCTGGGCTCGCCGGGTAATTGCCTCCCCTGGCAGCGGGGGGAGAAATGCAGCTTAATTACAGAGCCCGGCGGCAAGGGGAGGGAAGGGAAAAAGAAAAGAAAAAGAGAAAGAAAAAAGGGGAAAAAAGAAAAAAAAATAAAGAGAGAGAGAAGAAAAAAAGTTAATTCCAGGCGGGCAATGTGTTCCGCGTTAACCCGACGGGAAGCGCCCTGGAATTTAGGAAGGGCCGCGGCGCTCCCGCCGCCCCCGCAGCGGTACCCGGTGGGGCGGGGGGCGCCCTGCCCGGGCCGGGGGGTTCGGTTCGGTTCGGGCCGCCCTCGGCCCGCACTGACCTGCGCGGGGCAGAGCTGCAGCACGACGAGGAGGCAGAGCGGGGCCCGCTCCCGCCGCATGGCCGGACCGGGACCGGACCGGGATAGGGCACGGAACCGACAGCGGGACGCGAACCCGCGGCACCGCTTCCCGCCCCGCGGCGCGGCTCGGTTCGGCTCCTCCCGACCCGGTTCGGTCCCGCTCGGCTCCTTCCGACCCGGTTCGGTCCCGCTCGGCTCCTTCCCACCCGGTTCGTTCCCGCTCGGCCCGGTTCGGCTCCCCTCGGGTCGGCTCCTTGCGACCCCGTTCGGTTCGGTCCGGTTCGGCTTGGCTCGGTCCGGTTCGGCTTGGCTCGGCTCGGCTCGGCTCGGCTCCGCTCTGCTCGCTCCGCCGCGCGTCCCGGCTCGGTTCGGCGCCGGGCGCGGCTCGCTCCGGGCCGGCAGGGGCCGGGCGGCGCCGCCATTGGCTGAGAGAGCGGAGGGGGCGGGGCTTGGCGGGAACACGCCCCCCTCCGCCGCCGCCGCGGTTCGGTTCGGATCCGGGATGGATCCATTGGGATCAGAGTGGATCGGCTCGGACGCGAGTGGATCTGTGTGGATCGGATCCATTTGGAGCGGAGCTGACCCTCTCAGTTCGGGTCTGTTTGGACGGGACCGGTTCCGTTCAGATCGGTCCAGCCAGAGCGATTCTGGCAGGTCGGATCAGAGGGGATCAGCCTGGATTGGATCGGTTCGGTTTGGTTCATATTGGCTTGATCCGGTTTGGATCAGGTTAGTTCCAGATCGGTGTGGTTTGGATCAAATCAAAAGGGTTCCGTTTGGTCTGCTTGGGATCAGCTTGGGTGGGATCAACTCACGTGGGATCAGTTCGGATGGGATTGGATCAGATTGGATCAGATCTGGATCCAGATTGATTCGGTCCAGCCCGGATTGGTCAGGATCAGACCAGATTGTACCAGGTCAGTTCTAGCTGGATCAGTCCGGTCCAGGTCTGATGCAGACCAAATTGTCCGGGTTCAGATCAGTTTGGATCGGTTCGAATGGGACGACATCGGCACCATTTGGATCGACTGGGTCGCTTGGAGTCACATTGGTTGAGACCGACTCCAGATATCCGGGATCGTATCCGGACTGTTTGCTTGGATCCGATCAGATTGGATCAGTCCCAGTGCATTCGGATCCAGTCGGGCTTCTGCAGCTCAGGTCCAGTCCCGGATCAGTCCAACTCGGATCAAGTAGGTTCGACTGGATTCGGAGTCCTTGGGATTAGCTCAGTTTGGCTCTGATCCAGGCGATTCAGTTGGGACTGAGTGGGAGGGGAATGGACTGGAATCGAATGGGTTTGGGCTGGAGCAGTTCGGATGGGGCAGGATAGCACCGGAGCGGTTCCGACGGGAAGGGCCGTGCGCGGAGCCCTCGGACGGGCCCATTCCGGCTCCATGGGGATGTCCCGGGGCTCAGCGCCCGCCGCCGCGGGGCTGCCGGGATCAAAGCGGGACCGGAGGCGGGAGGCAGGATCCCGCCGCCCCCCGCCGCGTTTATGGCCCCGCAGCCCCGGAGGCGCCGCCGTCGCGCCCGGATCGGAGCCGCCGCAGCCCCCAGGCACCCGCTACCCCCCACTGTCCCCCCCTATTTTTTGGTGTCCCCTCAAAGCCACACGGAGCCTGCGGGGGGGCCCGGCTGCTTTATTGGTGGCAGCGGGCGCAGGGTGGCCGCGGGGCCGCTACCAGCCGCGCACGGGGTGCCACAGGGCCACCACCCGGCCCTGCGCGTGCACGAAGTACACGGGGTGCATGGCGGCCGTGGCGCAGGCCTGCGGGGAGAGAGGCGGCGTCAGCGCCGGGGGGACGCGCGGGGTGAGTGGGTAGGGGTGGGTGCGTGGGGTGGGTGCACAGGGAGTTGCATGGGGTGTATAGGGTGGGTGCGTGGGGTGGGTGCATGGGGTGGGTGCGTGGGGCGGGTGCACGGGGAATTGCATGGGGTGGGTGCATGGGGTGGGTGCATGGGGTGTATAGGGTGGACGCATGGGGTGGGTGCATGAGGTGGGTGCATGGCATGGGTGCATGGTGGGGGTGTGCAGGGTGGGTGCATGGGGTGTACAGGGTGGACGCATGGGCTGGATGCATGGGGTGGGTGCATGGCAGGAGTGCACGGGGTGGACGCAGGGGGTGGGTGCATGGGGTGGGTGCACAGGGTGGGTGCATGGAGTGGGTGCATGAGGTGTACAGGGTGGACACATGGGGTGGATGCATGGCAGGAGTGCATGGGACGGGTGCATGGGGTGCACAGGGTGGGTGCATGGGGTGGGTGCATGGGGTGCACAGGGTGGGTGCATGGAGTGGGTGCATGGGATGTATAGGATGGATGCATGGAGAGGGTGCATGGGGGGGTGCATGGGGTGCACAAGGTGGACGCATGGGGTGGGTGCATGGCAGGGGTGCATGGGGTGGGTGCGTGGGGTGTATAGGGTGGACGCATGGGGTGGGTGCATGGCAGGAGTGCATGGGGTGGATGCAGGGGTGGGTGCATGGGGTGGGGGCACAAGGTGGGTGCGTGGCATGGGTGCATGGTGGGGGTGCATGGGGTGCACAGGGTGGGTGCATGGAGTGGGTGCATGGGGTGTCTAGGATGGATGCATGGAGAGGGTGCATGGGGGGGTGCATGGGGTGCACAAGGTGGACGCATGGGGTGGGTGCATGGCAGGAGTGCATGGGGTGGATGCAGGGGTGGGTGCATGGGGTGGGGGCACAAGGTGGGTGTGTGGCATGGGTGCATGGTGGGGGTGCATGGGGTGGGTGCATGGGGTGTACAGGGTGGGTGCATGGAGTGGGTGCATGGGGTGTATAGGATGGATGCATGGAGAGGGCGCATGGGGGGGTGCATGGGGTGCACAAGGTGGATGCATGGGGTGGGTGCATGGCAGGGGTGCATGGGGTATATAGGGTGGACGCATGGGGTGGGTGCATGGCAGGGGTGCATGGGGTGTACAGGGTGGATGCATGGGGTAGGTGCATGGTGGGGGTGCACAAGGTGGGTGCATGGCATGGGTGCATGGTGGGGGTGTGTGGGTAGGTGCATGGGGTGGGTGCATGGAGTAGGTGCATGGAAGGGGTGCATGAGGTGGGCGCATGGGTGGGTGCACGGGGTGGACGCATGGGTGGACGCATGGGGTGGACGCATGGCAGGGGTGCATGGGGTGGGTGCATGGAGTATATAGGGTGGACGCATGGGATGGGTGCATGGGGTAGGTGCATGGGATATACAGGGTAGATGCATGGGGTGGGTGCATGGTGGGGGTGCACGGTGTGGGTGCACGGTGTGGGTGCACAGTGTGGGCACATGCACGGTGTTGAGCACAGCATGGCAGGGTGCGTGGTGCGGGTGCATGGCGGGGCGCACGGTGCCAGCCAGGACAGGGACAGGGAGCACGGAGTAGGACCCCGCAGGGTGCACGGCATGGGCGCACGGTGCAGGCACGGAGCGGGGTGCATGGCACGGAGCACAGCAGGGTGCATGGTGGGGTGCACAATGTGAATGCCTGGCACCGGTATGGCACAGGGTGCACCGTGTGGGTGCACAGTGCGTGCACACAGTGGGATGCACAGCAGGGTGCAGGGCATGGAGCATGGCAGGGTGCACAGGGTGAGTGCACGGCAGGGTGCATGGCACAGTGCATGGCATGGGGCACGGTATGGGGCATGGCAGGGTGCACAGGGTGAGTGCAAGCTGCAGTGCATGGTGCTGGCACACGGTGGGGTGCATGGCACGGTGCATGGCACAGAGCATGGCAGGGTGCACAGGGCGAGTGCATGGTGCTGGCACATGGTGGGGTGCATGGCACGGTGCATGGCATGGTGCATGGCACAGGGCACGGCAGGGTGCGCAGGGCGAGTGCATGGTGCAGTGCACGGTGCCGGCACATGGTGGGGTGCATGGCACGGTGCATGGCATAGTGCATGGCATGGGGCATGGCAGGGTGCACAGGGTGAATGCATGGTGCAGTGCACGGTGCTGGCACATGGTGGGGTGCATAGCACGGTGCATGGCATAGTGCATGACATGGGGCATGGCAGGGTGCACAGGGTGAGTGCCGGCACACGGTGGGGTGCGTGGCACGGTGCATGGCACAGAGCATGGCACCGTGCATGGCATGGTGCATGGCACAGGGCATGGCAGGGTGCACAGGGTGAGTGCAGGGTGCAGTGCACAGTGCCGGCACACGGTGGGGTGCGTGGCACGGTGCATGGCATGGGGCATGGCAGGGTGCACAGGGCGAGTGCATGGTGCTGGCACACGGTGGGGTGCATGGCACGGTGCATGGCATGGTGCATGGCATGGGGCATGGCAGGGTGCACAGGGTGAGTGCATGGTGCAGTGCACGGTGCCGGCACACGGTGGGGTGCATGGCACGGTGCATGGCATAGTGCATGGCATGGGGCATGGCAGGGTGCACAGGGTGAATGCATGGTGTAGTGCATGGTGCTGGCACATGGTGGGGTGCATAGCACGGTGCATGGCACGGTGCACGGCAGAGTTCCCGGCACGCAGCGGGGCGCCCGTTGCGCCCGCGGGCGCTACTCACGTGGAAGGGGATGAGCGCCAGCATGGTGCCCACGGGGAAGCGGTCGAAATCCAGGGTGCCACTTACGGGCTCCAGCTGCCCGTGCTCCTGCGTGAGCCCCACCAGCCTGCGCAGGGCACCCGTGAGCACCCACCCCGTGTCCCCGTCCCCGTCCCTGTCCCCGCCGGCGCTCACCGCAGCTCGGGGTGCCCCTCGACGGCGGCGCAGCCCGCGGGGCCCTGGCGCTGCCCGTGCAGGCTCAGCGCCGCCCAGCCGCAGTCCACCAGGAGCTGGTTGCGCCGCGGGTAGTGGCCCAGGACGCGCGTGAG
The DNA here is from genome assembly GCF_059628265.1 of Tinamus guttatus. NCBI lineage: Eukaryota > Metazoa > Chordata > Aves > Tinamiformes > Tinamidae > Tinamus > Tinamus guttatus. The sequence goes on from NW_028289024.1 coordinate 147,218, forward strand.
CACGCGCAGCGCCACGTCCTGCGGCCCGCAGCTGCCCAGCTGCATCTGCTGCAGGTCTGCGCGGGGACACGGGGACACGGCTCGAGCGCGGCCGCGGGGACGCCCGTGTCCCCCCGCCGCGCCGCTCACCGTAGAAGAGGTAGTTTCCCGGGTGCAGCTCGGTGAGGCCGCCCATCTCCGGCACCGGGTGGCTGCAGGACGGCGTGGAGCCGATGCTGGCCTGGGGACAGGGCACGCCGGCCCGGCGCAGCCTGCGGGGACATGGGACACCCCGACCCGGCCCCAGGTGTCCGCCCGGGAGCTGCTCCGCACCGCGGGGACGGGGCCCCCAGAACGGGGCGCGGGAACCGCTGGGATTCCGGGGGAATCTCTGGGGTTCCGGGTGCGGGGTCTCTGGGATTTGGGGTATGGGGATTTCTGGGATTTGGGGTGCAGGAATCTCTGGGAGCTGGGGAGAAGGAACTGCTGGAATTTCTCTAATGAGAATCAAGGGGATTTGAGGTGTGGGAATTGCTGGGATTCAGGAAATGGGAACTGCTGGGATTTGGGGCGCAGGTTTTCCCTGCTGCTTTTCAGGGAATGGGAATCACTGTTTTTCAGGGTGCAGGAACTGCTGGGATTCAGGGAATGGAAACCACTGGGATTTGGGACTTTGGAATCTCTGGGCTTTGAGTGCAGCTACTGCTGGATTTTGGACTGTGGGAATCTCCAGGATTCAGGACGCAGAAATCTCTGAGATTTGGGGAGCAGGAGCCGCTGGAATTCAGGGTAGAATTCAGGAACTGCTGGTGTTTGGGCTATGAGAAACTCCAGGGCTGGGGGCATGGGATCTGCTGGGATTTGGGGTGCAGGAATGTTGGGGGGGGGGGGTTCAAAATTTGGGAATCTCTGTGACTTGGGGTGTGGAAAGTACGGGGATTCAGGACATGGGGATCTCCAGGTCTTGAGGTGCAGGAATCTCTGGGATTTGGGCTGCAGGAACTGCTGGGATTCAGGGCGGGGGAACTGCAGGGCTTGGGATTCTCTGGGATTGTGACACGGGAGGCTCTATATGGGAACAGATCCGATCCCACTGGCCCCTGGAATGCTGAGAGGGGAAACTGAGGCACGGCCGCCGGCCAGATGTGCCGGCAGAATGGAAAAGCAGGGGGAAGCGGGATGGGAAAAGGATTCGGGGGTGGGGTAGGGGAATATCCTGCTGTGCTTCCCAAGGTGGGGAATGCCGGCGCCGCCGGGATTTGCATTTATGGCCTGCGAAATGGGCGCACTTCAAGGGCTGCCGGAATGGGATTGGTGCCCGGCGGGGATGCAGATGGGGATGAGGAAGGGGGTGGGATGAGCCCTGCGTGAGTCTGTCCAACACCGGGATGGCCAAGCCGGGCAGCGAGCGGTGCCGAAAAGCAGAAATTCCCCCCAATTCTGCCCATTTCCCCCACGCGGACCCCGCGGGGACACTCACGCGGCCACGAAGTCGAGCACGGCGGCGGCGGTGGCGCGGGCCACGGCCTGCACCGCGGGCACGCCGGAGCACTGGTACGTGTCCCCGCAGTGCGCGTAGACGCCGACCAGGGCCACCTCGCGCGGCGCCTCCTGCGCGATGGCCCGCGCCAGCGCCAGGGCACCCGGGTCCGTGGGGCACACACCGACTGCGTGGGGAAGGAAGGGGCCCCGTGTGGGACACCGGGACCCTGTGGAGTGTCCTTGTGGCAAGGGGGGACATATGGCATGTGGCGGTTGCAAATGCCCCATGTTGGATGAGATGTTGGGGCTGGAGGCCATGGAGTGTCTACTCGGTAGAGCATTCTCACATTAGAGGGGTGAAATATGGGGCTTGGGGGGTCTCAAATGCCCCATATTGGATGAGATGTTGGGGCTGGAGGCTGTGGAGCGTCTTATGTAGCATCCTGACATCAGAGGGGTGAAATACGAGGTTTGGGAGTCTCAAATGCCTCATATTGGATGAGATGTTGGGGCTGGAGGTAATGGAGTGTCTACTCTATGGAGCATTCTCACATCAGAGGGGTGAAATATGGGGCTTGGGGGTCTCAAACGCCCCATATTGGATGAGATGTTGGGGCTGGAGGCCATGGAGCATCTACTCTATGGAGCATCTTTGCATTGGAGGGGTTAAATATGGGGTTTGGAGGGCTGGAATAACCCATGGATGCTGGGGCTGTGGGGGCTTCAGGAATGCGGGCACATGGGGCTTCTTCCCCTTATGGCACATCCTGGAAGGGAGGTTGGATGAAAAATGGGGTTCGAGGTCTTGATTGCCCCACATTGGCTGAGATGTCGGGATTGGAAACCACAGGATACCTTCCCTATGGAGTAGCCTTGCATCAGAGAGGTGAAATATAGGGTTTGGGGGTCTCAAATGCCCTGTGATGATTATTGAGATATTGGGGTAGGAGACCATGGAACAGCTTCTCTATGGAGCATCCTTGCTTTGGAGGGGTGAAGTGTGGGGTTTGGGGGACACAAATGCCCATGTTGGCTGAGGTGCTGGGGTTGGAGGCCATGGAGCAGCTACTCTATGGAACATCTCTGCAGCAAGGGGGAGAAATTCGGGGCTCAGGGGGTCTCAATTGCCCACGTTGGCTGAGGTGTTGGGGTTGGAGACCATGGGACACCTTCCCTATGGAGCATCCTCACATCAGAAGAGTAAAATGAGTCTGGGGGTCTTGAATGTCCCGTGTTGCTTGAGATGTTGGGGTTGGAAGCCCTGGGGCACCTTCCCTATGGAGTGTTTTTGCTTTGGAGGAGTGAAATATGGGATTTAGGAGGCTAGAACAACCATGGAAGTGGAGATGCAGGGGCCATGGACTTTAGGGAGGTGGGCCTTGTGAGGCATCTCTCCCTTATGGAGCATCCTGGCAGGGAGAGAAAGTTAGAATATGGGGTTTGGTGTCCTGAAAGCCTCATATCGGTTGAGATGTTGGGGTTGGAGTCCATGGGGCACCTACGCCACAGAGCATCCTTACGTTGGAGGGGTGAAATATGGGACTTTTGTGTCTTGAATGCTCCATGTTGGCCGAGATGTTGGGGTTGGAGGCCATGGGGCAACTACTCCATGGCGCATCCTTACATTGGAGGGGTGAAATATGGGACTTTGGTGTCTCGAATGCCCCACATTGGCCGAGATGTTGGGGTTGGAGGCCACAGGACACCTACTCCATGGAGCATCCTTACATTGGAGGGGTGAAACATGAGACTTTGGTGTCTCGAATGCTCCACGTTGGCCAAGATGTTGGGGTTGGAGGCCATGGGGCAGCTACTCCATGGAGCATCCTTACATTGGAGGGGTGAAATATGAGACTTTGGTGTCTCGAATGCTCCACATTGGCTGAGATGTTGGGGTTGGAAGCCATAGGGCACCTACTCCACGGAGCATCCTTACATTGGAGGGGTGAAATATGGGACTTTGGTGTCTCGAATGCCCCACATTGGCCGAGATGTTGGGGTTGGAGGCCACAGGACACCTACTCCATGGAGCATCCTTACATTGGAGGGGTGAAACATGGGACTTTGGTGTCTCGAATGCTCCACATTGGCCAAGATGTTGGGGTTGGAGGCCATGGGGCACCTCCTCTACGGAGCATCCTCACATCATCGGGATGAAATAGGGCGCTTGGGGGTGCCCTCCCGCCCCCCGCGATGCCCCGGGCGCCCTCCTACCTCTCCCGTTGCCGCAGTCGAGCTTGAGCCAGACGAGCCAGCGCTTGCCGGCGCGGAGCGGGCGCCCGCGCAGCAGGGCCAGCCCCGCGGCGCTGTCGAGCAGCACCTGGAAGGCGTCGAGGCGCTCGGCCAGCGCGGCGCACTCGGCCAGGCGCGCGCCGGCCACCGGGTACGCGTAGAGGATGTCGTCGAAGCCGCCGTCGGCGAAGAAGCGCGCCTCGGCCAGCGTGGACACGGCGATGCCGCGGCGCGAGCCGCCCGTGGCCAGCGCGGCGCCCTCCCTTGGGGGGACGCGCGGGGTGAGCGGGCGCCGCGGGGGCGCCGGGGGACGCCGCGCGAGGCGCTCGGGCACTCACAGCGTCTTGTGGGTCTTGACGTGCGGGCGCAGGCGGACGCCGAGCGCGCGGCAGCGCTGCAGCATGCGCTCGGCGTTGCGGCGCGCCGTGTCCTCCGCCACGGCCAGCGCCGGCGTGGGCAGCTCCTCGAGGCGCCGGCCCAGCCACGGGCTGCCCTGCTGCGGGGAGAGGGGTGGTGGATGGAGCGGGGGTGCTGCGCGCTGCAGCTGGTGCTGCTCCGTGCTGTGCCTGCTCCCTGGCGTGCAACTAGGGATGCAGCTGGTGATGTGGTCGGTGATGCAGCCAGCGGTGTTCCCAGGGATGCACCCAGCGATGCACCCAGTGATGCACCCAGCGATGCACCTGGTGATGCACCCATTGATGCACCCAGCGATGCACCTGGTGACGCAGCCAGCGGTGTTCCCAGTGATGCACCCAGCGATGCACCCAGCGATGCACCCGGCAATGCACCTGGTGATGCACCCAGCGATGCATCTGGTGATGCAGCCAGTGGTGTTCAGTAATGCACCCAGCAATGCACCCAGTGATGCACCCAGCAATGCACCCGGTGATGCACCCAGTGATGCAGCTAGAGATGCACTCAGCAACGCATCCAGCAATGCACCTGGTGTTGCATCCAGAGATGCACCTAGCGATGCATTAAGCGATGCAGCCAACGATGCACCCGGTGATGCACTCAGCAATGCACCCAGTGATCCAGTAATACACTCAGCGATGCACCCAGTGATGCAACCAGCAATGCACCTGGTAACGCACTCAGCAATGCACCCAGAGATGCATCCAGTGATGCTCCCAGTGATGCAGCTAGAGATGCAGTCAGCAATGCACCCAGCAGTGCACCTGGTGATGCATCCAGAGATGCACCTAGCGATGCATTAAGTGATGCAGCTGACGATGCACCTGGTGATGCACTCAGCAATGCACCCGGTGATGCAACCAGCAATGCACCTGGTAATGCACTCAGCGATGCACCCAGAGATGCATGCAGTGATGCACTCAGCAATGCACTCAGTGATGCACCCAGAGATGCTCCCAGAGATGCATGCAGTGATGCACCCTGCACCCAGCCCTTTCCCGAGCCTGGAATGCACCTTGGCACACACAGCAGTGCCCCAGCAACGCACCCTGCACCCAGCCCCGCTCCCTGCACCGTGTCCTGCACTCTGCTCCCAGCCCTATTCCCTGCTCCCAGCCCTATTCCCTGCTCCCAGCTCTCTATCCAGACCTTTTCCCAGCCCTGCATCTTGCATCCAGCCCTGCTCCTAGCTCCCAGCTCTGCTCCCATTTCCTAGACTTGTTCCCTGCTTCCACGCACGTCCTGTGCTCCCAATCTTGATCCATTCTCACAGTTCTCCATACAGACCTCGTCTCTGCTCCCAACTCTGTTCCGTTCTCCCAGATCTCCATGCAGACCTCCTCCCAGTCCTGTACTGTATTCCCAGCCTTGTACCCTGCTCCCAGCCCTCCATCCAGACCTGTTCCCTGCTCCCAGCCCTTCTCCTAGCCTGGGGAGCCTTCTCCATTCCCTGTTCCCAGCCTTATTCCTTGCTCCCAGCCCTTCATCCAGACCTATTCCCTGTTCTCAGCCCTACTTCCAACTCCCAACGCTGCTCCTAGCCTCATTCATTGCTTCCGGCCCTCCATCCAGAACTGTTCCCTGTTCCCAGCCCTACTCCAAGCTCCCAGTCATTCTCCTAGCCTCATTCCCTGTTCCCAGCCCTCCATCCAGACCTGTTCCCTGCTCCCAGCTCCCAGCCCTGTTCCCAGCCCCATGCCCTCCATCCAGACCTGTTCCCTGTTCCCAGCCCTGCTCCCAGTCCCATTCCCGGCTCCCAGCCTCATTCCCTGCTCCCGGCCCTCTATCCAGCCCCATTCCCGGCTCCAAGCCGGCACAGGCTGGCTCACACGTGCCTCAGTTTCCCCGCCGCGTCCCTCCGCACTTGCCGCCGCTCCTGGTGCCGGTGGGACCCCCGGCCCCGCGCCGCCGTCTCCCTCCATCCGTCTGTCCATCCGCGTGTCCGTCCGTCCGTCCGCCCGTCCCAACCTGCCCGTGGCCGGCGCCACGTGACGCCCCGGGCACCCGGGTACAGAGGGCACCGGCGGCCGCGGGGCCCCGCGCGGGCGGCCGGGCCAGGGGAGGACACGGGAGGCTGCCAGCGCTGAGACCCGCCGCGCTCGTGACACCGCCTGCCAAGAGCCGCGTTCCCGCCGGCTCCGCTCCGCACACGTGGGCGCGCGGCTGCCAAGGGCTGAGCCCCCCCGCGCTCGTGACACGTGGGGCCGCCGCTGCCAGCGTCCCGTCCCCCCCCTGCCCCGTGTCCGCGACACGTGGGGCCGCCCCTGCCAAGCGCTGAGGCCCGGCCCGCTCGCGACACGTGGGGCCGCGGCTGCCCAGAGCGGAGCCGCCCGCCCCGCGCTCGTGACACGGGGGTAACCGGCTGCTGAGACCTCCCCGCGCTCGTGACATGTGTGCGCGCGGCTGCCAAGAGCCGCCTCCCCCGGGCCGTGCTCAAGACATGCGGGGCCAGGGCTGCCGAGAGCTGAGGCCCAGCCCGCTCGTGACATGTGGGGCCGGGGCTGCTGAGACCCCCCTGTGCTCATGACACATGGGAATGGGGCTGCTGAGACCCCCCGTGCTCGTGACACATGGGAATGGGGCTGCTGAGACCCCCCATGCTTGTGACATGTGGGAAAGGGCTGCTGAGACCCCCCATGCTCATGACACATGGGAATTGGGATTTTGAGACCCCCCGTGCTCATGACATGTGGGAAAGGACTGCTGAGGCCCCCTGTGCTCGTGACACCTGGGTATGGGGCTGCTGAGACCCTCCTGTGCTCGTGACATGTGCGAAGGGGCTGCTGAGACCCCTTCTGCTCGTGACGCATGGGAATTGGGGTGCTGAGAACTCCTGTGCCCGTGACATGTGGGAATTGGGCTGCTAAAGGCCCCCGTGCTCGTGACACCTGGTTATGGGGCTGCTGAGACCCCCCTGTTCTCGTGACATGTGGGAATTGAGCTGCTGAGAGCCCCTGTACTCGTGACACCTGGGTATGGGGCTGCTGAGACCCTCCTATGCTCGTGACATGTGCGAAGGGGGTGCTGAGACCCCCCCGTGCTCGTGACGTGGAAAGGCGCTGCAGAGAGCTGAGGCCTGCCCTGCTCGTGACACAGATGAGCACCCCCACGCTGGTGGTGTGCGGCGATGGGATAACGGCTGCCGAGACCCCCCCACGCTGGGGCCACGCAGGGATGCCCAGGGCTGAGTCCCACCCCGCTCGTGACACGTGTGCCCAGACACATAACTATATATATATATATATATATTTCTTTCTGTAAAAGAGCTATAAACGGATAGAAAAACCAGTGTGCGGGGCGGGAAGGGGCCGGCCGGCTCCCGGCCCGCCGGCGCGGCGCTCCCGGGACGCCCCTTCCGCGGCTCCGGGGCGCCGTAGTGCAAGAGGGGGCGGCCGCGCGGCCCCCGGCGCGGCGGGCGCCACGTGCGGGCGCTACGTGCGGGCGCCCTCGCCGCCGTTGTACTCGGTCTCGCCCGCCGACACCTGCGAGATGCGGCGCGTGGAGCGCCACAGGCGCCGCGAGAACTGGCCCGTCCGCACCTGCGGCGGGAGGGAGGGAGTCAGCGCCCGCGCGGCCCCCGCTGGCCCCGGCCCCGGCCCCGTCTGCACCCCCCGATCTGAAGTGGCAGCCCCAGCCCTCTCCCTGTCTGCGTCTGCCTCTTCTTTCCCTCTCCATCCTCTTCCTCATCCCCTTCCCCATCTCCATTCTCTTCCTTTTCCCACCCCCCATCTTCATCCTCTTCCCCCTTCCCCATCTCCATTCTCTTTCCCCTTCCCCTTCCCCATCTCCATTCTCTTTCCCCTTCCCTTCCCCATCTCCATTCTCTTTCCCCTTCCCCTTCCCCATCTCCATTCTCTTTCCCCTTCCCCTTCCCCATCTGCATTCTCTTTCCCTTCCCCATCTGCATTCTCTTTCCCCTTCCCCATCTGCATTCTCTTTCCCCTTCCCCTTCCCCATCTGCATTCTCTTTCCCCTTCCCCTTCCCCATCTCCATTCTCTTTCCCCTTCCCCTTCCCCATCTCCATTCTCTTTCCCCTTCCCCTTCCCCATCTCCATTCTCTTTCCCCTTCCCCTTCCCCATCTCCATCTTCTTCCCCTTCCCCATCTCCATCCTCTTCCCCTTCCCCATCTCCATCCTCTTCCCCTTTCCCATCTCCATCCTCTTCCCCTTTCCCATCTCCATCCTCTTCCCCTTCCCCATCTCCATCCTCTTCCCCTTCCCCATCCTCTTCCCCTTCCCCATCTCCACCCTCTTCCTCCTTCCCTTCCCCATCTCCATCCTCTTCCCCTTCCCCATCTCCACCCTCTTCCTCCTTCCCTTCCCCATCTCCATCCTCTTCCCCTTTCCCATCTCCATCCTCTTCCCCTTTCCCATCTCCATCCTCTTCCCCTTTCCCATCTCCATCCTCTTCCCCTTTCCCATCTCCATCCTCTTCCCCTTTCCCATCTCCATCCTCTTCCCCTTCCCCATCTCCATCCTCTTCCCCTTCCCCATCCTCTTCCCCTTCCCCATCTCCACCCTCTTCCTCCTTCCCTTCCCCATCTCCATCCTCTTCCCCTTCCCCATCTCCATCCTCTTCCCCTTCCCCATCCTCTTCCCCTTCCCCATCCTCTTCCCCTTCCCCATCTCCACCCTCTTCCTCCTTCCCTTCCCCATCTCCATCCTCTTCCCCTTCCCCATCTCCATCCTCTTCCTCCTTCCCCATCTCCATCCTCTTCCCCTTCCCCATCCTCTTCCCCTTCCCCATCTCCACCCTCTTCCTCCTTCCCTTCCCCATCTCCATCCTCTTCCCCTTCCCCATCTCCATCCTCTTCCCCTTCCCCATCTCCATCCTCTTCCCCTTCCCCATCCTCTTCCCCTTCCCCATCTCCACCCTCTTCCTCCTTCCCTTCCCCATCTCCATCCTCTTCCCCTTCCCCATCTCCATCCTCTTCCCCTTCCCCATCTCCATCCTCTTCCCCTTCCCCATCCTCTTCCCCTTCCCCATCTCCACCCTCTTCCTCCTTCCCTTCCCCATCTCCATCCTCTTCCCCTTCCCCATCTCCATCCTCTTCCTCCTTCCCCATCTCCATCCTCTTTTCCCTCCCCTTCTGCCTCTCCATCCCCCTTCCCCACCCCATTCCCATGCCCATCCCCTTCCCTCTCCCCATCCCCATCCCCTTCCCCAAGCGCCTTCCCTTCTCTGCTCCCTTTCCACCCGTTTCCCCATCCTCATCCCCTCCCTGTCCCCTTCTGCATTTCCATCCCCATCTCAACAGCCACCCCTTTCCCCATCCCCATCACATCCCCCTCCTCTTCCTCATCCCATCCTCATCTCCAGCCCTTCGGTCTCCTCATCCTCCCCCCTAGTCCCATCCCATCCCCACCTGTTCCCAATCCCCATCCCCTCATTCCATCCATTCCCCATCCCCTCTGGTGGGACCACGGACCAGCCACACGCACAGAGGACAGCGACACACGACAGTGGCCACCACCACCGTCCCCCGGTCCCGCAGGCACCCGGAGCGCCGGGGCCGCGGTTACCTCCGCGGGCTGTCCTGCCCCCACCACGATGAGCTTCCCATCCTCCAGCCCCACCAGGATGTGGCTCTTCTCCTTGGTGACGGACACGCTGTGCACGGGGACCCGCATGGGCACGGGTGGCACCGCCGCCCGGAGGCTGCAAGGGGGACAGGACGGGCACGTCGCACCGCTCCGACGTCGCCCGCGTGTTGCCCGCGGATGAGACCGGAGCCGGGGCCGGCTCGAGCTCCCACCTCTGCAGGTCGCGGATCTCCAGGCCGCACTGCATGGTCCCCAGCACCACGAAGTCCTCCGTGACGCACATGGCCGTGACCTGCTCGTCCAGCGGGACGGAGGAGAGGTGCTTCCCGTTGACCGAGTAGAGGTGCAGGGCGAACTTGTCCTGGAGGAAAAGGAAACGGGGATGGGGCACCAGTGGGGATGAGGACCAAGGAGCAACGTGCGGGATGGCAGCAGGAGAAACCCCAAGCAGGACCAAGGCGCGATGGAGAAGGAGGACAAGGCTGCCACGGAGGTGGCGTCTGGCTGCAGCTTGGGAAGGAACTGGGGACACAACGCTGCCCTCTTTGGGGACAGGCCTTCCCCAGAGCGTGGTGACAACGGGCGCCTTTGGGGCAGAGGTTTTCCCTGGTCGAGGAGGACTCACCTTGAGGGAGGAGCGCTCGCCCACGGCGCTCTGGGCCACGATCTGGCCCTCCAGCCCCACGGCCAGGCTGGAGATGGTGACGGGCAGTGAGGTCTCGCTGGGCGGCCGCAGCGACTTCATGAAGAGGCCCCGGCGCACGGTGTGGATGATGATGGTGCCGTCCTGCCGAGGGGGACAACGTGGATCCGGCGCCTTCCCGGGGGAGGAAGAGCGGAGGAAGGAGCCGTGCTGCCCGCCCACAGCTCACCTTGGAGCCCGACACGGCCATGTCCAGCTCGGTGCTGATGGCCACGCACGTCACCTCGTCATCGTGGCCGTACAGGACCTGGACGGGTTTGGGAGCCAGGCCGCTGGAAAAGCCACCCTGGCCAAAGAGAGAAGACCTCAACAGTCTGTGTAAGGCACCGGAGCTGGCCAGGAGCCGCTTGGTGGCAGCAAGGGACCTTGAAGGGCTCTGGGGAGCAACCAGGTGAGGAGGAAGGAGAGGGGCCAGCGCAGGTACCTGCTGCAGGACCTGCCACACCATGCAGGTGGTGTCGCGGGAGCCAGAAATGAGGTAGATGCCGCACAGGTCGAGCGCCAGGCAGGTGACAACGTCTGCAGGGTCGGAGGGACCAAGGACGAGCCCTGAGCTCCATCCCAGCACGGCCGGGCACCTCGCGGGGTCTCCAGGACTGGAGAGGCCGCGGATGCGGCCCCGTCGCCCGCGCCGCCGTACCTATGTGCCGGGTGATGTGGCCAACCACCTTGCCCTTGGCCAGCGCGGTGACGCGGAGGCTGTTGTCCCAGTGGCCCCCGCTGAAGAGCAGCTTGCCGTCGGGGGACACGGCCAGCGTGCGGCACGACAGGTCCGCGCCGGGCGCGAAGGGGCCCTGCAGGAAGCGCTGGGTCCTGTGGGGAGGACAGCACCGGCGTCACCGCGGACCCGGGGCGCCCGCGGAGCCCGGCCGGAGTCACCCTGGGAAGGGATGAGGGGCCAACTCATCCCTTCGGTCAGGAGACAGGGAAATACAGTTCATTTAGGCAACAGGAGAGGACACATCGGATGCTGTTAGGGAAGCCTTGTACTCCATGTCTACCTTCCTTCAGTCCTTTATTCTCAATCACTCCCTCTGACCCCCAAATTAATTAACCCAGTTTTAGTGGCTGGAAAGGAGTGTGGAGGAACCAGCTCAAATACAGCCAGGAAGTTGGAGCTTTTCAAGCTTTTTAAAGGGATTTCAGTCCAAGCTTCCCTTCTAAGTACCTATCTGGACTAGCATGTTTTGCAAGGGTCTAAAATGATGTCCTTAACTTTTATAGGAGCTTTGCACAAAAAAAAAAAACCCACTTAGCTATCCAAGGAAACGGGCAAGAGAAAAAAAAACGCTCTAATTGAGATTGTTGGGCATCTGGGTGCTGGTGCTTGCTCCAGTGCCCACGCCGGGCACGCGTTGGACTCACTTGGTGTTGGAGACGGTGGGGTCTTTGGTGAAGCTGAAGTAGTTGGAGATGTTCTTGTCGTAGGGCAGCCAGTTGTGGGTCCCCAGCAAGCCGTTGGCGCTCACGGTGACCTGGGCAGAGGTGGAGATGGCACTTGTGTGGGATGGGGCTCCTGGCGCACCCGGGAGCGGGATCCGCAGCTCGGGCTGAGCCCCGCACTCACCAGGACGTCGGGGGATCCCTGAGTGATGAAAGAATGGGCCTGGTTCTTGGGGACCACGGCTTGCACCAAGGCCACTCCATCGCTGATGCCCTGCGGAGCAACCACAGCCGGTGGGTGCCCTCCTCGCTGCCTGCCCCCCAGCTCCCTCTTGCCACCCCACATTTCCCGGCACGGCCCTCACCTCCACAAAGAAGGACTTGAGCTGGTCGAGGTTCTCAAAGACGTTGGGCGAGTGGGTGTCGAGGCGGGCCAGGCGGCGGGCGGCGTTTTCGGCGGAGAGGCGCGCGGGATGGGGCTCCTGCCGGGCAGGAGGGCGCAGGGCCGTGAGGACCAGGGCATCCCGTGGCTCGGGATGGCCATCCGGATGCCCATCCTCCCCAGTGCTACCTTGAGCAGCTGGCAAGGCGTCTGCCCGAAGTTGCTGATGATGCCCTCCAGAGCCTTCCTCTGCGTCTCGTCGGCGATGGCGTCCAGGTCCACAGCCCCTGGGGATGGGGACGAGGATGAGGACGGGGATGGGGACACTGGTACGCGCGTGCCCGTGCCCTCCTCAGCCCTGCAACTCACCCTCGTAGGTGCAGTAGTAGAAGACGTTGAGGGCCTCCACGGCGGCCGGGCCCCGCTGCTTGTAGCCGAAGATGAGGTCGATCCACTCGTGCAGGTGGGCCGAGACGTACTCCGACTCCTGTGCAGAGACACGGCATCAAAGAGGGCTGTGCTGTCCCCCCTGCCCCAAATCCCAACGGATTCGGGAGGCCAGGGGGTGCTGGGAGGGGGCCGTCTCACCAGGGCTTTCCGGTGCTGGTAGATGAAGTCCTCTCGGGAGCGGGCCCAGCGCGGGAGCACCACGTCGCTCACCTTGTCGTTGGACATCTGCAGGCAGCCCAGGTCGAAGGCTGCAGGAAGAACCGACAGTGGTTGGAAAGGTTGGAAACCCGTGGTGATGGCACGGAGACGTCCTGCACGGGTCCCGGGGCCACCTCGCACCGTTCTGGTTCTCCAGGAACTCGGGGAAGTAGAAGAACTCAGGGATGAGCTCCTTGACGTCCACGGGGTTCTCCATGCGCGCTTGCCACGCCGCCGGCACCGAGTGGAACTGGCGGTCCGAGCAGTCGAACCTGGCGGCACGGGGAGGCCGTGGGCACCGGCGGGTCCCCGCGAGGCGCCCCGGGGCTCGCGGGGCCGCGCGGCGCTCACCGGCCGCTCTGCAGCTGGATGTGCAGCGTGGTGAAGGGCTCGGTGCGGATCAGGTAGTGCATGACGCCGGCGGCGTTGGAGTAGTGGGTGCCGTAGTGGAACTTGTCGATCATGCCCGTGGGGTCCTCGAAGCTCTCGTACCTGGGGGGCGATGCAAAGGGTCGAGCGGGGGCCGCGATGGGTGCCCCAAGCCTTCCCTCCTCCTCCGGTGGCGCTCACTTCTCCTTCACGTCCTTGGCGTGCCGCTCGTTGGCCACCCCAATGGGCTTGGACAGGTCTCGAAACACGTCCGGGTTGCTGAGGTCCAGCGTTTCCGAGACGTAGTCACGCAGGATCCAGGGGAACTGGAGAGCAGAGGGAATGTGGGTGACCATCCCGGCGAGCGCAGGGGGACCGGTGGTGGCCGAGGGTCCTTACCACGGGGTACTGCGAGAGGTCGTTGTACGTGCGCCCCGCGATGGTGTTCAGCTGCATGAGGTACTCGAAGTTGGAGATCTCCCGTAGAACCCATTTCTGGATCAAAAAGAGCAGGGCTGAGAGGCAAGGCGGGCATGGGAACCCCTGCGTTGCCCCGTGGGGACACCACATCCCACACTGTCCCCAGCCTCGCGCTGTGGGGCACAGGGCCACCCCTCCTCTTTGCACTGCTGCCGTTGTGGGGACACGGAGGTGATGCCGGTACCTGTGTGAGCCCCGAGGCCTTGAGCAGCTCCTGGGGCGAGCGGCTGCTGGAGTAGATGTGGTTGGGCGGGCGCAGGCCCAGGATGCTGGAGTACACCTTGTTCCTCACCTGGGGACGGAGGCGAGAGCGGGCAACGCTGCCGGTGCCGCGTCCCGCCGAGAGCCCGGCTCTCGCCGGGGTGGCCCTGGCGGCGCCCTCACCTTTTTCTTGAAGTTGACGAAGTAGTTGGCCTGGTCGATGAAGAAGAACTCGAGGGCCGAGCGGCGCAGGTTGTAGCGGCGCAGGTGGAGCTCGCGGAGGTGCGACAAGGGCCGCTTGAAGTCGTAGCCGATCCCTGCCCGGGGGAGAAGCACAAAACCACCCCGGGTTCACCACGCACCCCGTGTGCCCGGATGGGACAGGGCATGGAGACGTGGGGCCACCCAGGAGCTGGGACTTCACCCCATGGACTGACTCGGGAGCTAGGACAAGCCTGCTCCAAGCAGAGCCACCTCAAACAGGCCACCACCGCATGGAGATTGGGGATGGGGGGCTTCACTGCCTTGCTGGAGGAATCCGCACCCATCCCCATGTGTCCCGACATTTCTGGGAGCAGCTGGTGGAGATTTGGACTCTTGTGACCCGGCCCCGGTACCTTCCTCTGTCTCCTCCTTCTCGCTGCTGCCGTCGTAGAAGTAGATGTGTTGAGTGGTGACCTCCAAGCGGCCAGTGATGACGGCCACCGTCGTGATGAGCTCGCAGTCCTCCGAGATCACCAGCTTCTCCCGCTGGCTCTGCTCCTTGGGCTCGCTCCTGGGTGACATGGGGTGACCACAGGGGTGACCACAGGTGACCAAAGGCGGGTCCCAACCATGACCCACCAGCACCCCGAAGCTCCAGGAGGTCAGAGGTAAAGGACGTGACCATCCCCGAGATGATGACACGGTCCAAAAACCACGTTCCAAAAACTGCAGCAGGGGACAGAGACACTCACTGGCTTTCCAGGACGGGGAGATCCTCTTCGGCCAGCTGGTCGTCCTTCAGCTCGCTCACCTTGGCCTCCTTGGCCACGGCGAGCGGGAGGGACTCGGCGGGGTTGTGGAGGTGATCGGCTCCTGCAACGAGCTGAGCTCAGCCCCATGCTGGCCACATCGCCGTCCCCCACGAGGCCCTGTCCCCACGTGCCTCCCTCACCCAGGTTGTCCCGTAGGGCGCTGGCCTCCAGGTGCTGGTCAAAACTGAGGTTGGGCACCAGCTTCAGCCGCATGCGCGAGTAGGTCTCGGCGCTGGAGAGCTTCCAGCGGGTCTCCGGTGGGTTCCTGCGGGAGCAGAGCGGGATGAGCCGGGACAGCGCGCGGGGATGGCGCGTGGGGACGGCGGGCGCTCACCGGTCGGCCCACGCCGAGCGCGGCGAGGCCAGCAGGCGCCGCAGGCTGCGCCACTGCTTGAGCACGGTGCTGTGGTGGTTGGCGGCCTGCTTGAGGACGTTGGCGTGACGGGTGTTCTCGGCCTTGGCGCGCTTGGCCGACGGCTCCAGGACCAGCTCCTGCGGAGGGAGCGGCGAGGGTGAGACGCGCGGGGCCGGGCCAGCCGTGAGCGCGGCGCCGGGTCGCCCGCGGCACCTGGAAGAGCTGCCGGCTCGCCGTCCTGTCGCGCTCGCGCCGCTGCGCGCTACTCATCATGGCGTCGTAGCAGGCGTTCCAGAAGTTGGACATGTGGTCGTGGCTCTTGGCGAACGTGTCCATCTCGAACTGGGCCATGGTGGGCTGCACCTGCGGGGCGAGCGGGGACGGAAGCGGAGGTGCCCCCGGGGCGTTCAGCGAGGCGCCCGTGACACCCCTTCCCCAGCGTCCCCGGGGCACCCACGTGCTTCTCGATGAAGCCCCTCCACTCGGCGGTCGCGCAGAAGAGCTGGAAGTCCTCGTAGAAAGTGGGGCTGCCGTTGGTGGGGGGCAGCGAGGGCAAGAAGTGCTGCAGCTGCAGGCTCTCGTAGCACTGGTCCATGAGCGTGCGGATGATGGGCACCAGCCAGGAGAAGACCTCCGACTTGGCGTCCAGCGAGCGCCGCAGCGGGGTCTCCAGCTTGCCCAGGAGGTAGCAGGCCACGTCCTTGCGGGGCGCCGAGGCCGTCTGCAGCAGGCTGTGCAGCTTCACGTAGGCCAGCGAGTGCAGCTGGGCAGGGGACACGAGCCAGGTGTCAGCACGGGACCGCCAATGCCACCCGGTGTCCCCGCTGCGTCCCTGCGCGGCGCACCTGAGGGTCCTGCAGCATGATGTAGCCCACGAGGATGCGCAGGCCCGTCTGGGCCATCTCCTTGAGGTCGGAGGTGCCGTTGGCCAGGTGGTACCACACACCCAGCTTGTCCAGCAGGCTGCTCACCCCCTCGTAGATCTGGAGGGGACACAGGGACGGGCAGGATGAGTCCCTGGCCACCCCAGGTAGGTGCGGGCCTCTCCCAATCGCCCACTGGCCTCCTCCAGCAGCCGGGAGCCCTGTTTTGCTTGGAGCAGGTTAGGGTTAGGATTTAGGGTTAGGGTTCAGGTTAGGAGTTAAAATTTGTGTTGGGGTTAGGGCTTAGGGTTTAGAGTTAGACCTCAGGGTTGGGGTTAGGGTTTAGATTTAGGTTTAAGAGGTAGGATTTAGGATTAGCTTGGGTTTAGGGTCTGGAGTTCAGGAGTAGGAATAGGGTTTAGAGTTGGGGTTTAGGTTAGGGCTTAACATTATGGGTTTAGGGTTACGTTTAGGGTTAGGCTTAGAGTTCTGGGTTATGGTCAGAGATAGGACCACGTCCTGGGCTGGGTCACCTTCTCGCTCCACAGGGCCTGGTTGTTGTGTCCCTCGGAGAACAAGAAGTCCTGGAGCAGCCGCAGCAGCTTGAGGGCGTTCTGGGTGAGGCTGGGCAGGGCGGCCGGCGACGATTCCTTCAGGTCCGTGAACGCCGACTCCAGCATCATCTCCAGGAGGCTGGGGGAGAATCATAGAATGCTTAAGGTTGGAAGGGACCTCTAGAGATCATCTAGTCCAACCCCCCTGCACACGCAGGGTCACCTAGAGCACGTGGCACAGGACTGCGTCCAAGCGGGTTTTGAAGATCTCCAGAGAAGGAGACTCCACAACCTCTCTGGGCAGCCTGTTCCAGTGCTCTGGCACCCTCACTGGCAAGAAATTTTTCCTTAAGTTCCTGTGGAACTTTTGGTGCTTCAGTTTGTGGCCATTTCCTCTAGTTCTGTCAGTGGCCACCAATGAAAAGAGGCCGGCCCCATCCTCCTCACTGCCTCCCTTGAGGTACTTCTAGACACTGCTCAGGTCCCCTCTCAGCCTTCTCTTCCCTAGGCTGAACAGGCCCAGCTCCCTCAGCCTCTCCTCACAGGGCAGATGTTCCAGGCCCCTGATCATCCTCGTAGCCCTGCGCTGGCCTCTCTCCAGCAGCTCCACATCCCTCTTGTCCTGTGGGGCCCAGAACTGGACACAATACTCCAGATGTGGCCTCACCAGGGCTGAGTAGAGGGGCAGGATCCCCTCCTTCGACCTGCTGGAGATGCTCTTCTTAATGCACCCCAGGATCCCATTGGCCTTCTTGGCCACGAGGCCACACTGCTGCCTCATGGTCACCTTGTCAGAGAGATGGAGGCCCACCACCATGGCCCAGGCCAAGGGGACTCTGTCTCCTTCCTCACCCCCATCCAGCTCTTCCTACAGGGAGCAGCATCGTCCCCCTGGCTGGTGGTGTGGGATGGCGCCTGGTGGCCGCTCACCTGCGCTTGATCTCGTCGGGGGGCCGCACCAGCTCGCAGGCTGTGCCCAGCTTGGTGAGCACCGAGAAGACCTGGCCGCGCTCCTTCCAGGCCGCGTCGTCCCAGCCCTCCACCCCGCGCCACGTCACCGAGAAGATGATGTTGGTCAGCAGGTTGCACAGCTCCTCCTCGGGCATTTGCTGACGGCAAAGAGAGAGTGAAGCCAAGGAGCCAAGACTGAGCTTGGCCGTTGACATGGTGGGGAGCAGATCTCCAGGTCCTGGTGGGACATTTTGGGCCGCCCCATGGGGGTGACTTACCTGGGGGTTGCTGGTGTTGGAGATGTTGTCACAAGGCAGTGTGTCCTGGTAGCTGCTTTCATCAAGGACATTGGAGAGACTCGAGCTCTTGCGAGCTCGCAGCCCCGGAAAGGGCTTGAAGGTCTCCAGAGGGGATGGGGTGCCGGGGCCGCTGGCCGGGGTCCGGTTCCCGCTCTCCGCCGTGGCAATGGAGCTGGTGCTGGCCAGGTCCAGCCCCAGGTCGAACGGAGAGGTGGAGAAGGGCGAGAGCGGCTGGTAGACGCCATCAAAGGGGAGGCTGTCCCCAGTGGGACCTTCCCCGTGGTCGCCGGGGTTGGAGGAAGAGCGGCTGGCCCGGTCTGAGGAGTCGAAGGACTTGAAGTTGTAGGAATGGAAGGACTTGGTGCGGCCGGTTGGGGAGATGGAGTGGTCAGAGAAGCCCTCCGAGAGCTCGTGGTCCGAGGCCTCGTAGCCCAGCGGCAGGAAGACATCCAGCTCCTGCAGGTCGGTGGGCGGCGGGCTGGCGTCTCCCGGCGCCTCCTTGCTGGCCTCCTTGCCGGGGCAGTCTGGATGCTGGAGGAGCTCGAGGCAGCCGCCGTTGCCCGAGATGCTGAGGCTGTGCTGGCGGGACTCGTAGGACTCCTTGACGTAGAGCTTGGTGAGCGTGTCCTGCCAGCCCGCCAGCTTCGCCAGCTGCTTCACCATGTCGTGCTGGGAGTAGATCAAGTGGAAGAGCTGCGAGAGAGAAAGCAGCCAACGTCACCGAGGCAGCCCCTTGGGGACAAGGGACCCTCTGAGGGATGGCAGGCGCCTGCCTGGCACCCATGGGCTCCGCTCACCTTACGGCAGATATCGAGCCGGACGGTCAGCTCGGCGCGGTGGGACAGGTAAACCACGGCCACCAGGTCCTTGTAGTTGGGGGGATCTGTGGGTGAGAATAGAGCGTGGTGGTGGGTCCTCCTGTCCTCCAAAAGCCACCACAAAGACCCGGCACCAGCCCTAAGATTGCCTGAGCATTTTCAGCAGCTGCAAGTGTGGACCCACAGCGACCACCCCACCATGGATGGTGCAGGGGGGCTAGAAACAGGGTGTTTGCTGCAGTATGTGGTACCTGCGCCAAGGACCTGCTCTGAGAGGCAGCGGAAGAGCAGCACGGAGCTGGGGACATCACTGAGGTAGGCGATGAGCCCCTGGTAGCCAATGTCCTTCAGCTTCAGGCGGTTCTTGCTGCGCTCGGGGACCTTCTCGTACTTGAGCATCTTGTAGAGGATCTGGAGAGGTGGAGAAGGGTGGAACAGTGTGAAATCCCACCGGCGTGGAGCCCCCAGCTGCCACGGAGGCCCCGGCTCACCTTGAAGACCCTTTCTCGCACTTCATCCGAGAACTTCTTCTGCACCAGCAGCGAGAAGAGGACCTCCACGTTGCCCGGCTCGAAGAGGAAGGCGAAGAGCTGCTCCTGGGCCGGCGACCCCTTCAGCAGGCTGTGGATCACCTCCAGGGCCCCGCACACCTGTGGGCAACGGGGCCGGCTGCACATCTCCTTCGCACACTGGGACAGCGGCCAGGGCATGACCACACGGTGCCAGCCTGGCATCTCGGCTGCTTTGGTCCAGACAGGCTCGAGCGCAGCTCACGCTGCTGTGGGGCTGGAGAGGTGGCTCTGGCCCAGCTGTGCAGTGAGCCCGTCGGTTCTCTGCCTGCCCTGCCGGTTGGGGTTTTAATCCCCTCCTGCCTGACCAAGAGAACCCACGGGCTTGGCGGGGTGCTGTACCTGCTGCTCGTCCTGCGCTGCGACCACGTAGCTCAGCAAGCTCTGCATCTCCTCCGCAGAGAAGCTCCTGCAGAAGAAGTCCTTCACCAGGCTGAAGAGGGACGTCTGCACCGTCTTGACGTTGTCGGACGCCGTGGGCTTCTCCTTGGGGGTGCTGGGGGCGAGACACGCTGGCGCTGGGCATGGGCACAGCCACCCACCCCTTCCTCAGGTCCCTCCTTCCAGGCTCTTGGGACTGTCACCTGGGGCCAGCAGGATCCCAAATCCCAAAACTATGATTTTTGGAGCAGATGGGTTGCTTGGCGTGTTAGGTGCTGAGCAGGAATTAGGGACGGGCTTGGCGCTACGGTGGGTTCAAGATCCTACACCTGCCTCTGCTGCCCCGTGGAGGCTGGAGAACCCAAAGCGCCCAACCCCTCGCTCACCCGTAGTATGTCCGGATGGAGTCCAGCACGTACTGCACGCCGTATTTCTTGCGGATGCGCTGCTTGTGGTCCTTGACGATGTTGGCCAGGTACTGGATGTGACCTGTGGAGCAGAGCCCATGCCACGGGTCGGGCGGGTGGCCCGGGGAAGCCAGTGGGTGCCCGCGGCAGCCTCTCACCTAAGCGCACGGCGAAGTCGCTGTTGCTCCAGATGCGGAAATCGAAGAGGAGGTGCTGGTAGAGCAGGTGGAGCAGGAGGCCGCTGCCCTCGGAGGCCACCTGCTCCATGAGCATCTGCGAGGCCATCAGCAGGCTCATGTCCAGCCGCGGGCTGGGGACCTGCGGGTGGAGAGGGAAGAGGCTGCAGCCCGGCCGCGGCGCCGCGGGGCATCGCGCCGCCCGGCCCCACGCACCTTCTGCAGCAGCGCCCCGATGATGGCCGGCCCGTGGCACTGCACCAGGCTCTCCTGGTTCACCGGGTGGTTCTGGATGAAGTTCTTCACCAGCAGCAGGAAGGCGGCCACGCTGTTCCTCTCCAGACGGCTCTCTGCAAGGCACAGCAGGAGGGAAAAATCCTGCAGGGAGCTGCAAAGGCAGCAGTGCTGAGCACGTCCTCGTGCAGCGCGTCCCCATGACCCCAGATGTTGTTCGGGATTTGGCTACATTTTACAAGGAACTGCACCTTCCATCCTCTCTTTCTGCTTCTTCACCTATTCATAGAATCCTAGAATGCTTAAGGTTGGCAGGGACCTCTCAAGGCCATCTAGTCCAACCCCTGCACACGCAGGGTCACCTAGAGCACGTGGCACAGGGCTGCGTCCAAGCGGGTTTGAAGATCTCCAGAGAAGGAGACTCCACAACCTCTCTGGGCAGCCTGTTCCAGTGCTCTGGCACCCTCACTGTCAAGAAATTTTTCCTTAAGTTCCTGTGGAACTTTTGGTGTTTCAGTTTGTGGCCATTACCTCTAGTTCTGTCGGTGGCCACCAGTGAAAAGAGGCCGGCCCATCCTCCTCACTGCCTCCCTTGAGGTACTTCTAGACACTGCTCAGTTCCCCTCTCAGCCTTCTCTTCTCCAGCTGAACAGGCCCAGCTCCCTCAGCCTCTCCTCATAGGGCAGATGTTCCAGGCCCCTCTAATTTGGCCAGAAACCCCCAAATTTCTCCTATGACAGCAAAGGTGCGCGCATGAGCCCAACCTTGCTAAAAGACACCAGAGACTCCACACACAGGTGAACAGGAGGAAAGCAGGCCCTGCTTGCTTGGGGCTAACTTGTGCAGGCCAACATGGGAGACGCTGGCAAGGGGCTCACCTGAGGACTTGCCCAGCGGGATGAGCAGGCCCTGGGCGCTCCTGCAGGACGTCAGCTCGGGACCCACCAGCTCGTTGGCCTCCGGCTCGTCCCCGGCCTCCTCCGGCTCGGCCGCCACTCGCTCGAGCAGCGGCAGCAGCACGCCCATGCCGCCCACGCAGTTCACCACGTCCTGCGGGAGGGAGGACGGCGACGGGCCCCGCTTGGCCTTCGGCCTCACGCCAGGAGGACGTTGCGCAGATGTCGGGAGATGAGGAGCCACCAAGCCCACCTTGGGTCCCGCAGCCAGCAAAGGCCCTGACCAACCTTCTGTGATGGACACGCAGCAGGTACCCCCAAACCACCCATTTCCCTGCCCATCTACAGCCCAGGAACCCTCCCCAAGATGCAGCTGGGGGAGCCCCCATCACACACGCAGCAGAGGTGGCCCCGGTGCTACCTTGACGTCCCAGTTGACCACGCGGTGCCCCGTGAGCCGCCCGTCGAAGCCGTGGTTGGGAGAGAGGTCCAGGCAGATGTTGTTCCTGCAGGCCTGCGAGAGGCCGGGGCCGCCCCGTGAGGGGACGCGCGGGGACGCCGGCCGGCGCCGCGGTCCCGCCGCGCGCGCCCCTCACCTGCGGCGTGTAGTAGAGCAGCAGCTTGCTGCCCAGCTCCCCCAGGTCACCCTCCAGCTTCAGCGGCGACGCCACGTTGGGTCCTGGTGGGGCAGGAGAGCATCCGTGGGGCGGCCCGGCGAGCCCCGGCGCTGCCACGGCCCGTCGCGCCCCACGTACCGGCGGCGAAGAGCGCCTTGACCTGCGCCTGCTGCAGGGCTTCGTAGAAGATGGCCACGGAGCCCAGGTGGCCCTCGAGGGACGTGGGGGTGCCCCACTCGGTGTCCTGGCTGCCGGCGGCCGCCGTGGCCACGACGCCCTCGGTGGGCGGCTGCACGGGCGTCCAGGCGCGGGCGCCCAGCGAGGCGGGGAAGGACTGCGAGCGGCAGAGCGCGGGGTGCGGCGCGAAGGGCAGCTCGGGCGCGTGGCACGGCGGCGGGCGCGTGTTGCTGCTGGTCGTTGTGGTGGTCCGGTGCCCCGCGGAGCCGATGCAGCACGAGGTGAAGGACTGTGCGAGGGGGAAGGTGACGCGAGTGGGGATGGCGGCGGCGGCGCGCGGCCAGGTCGCCCCGCGCGCCGCGCGCTCACCTCGTGCAGAGAGGGGAAGCGCAGCTGGGCCGTCTTGCGCAGGTGCCCGTCCGCGTAGATGTTGAGCACATTGTGGCCGAAGGGCCGGCGGCCAGCGACGTGCACCACGTCGACGCAGTGCTGCGGGCACGGGTGGACCGTGAGCTGGTGGATGCAGCTGCTGCGCCGCGCTCACCCAGGCTGAGTTGGGTTGGTTGGTTGGATGTTGGGGTGGTTGCTTGGATGTTGGGCTGGCTTGGTTGGAGGTTGGGGTGCTTGGAGTTTGGGTTGGTTGCATGTTGGGGTGGTTGGATGGATGTCGGGGCGCTTGGAGGTTGGGTTGGATGGATGTTGGGGCGCTTGGAGGTTGGGTTGGTTGGATGGATGTCGGGGTGGTTGCAGGTTGGGTTGGTTGGATGGAGGTTGGAGTGGCTGAAGGTTGAGTTGGTGGTTGGATGGATGTCGGGGTGGTTGGAGGTTGGGGTGGTTGGATGGAGATTGGGGTGGTTGGATGAAGGTTGGGGTGGCTGGAGGTTGGGTTGGTTGGTTGGATGGATGTCGGGGGGGTTGGAGGTTGGGGTGGTTGGATGGAGGTTGGGGTGGTTGGTTGGAGGTTGGGGTGGTTGGTTGGAGGTTGGGGTGGCTGGATGAAGGTTGGGGTGGCTGGAGGTTGGGTTGGTTGGTTGGATGGATGTCGGGGGGGTTGGAGGTTGGGGTGGTTGGATGGAGGTTGGGGTGGTTGGTTGGAGGTTGGGGTGGCTGGAGGTTGGGGTGGCTGGATGAAGGTTGGGGTGGCTGGAGGTTGGGTTGGTTGGTTGGATGGATGTCGGGGCGGTTGGAGGTTGGGGTGGTTGGATGGAGGTTGGGGTGGTTGGTTGGAGGTTGGGGTGGCTGGAGGTTGGGGTGGCTGGATGAAGGTTGGGGTGGCTGGAGGTTGGGTTGGTTGGTTGGATGGATGTCGGGGCGGTTGGAGGTTGGGGTGGTTGGATGGAGGTTGGGGTGGTTGGATGGATGGATGTCCGGGCGGTTGGAGGTTGGGTTGGTTGGATGGGGGTTGGGTTGGTTGGATGGGGGTTGGCTGGTTGGAGGTTGGGTTGGTTGGATGGGGGTTGGGTTGGCTGAAGGCAGCGCCCGCTCGCTGCGCTCACCCAAGCTGAGTCGCTGAAGGTGAACTCGGGCAGCGCCACCGTCATGTAGTCGCGCTTGGTGCACACGGCCACCACCAGCACGCCGGCAGCGGTGAAGAACGCCTCGAAGCCCGTGCCGCTGGCCGTGAAGAAGCTGCAGGACGAGGGGGAGCCACCATCCTCATCCTCATCCGCCCTCAGAACACGCCGTGGTGGCCCGCGCCGCGCCACCGTCCCCACCTGTAGAGCTGCCTCCTCTTGGGCGGGCGCCGCTCGGTCTCCTCGCTGAGACAGAGCCAGGCGTGGAAGGCGAAGGAGCTCCCGGGCCACTTCTGGATGGCGGGCACCATGATGCCGGCCATGCTGGGCGTGAGGTCGAAGGAGCGCAGCGCGCGCGGCGGCCCCTCGGCCCGCGCCATGGCCGAGAGCGCGCGGATGACGGCGGCGGCGGCGCCGCGCTCGTCCCGCGGCAGCCGCAGCAGCTGCCGCAGCTCGGCGGGCCGCAGCGAGAGGCCGCCCAGCGCCTGCAGCAGCTCGAGCAGGTGCTGGGCGCAGGCCGGGGCCGGCGCGGCCGCCAGCGCCGCCAGCAGCCGGGCCACCATGCCCGCCTTGACGCAGGCGAGGCGGCTGGGCAGCGACGCGGCGCACAGGCGGCGCAGGCGGCCCGCCACCAGCGCCTGCAGCTCCGGCGACGCCAGCTCCGGCAGCCACGTCACCAGCACCAGCAGCGGCTGCTCGTTGCGGATGGCGCGCGCCGGGAAGGCCTCGTGGTCGCCTTCCACCGCCTGGAGAGACCGCGCAGGCGTCGGCGCCGTGCGGGAGGACGGAGGCTGGGGACGCGGCCAAGCGCGCGCATTGGCCTCACCATATCGAGGAGCTCGCGCAGCAGCCGCTGGCTGGGCTGGCCCTGGCTCTTGAGCACTTCGTAGAGGTGCGAGTAGCCGATGCGCTCCTTGAAGACCTCCTGCGGGCGAGCGGCGGGCTCCCTTGCAGCGGCCTCCGCCCGCGCCGGAGGCTGCCTCCCTCACGGAGGCAACGCGTCCGCGCTCACCTTGGCTGATGGCGAGTCGCTCATGATGGAGGTGAGCACCGCGACGGCGTGTACCGCGACGGCCGCGCCGTCCGCGACCTGGGAGACACGGAGACGCGCTGCGGGATCCCGTTCCCCACACGGGAACCCGTAATTGGGCGGATTCGCCCCGTTTTTGCAGGCGGAGAGTGCCGTACCTCCGATGGCTGCTCCGGCGCCGAGAGCTCGCCCTCGTGGCCACCTGCCTCCTGCTTGTTGCCGAGGTAGAGCTGTGGGAAACGGCGTGGGGAGAGCAGTTCCCAAAGCAGCGAGACAGCAGGAGAGAGGAAGGGGAGTGGGATGAGCATCCAACTGCTCGGGAGCATCCCCAAAGCAAAGGGGAAAGCAAGGATGGCACCCGGGGCCGGCCACGCTGGCAAGGGGGGTTAAAGCTGCTCTTTTTGGGAGAGGAGGCGCCGGCAGCGATACCTTGCTGTTCTGGATGAGGCGGATGATGTGCTCGAAGCAGTTGTTGCTGAGGAAGACGGCTTGCAGCACGGGGCGGTCGTCGCAGCGCAGCATGGCGGGGATGGCGTCTGCGGCGGCGGCGGCGCCGTGAGCCCCGCGCCCGTCCCCGCGTCCCCGCGTCCCCGCGTCCCCGACCTACCCAGCATGTGCACGCGGCGGGCGAGGAGCGCGGCGGCGCGGCGCGGGCAGGCGGCCGGCTGCTCGGCGTTGAGCACGGTGAAGTAGCCGTGGAGGAGGGCGCGCAGCGGGCCGGGCCGCGCTGCGCCGTGCAGCACGTGCACGGCGGCCACGGCGGCGCGCAGCGCCAGCGCCAGCAGCCGCGGGCACGCCGGGGCCCCCGCGCCCCAGCGCCGCAGCACCTGCAGCAGCACCTCCACCGAGGACGGCGTCACGGCCGCCAGCGCGTTGCGCTGCGGGGGAGCGGGACGGAGGGGTCTTTACACTGCCCCGGCACCCCAAAACCCCGCGTTTCGGCCCAAGATGCTCCCACGAGCTCCCCGCGCGCTGCGGGTGCAAAGCAAACTGCAGCGCGCGTTGGAGCGGCTCGCTCCGAGCTTTCTTCAACACTGAGCTAATTCCAGCGTGTTTTTGCTCAGTGCTGATTCAGGAAGCCACTCGGAGCAGCGATGCTGGAGCGTAACCGGGAGCCTTTTCCCCAAGAGCGTCTCAAACCGCTCCTGGTTTGAACCGCGGCCCTTTGCGGTGAATTTGGCCTCACATTTCCCACGCTGTTTGGGGTGGCTTTTGCAAAACCAATGGGTTGGTGCCCAGAGAGCATCTCCCACCCGACAGGGATTTGGAGCCTGAATTCCAGCCTCACAAAACGCTCCAAGACAAACAGACCCAGGTGAACGCAGCCGCCACGGCCCCTGCTGCTACCTTGTCTCCAGAGAGGATGGCTCCGAAAAGATGGATGAGCCGGAGCTGGAGCGCATCCGGGAGCTGCACGCTGGCTTGGAAACTCTCTGCGAGCACGGGAGAGGAGAGAGGGTAAGATGGGAAATAAAAGCCTGCTCTGGGGTCAGGTACCTACGCCTGGGCAATATACCTGTCCCTGGGGCCATATACCTGTCCCTGGGGCCATATACCTGTCCCTGGGGTCAGGTACCTATGCCTGGGCAATATACCTGTCCCTGGGGCCATATACCTGTCCCTGGGGCCATATAACTGCTCTGGGGTCAGGTACCTACGCCTGGGCAATATATCTGTCCCTGGGGCCATATAACTGCTCTGGGGTCAGGTACCTACACCTGGGCAATATATCTGTCCCTGGGGCCATATAACTGCTCTGGGGTCAGGTACCTACACCTGGGCAATATACCTGTCCCTGGAGCCACATACTCGCCCTTGGGGTCATATGCCTGTCCCTGGGGCTATATACCCATGCCTGGACAATATACCTGTCCCTGGGGCTATATGTCCATCCCTGGGTCCATATGCCTGTCCCTGGGGCCACATGCCCACGCCTGGACAATATACCCGTCCGTGGGGCCATATACCCACGCCTGGACAATATACCTGTCCCTGGGGCCATATGCCCATCCCTGGGGCCATATACCCACGTCTGGACAATATACCTGTCCCTGGGGCTATATGCCCGTTCCTGGGGCCACATGCCCATCCCTGGGGCCACATGCCCGTCCCTGGACAACATACCTGGCCCTGGGGCCATATACTTGCCCTTGGGGCCATATACCTTGGAACAAGGCGCCGAACTCGGGGGGCAGCACGGCAGGGGTGAACTTGTACTTGCTCTTCTCCGCCGCGCTGACCACTTCCCTGCAAGCAGAGGGGCCATGAGCAAGGCCCGGGGGCCACCCACGGGCGCCCATTCCCGCCGGCATCCCGGCGCATCCGTGCCCGCCGGCATCGGGTGCCGCTCACCCGCCCAGCTGCCGCCTCCACGTCTGGTAGGGGTCCAGCAGGCACTCGCAGAGGTGCAGCGCGTAGGTGACCGCGTTCTCCAGCGCCGGCACGGCGCCGGCCTCCGGGGCGCTTTGCAGCTGGGAAAAGGGAAAAGGGAAAAGCCCACGGCACGATGATGCTGCGGAGTCGGCACCCGGAGCATCCCGGGACGCGGCGCCTCCGCGCTCACCTTATGCGTGCAAGCGCGCAGCAGGGCCAGCACCTCCGGCATGAAGCCGGGCGTCTTGTCGCTCCGGACGTTTTCCAGGTTCCTGGATGACGGAAAGCAAAAGGGAGAGGAAAAAGGTGAGGGTGGTCAAAGGAGTCCCTAAAATCACCTCTTCCCGGGAAAGCTGGTGGCCTGGGCAATCCAGTGCTGGGGTTTGTCCTGGGTGTCCTCCTTCCTTCCAGCAGGAAGGAGGAAAACGGCTGCAGAGGTGCCTGATTTTTCCCAAACTAGACTTTTTGCAGGGATAAATCCCTCCCTGCTCCGGAGCTATCCCTCCCCGCTCTGGAGCTATCCCTGCCCGCTCCAGGGATCACCATCCCGGCCTTATCTCCGGCTCGCAGACACCCAGGGGAAGCGGAGGCGGGGTGGAAAACGCGGCTCCGCGCGGCCCCGGGCCAGCGGAAAAGGCGCCGCGGTGCCGTCGAAACCGCACGGAGCCGTTCCGCTCGCCGCCTCTTCCTGCCCGGATGGGGCGTCGTGGCGGGGATGGGGACACGGAGCGGCCCTACCTGGCGATGACGATGAAGAACTTGAGGAGCAGCAGGGCCTGGGCGAGCGGCGCGGCGGGCGCCTCGCCGCGGGCCACCTGCCCCGCGCACTGGCCCAGCTGCTGGCTCAGCACCTGCAGCACCTCCCGGGGCAGCAGCGGGATCTCCGCGGGAGGCTCCTCGGGCCTGCGGGCGGGCGGGAGCCGCGTGAGGACCGCGGTGGCATCATGGTGGCACCACGGTGGCACCGCGGTGGCGTCGCCGCGGCCGGGCTCACCTGCGCGGCTCCAGCGAGTGCACGGCGATGGCCTTCTCGAAGTGCATGACGAAGGCCTCCAGCCACTGCCGCAGGTAGCCCAGGTCCTTCTGCAGGGGGACGATGTGAGTGGCACCGGGGGGGTCCCCCCCTTGTCCCCACAGCCCCCAAAATGGGTACCCAGGGCTGGGGGTAGAGCATCCCCGGCGCCCCTGCCTGGCCAATCAGCATCTCCAGCATCCCCCTGTGCTGAGCTGTCGGCCAATGAGCACTTAGAGCATCCCCCTGCCGCGAGGCAGCGGCCAATGAACACCTAGAACACCCTCCTGCTGCGAGCTGCTGGCCAATCAGCACCCAGAGTAGCACACCGCTGAGTCCCCGGCCAATCAGCATGCAGAGCATCCCACCCTGCCTTGAACCAGCAGCCAATTGGCACCTAGAGCTGACCACCACTGAGCTGCCAGCCAATCAGCAGGCAGCATAGCTCACTGCCTCGAAAGCCCCCAGCCAATTGGCTCAGAGACCACCCTGCCCCCTATAGACAATGGCCAATCAGTGACAAGGGTGGCCCCTCCTCCTTCTCCCCTCAAAGCTGCTGGCCAATCAGCACCAAGCAACAGACCAACACCCCAAAACTTGGCCAATCAGCACACAGAGCAGCTTGAACCTCAGGAGTTGCTGGCCAATCAGCAAGCACAGCAGCCCAGCCCCTGGAGCCACTGACCAATCAAAAACCAGAGCAGTCCAACCCATGGAGCTGCTGACCAATCAGCACGCAGAGCAGCCTGCCCTGGGGAGCTGCTGACCAATCAGCCCCTGGAGCGGCTGTCCCAACAACCATCCCCAGCCAATCAGGGCACACCTGCGGCTACAGGCACCCGGCACCGTTTCACAACCGCAAGGCTGTGCCGGTGGCGCAACACCGTGATTCACACCCGGCCTCCGCTGCACGCACAGGCAGCCGCGACACCCCGCAGCCACCCGCAACAACCTGGGGTGGCCCGAAACACCCTCGGGTGACCCATGTCCCTGTGCACCCCCAGGTGACCCGCAACACCCCAGGGTGACCCACGTCCCTGTGCGCCCCCGGGGTTGACCTGCAACACCCCTAGGGTGACCTGTGTCCCTGTGCACCGCTGGGTGACCCAAAACACCCTGGAGTGACCCATGTCCCTGCGCACCGCCAGGTGACCTGCAACACCCCAAGGTGACCCACAACAACCTGGCGTGGCCCGAAACATCCTTGGGTGACCCATGTCTCTGTGCACCCCCGGGTGACCCGCAACACCCCAGGGTGACCCACAACAACCTGGGGTGGTCCAAAACACCCCCGGATGACCCATGTCCCTGTGCACCCCTGGGTGACCCGCAACACCCCAGGGTGACCCACAACCCCCCGGGCTCTCTTGCATCCTGGGGATTCCCACATCCCTGTGTGGCACCCGGGGGATTCCCTGTGCAGCCAAGCGGCACCCCGGCACATCCTGCACCCCCGGGGATTCCCGCATGCCCCTGCAGCACCCTAGGGTGTCCTGTGTCCCCAAGCGTCCCATGTGGCACCCTGGGGTGCCCGGTGTTCCCATGGAACACCCGGGAGCGTCCTGCATCCCTGCACATCACACCCGGCACCCTGGCACGTCCCACATCCCCGAGTGGCCCACGTGGCCCCCTGGGACATCCTGCGTCCCCATGCAGCACCCTGTGGCTTCCCGTGTCCCCAAGCACCCATGTGTCACCCTAGGGTGTCCCGTGTCCCTGTGGAGCACCCAGAAGCATCCTGCATCCCTGCACACCCCACGCGACTCCCTGGGACCTCCCACACCCCCGAGCGCCCCACGCGGCACCCTGGGACATCCTGTATCCCACTGCAGCACCCCAGGGCGTCCTGTGTCCCCGAGCGCCCCACGCGGCACCCTGGGACATCTTGTGTCCCAGTGCAGCACCCCAGGGCGTCCTGTGTCCCCGAGCGCCCCACGCGGCACCCTGGGACATCCTGTGTCCCACTGCAGCACTCCAGGGCGTCCTGTGTCCCCGAGCGCCCCACGCGGCACCCTGGGACATCCTGTGTCCCAGTACAGCACCCCAAGGTGTCCTGTGTTCCTGAGCGCCCCACGCGGCACCCTGGGATATCCTGTGTCCCAGTACAGCACCCCAAGGTGTCCTGTGTCCCCGAGCGCCCCACGCGGCACCCTGGGACATCCTGTGTCCCACTGCAGCACCCCAGGGCGTCCTGTGTCCCCGAGCGCCCCACGCGGCACCCCAGGGTGTCTTGCATCACCACGCAGCACTCTGGAGTGTCCCATGTCCCCCCCGTCCCCACGCAGCACCCTAGGGCGCCCCACATCCCCACAGGGCACCCTGGAGCATCCCTAAGCGGCACCGCAGGGTATCCCACATCCCCAAACACGCAGCACCCCGGGGTGTCCCTGCACAGCACCCCGGGGTGCCCCACATCCCTGTGCGGCACCCGAGGTACCCCAGGCCCCCGCAGGGACCGTCCCCTCTCCAGCAGCCCCCCAGCTCCGGAGGGGGACGCGGCCGCCCGTGTCCCCCCGGCTCCCGGCGCCGCCGTCCCCCCCGCGGTACCTGGCACCGCGGCGGCTCCATCGCCCCCCGCGGCAGGTGGCCCCCGGCCGAGACGGCCAACGGCTCCGCTTCCCGGAGCCGGCGCAGGGGAGGGGAAACGTGAGCGAGCGGCAAAACCGCGCGCGGGGAGGGCGACGCGGGGGGGGACTTGTTATTTTCTTTTTTTTTTTTTTTTTTCTTAAAAGGTCTTGTGCAAAATTAAGAAAAAAAACGAGTCAGGAAATGCCAAGTCACTCGAAGCCCCGACGACATTTCCTCCCGCGCCGCCGCGCGCGGGGCCGCGCGCTTCCGAGCCCGGCCGCGGCCCCCGGACCGGCCGTCCCGGCCTCGATCCGATGGAGCCCCCGGCCTCGAATGCGGCCCGGGAACCTGCAGAGCGGCTGCGTCTTCCCTATCTTCCCATGTGCTCCAAACTCAGTTCCTCATCCCAGCATTCCTATCTTCCCGTGCGCTTCCATCCCAGCAGCTCATCCCAATGGGATCCATTCCCGCAAGCTCGGAGCCTGGCGGCTCATCCCGGTGCCACTATCTTCCCATGTGCTCCAAACTCAGTTCCTCATCCCAGCATTCCTATCTTCCCGTGCGCTTCCATCCCAGCGGCTCATCCCAATGGGATCCATTCCTGCAAGCTCGGAGCCTGGCGGCTCATCCCGGTGCCACTATCTTCCCACGTGCTCCAAACTCAGTTCCTCATCCTGGCATTCCTGTCTTCCCATGTGCTTCCCAATGTGACCCATTCCCATAAGCTCGGAGCCTGGCGGCTCATCCCGGTGCCGCTATCTTCCCGCGCGCTCCGAACCCAGCGCTCATCCCAGCACCGCAGTTTTCCCGCTGCTTTCCCGCCTCATCCCAACGCCTCCGTCTTCCCGCGCGCTCCCAGCCCACCGGCCCATCCCAACGTCTCCCTGCACACTCGAAGCCTGGAGGCTCCTCCCGGTGCCACCGCCTTTCCCTGCTCTCCCGGGCCTCATCCCAATGGCACCACATTCCCAGGCGCTTCCAGCCCAGCCCATCTCCCCGCACGCTCCGAGCCCAGCGCCCACCCCGGCACCACCTTCTTCCCGCGCTCTCCGAGCCCGGAGTCCCATCCGGCGCCTTCCCGCGCGCTCCGATCCCGGCAGCCGGCGGCTCATCCCGGCGCCGGCCGCCCCGGGTGCCGGCCCAGCCGGCTCGCAGAGCCAGTTGGGCGGCTTCTGGGCTCGCCGGCGCGTTCCCGCGTGGGAACGGCCCTTTTATCCCGGCAGTCCTTCCGCGCCGGCGCTCTGGCGCGCTTCCCGGCACCGCCGGGGCTCGCGGGGCCTGGCGCCGGCCCCTGGAGCGCCGCTTCCGTAACGCCCGCCGGATCTCGGAAGAGGAGCGGGAGCTTTCGGTGCCACCACCGGTTTTCCGGCTCTTCAGGATGAGCCGGGGGATCCCGTGGTGTTCCTGGAGGGAGTCTGCTGGGACATCCCGGCCTCCTTGTTCAACTTGGTGCCAAACTGCCACCTGGGATGTGTCCAGGGTGTTGTACCCCCATGGGGGTCACCATGGAGGTGCCACCAAGGGACAACCCTCACTGCCACCAGTGGGACAATCCTTGACACCCGGGAGCCCTGGAGACGCATATCCATGGGGATCATCATGGAGATCCCACCAAGGGACAATCCTTGCTGCCTGGGATAACCCCTGGGAGATGCATATCCATGGGGATCATCATGGAGATCCCACCAAGGGACAACCCTTGCTGCCCGGGATAACCCCTGGGAGACGCATATCCATGGGGATCATCATGGAGATCCCACCAAGGGACAACCCTTGCTGCCCGGGATAACCCCTGGGAGACGCGTATCCATGGGGATCATCATGGAGATCCCACCAAGGGACAACCCTTGCTGCCCGGGATAACCCCTGGGAGACGCATATCCATGGGGATCATCATGGAGATCCCACCAAGGGACAACCCTTGCTGCCCGGGATAACCCCTGGGAGATGCACATCCATGGGGATCATCATGGAGATCCCACCAAGGGACAACCCTTGCTGCCTGGGATGAGCCCTGGGAGATGCATATCCATGGGGATCATCATGGAGATCCCACCAAAGGACAACCCTTGCTGCCCGGGATGAGCCCTGGACACACACATCCATAGGGAACATGATGGAGTTCCCAGCAGGACAACCCCTGGCTGAAGGGGACAGGGGTCCCTGACCCACGCACACATGCACATTTTGAGGACAGTCCTAGGCAGTTTGGGTCATTCCAGTCCCTTCCAGAGAACAGGGGGGAATTTGGGATCCAAACTGCACCAGGATGCACAGGGAACATGTGGGAGCGATTGGGGACAATGTGAAGTGTCACCCGGGAATCCTGCCCGGCAGAGACGGGATGCAGCGAGGGAACCGCCGCTCCGGCCGGCAAATGCCGCTCATCCCTGCGATGCCGTTTCCAAGGCTACGGAGCCTGGCACGTGCCTGGCGCTACCGCCGGAGCCGGGAAGGAGGAACGGAAAAAAATATAATCAGGGATCACCTTGAGCCGGGGGGAAAAGAAAACACAGGGAAAAGGCGGGGGGTGTTTTAACCCCTGGGCTGCCGGCCGTGCCGGGAAGCGACGCTCTCCGGAGCCGTGCCGGACGGGATCGCGTATCCCGGGATGCGGCACAGCCCACGGGAATCCCCTCCCCGGCTCCCCCAAATTGGGTTTTCCCGGGAAAGAGCCGGATTGCTGCCCGGCTGCCCAACGTGGAGCGGCCTCCGCCGCTCCCGGATCCGGGGAAGTTTGGGAGCGAGCGGCCGCTTCCCTCTCCGAACAAAGAGGGATCGCGGCGGCGGGGGGGACGCGGCGGCCGGATCCGGCCCGACGGGAGCGGGGAAGGAGGCGCTGGGGGCGGCCGGCGGTTTTGGGGCAGAAAGGGGCGTTTTGGGGCGGGAGGAGGGGCGGCCCGGGGGGCACCTGCTCCGGGTGCTGCCGCCGCGGCACCTGCTCCGGCCCGGAGCTTCCCGCCAGGGTGGGCTGTGCCGGGCCGTATTGGGCCATACCGGGCTATATTGTGCCATACTGGGCTATAACCATGCTATACTGTGCCATACCGGGCTATATTGTGCCATACTGGGCTGTGCTGTGCCAACTGGACTGTACTGTGCCATACCGGGCTATATTATGCCATACTGGGCTGTGCTGTGCCAACTGGACCGTACTGTGCCATACTGGGCCATATTGTGCCATACTAAGCTGGACCGTGCCATACCGGGCTATAACCATGCTATACTGCGCCATATCATACCAGACCGGGTTATAACCGCACCATACCGAGCTATAACACCCCCATACCATGCCATATTGTGCCACTACAGACCACAACCGTGCCGTAGTGGGCTATAACCGTGCCGTAGTGGGCTATGCTGTGCTATACTGTCCCATACCATAGGGCTATAGCCGTGCTATACAGTGCCATACCTGTGCCACACCGGGCTATACTGCTCCATACCGTGCCGCCCCATGCTATACCGGAGCCGCACCGTATCCTACCGTGCCGCCCCGTGCTATAGGGTGCCGGAGCGGTCCGTACGGCCCCGGTCCGGTCCGTAGGGGCTCACCTTGGCGAAGTAGAGCATCCAGAGCTCGTAGAGGCGCTCGCGGGAAGCCATGCTCCGCGCCCGGGGCCGCGCTCACGCGCCGCGCCGCTGCCGCCGCCGCGGGGCCATGGCCGGGAGGGTTCGGCCCGGTTCGGAACCGGTTCGGCCCCGGTTCGGCTCGGTTCGGCTGCGCCCCCAAGTGCGCCCGCTCGGGCTGGGCCTGGGCGGCGGCTCGGCTGTCCCCGGCTCGGCTCGCTTCGTCTCTATTCGGCTGGCCGCGGTTCGGTTCGGTTCGGTTCGGCTCCGCCCCCAGGTGCGCCCGCCCGGGCTCGGCCTGGGCGGCGGCTCGGCTGCTCGGGGCGCGGTTCTCCTCCTTTCGTTCCGGTTCGCCTCGTCTCGTCCCGGTCCGGTCCGCCCCGTCCCGTCCCGTCCCGTCCCGGCCCGGCCCGGTTCGGTTCGGTTCGGTTCCGCTCGGCGCTCCCCGCCGCAGCCCCGAGCACCTGCGCGGCCCCCGCCGCCCCCCTCCCCCCGCAGGCCCCGCCCCCGCCCCGCCCCCTGCTCCCCCCGCCCCCCTCCATCCATCGATGCGCTCGGCGCTCCGCACGTGGGAAGATGGCGGCGCCCGCGGGCGGCGCGGAGGCCCCGGTGCCGGTCCAGGCCCCGGTACCGGTCCCGGCAGCGGCCCCGGTGCTGGGGAGGCTCGAGGAGGAGGCGCGGCGCCGCCAGGAGCGGCTGCGGGCCCTGCGGCAGCGCACGCTGCAGGTGGGCACGTCCCGCGCGCCGCTGGGGCGGCGGGCCAGGCCTGCGCGGGGGGGGAGGCCTGTTCGCTATGGGGCTTGGGTCGGGGCTGTGAGGCGGAACGAGGCCCTTGGGGGGTCCCTTGGAGGGGCCGGACACAGCGAGGGGGTCCCAAGAAGTGTTTTGGGAAGGGGGGGTGCCCCTACACCTCCTCTATAGGCAGTGAGGCTGATTGGGGGGTCCCAAGAAGTGTTTTTTTTTGGGGGGGGGGGCGCCCCTGCATCTCCTCTATGGGTAGGGAGGTTGATTGGGGGGTGGGTTGTGGGGGGATGAGTCCTCCAGGCTCAGAAGCCCTGGGCGTTAGGGGGGGATGTGGGGCAGGTTGGAAGTGGGGGGACCCAGGGGCTCTGGGGGGTCGTGGGACAGAGAGTGGTTGGGGGGGACCTGGTTTTGGGGCACGGGAGGGAACAAGAAGAGGCTGGAGGGGGGCAGGGAGGGACCCCCTTGGTGAGGGGACACCCAGGCCGAGGAGCCGAGGGGGGTGAGGAGCCTGCAGAGCGGGCAGCCGTACCCGAGGGATTGGGAATGCGGGGAGAGGAGCCGGGATGGGCGCCCAGCCCTGCGCCCGGCGGGAGGGCCGGGGCTGCTGGAGCGAAGGGCACGGGGGGCCCCTCGACCCTGGGGACCCGTCCAGCTCCCTGGTGGCCCCCTCGGGCTCCCCCTCGCTTCTGCCCCGTGTCCTTGGCCTTTGTGTGAAACGGCAGCTGTGAAACGGCAGGTTTTGTGTCCTACCCGTTGCGGCACCCCTGGATTTTGGGGTTCTTTCTGCGGGGGCTGCAGAGATGGTCAGTAAGAGCAGGGAAAAGCGTGAGAGCTCGGAGAAGGATTCCCATAAGGAGCTGGGACAGCAATTCCAAAGCTCCATCCAAGAAGCCGCTCTTCTCTCCGTGCTCCCCATGCAGGGACCGATCCAGACAGAGCGACTTCCAAGCACCATCCTCCAATCCATCTCCTTCTTCCTACCCCTCGGAGTGAAATCCAAGGGTCATCTCAAGTCGTTCCTTGTGGCAGGAAGCTTTTCCACAGGGTGCTTGGAGCCAGGATGTTGCTGCAGTTAGTGCAGATCTTGCATCCATGCTGTGTCTAGGTTAAATTCTTAAGGATTTATTTTCCAAAAAGCTTCATGATGGAATGAATGTTCACCCAGAAAACTTGTTTTGACTGGTGGTTCTTGTTGCATTTCTGAATGATGAGCTTGGAAGGGGGAAAAATCTAATTTTTAGTTGGTGATAGAAGGAAAATGCAGTAAACTGGAGGAATTTAAGCATCCCCATCATGCGACCTGCATCAATTTTCATTTTTTTTTTAAATTGTATTTCCAGTGTAAACTAAATGGTGACTGTATTTCTGTCCCATCACTGCATCCTCAGAGCTAACACCAATTTTTTACCCTGTGCAAAACTGTGTTCTTGGCTCAGCCCTGCACTGACCCCTTTGTGGCTCCCCAGGAAAAGGGACTGCTGTGAAATTGCTTCTTGCTGCGGCTGTAAATTGGGACCAGAAACAGGCTGGATGGATCTCATGGAATTAAACGTCCTTAGCCTGTGTGTTTTAGCTCTTCAAAGTCTGCTCATCTGTATCATTTCCTTAAGCCCCCTTGGAAATTGGTTTTGGATGTTCCCTCATGCAGATAACTGCAAGAAACACTAATTGTGCTGTGGCTGTGTGATGTTACAGCTCCCTTGGGCTCCCAGGTTAAAATTCTGGGTTATAAAGTCCGTATTTGTCTGAAAACCTGGGGCCACAGCGTTTCCTGTGTATTTTTTATCTTTTTCTGCGTTCTCCCTTGGGCCACATGAGCCTTTTTTGGCTGTCAAAGCTCGTTTGTGGTTGCCAGTCCTCTCTATAAGTGAACTGCCCCTCGTGCCTGGTGCTTTGCTCCTTCTCTTGGCGTGACCTAATGGCACTCGTTACTGAGCTTATTTATTTTCTCTGGCCTCGAGCTTGGAGCGGCCTCCTGCACCATCCCGAGGTCTCTCCGGAGCGGCGTTCCCAGACAGATGGGATTTTTACCCAAAACCGTGTGGTGGCCTCAGTTCCAGGTATAACTGACACCTGAGAAACGTCAGTCAACACTCGCTAATACAACCGTGTTGAAAACCCTACGTGGGCCAACGCTGGGTTAAATCTCTGGCCCCACAACCAGCAAAGCTCCCGGTTTGAAGGCTGTTGTATCAGAGAGACCGTTTCCCTCCTAAATTCAATAAAATTCCCTTTCAGCAGCAAGTAATCAAACTTGTTTTATTACAAACCCCAACTCCAACTTGTTGGCATATCGAAGATTGCTTCCCATTCTGACAAAAAGTGCATTTTTGTGTCGTTTAACTGTAATCTTAAGTTTGCAACTTTTCCTTTCTTTAAAAAGAAAACAAAGGCAACACAAATGAACCCGAAATGGCCTGCGGCTGCTGCTGAGCGTGCCCGGTGCCCCAGGTTGCTGCAGGGCTGTGGTCGTTGTGGCTGGAAAATTAAACAGCCGCTTGCCCAGACCTGCAACTTGGTCCCTGTCCCTCTCGGCTCTGTGTGTGGTTCGTCCTTCCGCGCTGTTTCCCTCTCTGGGAGGGAAAACTCTGGTAAAACTCTTATTTTTTTAACGTGTTCAGACAGCACTGCGGTACCAGTTGGCTCTTCTGGCCGCTGGGATTCTCCCTGTGTATGAGGTTGTTATTTGAGACCGTTTTTACCCCCTGATCCATGTGCACTCGCTGGCGAAGGGCAGCAAAACGTTTTTGTTTAGTTTCTGCACGAATCTTGCCCACTGAAACCTCGTTTGTCCTTGCTTTTTGGACCCCAAAAGATCTATCTCTAACAGCAGAAGGCAAACGTGGGGGAAAATCAGTAGCCCAATGCCTAGAAACCTTTGGAAATTCCTAGGAAAAGGCATCGGGAGCGAGCTTAAGGTAAACCTTGTCGCATGGGGAACGCAGAGGGGTTGGGGTTGGAAGGGACCTCTGGAGATCCCTAATCCAAGCTGCCTGCCTGCGAGGAGCTGGGTTCCCATAATGACCGCCTTCTGACGAGCAGGTTGATAATTAACCATCGTTAGCCGCGACTGTAAACGTTTGGCCTCCTGCTTGCCCTTGAAGCTGCTTTTCCAACGCGCTTGGGTCTGTTTTGGAGCGGGACAAACACCTCGCTCGGCTGCAGCGTGGCCAATTCCGGGCTGGAAGAGCCTTAAAACAGCCACGTCCTGGTGGTTTTTCCCCTCCGTGCTTTACCAGCAGGTCCTGGGATATGTCTGGAAGCACCGAGTAATTTGGAGCTGGCGTCTGTTAAAAATACAGAACTATCTCCTTGGAAGATAACCAGATTCCTGGCTCATCCGTTATAGGGAAAACGGTGCTTGTAAAAGATCTCGGGAAGAGTTCAGCCCTTTTATCTGACTTAGATATCCCAGCAGAGCGATTGTGTCCTACACAACTGCCTTTTTTGCCTTGGGGAGGAATTTTTCGTTAAAAATATGTGTCTTTAGTAAAGGGCAGCTAGCTCATTCCTCGGGGGCAAGCAAGGAGGGGAAGCAGCGAGCGAGTTGTTATCCTTCCTGCAGGAAGCTGAGGGCTTTTCCCACCGCCGCTTGTTTTTAGCAGCAGGGATTGGAGCGGAGCAGGGGAGCGACCGTGGGGCTGCCCTTGGAAGGGGGGGATTTGGAGGCCACGTGTTTATTTTTCCTCCTCTTCCGTGTGAAGCCGCTGTCGTGGAATAAACCCCAGTGGGAGCCTCGTAACAGGAGGGTTAACCTCATGCAGGAAAGTGGCAGAGAGGTTGAGATCTGAGTTTTCCTGATTCTCATTAATCTCGAATGAATAAACTTGTCTCTCATTTGTTCCTTTGCTTGTTAAAATAGTCTTTTGGGGTAGCTTTTTTCCTTTCCTGTTAAAAATAAAACCTCTGAGGCTGCATGTCTCCTCTCCTCTGCGTTGACCAGCTTCATCCCGGTGCAGTGAGAGGTGGGAATTCCTGCAGGAATTTCCTTCGTGTGCCTTCTCCAAGGAAATGCCTGGCAGTTGCTGCAGGGAACATCAGCAGAGTCCTGAGCTCTTCGACTTAGCACCTTGTGTTTAAATTCAACATGATGACGAGTAACAGAGTTTAAGGTTGGCCTGGAACTTCTCTTTCCACGCAATCATTTGTCTGCCTTTCAGATTCAGGTTTTGAAGCTTTAGAAGCTTTTTCTTCACGTTTGGCAACTCCCTGGTAGCTTTTTTCTTTAATTTATTTTTACCTGGGGCTTGACATTGTTTTCCTAATTCCCTTTGGTTCCACGAATACGGCACATGCAAATTGTGAGGCACGGGCGTTTCAAGGGTAACTATTTCATCGGGAAAGCTGTAGCTTTGAAACAGAGAAGCGACGTTGACGGGCGCCTCGGACACATCCCGAGAGCGTCCGGAGCTGCGTAGCCAGAGACACGTTATTTATTTGTGCCTTTAGTGCTGCTGCTGCTCCTGGGTCTCTCGGGACGCCCGTGGCTTGGTGCCCACAACCTCAGGTTATTCCCGTCGGTGGGAAACAAAGCCGTAAGGAAACAGCGGGAACGCCCCTTGGTCCCTGGGGAGAAGGGTGTTATCTCCAGCCTTAAATCCGAGGTCGTGCCGCTAAAAATCCAGGCGGTTTGGGAGTGTTTGGGGGAGTTTGGGGCCTAGGAAAGTGCTAGCAGCGAGGGGAAGATGCTGAAAACTGGTGCTGTGTTTCTGCTTGCTCCCCTTTTCTGTCAGAAGTGAATGGTTTAAAGAGAGTTCTCCCAAAACACCTGCTTTGTAGTGGTTGGTTTCCTGCTTGTGAAGGAAACGGAGCCGGTCTGGAAATGAGGAGGAAAGGAAGGAAAGGCAGAGGGTGCGTGCGGGACACGTGGGCTCTCCTCTCCCCGAGGCCGTGGGATGTGACAGCCACCAATTCGTGGCACAAAAATAACCGGGGAAATAGCCAAAGAATGAGCAGCAATCCCCTCTTCCCCGCAAACCAGCGAGGGGAAGCGCAAAGCCCCTTCCCAGGCATCTTTTGTCCGCAGGATCCGCGTCCGGAGCGGATGGTTGTGTTTTGGGTTTCTATGGAAGTGCTTGTACACACACACATTTCGGAATTTTGTGTATGATATAAAAGCACGTGGGGCTCTTGAGCCGCCGTTCCCGTGGCCGGGTTCCCGTTTGCTCTCTGGTAGCCTTGTCTCACTCGCAGCATTCGGATGGAAAAAAGGCTCCTTGCTAGCCCGCTTTGAAAGCAGCATTTAGCATTTGCAATTATAAATAGACCTTGTGCAGGGATGTTGCATGTATATTTATGGCCGGACGTCTCACGCAGTGACCTGAGGAACGTAATAGCCTCGGGGCTATTTCTGTGCTACCAAAATGCCTCAAATGGCGCTCGGAAAGCGGCGACGCGGGAGCTTTTGGGGCAAGACTGGCTGATCTCGAGCACTCGGGGCAGCCAGGAAGGGTTTCCCTGGCCCCGTCGCTTCCCTGTGTTTCC
Organism: Tinamus guttatus; assembly: GCF_059628265.1. NCBI lineage: Eukaryota > Metazoa > Chordata > Aves > Tinamiformes > Tinamidae > Tinamus > Tinamus guttatus. The sequence continues at coordinate 187,644 of NW_028289024.1, forward strand.
CCCTCATTGGAAATGCAGTTTTGACCAAGTCTTTCCCTCGGCAGGTGTCTCGATCCCATGGATCCCGCGGACCCCGGCTCCGCGCTCGAGCGTGCCCTGTTTTCCCTCTCCGTTGTTTTTCCCGTTTTCCTGCAGCAAAGCGCGTTCCTGCAAGCCAAGTGCGAAGGGGCCGGGAAAGCAGTTGCTGTGGTAACAGGAATGCAGGAAAGTCATCCTGGCGAGGACAAAACACCCGCTCAGGGCTTGGTTTATGGGGGGCTTCTGTAGAAAATAATAAGTTTTTGGTGCAGCTCGGTGCCGTTGCCCCTTCTTGAGGCTGGATGTCCCGCTCTGGACACGGGTGGATGTTGGGACAGGAGTTACTCCCTGGGTCTGTATTCCCTTCGCCTCTTGGAGCTTTCCTAACTTCACGGACAGGGAATTCAGCTCTTGCTGCTGGAATGATGTGAGCGCTGGGTTGCTGGTAGCCACGGAGGGGTTTTCTTTAAAGTCTGTCCAAGCAGGTTGCCGGGCTAGCGAGGCAGAGCAGAAGGCTCTGGGAGTCTCTGCAAGCCCCCGAGTTCCCCGGCGTCTTTCCACCTCCAAGAGCAGAGTCAAATGCCAAGGGGGAGAAAACAAATCTGTGGGCAGGGAGCTGCACCCGTGGGGCCGCCCGGCCTTGCTGTTCAACGGGCTTTTTTGTGCCCTTCGCGAAAAAGAGACGGCAGAAAAAATAGGTTCAGCGGCGGGGCTGTCCCGCGGCAAGCGGGATCTAACCGAGGTGCTTTTCTTTCTTTTTTTCGTTTTTTTTTTTAAATAAATGCAGCGCTGGAGAAGGCCCGTGCGCGCAGGCTCCTCCTCGGGCAAACGCTTCACCTTTCGGCGAGGTCTTGGTGCCTGAACACGAGGCCGGTTGTAGCTGCTCTCTGGAGGAGAAGTGAAACCGTGTGAGGTTTTGTTTCTGCTTTTGGCCCCGAGCTCGGAGGTGACGGATTAACCCGCTTAGCTGCTCCTAAAACCCAAGCGTGGCCCCCTCGTCCCTCCAGGAAAACGTTCCCCAAGGTAGCAAATAGCATCCCGCTCCGCTGGTGCCTTGGAATTGAGGGATCTGCTCCTCTCCTGTGTGCTAGGAAGGAATTATTCTGATTTAAGAAAGCAGCAGTGAGGGGTTAAAACCTTCCGCTCGCTTTTGAGCTGGTTTTTGCTTTGACAGTGCCCTGCTTGGAAGGGAGAAGTGAAGTTTCTCCTGCATCGGGTGGGCGAAGTCTGTTCACAGCTCCCCAGGACCCAAAACAGCGCTTGCACTTTGCAATGTCATCTTCTTCCTGCCAGAACTATCCGTTTCCTCCCCTCAGACTTTCTGTATCTAATCGAAACTTGCCTGTTTTCACTGCACTTTCTGCATTAAGAAGTTGGTGCCTTTGCCAAGCGCGTGCACCAGTCCTTGCAGTGCAACCAGCGCCTGAAATCACAAGAACAGCTCGATTTAAAAGCAGCCAACACCTCTATTTTGCAATTATTTAGCGTTATCTGAAGGGAAGAAATACTTGTGTTTGCTTATAAACAACACAATTAGAAAAGCATGACAGAGACCTGCTGTTTTGCAGAGGGAAAGGGATTTTTGGAGGCCCTGGTGCAAAAACAAAGGTGTTGATATCAACAAAGGTTGATATTTGGAGGCTGTTTTGCTCCTTGGGTTGCTTTCTTCCGTGAAGTCGCCCCGTTCAATCTCCGATTTAACCATTTCCATAGCAACCAGCGGTGACTGAACCAGGATTATGACTTCAATAAGGCAAAAGGCAGCAGGGACACAGGAGCTCAGGCTCTTAAAAATCCTTTTTTTGCACAATTGCTGCAAGGTTGCAGTGAGCAAACGGCTGCTAAGTAGCTTGTTGGGAAATACCGGTGGATCTCGGGTTTGTCTTTAGTGATATTTTGAAGTTCAGAACTTCTTGCTGTAAAATTTTACAGCTCATTCTTCATTTTTTGGCTTCTTGTAACAGAATTGAATCTGGAGCTACTTTTAAGATGTGTTTTATTATTGCCAGTAGAAACCTGGAGTTACTCAAAGCCATCAAGAGACATTTCCTAGCTCTTAGTTTTCTTGGCAGCCCCAAGAAGGCCAAGAACATCCCCAGAAAGTGGTGAGGTGGGAACAAGGCTGCACATCTTGCTCCTCGCCAAGCTTCAGGGACATCTAGACGTAAATCTCTGCAAAGCAGTAAGTAAAAAGGCCCAGGATGGAGCTTTGGAGCATCTATTTCTTTCTGCTTCCTCAATAAGAGACACTTATTTGGCCAAAGAAGCAATTATCTGGTAGCATGACCATCCTCTAAGCCCTAATGAAAGATAAGGGCGTCATTAGTATTCCAGCCTTTGCTCCAAGACAAGAAGTTGGTATTAATTCCAATTAATAGAGGAGACTCGGGCTGTTTTGCTGGCTTTTTGGGATTGATGATGGATTGCTCGGCACGGCCGGGTTGCATTTAATCCTGGTGTGCAGTAGCCAAGGGGTTTGGAAGGGGCAGCAGCGCTCGAGCTGCGGAGGAACGGATGGAGATGGTCAAAACACCTCAATTTGGTAATTGCTGCTCTGGGTAAAGGCTAGTTCTGAGCAGGCAGCAGACGGTTCTTCAGACAGGAACCTTCAGGAGATGGTGAAGAGCAGCAAAATGAGCTTCAATTCTCAAGGCGTGTTTGAAAGAAGTGACCTCCTGGTGTCACACAGGATGACGAGCTGCTTTGCAGGCCAACAGTGATGAGAGGATGTTAGACATCTAGCAAAAACACTTACAATCAGGCCTGGCAGGTAATTTGCACCCCAGAATCTTTAAATAATCAGTTGAAGAGGCTGCTCACCCGCTGCGTTTTGATTTGATCTTTCCTGATTACTGGATCAATTCCAAAGGGCTGGAAGGGTGCGATTGAAATACCCCTGTTAAAGGTAAGAGGGGTAACGTGGGTGAAGCCAGTTAGGCTGTCACTCAATGGTGAATAAAACACTTTACAAATCCCTGTTCTCCTAAGAGCAAGGAAAAGGCAGCATCACTCTTGGCACGGGAATTTGCTTTAGGAAAAGCTGCTTTTTGCAGCACGCGCTGGCTCCAAATGTGAGCGCTCAGGTTGCCCCTGAGAAGGCAGGGGAAGGGCTTGACAAGGTGACCCGGAGCCGAGAGGTCTCAGTGGAGAATTGTCACCCAACAGACGTGTTGGGACGCGTTGGTGGGGCCTGTGCCCCCAGTGTTTCCATCTGTCACTTGGAAACGGGCGGCTGAACTTTCCGCTTCCCCGTGGCCAGGTGACTCAGAGCCCCAAGGTCAGGGCAGCAGCGGGTGACGGAGCCCTCTGGGAGTCAGGAGATGAAAAGGCCACTGCTGAATCCTGGATTTGTGCACAAAGCGAGGTGGATACTCTGAGTATTGTGTCCAGTTCTGGGCTCCACAGGACAAGAGGGATGTGGAGCTGCTGGAGAGAGACCAGCGCAGGGCTACAAGGATGATCAGGGGCCTGGAACATCTGCCCTATGAGGAGAGGCTGAGGGAGCTGGGCCTGTTCAGCCTGGAGAAGAGAAGGCTGAGAGGGGACCTGAGCAGTGTCTAGAAGTACCTCAAGGGAGGCAGTGAGGAGGATGGGGCCGGCCTCTTTTCACTGGTGGCCACCGACAGAACTAGAGGAAATGGCCCCAAACTGAAACACCAAAAGTTCCACAGGAACTTAAGGAAAAATTTCTTCCCAGTGAGGGTGCCAGAGCCCTGGAACAGGCTGCCCAGAGAGGTTGTGGAGTCTCCTTCTCTGGAGATCTTCAAACCCGCTTGGACGCAGTCCTGTGCCACGTGCTCTAGGTGACCCTGTGTGTGCAGGGGTTGGACTGGATGATCCCTAGAGGTCCCTTCCAACCTTCAGCATTCTGTGATTCTATGATACTGCTTTTCCGCACCTCCCGTGACCAGGTGAGCCCCTCGCTGCTGTTCCAGTGTTGGTGTTTTAAGGCATCTTCAAAAATCAGCATGTGGATGAGGAGAACCACCCGCAGTGCCTGATTCCGGCAGCTCATCCTGGTGGTTTCTCCATGCCTGTTCTCATCCTGGTAAGTGCCCGGGCGTCCTCGTCCTCCAAAGGCAGCAGCTCCAGGCACAGTCTTTAATGGCAGACGATGACAGGAACCAACAGCTGGAAGAAAACCGTGTCACTGTGCAGGTTTCAGCCACGCTCCCAGTGGAATGGATGCTCCATCTGCTGCCGTCAGGAGCAGGTTGTCTCCTTTGGCTTTTCTTGGAGACAACGTTCCACTTGGATGCCTGTCCCGTATAGGGATAGCTGGGAGAGACCTCCCAGATCTCCAGTGCCTCCGTTAAGTCAGATTGGATGGTTGAAATGACACTCTTGGCTTTCAGGCTTAGGATGTGATGCAAAGCGACAACCTGGGCAGGATCCTAGCAGGAAGAGAAGCTGGGATAAGGTATGGGAATCCCAGGAGAAAGTTTTGAGTATATTACCTATATGCACCAGAGCTGGCACTCGTCTCGCTGGTACCCGAGCCCGTTTCTCTACATCGTGATGCTCCAGCAGCCTCTCTCCTCACTGCCCTCCTGATGCACGTTAGGGCTTAGTTGTGTTGTCCACCTTGCCTGAATGACGTGTGGACAGATCCGTTCTTCTCGACCCAGCGCTGCCGACCAAATAACCTGGCTCGTAGCCCGCGTTTCGCAACCTTTCTAATGACGTGTAACTCCCCGAATATTCGAGGCCAAGGACGTAGGCTTTTACCTGCTCCCCTCCCAAGCTTGCCGAGGGCCTTGCAGGCGTTGCAGGCTGCCACCCTTCCTTGAACAACCTGATGCAAATCTTGGGTGCGTGCCCGAACAGGCAGCGCTTGGGCCTCTCCTCGTCTCCCACCTCTTCGCTGGCTGAGATGTCGAGAATGGAGCAGCAGGAGCCTAGGAGCAAGCGAGCTCTTCCACATCCAGTTTGTCTTTAGGCTGTCTCCTCCCCGGAGGCAGCAGGACGGGAATGACTTTGCTTGGCAAAGGGTCTTGTAGACCGTGTCTCCAATCGCACGAGTTGCAGCCGGCGATAAACACCTCACTGGGGGGCTCTGAAAAGAGGAATCGCTGGCGCGAGGGTAGAGCAGCACGAGGGTTATTTTGGGCTCCTCCTGCGGCGCGAGGCCTGCCCTTTTCCAGATGTGAGAAGAGGAAGCTGAACCGAAAAGCGGGGAGAGTCGAGTTCCGGCCGCGCACCTGTGGGAAGCACCCGAGGGGGACCCGAGCACCCGGCGGGTGACCCAAGCGCCGTGTTGGGCCGTCCAAATGCCCGTTGTGACGGGGCCGCCGTGAGGATGATGAAGGTCTTGAGTGAAGAAGGCCGAGTGAGGTGGCCCCGAGGCCGTCGCCGCTGTTGCGAGGTGCTTGGTGGAGCCGCGCGTGGGTGCCCGGAGAAGCGCAGCGTGGGCAGCTGCTTGGAAAGAGGACAGAGATGAAGCCCAAACCGAGCGTTTGAGGGACCCTCCCCGCGTTGCTCAACGAGGCCGGCCCCGTGACGCGCCGCGGCGCGAGGACGCCCGGCCTTGGGGGTGTTGAGCAAGCCGGGACGCCGAGCGCTCCTCGCGCCGGCGGAAACGGAGCCGCGCGCGCAAACAGCCTCCCTCGGCTGCGGTGTTTAGGGGAGTCGGTGCCAAACGGTGCCCAACGGTGGCCGCTGGACTCCGGGGCCCGTTCAGCACGTGTCGCCTCAGCCCTGGGGCTTGCTCTGGTTTCGGCCACCGCGCTGACGAAACCGAAACGTTGTCGGCGGAGCGGGCTGCAAACGGGGAACCGGCCTTAATTCCTCCTGCGTGGGAGCCCGACTTCAGACCTTTCCCTTTGCACCTTTATGAACCTGCAGCCTCTATTTCAGGCCCCTTCCTGCTCTTTCCAACGTGGAATATCCCCAGGGAGACTGTGGCACCCCTTCCCCTGTCACCCCAGGCTGCCCAACAGGGTATTTCCAGGACAGCTGTAGCAGAATGAGACCTTGGGTTGCAAATACTGTGGGGCTTTTTGCACCGCGTTGGTGGCAGCGCATTTAAATTTATGTATTTATTTCTTCTTCCTTCTATATCAGCAGGACTTCAGAAGAGATTTGGGTGCTAACGGGCATTAAACTGCAGAATCTACCTGGCAGAGAGGGGCTAAAGCCCTAGGACAGTGATAGGCTTCTCATATCAAATTATTTCAAGTTCTGAGGCGAAGAAGAATTTGGAGCAGTGTGAAAACTACAGTCTTGTCACGGGAAGAGCAGCCACAGCTCAGTGTGGGTATTTTTGGCCCTGTGTTATCTTTCTTAGCCTTTGAGAACCTGCTTATAACCGCTCCAGATAAAACTCTAGCGAGAGCAAAGCGCAAGACGGGCCCGAACCGCAGCTGAACCGTTTCCTGCCTCGGCGCTGCTCGCACGTCACCTACTTTTCAAGACGCTGTTTTGTAACCCGGGTTAAAGGCAGGTACCCCAGAAAGGCACCGCAAGCCACCTGCTGCCCTGGGAAACCTTCCCGATCCTTTCGGGGGCTGGAAATAGGATTTGCTGGCAAATACCTTTGGCACCTTGGTGCTTTTTAGGTGGCAAAACAAGCACGGATGTGTTTGGTGCCGAGTGCTTCGTTCAGCCACGGGGCACGCGGGGCTTTTGCAAGGAGGTTTAACAAACTAATGTGTTTTGTTTATAGCTCCCTGCAGCCAAAATAGCAGTATCTGTGGCGATCCTGAAGGTTTGGGGATGTGTGTCCGCCCCGGGCCTCCTGCTCAGGGTTTTTATTTGCTCCCTGTGATTTCCAGAAAGGCCCAGGCCTCACAGATCCTCTTTTCTCTCTTCCAGAATAAGGACGGTGAGAAGAAGCAGCTCAGAGAAGATGAGGAAGAGGAGCCCGTCAGGCACAAGTAATTATTTATTTATTCCCATTTGTCCCTTACGGGTGTATTATTCCAGTGCTGGTCTCTCGTTTGCTAATTAAGAGCTTTCCTGGGATTCTGACATGCCGAAGTTTGGGCGTATGTGAATTTAATCTCTTGGTGTCAGTGACTTGAAATGTGCAGCTGTGCCGGGGACCAGCTGAGCGCACCGTGGGTAAGTTCCTTAGGAAAGGATGGAGGGATGAAGTTCAGCCTGGAATCGCAGGACAGTCTCCTGCAACCTCCTCTACAGGGAACTCGAGCTGCCCACGGAGAGTGGAATAACCCCCTGGCCACCCCGAACGCTCTCAGTTCTGCCCCATATGGGGAATTTCTCCTGGCAGAAGCTGCCCATGCTGCCTCGTTTGGCTCTTGAGAATGTCACAGTGTCTCGAAGCTGCTTTCTCGACTCCCTCGTGCTGGGACAGGGCTGAGTCGCGCCGCGGCCGCGGTGAATAATGAATAAACGGCGCCCGCGCCGCTCGGCTGCCACCCGATCCCTGCGGATCACCAACCCGGCCCGGGAGCTCCCGCGCCTCCCAGCCGGGCAGCTCTGCTTGTCGAACCGCCTGTTTCTGCAGCTGAAATCAGGCGGGGGGCTTTAACGTGCCATGAAAATACTGTTTCCTCTTAGCTTCTCATTTTCCAGCGCCAGCGCCGGACCTGCAGCCCGGCCCCTGCTTCACACCCTGCAACAGCAGCTCCCCGGGCGCCACTTTTATAACCCCGCAGCCGCCGCGCTGCTCTCGGCAGCTTCCTGTTTGCGCCGCCCGCGGCCCCTTTTTGGCCCTGGTTTTTTATCTCTCGTGCCGCACGGTACCGCCGCGGCAGCGAGTGCTGACGGGGCCTTCCGTGGAAAAAACAACAAACCAAAACGCGATCCTTTCGCGGCCGTTTCAGCTCTAATCGCCCCCTCTCCGAGGAGTTTAAGTGTCCCCAGCTCGTGGGGCTTCTCTCTTGGTTTGTTTTTAAGCTCTGCTCAAGCAGGAACTCCCTCCCGCGCCGGCTCCTTTGGAAGCTGCGCCCGGCAGGGTGTGGATGGACTTCGGCCCTTCCGCTCCGCTCGGGAAAAGCCGCCGTCGCCTCCGGGGATTTGCGGCGGCCCCCGGGGAGGCGCCAGGCTCTGGAGTTGGGCTCTGGGCGCGCTGAGCTCGCCAGGAATGCCCTGAATGTAAACAGAAATCCATGGAGGGCGCCGAGAGGGGAAAAGAGGAGCCGAAGCTTTAGCCTTTTCCCCGCTGACTAGCGGGATCCCTGGGATCCCAAAGGTGCCCCGGGCAGGCTGAGGAGCTCAGCAGGGCTTCGTGCTGGGGGAATCGTGGTTGCTCCCGTTCTGAGGTCACCCAGAGGCAGGTCCAAGTCCAGGTGTCTTCGGAGCTGCGAATGGAGAGGATGGGGGCGCAAAGGAGGAAGCTCAAACAACCTCAGGGAGGGTGGGAGACCTCAAAGCCCTTCTGCAAGGGCCACCAGGAAGCTGCTCCCTGCCTTCCTTGGAGAGATCTTCAGGAGAAACCGGGTGGCCGTGCCGGCTCTGGGGCATTCCCTGAGTTCCCGCACCGGCACACTCGGCTCTCGGAGCGGCAGGATGCCGGGATATCCCTGACGGCTCCGAATCTCCGCTTGTCCCTTGCCTTCCACCCTGGGTGAGGAATTGGGAAGCGTGGGGGCAAACACTGCACCCTCCCCATGACTAAAACTGGGGGAAACCTGCGGAGCCCCCGTGCGTCGGTGCTGGAGTCTCCTGCTCCATGGTCCTTGGTTCTCCAGCCCTTCTCGCCGCTCCTCCTGCCTTCATGGGATACATCCTGGAGCAGGGAAGAGGCCACCGCTCTGCGGCTCCTCCAGGGACTTGGGACCTCCCCGGTGTCTCCTCTCGCAGTAACTTTTTCCATGTTTGAGTGCGGCTCCCCGGGACCACCCGCGAGGGAGGGAATTTTGGAAAGGCGGAGGGATGAAATGAAGCCCTCGCGCGGGTTTCCCTTTTAAAGGGCAATGTGGGAATCATTGTCCAGGACATTTGGTTTTGAGCAAACTCAGAAAACAAAGTCTCTTCAAACAGGGGCTCTGCAGCAGCACGAGAAGGTTGAAGGGCAGTAAATCCTCAAAGCAGATGGGATTTCTTCTCCAGGGCTTTGGAAGGGGCCTCGGCGCGTTGATGCGTCACCCGGAGATGTGGAGCGTCGTTCGCTCATCGGAACACGATGTCTGTCCATAGAGCCCTCGGGGCTGGAGGAGGGAGCAGAAACAGCCTTGGACGTGGTCTTGGGGGGTTGGTTTTGCACCGTTCTTTTCCCATTCAGCTGGGGCCTTTCCAACTATCCTGCTCCTATCCCTTCCATCCCCGGCCAGGGGCTCCAGGCTCGCGAGGATGAGCAGATCCGAGCAGATCCTTGACCATCTTCCCAAAATGAGGCCCCGGTTGCTCCTTGCTGCTCTCAGGGGGAGCTCGCGTGTCCCTGGGGAGGCAGCTGAGGATGAAGAGGAGGATGAGGGTCTCCCAGCGAGGTGGTACCAACCGTCCTGGCCGCGTTGATGGGATGAGGGAGCTCATCCCGACTTCCATGCTGACTTCCTCCCGCTGGGATGGGGAGAAGGAGCTGCAGGCCGTTCCTTTTGGCAAGACCATCGTCTAAAGCAGGTCCCGCGCTCCGGGGCCGGCTCCTCCGCGGCGCCTGTTGCCAACAGCCGCCCGCGCTCCCGTTGTTGTGGGAACGGCGGTAATTCACCGCCTGGGAAGGGCTCCGGGCTGTCTCCCTGGAACGCGGCGCGAGAGCCGCCGCTGACACCTGAACTCTAGTTAACCCTCCCAGGGAGGACGAGCAACGTCTTGTTCCACATATATCTGTATATGTGTGGGGGTGTGTGCACATATTTTTCTTTTGCGTGCACAAATATATATAAAAACATATATATGTATAGATACATAAATACATATTTGTTTTTTTAACTCTGTCTCCTTTGAGGGCTGTGGGGGGAGCATCTCTAGGCATCTTTGCAGCCCCAGTGCTGGTGAGAAGAGGAAGAGGGATGAAATAAGGCCAGTTTGTGCACGTGCACCCAGAGATGTCGGAAAAATAATCGGAGCCTTTGGAAGCAGATTCAGCTTGTGGACTCAGCCCGGGGGTGGCTCTGTGCCCCGGCGAGCGAGGATGGTGCCGTGGAAGGGGACGGAGAGGGATTGGGGTTGCGCTTGGGGTTGAAATAATTCGTGTTAAATGTCATGTACTGAATGCACCCTGTATTAAGAGAATAAAAAGAAAAGGAGAGAGAGGAGAATAAAAAGAGAAAAGGAGAGAGAGGAGAATAAAAGAGAAAAGGAGAGAGAGGAGAATAAAAGAGAAAAGGAGAGAGAGAAGAATAAAAAAGGAGAGAGAGAAGAATAAAAAGAGAAAAGGAGAGAGAGAATAAAAGAGGAGAGAGAAGAATAAAAAAGGAGAGAGAGAATAAAAGAGGAGAGAGAAGAATAAAAGAGAAAAGGAGAGAAGAATAAAAGAGGAAAGGAGAGAGAATAAAAGAGGAGAGAGAAGAATAAAAAGAGGAGGAGAGAGAGAAGAATAAAAAGAAGAGAAGAGAGAGAAAAATAAAAGAGAAGAGGAGAGAGAGAAGAATAAAAAAGAGGAGAGAGAGAAGAATAAAAAGAGGAGAGAGAGAAAAATAAAAGAAAAGGAGAGAGAAAAGAATAAAGAGAGAAAAGGAGAGAGAGAAGAATAAAAAGAGAAAAGGAGAGAGAGAAGAATAAAAAAGAGGAGAGAGAGAAGAATAAAAAGAGGAGAGAGAGAAAAATAAAAGAGAAAAGGAGAGAGAAAAGAATAAAGAGAGAAAAGGAGAGAGAGAAGAATAAAAAGAGAAAAGGAGAGGTAAAAAAGAGAGCCTGTGGTGCCTAAGTGCTGGGAGCCAGGATGGGCTCCTGGCCCCTTGACTAAGGCTCCGGGTTTGGGAATGTCCCGCTGGCAGCTGAAGTTCCCTGGTGTGTTTGTTGAATCCCTGCGTTATTAGCGGGGCCGGAGCAGGAACAGGGTGAGCCCTGGCGCGGGCGGCGCGGAGGAGGGAGCGCCTGCGCCCTGGGAGGGGACGCGGGGAGGAATTTCTGGGTGTCCTCGCGGTCACCGCGGGCTGCGCCACCCACTTGCTGCAAAACCTGCTTTTTTCCTCCCTGTTTGACGCCGCACCCCGGCCTGGAGCCCTTCCAGCAGCAGCTCCGGGAGCTGCTTCCCCGTCTTTCACCCTGAGCTGACGCACGGACTTTGCCCCGTCCGTCCCCAAAAATCCTGGGGTCTTTTGGGCCCCAACCCGCTGTGTTTGTGGCACTTCTGTTGGCACCAGCCTCTTGCTCCTCTCTGTCCCCGTGGCAAAATGTGACCTCTTAATGCAAATAAATGCCCCAATGTGCATAGCAATCCCAGCTGGGAAGTCGCCTCCTCCTAATGGAGCATCTCCCTTTCTGTCCTGCTGATGCCAGTTAAGCTGGACCTAAAAGGGAGCTAGGCTGAAGGTCAGAGCTTGGGTCTGGCCATCGGTTGCTCCCTCTTGGCTTTGGCCCGGGCCGCCTCTCACCCCTTTGTGCTCTTCCCCTTCCTTCCAGGGAGCTCCGGCTGCGGAACTACGATCCCGAGGACGAGGAGCTGAAGAAGAGGAAGGTGCCGCAGGCCAAGCCGGCCTCAGGTGGGTGGGAGCTGCAGCGTGGGACGCGACGGAGCTGGGACAGCGCCAACAGGGACCGGGAGCTTCCTCCGACCTCGCGGTCTGGAGGTTCTCAGAGCCCTCCTGGGCCTCAGCCGTGCTCCTCGCTTCGCCGCTGCGGCTCCCACATCTCCTTTTTTGCTAGTTTTGATTCCCCAGCTGGGTTTGCAGCCGCCCTGCGCTGCTCAAACCCGGTGTGTGCCCGAGCGAAGGGGCCCCGGGAGCGGGGCTGCTCGGGGACATTGGGGCTCTTCTCCTCGAAGTGCCTTTAAATCCACATTAGCTGCGAGTCCGGGATGTTCAAGCTGCTCTTTCCACCACAAAGCCCCTGCACACCTTTGAAAGGGAGCCAAAGGGGAGGCGTTGCCTTCAGCTCGAAATATTAAGTCCTCCTGGGAGAGATGTCTTTAAAATGCCCTCAATAAAAGGCTGCCTGTGCCTGGCGGCGAAGCGCCTGCAGGAGAGAGTGCTGACAGGGCAGTTTCTTTATCCTTCTGTCAAAGTTTAAAACTTCCTCCTATTCTTCGCCCGCATGTGGCTGGGAATTGGGAACAGCCTTTTTGGCTGCTTTCAGTAAAACCCAGACCCTCTCGGGAGCCGCGCTGCCCCTTGGATGCAATTCCCGGGTCCGGAGCAATATGAACGTCGTCCTGTTGTCACCCTCTATTTCCTGGGACGCTTTGCTCCGTATGAAGCCTCCGGGACCACGGAGGAGGAGTGAAAACCCAGGACTGCTGAGCTGGTACCTTGGGGTTGGTCCCAAATCTTTGCCTGAAGTGCAAGAGCAGGTTGGGTCAGATCAAGGCCTGTTTTAGCCTCTTGCCATCGTGATTTCTGGGAATGAGGGAGCCTAAAGGCTGCTGTGGTGTGAGCGCTGCCTCCTTCTCCGTGGAGCTGTCGATGCTTTCGGGAGCGCGGCTCCTTCAGGAAAACGCCAGGCTGCTTCCCAGGAAGAGGTGCAGAGCCCGGCGGTGCCGTGGACTTCAGAGGAAGGGGTTGTGGATGCAGCACGCCCCGTGGTTGTGGTTTTGGGTCGTTGGCAGCTGATTTGAGGCAGGCCCTGGCCTGCGGGTGCTGCTCCGTGCTGCGCTCTCAAGGCAGTGCCTTTCCTAGCGGCTTTTCCAAAGCAATCCCAGAGCTCCGGGGAGGCGGTTCCTTGACTTATCCCATGTCCTGCCCTGACGCTGATGCTGTTCCCCCATCTAGTGGAAGAGAAGGTGAAGGAGCAGCTGGAGGCTGCCAAGCCGGAGCCCATCATCGACGAGGTGGTAGGTACCCGGGGAGCCGCTCGGCGCCCGCGGCCCCGTTCCCGGCGGCTCTCACTGGGTGTCCCCGCTCTTCCCTAGGACCTGGCGAACCTGGCGCCCAGGAAGCCGGACTGGTGAGTGCCAAGGGCCCTTCCCTGGTTGTGCTGCTGGGAAAGTGGGAAACGGGAAGGCTGGTCCTGCCTTTGAGGAAGATGCCAGGCCAAGGGCTGTTTCTCTGTCTTCCTTATGCCGAGTGACACCCTGGTGTCCTTTGGGGCGCTTGTCACCGAGGTGGCCTTGGTGGGCTGTGCTGGACACCCTCTGCTCCGGGCTCTTCGTAGGAGGAGCCGGGGGAGCTCTGCCCCTCTGGAAGGGGTAACGCGGCCCCCACATTCCTACCGGTGTCCGGAGGAGGATTCGTGACCTTATCGTTCTTCTCCCCAGGGATTTGAAGCGAGACGTAGCCAAGAAGCTGGAAAAACTGGAGAAGAGGACGCAGAGAGCCATCGCCGAGCTGATCCGTGCGTTACGGTGCTGCGGGAATGCCGGTTTTTCCCAAGGGATTACACACAATCCTTGTCGGGAGCTCGGTGCCTGGCTGTTGGGCAAGGGAGGGAACGGGCGGAGGTTGATCCTCCTGCTTGATTCCCTTCCCAAAAGGGCAAGGGAGCCTCTCTGGCTCTGAATCCCTGGAGAGGGAGCTCCCTCGTCGTGTGATGCGGCAGGACCCAGGGCAATGGGGGGACAAACGTCACCTTTGTCCCTGTAGGAGCAGGCGCCTTTCCAGCAGGGTGGTGGCGGATCTCGGGGGCTCGGGGCTGCCATTGGGGTCCTCCACCTCATCCCACGTGTTCCCGGGCACGGCGAATGTCTCGCTCAGCAGCTTCTCCCTTCTCCTTTGCAGGAGAGAGGCTGAAGGGCCAGGAAGGGGAGCTGGCGTCGGCCGTGGGCTCCGCGAAGCAGGACGGGAGCGACTCTGAGTGAGGAGCCCCACGCGGCAGCCGCGGGCTCTGCGGGCCCCCCTTGGCCATCAGCACCAACCTCCTGTCTTCTCGGGACCTGCTGCTGGCGAAATGCCGTGGAAGGAGAGGGACAGACACTCCGAAACGGTGCCTGGTTGTGAAGAGCGTTTCACAGGCACCTTCTTGGGACCAACCTCACTGCCAGCAGACGCTGGTGGGAGCAGGACAGACACCCGCGTTAGCTTCAACCTGGACTGGCAGAGCAAGTGTAAGCAAAAGGGCTGGTGCCAAAGAAGATACTGACCATCCACAGAGCAGCAGAAACCACCCTCGGGACCTCTTGTCATTCTACATCGGGCATCGGGCTCCCGTGGTGCAGCTGATGTGTGGTTTGTTCTGTTCCCTCAAGCTTCCAGGTCCTTCAGGCTGTGCCGCGTGTTTTATAAGTGACAAAGTTTGGTTGTAAGAGTTATTTTCATAATAAAATGGTCCCACGGGGTAGAAACCATCACTTGTTCTGTCTGTCTCCAGGCTGCTGCATTCGCTGGTCCCTCGCCCCTGGGTGTCCTGTTTTTGCTGAGGAAGCTCTGGGATCTTGCAGGTTGGGAGCTTGGCCAGGCCCACGCTGGCTTCACCGTGGTGCTGTGGGCTGTGCCGGCTTCAAATCCTCCGGGATTTGGTTCAAAACCGCTTTTGTCCCCAGAGGAAAACATCTGCTGGGTTCGGACTTGCCAGCAGCGTTTAGAGCAGGCTTCACCTGCAAGAAAAAGAACTGTTCTTGCTAACACACACATCCTGCTGCTTGTTGGAAGGAGCTGCTGGAGGGAGAGCTCCGCAGCCCGGCTCTTGCTCTAAGTGGTCCTTGTTCTGCCTCTGGTCCTGGTTCTGCCCGTGGTCCTGGTTCTGCCCACGGTCCTGCAGAGCTTGGCCCGTGCTTGGCACTCGGGGGCACCTTCCTGCGTGTCCCCCTTGTTGCTGGGTGGCCCTGGGCTCCCTCCAGGCTTCGTTTCTAGTCGGAAACCTGGATACCACCAGGGATGGAAGCACAACCAAACGGTGGGGCATTTTAGGGTCGTTTTTATTGCTCGTTGCAACCTGCCTCTGCCCAGAGTGCCTCATCCTCCTCCTCGTGCAACAGGAGCTGCTGGGAGGAAAGGGTTTGCAGAGGGGGAAACTGTCTCAAGGCCCTGTCGTCTCCGAAATTTAAAGATTGGGGCCAAAAGGGGCTCTAGATGCCCCGTAACACTGCGCCCAGGTGCAGGCGCGGGTGCTGCTGATGGGGGCCACCGAAACGGCGAGCCCCAAGCCTTGAATTCCTCACTTCGGCCGCCTGGAATAGCAAATTTTTGCAGTGCTGCCTGTTTGCAGCACTTACATTTGCAGGAGAAAAAAATAAAAGGCCGGGTTATTTATTTGCTAGGACTGAAGCCCTCTTTTCCTCCGCAGGGGTGCCGGAGCGCGGATTGGAGCGCGGATTGGAGCGCGGATTGGAGCGCGACCGCGCGCGCTCGGCAAAGCTGTGGCCTCTTCTCGGTAAAACGCCCTGTAGATGTCACCAAATCTCCATGCACGATCCCGAGCTCCCATCCTGTTTGCTCCTGGAATGAATTCCGCTGCGGATGCTGCCCCGGGCCGGCTGAGCCTTCGCCCCCTTGGTGCATGTTCGTGCCTGCCTTTTCCTCCATCTGTGGCTAGATCCAACCTCAGATGCTTCTATCCATGCAGAAAGAAGTATTTGACCTTTTTATTTTATTTCGACTTATTTGAAGTAATCTTTTTCTTCCCCAACAGAATGAGAGGGGGGACAAACCTGCAGGTGGGACAAACCCAGGAGAGCCGGGAAGGAAACAGCTGCCCGGAGCTGCTCGCAGCTGGTGACCTGGACCAGGCTGGCTGGAAAATACCTACCGGGAGTCCTGGGGACACACGGCCACCTCTCTCTTTCTAGTTATGCCTGATTTTCCTTGGTGATTGCACCCACAAGCTGCTTTTCTGCCTGTTAAATGGCCAGTTGTGAGACCCGTTCGTTGCAGGAGGGACCAGGGTCACGGCATGGGACTTTGCTTTAGCATGGGACAGACATCCTGACAAGGAGGGGATCCTAAAGCGGGATTGAGGTCTTGATGTGGGACAGGGGACCTGGGATGGGAGCTGGGTCCCTGCTTAGGACTGGGATCCCAAGGCACGATCAGGGTCCTAGCGTGGGACTGAGATCCTGAGGTGGGATCTGACATAGGACTGGGGTCCTGGTGCCCAAGAGGGGTCCCAGCATCGAACCGAGGACCCTAGTGTGAGACCAGAGCTCAAGGCCTGGAGGGAGTTTTAGCCTAACCCTGGTTTTCTTTGCTGCCTTGCACAGTGCCCAGCCCTGCACCTGTGAATGGCCTGAAGGAAAACTGGATTTCTGAGCGGGAGATGCTGAAAGAGGAAAAAAAAAAATCCCTATTTCTAGTATCCCAGATCTGGAACTAGGCACATGTGTTAATGTAATGAAATATAGAGCCCAGACTCTTTCTGCTGGCAGGCGATCTCAGTCGTGCCTTAATATTTTATAGGTCATCTTTATCTAAATATATATGTATGTATGTGTGAAAAGAAAACGAGGGCTTTTTTTTTCCTGTTTTGTGAGAAATCTCGTGGTTCTGAATTCTTTTCTTCAAACCAAAGCAGATTCAAAGCTCTCCACAAGATGAAATGAAATAGAAAAAAAAAAAATGCACGTCAGGCTCATCAAAATGCCTCTGGGAAGCAGATGGGCACCGTTTATGATTTGCAAATGCCAAGAGTCGCCCTTGTCAAAGTGTCTCATTTAGGTTGTGCTTTTTCTGAAAGCGCTTTAGTCGTAGCCAGGGAGCATGGGGAAAACTGTGATTTCAAACCTAAAGTGTATTATTTCTTTTTTGTTTTCTTCAAAGAAAGGCAAACCGTTCTCTCGGAAGATTCTGCACAGCAAGGTGTATCCTTGATTACAAGCTTGTGCACTGTGATTTGCTGAAGATGCTGAATGCAGATTCCCCTGCGCGTCCTTCTTGCTGCTGCATCTGATGTCAGCCTGAGAGAAGCAGAGTGACCTTGAGGAGCCTCTGCCACCACATGCACCCCAAGGGTTTGGATGTGGTCCCCTTGGTTTCCATGCTGCACCCTTGGGTAAGCTCCTTGGGGCCATATTCACCCTCTGAGCTTGCAGCTGGGCTGGTCCTGTTGCATTTTGGACCTTCTGGGACACCCTGTTTGCAGCCCTCAGGGTGGCCTCCTTTGTGGTGGAGCCACCACCATTGCTGCAGCTCCTGGAAGGACCCCGGGTGATGTCGGTGGAGAATTAGGGGCTGCAAATCCTACAGGAGGTCCCAGCAATGTTTTTGTCCCTTGCACCTCCTGGCACAAGTGGGGCCCCCAAACTTGGTGAGACAAAATCTGGAGAAACTGGTGCAAACTGCAGCATCCCGGGCTCAGCAGAACTGGCTCCCTTGATGCACGACTGTGAATGTGGCAGCGTTAGCTGGACGTAGACTCAGAAAAGTCAGGTGTAGCACAGATTTTCATGGATATTTTAAGCACCACATTTACAATTTCTCTCGAAAACCAGCAGTGACTATCATCTGGCATGTGCTGCCCTCATGCCAAGAGACCAATTCCAATATCCACGAGGAGAGGCTAGAAAGTGGAGATAATGGCATTTTTTAAGGCACAATCTAAATGGCACTGTCGACACCGGGTGATACCCTGTGCCAGGAGGATTAAACACAGAGCTGATTGATGCAGCGTGTCGCCTGAGCCACGCTTGCAGAAGTATTTTAGAGGAATATGTTCCTCTAAAACGCAAACTAGGCACCTGCCCCAGATAACACTGATTTTTGCAGATTTTTGGGCTGAGTTGGTCTCCCGATCTTGCTCCTGATCAGGTGTGACGTCCAGTCCTGACGTATGAAGGAATGAGGTGAGGTCACGTCATGCCACCAGTTTCCAGGCCGGCTCATCCAAGATAGTCCTGTCTGGTTAAGGGTAACGCATCTATCAGATATTATCCTCCCTAAGTGGACTTTTTTTTTTTTTTAATAATTAAGCAGTTCTTGCCTGATTTACGTGTTAGGACTTGCTACCATCTATTGTTCTGTGTTTTGCTTCCCGCTGGACTGCAAGTTGTACCTCAAAGTCATTGTGGAAATAGCTGTAGATCTTTCCTATGACTCAGGAAACTCGATTCTTTCTCCTCTACATCCTAAGAAACAGGAAAAAAAAAAGAAGAAAAAGTGACTCTGTTGTGGGCTCTGTTGTCCTGCTCTCCATGCCTTATACCCTAGAGTAGGGGCAGGTCCCAGTCTTGGGGATCGTTGATGGTAAATGGGTTGCTGAATCGGGAAAGTTCTACTAGATAGATGAGGTCTAGCTGGTCATCAGGTTCATCCCTTGCTCCTTCATTTGTGGCGTGCACTCGTGTTATTTATTAAAGGGCCTCTGTGTGTGTGTGTGTTTCCCATTCCTTTCCGTAACCCCCCCTTTCCCAAGGGTGCTCTGGGGGCAGAGATGGATGCCCTCAGCCTTGGGACACATGGATGAAGCTTCAAGAGAGCTGCTCTTCCAAGAGGAGCCACCGTCTTGGCTAGGGCCGGAGCAGAGGCCTAGAAGAGGGAACCGGACTCCAACTCGTGGCCTTCCTGGATGCAATCAGCTGCTGAGGGGGAACACGCTTTGATTTCCCAGGATCTTTCCTGCATTTGTTCTGCCTCCTTTGCGTGTCTTATTTGGGGACATCTTGTTCTGGTTAAGGCCCTTGGGCTCCGGGCCATGCAGAGCTGATTGCAAAGCACTTGAAGGCCCTCGCATCATGCGATGGATGAAAACCACTGAGCAGAAGACACCTGCATTTGCAGTAGGAGTTTGTAGTCTTATCTGACATCTATCCAAAACCCTCGAGAAACAACCTCTCCTTGAACTGTGGACTGAATCATCTCACTGCCCCGAGCAGCACTAGCCCCGTTTGCATGATTAAGTGCATCTTGATTTACTGCCTGCAAGCTTTGGAAGTGAATTTAGCTAAATCAAATTAATCTATTTTAGTTCTGAGTAAGAATGTCTTCACAGGAGCTTTAATGCAGTTGAACTAATCTGCTGTGGATGTTAATTCGGATTAATTTTCCCTAGTGTCTCTGGTGAATTAGCCCTCCGAATCGAAGAGGTCTGAATTCGTTTTAACTTCATTGGTTGAGATGCGAGTTTCACAAATCAAGTTAAGGCCCCTTGAAGTTATGGGCAGGAGTTGGGGGTTAACATGGTTTAGGCTAAGTTACTTTGAACAAGAACCTTGAGCTGATTTGCGCTAACTCTCTTGAGCCTTCCCAGCTCCAAGTGCTATTTCCTACATGCGTGGACAGAGCTGCTTGGCCCAACCAACCCTTGTAGCCAAGGAGCATCTCCATTTCCACCCAGATTGCTCTCTGAGCAAGACAAGGTTGTGCCCAGAAGAGATGGGAAAATCCATGGGGTCGTTGGAGACCTGTTTTCGTGGCCATGTATAGATGTATATGTGTGTTGCATGTGGGTGTTTTGCATGCCTACAGGCTCAGCCTTGCTACGGGTCCAACCTGGGTGTCCAGAGCTCACCTCTGCGGGGGTACCGGACCTGGCAGCCCCTCAAAACGCTCCTGTCTTTGGATGGGACCAGCCAGCATCCTTCTCAGTTGTTATCGCTGGTCAAATGATGGGGAAGCAAAGGAGTGGAACTTCCTTTCCATGTGTCTTGTGACCTGATGGACAAGGCTGGGTCTTGGAACTGAGACGTGGGGACTCTCTCTCCTCCTGTGCTGCTGGTTGGCAGGAGAACCCTGTGTACATCATTTTCCAATTTTGTGCCAAGCCGTGGGTCCCTTGGGTTGGTCTGCTTATCCCTGGACTCCAACCTGCTTTTCTAGTCTCTTGATATTGGTTGTAGATGCCACTGGGCCTTGTTTGCAGTGTTGAGGGACCAGTGAGAGGGGTCAGGTCAGCTGCTGGGGACTGTGATAAAGCTCTCAATAACAACCGTCTAACGAGGGTCATGGAGAGCTCCTCCACACCTGAAGCCTACGTTCTTCTCAGGGATGGAGCACCCTGAGGGGTGTGTGGATGCCAAGGGTCCAAGGCTCCGATGCAGCTAGTGCTTGTTGGTGGAACTGTGATATCGACTCCCCTTCGGGCTCCTGCCATGCATCAAAGATGGCTCCTGAGAGCAGGAGCACATTGGGCAGGTGGGGTAAGGGGCTGAGGAGGCGTTGGGGTATCCGCCTTCATGACTTGTCCCAAGGAGAGATGGAAGGCAGAAAAACTCCCGTTTCCTGGATATGGACCGTTCTGTGCTTTGAGCCGTCACTGGGCTTTCTGCAGCCATGGGAAGGGCCAACCAAGCTGTGTCTTCTACTCCTACCATCTCCACGTTCATGCTCTCCTTACTCTGTCTCGTGTCAGGCAAAGCTGCCTCCTCCTTCGCAAATACCATCTGCTGCTGCTCCCCCAACTCTTCTCTGTAATGACTTGTGTGGGCAGCCCGGTCTGTTCTTCTTTGGTGGATCTGGAGCATGACGGCTTCATTGCCTTTTATCGGCAAGCGTAGAAAGTGCCGATATGCCACAAAACTGACAACAGCGTAAAATATATCCCAGCAGGACTCTCCTGGCCACTTGTTGTGGTTCGTGCTCCGCCAGTACAATGGCCTTATAAAGATTCATTTTGTTTCTTCCACTCTGGTTGGAAATGCCACCTCCTGCATCTGTTAACTGGATGCTCTTCTGTGCTCATGGTGTTCCAGCGTTGACGAGTGCCTGAGCTGCTGAGTCTTGACCAAGCGGAGTCTTGACACCCCCCTGCTCCTCTCATGAAAATAAATGGGCGTTAACATGTGCTTGGTCAGACTAAAACACAGCAGGGTGGGCCAGATTTTGCAGGAGACTTGGACGGCTGCGTGTCACGGAGCAGCAGCGACCCTGGTGAGACCAAACGTGGAGCCAAGTGCGCTGGTGTGGGGGTCCCGGGCCAGCAGATCCCGGGGTCCTACCTGCTGGGACTTGGGTGGCGTCATCCCGCATCCCCAGCCCTCCGGGTGGCCTCCAGCAGACGCGGGGAGGCTTTCAAGTGTCCAGCTGTTCGAGCAACATGAAAGGGAAGGCCCCGTCTCTGACAGCTGCTGAAAAGCCCCGTTGTGACATCCCTGGCCAGGCTTTTCCCAAGGCAAGAGCTTCTGCTGGCTGCTCCGTGAGCTCACTGGAGAGTGAGGAGCATCGTTGCTTCTGGTAAAGGAGAGAAAAATTCCTCTTCTGGGCTGCCGTCATGACTCAGCAGGTGTCTGGGTCTTCAAAATACAGTTTTGCTCTTTTTTTGTGTGTGTGTGCTTTCTGCAATATCATCTTGAAAAGCAGGGCAGAGGCTATAGTGGAGGATTCTGTTTCTTAAACATTTCAGATGCTTTGGGAATGCTTGGATGCTTCCCAGGGCCATTGGAGGTGCTCTAGGCCAGGCTGACAGATGGGACCCAGGACCTTCTATAGACCCGTTGCCCTCAGGAAATGACAAGTTTTTCAGCTGTTGGAGACTTTTAAGAGCAGGACAGGTACCTGTGTCATGAGCACTTCAGGTGGAGTGGATCCTGCCGCAGGGCAAGGAGTGGATGAGATCTCTGAAGGTCTTCAAGTGTCTTATAGTGTCTTGATACCTTCAAGAGTGCCTAAAGCCTGTTGTTCCAAGTATGTCGACACGTAAGTCTACCCTCGGGCTCTATTTCTGTGGATATAACCTGGAAAGCCCTGCCTGGGACGCGCCACCATGAGAAGTCTCTGCAAGTGCAACACCTGGGCTGGGTAGGGAAGGATCATGAGTCAGGACCGAGGTGCCTTAGCAGGGATCCAACTTTGGCTTTGCAGCTGGCATCAATTTTTCTCCTCTTCTTCCCTTCCCTTTCCTTGAGTGATGGAGCCTGGAGAAAGGCAGGGATGAGGTCTACGTGGTGGTTCTTGCTCTTACCAACTCCTGGGACTTTTTGTCCTGAATCTTATGGTGGTGGCAGTTGTGGGTTTCCTCCCTAGCTGCCCTTCCTGGAGTCACACAAGAAGCTTGCTTTCCATTGGAGGGAGGATGGACACGTGCATATCCAAACTCCTACACCCAGGAGAGCTCCTGCATCCCCAGGCAGGACTTCAGGGAACACTGGTGGGTTTGGGGCCATTTTTCAGCTTTGCAAGTTGTGGTGGGCCAGGAGTGTGGGGTCACAACCATGTCCCTCAAGGCATCTGTCAGCTGAGCCAAGCTGAGGAGAGGCAGGAACGTCACCCAGGATGACGAGGTCCTTGACCTTAATGTCCTTGCCTGAGCTGCTGACCTGGTTGCATGACCTGAGGGTCTGAGAGTGGAGCAAGCCCGCCGAAACGAGAGCACTTACCTGATCCCTCAGTTTGCTAGGGCTCCCGTTTTCCCTGAGCAGACCTTGGGAAGCAAGTTACGGCAAGAACCAGAAGGCTGCAGCATAAAGGAACTGAATTATGCCTGTGTCTCACGAGCATTTCTTTAGCTGAGATAATATCTGTGGGTTCAGCAGCTGTATGGAGATGTTTGAGGTCTCCATGTGGGAGGAATTCAGCAACAAGTGGGCCCCATTCCCGTTTGCCCTCCTTTGCAGAACTCCTTTCTTTGGGATTTTGAAGCTTGTGACTGTGTTTGAAGTTAGCCCTGCTCAGTACAACTACCCCCAACCCTCCACTCCATGTGGAGACATGAGATGGGCAAACCACATTTTGAGCAAGTACCCACGTGCTCTTCTTTGCACTTCATTTTGAGTCTTCAGGGTTTCCTCCAAAACCTTGAAAGCTGGAGCCCTGTTTAAAGAAACATGGAGCTTTCTCATGGAATCGTGAGTTGCTGGAATGGGAGAAACGGTCTTCCCTTTCCTGGAAGATGTGGTTTTCCTCTTTTCTTCTCTCCTTGGCCTTTCTGTATATCGGATCTCCATCCTTTAGGGTGGAAGCAGGCATGGAGTCTTTCCAACAGCCAAGTCTTCATGTGTCAAAGAGCTCCTCAATCCCTGCATTTTCCCTGCACTGCAGGGAAATCGGTCATATGCAGCATGGAGGAAATTGCATGAGATCTATCAAAACTGGTAGGTCCATACAGGGGTATGTACTTTCAGCTATATTTTCGTGAGAAGTGCATTCATTTTAGCTATCTCTGCTTTTGAAGGAAGTCTCTGAAACCCCAAGTCATTCCTGGACTTGTCCATGAACTCTTTGCAGTGCCTGGACAGTTTTTTTGGGAGTGTGAACCAACAAACTGGCCTCCAGGAATGATTTTTTGAATGCTACACAGAGGCAAACTGCCTCTTCACTGAGCTTCTTTGGACCTCCAAGACCTCATTTTTTGCTTGTGTTTTGCTGAGCTTTTTTCAGTGACTGAAATCTTTGTATCACACACAATCCAACAGCTCAGAATAAAATCTTGCAATATATATATGCAAAATAAATACTTCTCTTTGGTAGAAAAACTCCACTAAGGAGAACAAAATCCACTTTACTTAGCCTAGCCAGAAAGTTCCTAAACAGCACTAGTCATCTTGTCATTTATGGACTGCTCTCCCTTTTAAATATTTGGTTATATAAGAGGGCCAGGAAGCGCTTCAAGCTTTGTATGATTTTTTTTTCCTTCATATTATGATATTTGCAAGAAAAATGCCTTCAGAGTTTTAATAAAATGCCTGCTGAATTTATTACGTTATTGTTAGAGAGCAGAAAATGCCCAGTAAAAAACCGTTTTCAACAAGGGACCAACCTACCACAGTTCTTTATGGACAGTATCTGTGGCAAATGAAGCTGTATTAAGTAAACCAACATCTTGCAGGCATTTGGATATGGTAGATGGAACTAATAATAGTAAAACCCTATTATCCTTAATTACTTTTTTCTCTGGGGTGGTTGAAGAATCGAGGAAAATTGAAGGTCGTGCGAGATCTTTCCACCTAACACCATCAGCAAAGGTTCAACGTGATCTTTTTCTGCAAGAGCATGTCGGTCACAACTGCCTGGCTGCAGGCGTTTGACCTATTGTTCACTAAAATAATGACAAAAATTAAAAAAATAAGAGAGAAGGACTTACTGTTCATCTGCATTTAATGGGGAATTATGGCATGTTTGTAAGCGGAGGGTGGTTCGTGTCCTGCGAACACTTGGCAGAAGGGATCACAGCTTGATGTTTTGCAAAACGCTTGCTTGAGGCATTGGGGCTACTGGGACTTTGTCCTTCAGAAAGCTGAAGAACAGCTAATGTGCAGAGTTCCTTGAGGACCTGTCCCGCTCTCCGCGTGGCGCGGAGCCCCTTGGAGCGCCGGGGCCTTTTGGCCAACGTGCCGCATGGAGATGTAAGGAGAAGGGGCTTCCCATGCCTGTCAACACTTGGATCGAAGCAAAAGAGAAGCTCTTCAGCTGTTTTCCATTGGAGCCATGACCAAAGCGTGCCAAGGAGGCAGCCCAGAGCGTTTATTAATGGAAATGCATGAAAGTCTCGGGGAGGCCTGAAATAGCGTTATATGCTTTTCTTTCTACGCGGGCCAGGGATTTTTGGAGGTACCGTTGTTCACGACTGGCAGAAGTGGGACAGATGGTCCCATTAAGGTTAAATAATTTGGATGGCTTCTCTGAATACGATGGAGCTCATGCAGAAAGGCAGTTTCATACTTCCCATGCAAACGCTGCTCTCCTTTACGCATGTGCTGGCCAAGCCTTGCTGAGATCAGTAGGAGTTTGGCTGATGAAGGACCTTCAAGACTGGCAGAAGAAAGAGCCTGGATGCTCACATGCCCCAGTGAGCAAATGGAGGTGGTTTTATTGCCTTCGGTGACGATACGAATCTGTTTTTTTGTGGTGAAAATAAAACCAGAAAGAATATCAACCTTCTCACAGTTTTTTAATCACTATTGGCGTTTCTGAGATGGAGACAGCAGCCAGGCATCTTGCTGCAGAGCGATAAAGAGGCCAGAGCCTCTGGAAATTCATGGAAAAAAATCTTCTTTTGGCTTTAACGAGGTTTGAATTAAACCCTGAAATGTTGTCCATCTGGATCCCATTTCCAAGCAGTGCGAGAGCTGGGGTGGAAGGTAAATTAACCTAAGAGCAAGCTTGCTTCAAATACACATTTAATGAATGTGAAATGAGTTAAAGGGAAAACTCCATTTTTTGGATGAATAGGCATTGTCATTTTCTTATGTGGTCAAGTAGCCAAGACTGGGAGAACCTGGGAATTGCTGGAACCTTTATGGGCTCCAGATACAATTTTCTTCTGCTTTCAGGCTGTGTGTGTATTTAGTGTCTGGCTGAGGGTGTTTCTCAAGGCACTACTAAAATGGCCTGTTCAAAGCACTTGCAAAGATACCTGGGCATCTACTCTTACCTCTCTTTGATATCAAGGCAGAAGGTCATCCTTTGTCTTGCCCCAAGTTCATGAACTACTTTCCGTGTTAGACTTATTTTGGCATTTTATTTTTTTGGACCAGGATTTCATTTCTGGATTTTTCCTTGAAATTAGCCCAGGTTAAACCCAATGACTGTTTTCTTTGATTCTCAAGGATCTGATGGCAGTTTCATGCTGGGACAACCCAGGGATGGGGAACTATCACAACTCAACTTACTGAGATAGTACAGTAGTGAAGAATTGAAGTTTCCCAAGCAAAGGCCAGTTTTCTTCTGTAACCAGCATTTAAAAGAGGTTGGTGCTTTTTGTGTTTTGAACGGAGATTAAAGAGAGACCCTTGTAGAGCATGAGTAATGCTGGAGATTGACTGCAGGTATGGGGTGCAAAGGGGTGCAGAGACTTCACTGCTACAGGAGCCAAAATGCAGAGAGCACAAACCATCAGGCTGCTTCTTGCAGTAGGTGTAATAGATAATCCATGTTTTCCAGGGTGAGTTTTTAGGGTCTTTGATTAAAGGCTACTTCTAAAGACCATCCTTATTGTTCTCTTGGGCTCTCATCTAAGACCCCTTTCCCTTCCAAAAACATCCCATCCCTTCTGTAGTGAAGCTGTTCTGTTGGCAGGTGTCAAACTGTCCAAAACACTTCTTTCCACAAGAATAACACCAGCCTTGTTGTAAAAATGGAAATGCAAAGAGGTCTCCTCTCTTTCCCTGCACATCCCTCTGCGGCTGCATTACGGACAGGACCCAGGAGTCCTGGCTCTTAGGAGCCTGCGTCAAGACTCTCCCTGTTGTAGCCTCTTTAAGCAAGCGCTAGAGAATAAATAAAACGACTCCCAAGTCCTCCTTGCAGGCGTGCACATTCGCACACGTCCTCTCAGCTGCCAGCCAAAAAGCCAGCTCCGCTAATGTCATAACTGCTAATTTATGCAAAGTGCCTTGTTTTGCCATCGGAGTCTTTTCATTCTTGACTATAGTCCAAGCAAAATCCCATTAGGTCCTAAAAATTAATTTAAGGCACATTTCCCCAGTTGTTTACAATTACCCTCCACACTAATTCAAGCAGCATGCCAATCCCCTCCTGCTGGCTTTAATTTATTTATTTCAGCCTAATTTCCCGCCTCCCCACAGTCACTTTGTGTATCCTGGAAAAGCAGAAGATTCCAGAGCTAGCTGCATTGCAATGGACAGAAACCTTATGCTCGGGGTCCCAAAAGAACTGCAAGGCAGTTTGGGATGTGGCTCCTGAGAGATGAGATGAGCTTCAGCCTTCTGCTGTAACTTAATTTTTCAGCAAAGAGAAGACAAGAGTTGAGGATGAGGTTGAACAAGTCATGGAGCAAGCTCTACTTCGCTATGGTTCTGGGTACGAAGCAACCACAAGGCAGCTTCATTTCACATCCCCTAAAGCATGGGATGGGTGTTCAGGTCTTCCAGGGTTGTAGCTGCTGGCTACAGTCGTGCCCTGTTGTTCCAGCCCGATGAATCCCTAAAGCTTTTATGAAGGTCAAAGCTTTCAAAGAACCAGGAGACCAAGAGACTCATTCCAGAGAGCCCTAATGGTGGAGCTGATAACGGTGGGAGGACTTGGTCAGTAAGAGGGTTCATGGGGGGTTTTACTGCCCCTGGTAGGAATAAGCCTGGAAATCCTGGGTTCTGGTTTGTTGTCTGTCTCCCACTTGCTTGAAGGTTTTTAGAAGTGGTGTCCCTTCTCCGATTGACTTTCTTAGCCCAAAAAAGGTTCCATCAAGGCTGGTGCCTGAGCACTCAGGCAGTGCTCAGACTTTAGAAAAATCCCTCTCTAACATTCTGAATATCTGTTTAGCTCTCTTTTTACAAGGAATGGCCTGATCTTTCCCGCTTATATTTTCCTCTGTGTACCACCCCAGTGAACACCCTGCTGGAGTATTTTTTCTTTTCAGCTTCCCCAGTCCTCTCCACCTTCCCCTCCTCATGTCTATCAGGCCTTTCTTTCTGCTCCGTCACTACCGCTCTCTCCTTGGGTATTGTGGTTTTCCTGCACTTAGAGACATGTGGTCAGCAGTGGAGTGTGTCCCTTGAGAAGTGACTCAGGCCATTTTAATGTCAGGGGCACTTGAACCATTTAATCAATTGCGTTATTTGGAGTAGGGCTGTTGCATCCTCAGGAATGTCCTGGACTCCCTAGGGGCCAGGTCTGTGACATAGGCTTGAACCAGAGAGCAGATGTGAGACATGATTCGGATGCCTACCCGTGGACATCCAGTGCCTTTGAGATGCCTGTGGGTATCTGAGACCTCCACACAGTGTGGTCACATAGGACCGTTGGAGGCCCATTCTCTGGATGATGCTTGCAAGCTAGGTAGGATAGATTCATCCAATTATTTAGGTTGCAAGGGACCTCTTTAGGAGATCTGGTGCAACCCCAGATACCTTCAGACATCTCACGTGTTGCTGGGCATGTCTAGGGACTTCTTTAGGAGATCTGGTCCAACCCCAGATACCCTCAGACATCTCACATGTTGCTGGACATGTCTAGATGCCCCTCTCCACCCCTCCCAAGTGGTGTCCCCAAAATGCTCGTTCATTTGCCTGTTGTTCTGCCCAGATTTGAGGCCGCTGTGAGCTCCTCGTCCGCAGCTCGCCGTCTTCGTGAGCTGAGAGCACAGCAGCCTCCTGCAGAGCGAGCCCGAGGGCCTCGTCCAGCCCTCGCGCCCTTGGTTTGCAGCAGGGACAGGACCATGCTGATCTGCGCAAGGTGCCAGCTTGGCATCTCTCTTTTTGCCTCTTTTCAGTGGTGGCCACCAACAGAACTAGAGGTCATGGCCACAAACTGAAGTACCAAAAGTTTCACAGGAACTTAAGGAAAAATTTTCTAACAGTGAGGGTGCCAGAGCACTGGAACAGGTTGCCCAGAGAGGTTGTGGAGTCTCCTTCTCTGGAGATCTTCAAACCCGCTTGGACGCAGTCCTGTGCCACGTGCTCTAGGTGACCCTGCGTGTGCAGGGGTTGGACTAGATGATCTCTAGAGGACCCTTCCAACGTTAAGCATTCTATGATTCTATGATTCTATGATTTTATGATCTCCCCACCTTCCCCCTTGCCTCTGCCAGTGGCCCTGGCTTCCTCGCTCAGGTGTTTTGGCTGCAGCAGCTTTTGGTCTCCTATTGGGGCTGCCAGCCTCCTTTCCAACTCACGCTGGGCTTCTGGTGCTTGAGCATCTCCAAGGGATGCCACCAAACCCGTTTCAATGGGACAATGTATCTCGCTCCAGCTCCCTGCTCGTCGCGGCGCGCGCGGAGGCGCCCGCCTGGTGTCCCCAGGGGCAGTTTGTGCTCGCTGGGGCAGCCGGTTCCTGGATGTCCCCGCGTTCCCGCAGCCAGTGCTCCTGCCGGGCTTTGAAGCACCTCCAAGGCTCGCTTTCCAGCACTCACCATTGAACTAATTTGTCTGCGAGGCTCCCCAAAGGCACCATCTCACCCGCTGAGACAAGTAGTAGCAATTTGAACACCTACAACTTGTCCTGTTCCTCTCTTTCTTTTCCCCCAAACCTTGCACGGCTTTCCTCATCAGGAGGTAGTGAGCTGCACGAAGACGTCTTAGTCAAACCAAACTGTACATAATCCTTTTCTGCTGCTTTGATTGAATTTCCAGTGATGGAAGCCAAGAGGATGTCGAAAAACAGGGTCTGGACTCATCTTGCACATCTTCCTTCAGTAGGAAAATGGGGAGAGGCTTGGCTGAGATCTGTATTTCCTTTGGAGATGTCTTTTTCTCTCCCTTGAGAACCCCCTGCCACTTTAGCTCTGAAGCCTGGTGTGACTTAGGTCCTATTTTAAGAGTAGCTGTGCTCAGCCTAAAATTAGATGAGCCTGTGTGCATGTGTGCTGGTGTGCATGCCAGTCTTCCCAGTGGATATCTTCATGTCCTTTGGTTTTCTCAGTGTCTATTTAAACTATTTAAAGGTTTATTTGTAACTAAACTATTTATTTGCAACTATTTAGAGGTTGGGAGGCCTTAATTTACTTTTCTGGACTGCAGATTGCCAAGATAGAGCATTTCACATGAATGATGCCGGCACGAGGCTGGACTGGGCAAAGGATGCTTTGTCCTGATGTAGGGATGTCCAAGACGAGGAGACCTGGTCCCCTACTGTCTTCACCCTCTGTATCAAGCACCATCCAGGGAGTTCATAGCCATGTTCACCAAGATCTTCTCCTCTGACCAGCATTTTTGACCTGGGCTCCAAAAAACATATTTTCCTCTCTTTTTCCAGTTGCGAAATTTGTCCAATGAGTCTCCTTTTTTTCTGTACAAAATCAGGTCTCCACATGCTGTGACACTTCCCTTTCAGAAGGTTTGCTGCTTGCTGAGCTGATTTTGTTCCCTGTTTTCTCATCTGACTTTAATGATTTGGGGCTACCAGTCCCAAGCAACGTATGTGCTCTCGATGCCCCTCAGTATTTGGGGTAGAAGTGCTACTCTTCTTATAAAATCAATACGTGTGTGTTAAAAATGACCTTCAGTGAGAACACTTTGGCCAAGTGTAAAGTGCTCAATAGGAGGGTAAAGTCATTTTGTGCCAGTGCAGAGCATCATAGAAAGAAAATTTCAAGTGGCTTCGAATTTTTCCTGTCGTCAGCCCAAAACCCTGTTTTTATGTCACAAATTGAATTGAGCATGTTGAATGTTGAATTGAGTCAGTTGCAGAAGTGTGTTTAGTATCAGGTAAAGGGAGGAGAGAGTGTTATTTTTGGGTTAACGTTTCAACTATTCTTTTGCTTACGGTTTTGTCTGGAGTTGGAAATTTCAGATGTTCTTCAGGCTGCGGGATGCTTTGGCAGGAGGAAGCTGACTTAATCTCTATTTATTATTAATACAGTGTAATGGCAGAATTAAATCAACAAGGGTCAAACCGCAGAGTCCTCCTTAGGAAATTAATTCCTTGTAAATCCCTGCAGAGCATATCAGACACCCGTAGACATATTGAACTAGGAAGACTTATGCCCTGCGCTCGAGATCAGCCAGAGGCAATCCTGGCAATGAAGTTCTCGTTCCGCTTCTGTCATTTTTAATTAACATTAGATGAAACAATCTTAACAAACTCAACTATTAATCTTTTTCTTACCTGGCCCCAGATGCTGGGGGATCCCTGCTGGTCATCAGCTCAGTGTTAGCTGATTTTGGTTATCTATTTCCAGGATGTCAGAACAAGGTAGCTGGTTGGCTCTTCTGTTCTATAGAAATAGAGGTCATAGAAGACAACAAGCCCTTGAGCCCTTGAGCAAATGTGTCAAAACATAGCTTAAAACCCACTAGCTTCTTTTGCCTGCAGATCACTCATAGGAAGATGTACAAACTTTCTCTCTGACAACTCAAAACCTTCTCTTCCTCGCTGGTCTAATAGTATCCATAGCTGATTTATGTCCACTTCTCCATCCTTTCTGTATTTTGGGATCGTCTTCCCATATCCCCTCCCAGAGATCATACAATGGCTCAGAGACCTCAGGGACACTGAGTTCGAGGTGGTGCTCCCAGATGGCTGGGACATGGCCAGAGAAGCAGGGAACAGTCGCAACCCCTAATGGAAAGGAAAATCATGAAGCATCTAAGTCAATGGGCACCATGTTTGATGACTTGGGTGCCTCTATTTCTCATATAAATGTTTGTAGCTCAGAAAGGAAATTTCTGCAGGATGCTTGTTTCTTTACAACCCCCCCCTCCTTTTTTTTGAGCTAGCCAACTTTCTGCAATTTTCCAGATGGCCAAAAATCAAAAGAAATGGGCAGAATATGGTATTTTTAATCTTATTTTCAATCATAAAAAACACCCACACAAACAAAAAAGAAAAACCCACAGCCCAATCACCTTGATTTACCAGCTCCCATATAGTTTTTACAATTGATTTCTTTGATAAAAGTCATGAGCAAAAAAATGCGACTTGCTTTTTTTCCCCACTCTTTCATGAGAACAAAAGACAGCCGGGTTTTGTGCTCAGCAAACCCGCCAGACTGAAAGCCTCCTCTCTTATTATAGAGCATCTGTTGGAGCTGTAGGGACAGCTGAGGAGATTGTAGGGGAGGGAAAGTAATCTTTTTGAAAAGTCTGATATAAATAACACAGTCTTTTGGCTTTCCTGTGCTCAGTGACGGCGGTGCGATTACAGGCCTGTCAGAAATGATGCTGGTACGGAGAAGAAATGAGTTGGGAGAGCTCCCTATCTTTAATACATTCACCTTCTTCCAGGGCTTCTGTGCTCAGTCCTGCCTGGATCTGGGGTTTGGTTTGAACCCTTGGTGCAATGAATCTCTAAACAGCGATTATGCAGCTGTGAGAAAATCAGAGAGTGCCATTTGTTCTCTTCTTGTTCTGCCTTGAAAACGAGACCCTCTCCTTCATGTTTCACCCCAGACATGGACAATTAACAGACATGACCCCATGGATCATCCCCATTTTAGAGATGTAGAGCTGGTGGAGAGAAAGCTGAGGCTGACTTAGATCTCTTGGGGCACATAGTTTCCATGGGCTTTAGTGGGAGGTTGGCACCTCCTTAGCTTGAGGATCTCTGAGTAACATGGAAAAGCCAGTGGTGGAATGAGAGATCCAACGGAGACCTTCTGAGACCCGTCTCAACACCCTAACCACAAGCCCAGCCTGCCTCTGGGTTGTATGTCCTCCCTTTGCTTGGTTTGGTAGCAACTATATGTTCCTCTGCTCATTCCTGTGGCTTGTTTGAAGTCAATGGTTTGGCCTCAGCCTGATGAACAAGCAGCCACAATGCTGGACCTCAGTCAGCTGCATAAGCATCTCCTACCACATCAGGACTTTGCCTGGAGTCAGTACAACGTAGCCCAGCTGCTCTCCTTTGATCTGAGCAAGTGCCACATCCCTCGGAGACCTGCAAGAGGGTCGAATGGGCAATGTGGGGGACATCCGAGATTGCTGCATCCAGCAGAAGAGCATCTAGGACCCTCGTGGGAACCACTGGAGCTAGGATATTATTTGAACTGGGTGAAAAGATGATGAGGGGATTTAAATATTTGGTCCCTATTGGATCTCTGTAGCCTGTGTCAGAGGACACAATCCTCCCACCACCTTTACCTGTCCAAAACCAAAGCCTTTGCTTTAGGAAAGTTATCTTATCCCAAAATGGGCTGAGTTGTCCTCCTGGAGGTGCTGACCTTGCCTTCCATTAACCACAGGGGAAGCCAAGATGGTTGTTGTAGATCAAACACTTGGCTCTCAGGTAAGCTGACCCCAACCCAAAGAGAAGGAGAAGATCAATTGCTTGGGAGTGCTGGGCTGAAAACACGGTGCACCCTCCCCACTGTGTCTTAGCATCACCCACCTCCTCTTGGTCACTAGCAAGACCTGAAGTCCCCTAGGGTGATAAAACCTGGGTGCAGGGCAGAGGGGTGACAAACCTTCCCCTGTGGATTCAGGCACTATGTATGGGAAAAGCCTGGTTTAAAGCACTTCATGGCAACAGGGACAAGTCCGGACTGTAAATGTCCTCTTCTCCATGCAGGGCATTACCTACCATGAGTGAAGAAGGCAGAAAAATCACTGGTCTCTGGCTACATAAGAGTCAATTGGCAGGACACAAAGGCTTGTAGCTTCAGTTGTACCTCCCAGGGAGCTGCCCAAAGATAAGTTACCTTGAGGCAAAGGCTTGGAGCAGGGGATCCCTGAGGGACCTCCAGCAAACTAGCAGGGCAGGTGACCCAGCAAGCAGGTGGGGAGAAGGAGGGTCCCATGCCTTTGCCTCACACCATCCATCTAGCACCAGCTGATGTCACGGGAAGGCCCGACATGCCAAGGACACATGTTCTTTGGGTCAACCTGACCCAAACTTCATAACTCACAACAGTGTTGGGCATGGTGGGAAGAGGAGATGGGGCCATTCAAGATCCCAATATGGGGATAGGGTGCACTCCACACCTCCCTTCAGTGTCTGAAGTCCCTTCTCTTTAAACTGATCCTATTTGGCAGTCCCCAAATCACTTGAGAGACCTGAGACTTGAACTCCTGAGCTTTGTGGGGTTATTCTGCATAGAAAATTATCATCAGACTCTCACATGAATCTGCAGTGACTCTACTTGGACGATCCTCATCCCAAGGCTCTTGCCACCAGTGTGCACAGTCCCATGCTAAGTGGTCCAGGTACACCCTGGTAGCAAACACAACGTTTGTCATTTTTTTTTGGCTTTGGGACAGCTCATCTGGCAGCCGATCAAAAATGAGTGGCTGCTTTTGTATAATTAGCTAATTAGCAGGTGTAGCAGTTTGAATTGACCTGGATAAAGGGCTCGTTGTGATTTAGCACTCTGATGGGAGGTTAAGTAGTTGCACGCCTGCACTGCTGTCAAATGCTCAGCTTCGCCCTGGTCTCTCCATCTGCTGCTGGGGAGCTAACTAACCAATGCTGTTAACCAAAACCTGCCTTAGCTGGCTTTTCCATGCTCCGTGGACTGGAAGACTCTAAAATCCATAACGGGATTGATCAGGAAGGCTGTGCCAGCACCTGAATGAGCACCAGCCAATGGAGACTATCTTGTGTTGTCCGAAGCCCTGGACCTTCTGGTCCTGGTGACCTTCTGCTGCCTGGGGCTGAGCCCTGGTCCAGGTCACTGCGGATGGTCGGCAAAGCAGGACAGGAGCAGGAGGAACACATCGCAGAGGGGAAAAAG
Organism: Tinamus guttatus; assembly: GCF_059628265.1. NCBI lineage: Eukaryota > Metazoa > Chordata > Aves > Tinamiformes > Tinamidae > Tinamus > Tinamus guttatus. The sequence continues at coordinate 221,526 of NW_028289024.1, forward strand.
CAGCTTGCTGGCAGCAGGGCTAAATATTTCATGTGAGTAAATGAGTTTAGCCAACAATCTGTAGAGGGCTGTCTCCGCACGCCAACTAAGTGACTAGCTATACTAAGCAATCCTGGCCTTAGTCCCAGGAATTCAGCAGGGTAAAATAAAGCAAGCTGGGGCCGCGATCAGCAGCTGGGGTTTTATGGTCGCGGGGTAATAAAATCTGAGGCATTAATATGCAAGTGAAACATTAGCACTAAATATTGGAGGATGTTTTAGGAGAGTCCAAGAAAGATGTACTGAGGCTCAGACACTGTACGAGAGAAGACATGGCCTGTTCCTACAGCTTGTGCTTGTCTGGGGAAAAAGTGGGATGACTGGCTGTGAAAAAATAAGATCCATGGTGAAGTTTATTAGAAGAATCAACTTGCTGAGGAGGAAAATTGCTTTCTTTACAGTGAGGAAAACTACTTGATAGAATGAGTCCATGTGCTTGTGCTGAGTAACTCTGTAGTTGTCCAGTCCACCAATGAAATCAGCTCCACCAGGTAAATGTGGTGACCTGACATGGGGAGAAAAGGCACCGGTTTGGTTTTCTGGTCTCTTGGAAGCAGGTTTTTCTCTCTTACGGTTCCCTCTTGGGGTGATGGTCCCAAACCAAGACATGCTCCAGCTTTGCAAAGCTTCACTTACTGTTTTCTCACTCTGAATAAGTAACATCAAAAAACCAAGTGAGCATTTAATGCCCAACTAAAGAAAACAAGGAATCCACTTATTTTTTTGCTCTAATGATGAATTTTGTATGTCTTTTGAGTCTAAATTTTTTTTTGTTTTCTTGCTGGGTGAGAGGATGAAAAGGTATATGCTCTTCCATGCAATGGTCTGGCAAGAGATCTGTCCGTTTTGGGAACGGTAGCTTTGCAGGACCTCATCTCTTCTTTCTTGAGTGCAGTTATCGCGTTCTAGCAATCCTCTTCTGAGCTCAGTGGAGCCTGCTGAAAAACACTATTGCATATATAGATATATCTAACTATATATATGCAATGCAAATATATCTATGTGCATAATATAGAGGCAGAATATGCATTGGGATATAATCATTCTTTCATCCTCTTGGGTCTTTTTTAATAAATTAAAATTAAATCTGCTCTGTCAAGTCTCGCTAGCTGATCCCTGCAGGCAGGGAGCTGTTTTAGCTATAAGAGAGGGACCAGAGAGGCTGGAGCGAAGCTGAAGGGAAGGGAAGAGAAGGAGAGGAAAGGAGAGAGGAGGAGGAGGGAGGCACGGAGCTTTCTGCCCTGCAGCTGGAATGCGGAATATGTTTAGCTGAATTTACAGCAGGCCGAAATTATTGAATTTTCCATCTCCACCATGGAATTAGCATCGGGGAGCACTGAGCGCTGAGCTTTCCAGTTTGTGGTGGCCGGGCAGGGAGGGAAGAAAAGCCCACAAATTTTTACTGCTGAAACGTAACCTGCTGTTGCTCTGCTCTAAGCACGGTGCCCACGACGCCACGGGCACCGCGAGGGCTGGACGATCTGGGGACACCTGAACTTGCAGATAATTCTGTGATCCAGCTGCCCTGAGCTGCTCAGATACAAAGATCCTTGAGGAGCGAGGAGAAGAGCTGCCACGTGCCCATAATTTCCTATTCAGAAGCATTCAGAAACCTTGGGAGAGGTGCCCTGCATGCCTAAAGTGAGGCACGCGGGTGGAGGAGGACCAGCAGGATGGATAAAGTGGAGATAAAGAGGGCAAAACTGTGCGGTGGCATCAAATAAAACACGGAGGAACAGGACTCCTGGGCTCTCTTCTGCTGCTCCCGGTGCTTCTGTCTCCTTGAGGAGATGAAAGATGGATTCTGCCCTCGAGATCTGCAAAATGGCATTTGATGACGCTTTGTGTCATCAAAACAAACAAACAAACAAAAAAAAAACAAAGGAAAACAAGTAAATAGAAAAGCCTATAAAATAAACTCTTGAGCTCTCACTGCATCAGAGGGAGCCTGGGTCTGGAGGGATCACTGACCCCATTAAAGTGCTGAGGAATGAAGAGGCTGAATCCTGTTTTTTCCAGGCTTGGATCCAGCCTAGGGAGTCTATGGGGCACCATGGAGATTAAAGAAACCTCTTCAACCTCATGTCTCACCCTACACCAATAAAGAGATGCATAGGAGGAGGAAGAGGGGTTTATGGACTTGGATATGAGTGATGGGCTACGAAACATTTAGTGGTCTGAGGTAGGGCAATCTCTGGGGCATCAACAGACATTTCTCTCGATTCTTAAAAGCAGGAGACAAGCAAGCAATAAATATGCATGATGGCTCTCACCTTCTCTCTTCCTCTACCTGATTCACTGCTTTGCTTTTCCTATCTGTGTTTTGACTTTCGGTTGCTGAAACACAGCAGATCCTCTTGGATTTTCCTTCTTCCTGATAAAGAGATCAACCTCCTGTGACATTTTCCCAATCTTCCAACCCTTTCCTGGGTGTAGGCACTGCTGATTTATCCCTTCCCTGACCCTCGGGCACCTGCACATCCCATCTTTGTATCCGAGCAGCTCCTGCCCTCTCTTCTGCTGTTTCTCCCGTTGGATGTCCCCTTCATTCTCCTCCTCAGCTCCGCAACATCTTTCTTTCTGCCATCCCTTTTGTGATGCTGAGCCGTCCAGTGTGCCAAGAGCTGTCTGCATGGAGACGTTTTGGAAAGCTGCTGCAAACTCCCTGGAGGCACAGAAGCAAGTGATTTATCTAAACTGCATCAATCATGGTCTTGAAGGTCCACTTAGAATTAAGGTCCCCTTGGTCGGGTTTAACGCAACTTCACATAAGGAGTTAATTCAAGTTCCTTTTGCCTCTCAGCAGATGTCCTTTTGAAGTGGATTGCACTATAGCCAGTTTTAGGAGCTCCTTTTTTTTGGGTGTCTCTGCAAAGAGCTTCTGGAAGATGAGTGGCACCAAACACCCCACGAGGCAGAGCTGCTGACGTCCATGGAGATCAGCTGATTTCTGGTCACAGCTCACTGAAACAACCCCTGAACGGGCTTTTTGGCTGCCATGGTCTTTATTAGACAGAATTTCAAAAAGGACATACAAGACCTTTAGATAATGCGGTCTCATGATGGCTTTTCTGTGCTAGGAGCAGTAGGTATCAAGAAACCTCTCAAGATATCCCTGATTTGGGGACAACTTGTTATAATCTCAGGAATACTGAAGGTCTGTGAATATCCATGGTGTCTATAAAACAGAAGTGGGGAGAAGAGTCCCCACTCGTGGATTTTAAACCCCTGGCCTCAGTTCGGGTGCCTCGCAGTGGCGGTCCTTGATGTTCCTTGCTCTTCTCTCCATTGTCTGTGAGATGGGCAAGGTGGTGATTTGGGGCTCATATGGTCACAGTTTGCCTCCTAGGGGCTGAAAACCAGAGTTTCACCAATGGTTACAGCTGGCTAATTGTAACCAGGCACATTAATGAGCAAGTCATACCCACCAGTTATCTACAATGCTGGGCAGAGTCCAGGTGCCCTTAAGCTGTTCCGATCCAGCTCCAAGGAGTGCAGGATAATGTTTCCTCAGGTGTCAAGGTGCTCTTTACTGGTCATCCTTAAAGCCCCTGAGATGTTCTCCAACACTTTGGAAATTCAATGGATGGAGAGAGTCCAGCGCAGGGCCACAAGGATGATCAGGGGCCTGGAACATCTGCCCTATGAGGAGAGGCTGAGGGAGCTGGGCCTGTTCAGCTGGAGAAGAGAAGGCTGAGAGGGGACCTGAGCAGTGTCTAGAAGTACCTCAAGGGAGGCAGTGAGGAGGATGGGGCCGGCCTCTTTTCACTGGTGGCCACCAACAGAACTAGAGGAAACGGCCACAAACTGAAACACCAAAAGCTCCACAGGAACTTAAGGAAAAACTTCTTAACCGTGAAGGTGCCAGAGCCCTGGAACAGGCTGCCCAGAGAGGTTGTGGAGTCTCCTTCTCTGGAGATCTTCAAACCCGCTTGGACGCAGCCCTGTGCCACGTGCTCTAGGTGACCCTGCGTGTGCAGGGGTTGGACTGGGTGACCTCGAGACGCCCCTTCCAACCTTCAGCATTCTGTGATTCTATGGTTCATCTGATGGAATGGCTCTGTGGAGTCAAGAGTGGATGGCTATCTAACCCTGAAGTAGGGATGTAAAACAGGGCAGATGGGTTTGAGAGAGACATGTGGAGCTCTTCAGTGTTACACAGTTTCCCTGTAGATCTGTCTGCTGCACAGAGAGAATTTTCCAGGTGCCTTCAGACAAATTGGGCTAAGCCAGTGCATGGAAACACCTCCACTCTTGCTGGCAGCAGCCATCACCACGGGTTTTCCTGCATGGATCTCTGATGGGAATCCCAAGAGGTCTCCAAAGAGAAGAGCTCAGCTTGAGTTTTAGGGAAGAGCCAGGCCTTGCAGAGACAGAAGACCTGAGGACCTCTGAGACTATCCTCTCTCCTGGATGCTGTGCATTTCCCATGACCATCCAGCACTGCTTCGCTCGACAGAGAAAAGCAACCCAAAATGCTTCTGAATTTTCATCTGTTGGCAAAGGCAGCCCTGGTGTCTGTGCCAGCCTTAAGGGAGAGAGATAGATGGTGTCACCTATCCCCACCAGCCCATGTCCTCCTTCTGTAGAACAGAAGAGGACCCCAGAAACTCCTGAGGCAGCCAGATGTGACACTGTCCCTCTCAACCGGCGTCCTGCAGGGAGCTAAGGCCAAAGGAGCATTTCATGGGGGTGAGGAAGGTCCATGGGGATGCCATGGACCATAGGGAGGTGCAAAGCCTCCCTTCTTGCACCTCACTTGCTAGCAGGGCTGAATCTGGGCTGGAGGACTTGGGGGTTCTTCCTGAAACCAAGGAGCTGTTATGTGGGGACGGAGCTGGGTGAAGAAGGGATATTTCAGGATGTTGCTTATTTTTTAGCCAAATCTCCACTGCCACTGAAGTGGAAAAGGAATTCTGCATGAATCTGTTAAAGCAGGTTTCTTTCCCCAGAATAAGAAGTAAACCAACCCTCAAAATGATTCATTCTAGATCAGCTTGAAGCGTTTTACTCAGTCCGAAATAAAACATTTTATTCTCTTTTAGGAGCAGCCTCCCTCTCTATATAATCTGCAGGTCACTTTTTAAAACAAAAGTTAAATAAACACCATTTCAGGAGCAGAAAGGGGAAAACTTTGTTTCAGAGTTATTTTAGTAAAGAGTCCCTCCTCAACTGCCCCCATTCCATTTAGAAATAAGATATTTTGACATCTTCGGGGTTTTCCACACTGTTTTCTAAGCTAAATTGCTTGCAAATTCAAGCCAGTCCACCAGAGTTTCCTTTCTCTTTCTCTCTCTCGTGCTCTCTTTTTTTTTCTTTTTGCTTTTTTTCTTTCTGGCAAATTTAGGTCTCTCTGGAAAATATCACCATTGCTTATTTGAAAAGAGGGCTGGGGAAGAGAAGCGGTTGCTTTGGCGTGGACCAGTCCTGCTGCTCATGGGTTAGTGGTTCTCCAGGCCGTGCCGAGATCCAGCATCAAGCCCCCTTGTCTGGTATAGAGGAGAATCAGCCTGTGCCCAGGCAATCCTGGCCAAAGCGTGCCCAGATGTGGTCTACCCATGTCCAGTGGTGGAGTCAGGCTTGGCCCCGGGGTCTGCACTGCAGGAAGGAAAGCTGCTTTCCTGAGCTCCAAGGCACCCCTTTCCCTCCTACATCTCTTCTACAGATGCTCCTACAGCTCCGAGGTTGAGGTTTTGCTCCACAGCACAGTCAAGCCACCTGGAACCAAAAGAGGGCAGCAAGAAACCTCTCCTTCCCAAGCTCTGCTCCTGGTGCTTATCCCGCCAGCTCTGCGCTCCTGCAGTCAGGAATCCTCCCTCCAGAGAGAGGTTTGTGGACAGTGAGAAGTTTCATATTTGCGAAGAGTGACGTTTCCTATTAGGGAGAAGGAGACCGTTTCAGAGATGCTTTGCTCTCATTCATGCAGTGAGATGCTGGTGCTCAGCACATAACGCTGTCTGCAGTCTTCTTTTCTCCCAGCTCTCTCATTGCATTGGAAAAGAGCTGGTGGAAAGAGGAGTCCCAGCAAATGGAGCAGCAGGAGGAGATGATTTCTTGACTTGCACCCACTTTTGGGAGTGTCAGCAGCTTTTCCAGGCTATGGGTCATTTGTGCAGAGCCCCCCAAGCAGGCTCCAAGTATCCAGGATCCTAGAGGTATTTATTCATTCCCTCTTCAGTGCATGGAAAAAGCACTTATTACCACATCTTCCCAATATCGGAACTTTTCTGTTACCCCAAAGAGCGATGAGTTGGTTACAACCACCACTTTGTATGAATACTACTACTTGGAGGCTGTTGTTGTCTGGTTGCTAGATGACATTGGTTCACTCCTAACACCAAAGCCAGGATTTGCTCAAAGCCACTCAGTTATACCCCCAGTTTCTGCAAATCTGCCCCAACCCTCATCAGCAAGAGCAAGGAGTCTGCAGAGTAGGATAAAGGTGACCTAGAAGATATTGGGGAAAGAGACATGGAATCTGGTCTTGTGTTTGCAGGGATCTAGACACAGTTCCTCCTTCTTCCAGGTGCTTCCAGGCATTGCTGAGATGTCCCACCTGGGGAAGGGTCTATCTGAGCTGTGGACTTGGGTTGACGCTGGGCCGTTGCCCTCTCTGGGGGCTCCCCAAATTAGTCTGGTCCCATGAAAATAACCAGGACTGGGTCTGAGTGCGTTGGCAGTGAGAGGAGGGCATCTGCCTCCTGTGTGGGCATGACCCCATGGAGCACCCAGGCCTGATGGAGCTGTTTGCTCTGGCCTCTTTGTTCTTGCATCCAACGTGGAGCACAGACAGGAGTGTCCCAACAGGGCCTCCATGCACAAGCGATGCAAGGAGTGATTAAACTGCACTCAGAAAGTTGTGAGCCACATTCAGGTGTTTGAAGAGCAGCCAAGTAGGGCTTGTAACCAAGCAGAAGGTAAGTAGGGGACAGGCAGTGTGGTAGTGTCTTTGCAGACATCCATGGCATCACCTCCCATCACGTACTGCTCTGTAGCACAAGAACTGCCATCTCCAAGGCATTGGGTGAGCAGTGGGGCTAAAAACAGCATCAGCGAATGCCCATCCTTATTATCCTCTCATCCTGGAAAGAAATACCTCATGCAGCAGGATGTCACTCTGTGCAGGACAGGACAGAAGCAGCATTGGTATTCGGCTAAATACTTGCAACAAATCAAATTAGAAAACATTAAAAAAAAAGCAATGTATGTTCCTGACTATAATAATCCCCTGCATAGAGCTCCAGTCTACAGAATGCATCCCTTTTTATCGTCCTGTATTATAGGATTATCGCTGTCAAATGGTGTATTACTGAAGGCTGGATTTCTTCTTTCTGTCTTGCCCCCTTTTTTGAACTCTTTGTACTACTGAAGTATCTTGTTAAGCTGAAATTTTGCAGGCCGTGGTTCAGCACTGAATTGTACCTTTGGGCATTTGGCAAATAAATCCCTTATTCTTGGAGCAGAAATGTGTTTTCCAGGAATGCAGAAGAGCTTGATTAAAACAGAAACCCAAGAGATTTTCACAGAGAGGCTGCGTCTGGTGCTGACACTTAGAAATTGTGGCATCCTGTGTTTGGAAGCCCATGAAGTTTCCCAAATGTTGTTGTCTATGACAAGTAGTCCTACAGGGAGGGAAAACCAGGAGGAATCAGACGAATCACATGCAAAGTGCACGTGAACTCCTTGCAGCTCCAGGAATATCAGAGCTTTTCCATCCTCCAAAAGGAGCTCTGTGCTTTCGGCATGAAGGATTTACCTGGGGTGAGATAGGAATGAACATTGTGGATCTGACCTGTGATTCCAGACTCCTGTCTCTGACAGCTGGTAAGATGTAGGGCCCTGGAAGAATGAGTAGCCAAGTAGCAGCCAAACCTCTTGGATTAAGGCTTCTAAAAGTCCAAGATTGATGCCAGCTCTGAAGCACAGAGCATGATGTCTCTTCCAGCATGTTCATTCTTATTCAGTGTTCCTATCAGTCTGGTATGGAAAAAAAATATATACAGTTGTTCTGAAGGAAATGGCTTGTGTAAATCTTCTCTGATGATTTGGGTGCAACCAACCTCATCTCTCTTGAGACCTCTCCAAGGCAGATATGTCTAGCTGAGGTAGTCACCTTCTGTTCTGTTTACAGAACAGAATAAAATGAACAATTTTAAGGTGTGATTCATCTGACCTATTTTAGACATCACTTTGAAGAAGAATGAGTTATTTCAGGGAACCCACTGACTCTACTGTCTACATCTCTATTGACTGTAATGAAGACCCAAAGCAGCTGGCTACCAACTTAGTCTACCAATACTGAATCCCATCCTATGCTTCAAAATAAGTTCTGAATGTACCAGACAGCCTCTAAACTGGGTCTCTTGTGTAAAGACTCTCATCTACCTACTCTGAACTTCAGCATTACTCTGTCAACATTGCTTTGCGTTACCACTGTGGTGTTATAACTCGTTCTCACCTGTCAGGGAGAGACTTTAGAAAAGTCTTGGTAGTGGAGGAATAGGAGAAGCAATTTTGGGACAGGAAGGACTTTAGGACAGCTTCCTAGCAGAAAGTCAAGTCACTGCAGGGGTTGTGATTTCCACTCCCTCCCGGCTCTTCCCTGCCAGGGGCTTTGAGTCTCTGAGGTGCTCAGGAGTTGGGAAAGGTTAGGACAAGAAGTCATGGGTTGAACTGCAGTAAGACGACTTAAGCTGAACCTCAGAGAAGAGGTTTGGTTGTCTCAGCGTGGGTATCCAAAGGCATTTGAGATGTGCTGGGGTATCTTTCCCAGCCTCCTGCTCCTCACTCAGAAAGCAGCAAATCTTCTGCATCCTTCCAGCCCACTTCATGCGGATATTTGCAAACCAGAGGGTCGCATGAGGCACCTGTTTCAGCGACTGGATCTCATCTTTGCTGACGATCTGTTGAATAGTTCTCTAGACACCCAAATGTAGTAGAAGAAACACTCCTAATAATGTTCAGAGGAGTGAGCGCCCTGATCCAGCCAAGCAGGAAATCCTCACAGGCACTTAGAACATCATGGAACATGCCAGGAGATAGAAGTGAACCTCAGAAATGTTTTGACTCTGATTTAATTTTAATGACTCTTTCACAGGGGATGCAAGGCTTAGATTATTTCATGCTTTCCACTCCGTTACCATTGACAAAATTCCGTGCAAAACAGCTGTATATCATGATATCTTCTATCTCAATTATCTAGGGGATAAAATACACAGGTGTGAACACTGATGTCCAAGTCAGAACTGCACTGCCATTCACATCCAAGTTGGAGGGGACTCCACCATGCTGCAAGGACCCTGCAAACAGGCTGCAGACACCACCACGGCCAGCGTGTCCCTGCACACATAGCTGAGATATCTGCAAATCCAAGAGTGCACGTGCTGGTATGTGCCTACGCACACAGGGCCAGGACCGAAATAATCTGACCTTCCCTCCTACTTGCAATGGATGGTGACTCCCAGATAAAGCAGGCAGACTCTATTTGGAGGGTGCCTTTTTGATGGGCAGCCTATGGAGTTATAAAATGCATAAAAACATTCTTTTTCTGTCAAGCAGAGGTTTTTAATAGCCACTGTAAGGTATATTGCTGTCTCCAGTCTTGTTGGTGGCAAAGGAATGTGGCTGCTCTCGGTGCATAGGAAGCTGCAGCAACACCCAGAAAGGTTTCTCCTTTTTAATCTGTGGCTCCTGCCAAGCTTGCTGAAGTTGTGCATGGGAGGGTTTTTATTTTCCTGTGGCTTCTTCTGCCTTTTGGCACAGATCCTAAATCAGGCACTGAGCTATATGTTGGAAACCACATCCACCAAATATCCGTCAAGGAGCCAAGAAGATTGCAGATTGAGTTTCACTTGGAAAAGCAGAAAAGGCAAAGCACCGACCTTGGCCAGGAGCTGCTTCCTGTGCTGAAATTCAGTCACGCTTTGGGACAAAAGGAGGCTGAATTGGGACCGTTACAGCGTCTTTGCTTAGGGAGCGAGAAGACAGTGCATGCTACCAGTGCAATTTCGGAATATGCCCATTAGCTCGAGCTGAGACACCAGTGTGACTCAGGGTGTCATTAAAATATCACGGGAAACCAAAAGCCAGCGTTCTGGCACAGCACTGCGTGGCTTGTGTAGTATATTATTATTTTTAGAATAATGGCATAATATATAATCACGCATTAAGTTCTATGATATTATTGTAAGGATATACCTCATTAGAATCTCAACTGGCAATGAAGATCTCCAGACAAGATTGGGGCCCTGTTGTTGCTGGATCAGGCAGCCTAAAGCAACATAAAGTCTAAGTGGGAATAGGAAAATAAAGGCGGGGAGAGAAACTGAGGCACGGAGGGGTGACCTGAGTTTTCTGTGGAGATGCAGTGGGTGAGGGCTAGAGACCCTTTGGTCATTGCCTGACTGCTGAAGCAGGTCTGACACCTGGACTGTGTTATGATCCGATATCTATTTCATTGGGGTCAAAATAGCTGGGGCTATGGGTAGTTAATGCAGATTCCTAGAGAGGTGAATAAGTCTGGAATCATTTCTTAGGCTCCCTTGGAATGAGGGCATGGATCTTAGCTCCTGCCCTGAGCCATCACCACTAACAGTAGCTATGTAGAAAATGCTGCAGCATCAGGACTGATTTTCAAGTGCCTGATGCTGTTTAAATGACTCAATTTATCCCTCCAAGCACTTGGCTGAGGCAGGAAAGGGAAGCAAAAATATATCTTGGCAAAAAGCAGAGCACCTTGCGTGCGTTCGCCTCTTACCCCCACTTGAGCCTTATCGGTGGTTGAATTACAATTATTGAGACATATGGCCTGTGACACCAGCACTCTGGTGCTTAATTTGCTTGTAGAGCAACATCAGTGCCAACCTACTGGGCTGAGCTGCAGCGTTTGATGAGGACTTTGAATTGGGAGCCCTTCTCCCATTTGTTTTCTCTACTTGCAACATGCTGAGAGAGATGGTAGACACTCCATGGATGGCTTGAGAAGGAGGTTCTTGCAGAGGACATCTGGAGGACAACTGCAGCTGCACTGATTTGGTTCATCTCCTTTCTTGGGGCCATTCCCTAGCAGGGATCAGTTCACTGAGTATGACAAATTTTTGAGTAAATGAGTAGATAAGAGATCGTTTAATCCATAACACACTGGACTACTTGCAAATATCATCATGATGGTTTAGTTGCAGTAGTTGATCCATCAAGTTATTAGAAAGACAGTGTCTCTTTTCAGTTCTCATAAAGTCTACTTCAATCGCTCTGTTCAGATCCCTCCAAACAAGCCTATTTTCAGGTCTGAAATGATTTAAGAGCTGTGGAGCGTGGACCATACAAGGATTCTGCTTTATGCCAAACATGACATCTTTACGGGCAACAGGGAGTGAGTGTTATATCAGACTGCGAGGCCGGTATTTAAAGTAAGCCATGTGAAACATACCACAGAAGAAACTTTTTTTTTTCCCTCCCCAATGTCTATAAAGGGAATGAAAAAAAAAAAAAAAAGTGCAGACACAGAGGTCTGCCCTATAAAAGTCTAAATTTGGACAAGAATATCCCAGTCGGTATGTGTGGAAGAATAACTCTCTCATCGCAGGCTACCACAGATGTTATGGAGATCAAAATACACACAGAGAAAGATAGGTGGATAGAGAGGAACGAAATATTTGGAAGGTCTAAAAACAAAACACTCCACACACCTCCTCTAGTGCAACTTGCACTTAGCTTTGAGAATTGGGAGCCCTACAGTTGTATTTATGAACTTGATTCCTCCAGGTCCCCCCAGATCCTATCAGAGTGACTTAATGTTTTTGGATTATACCAACTGCAAAGTCAAATTTTTCACCATGTCTTTAACAGAGACTTTTTATCCACACTGGTTTGGGCATGGTGTGATACCTTTACCTCTAAATCCGTGGTGAGATGCCTCTTTGAGGAATTTCATATCTTAACCTATCTGGATCATCCTTTGACTGTATCTGTCCTTGTTGAGCAGATGGTCAACAACCAGGGTGTAGCCTTCATTTTGCATCAGCAATTTTAGGTGGTCGTGTGGTTACAATAAGTAGGACCCCAGACCATTCCAGTCATGTAGGATACATTAATTTATTGCCACATTAAATAAAACGGGGTAATGAAATAATATACATTACATACGGAATGAGCAGTTTCTTGTTCGTGACCTCGCTGGCCAGACTCCAGCTGCCAGACAAGGGGGACTATTGTAACGGGCTTAAAGGTTATTCAGTCTCCAGTTTCCACCTTACTTGTTCTCAGCTTCTCATTTTATTGCATTTTTGCCTCCAGCTCGCAATATTAATGTCCAACCAGCTACATTTAAATGTCCCTGTTGTTGAAGAATGAAGAGAAAATGTTTTTTGTCCACTTCTTTCTTGAGAGGTTCTGTGTGTTCGAAGCCTGTCACTTGTGTGTCATGGTAGCAGTTGCATCTTCAATTTACTCTTGCCTTTAGCAATATGGGGTAAGAGCAAGAACTTGAAATGCCCAGTGGCCTGGCATTTCCATCTGGTCTAGATATTCTCCTCTCCCCTCTGCTTTCCAACCTCTTGGCAAAGCCAACATGACAAGGAGGTTTTCCCTGAAGCTTCTGGAGACCTAGATGGACAAGGGGCCTCAGACATTAGCCAGATTGCTGTGCCATCCTCCATGACTTGCTTCCCATATGGAAAGTCTCATGTTGTACTTTTCCCTATATATACATATACATTAACATGCTAAATTAAGAATGGGTCAGCATATGCCAGATTGCTACCTGACATGTAAAACTTGTCTGCTGGCACCTTCACAATGTGAGTTGAATAGACCAGGTAGCAGGACATTTACCATCATACTGAACTCCTGATTTCTCATGTTAACTCTCCTATTCTTGTGCAAACCTGTACGTGTTGTGTATGCACACCCACCCCCAGACTGAGAGAGGAATTTAAGTGGATAAGCTTCCTGCAAGCAGAGGACCTACTTCAGATCCCATTTATATTGCTGTAAATCAGGAATAATTCCCCTGAAATCAGCAGTGCTGGGCCACTCTAAGGAAAACCAAAATCAGGCTCGTTGCCTGCATTTGTGCACAGGTTTTCTCCAGCCAGCCCGCTTCAATGCTCTCTTGTCCACTTCCCATTTCAATTTATCCCCTAAATCCTCATTTCCTTATACTCCTTTCCCTGCGAGCTGCCCGTCGTTCCCATGGGCAGGGTCTGCTACAAGCCCCGCAGCAAAAGCTGGAGGGTTTAACCCGCTCCAGGTCGGACGCGGGACAAAGCATCCACACAAGCTCCAGGAGAGCCAGGGACACAGATACAAGTATAAAAACATTCCCCAGCTCTTGTTGATGTTAGGAGGGTCTTCTCTGTCAGAGAGACTTTCCCTGTGGCTTCTAGGGTGCATATAATTTTTGATGAACGAGGCCCCAGGGCATTGGCTGCAGACGGAGAGCTGTTTTGATTGTAACAGGCTTTGATTCAGAGGAGCCAGATATTATTTATTTTCATTTAGCTTCCCTCCTCCCCTTCATTCCCAGTTGGGGTTGAGAAACTCTCTTTGCAAACCTTGGGGGCTCTGGTCACCTTGCTACCTGCCTGTCACTCCTGCCTTGGTCAAGCAGCAAGTCCTGGTGGAGCAGGGCACCAAGCACCTGGATTGTGGTTGCTCTGACACTTGCCCCCACTCCAAACCCCTTGTAATTTGTATAGAAATGGGAACTCTGATGAGCTGCTCCCTTTGATAGAAATTTTCTTCCAAAGAGATTCCTTGCCTAGCTCTTGGGCTTGAATCTTGTCCATTTAAGTCACACTGTTGTGACCTCTCTCTTGCCCATGGACTTCTTTGTTTGCTCTAGGTGGCCTGATTAACAGGATCCAGTGCCTAAGGTATGTTAGATTTAGGTCAGATTTAACTTCGTTCTGTATCTGCCCTTAGTATTTATTGAAGAAGGGGCACCCAGCTTGAGAGACGCTTGGTGTGATTCAGTATGACTGCTCTTGGTTTTAATCCTCAGAGAAGTTGTAGATGGATCCAAAGCTTACTGAAAGGACTTTTAGATCACTGTTTATGAATATTTACCCAATTAAGTCATTAAATCATCTGATTGCCTCAGGCTGTGTTTCTGATGTCTTTGTAATAAAAGAGTAACCAGCTCAGGTGAGATTGACTGCCTTTTATCAGAGGAACCTCACCTGAAACTCTGGAGCTTGAGGTTTCCCTTGTGGAAATTCCAAAGGCCAGAAAGCCATGAGAATTGGATGCAAGTAGCATCACCGTGTATTGAAGCTCAGTTCTCCTCAGGATGGAGGGGGCGGCTTTCAAGAGCTTTAGCACCATGCCTGTAAGAGCTGATGGACTCGTGAAGAGCTCTTCCATACCTCCTGCGTGTTCCCTGCCTGCACTTTGCTCTGCTCCAGGTGAAGGACCTGCCAGTGCTGGGACCCTATTACCACCTCGACTTGTTGTTCCAGGCTGGCTGGATCTCTGGAAAACTTCTGGATGTGAACCTGGGGATTTCGATTACTCAAAGGGTTGGGTAGAAGAAGGAAGCTGGGGGACTGTGAATAGCTTGGGATTGTGGATGGTGTGATATGTCTGCTTTCCTTGGCTGATTTTATCATCCAACAAACAAACAAACCCAAAACACATGTAAAAAGAAAAAAAAGTTGTTTCTGCTCAGTACTAAATTTCTGGATATTTCTTACATGAGTGATTTGTCTTGTGGGTGACTAGTGCTGTATTTGACTGTTGGCCCATATTTTTGGAAGATCAGAGCTTGAGTTCTGGACTTCCATTTTAGCTAGACTTTAGTAGAGGGTGAAAAGTGTTTTGGGTCCTTTCTTCAGCCCAAGACTTGGATGAATGCCTGGATACTGGGATATTGCCAGCTGTACACAAACACGGAGTCTTTCCTACCAAAACACTTTTTTTTAATGAAAAAATCCACTTTGAGAAGAGAAATGATACAGCTTTGGGCCAATGTGAGTTGAATCCACACTGATATTTCTTGGAGCTATCACTTTTATGGCTCATTCCTCCGTTCACTTGGAAAGATATATATTATCTATGATGCACTGCTGTCTCTTCTCTGGCTGAGCCCCTGTAATTCATGGCTGGAAGGACAATCACAAAAAGCCAAGGCCAACTTGAACTATGTGATTTGTAAAGTATGAGTCTCATCTGCTATGCTAGGAGTTCAGAACTGATCCAGATCAGTTCAGGTTTTCCTCTTAAAACTCGACCACTGAGATGTCTCGGGAGGTTTCTGACCTCCTCAAGATGGAAAGCTCCGTTATTTCAACCCTTCCTCCTGCTGAGACAGGAACAGACACTGTGACAACTGGATTTGGCCATTCTCATGGCCACCGGTCAATAGCTCGGGAAGGGATGTCTATGAGGTACCTCGCACCATCCCTAGCACTGACTTGGACGCAGTCCTGTGCCACGTGCTCTAGGTGACCCTGCGTGTGCAGGGGTTGGACTAGATGACCTCGAGAGCTCCCTGCCAACCTTCAGCATTCTATGATTCTATGACTAATTTTGAGATCTGCTTCAATCCAGCCTATCCTCAGGCTATACATGACGTTGGTGATTGGCGGTGGCTTTTAATGGTGAATTTAAAACGTTGCAAAGGAAAACAAAGGCTCTTTTTGAATATTGCTAACTTGAAAAGTAGGAGCATGCTTACTTACTGGTCAGGATGGAGGTGTTTTTGGCTACTCCTCATCTCACTGGACCTGAGAGCTCATTGATGAAAAAATATTGTTGATTTATTTCTCTTTCCATTGAAACCAATACTGGTGTTCTTTAATGATTTATCTGCCCAGTTTTATAGATCATACTTTGTGAGTTAATTTGGGATTGTGACAGACACTTAAAAACTGTCTATTTGGAAAAAATTACTTGCTGTTAGAGGAATAAAAGTAAGATGATCTCCATTTCTTATATACATTCAAAGTGACAAGGACTCTCATAAGGACTCTCAGATGTTCTTTTCTCATTCCAATCTAGATTTTGGGTCATTTTTCTTGTAATGCATGGGTGAAAATTCAAATACAGTAAAGCAGAGGTGTTTAAGTGATGGCTCCTGAGCTCCATCACGTTTGCTTATGTGACTGATAGTGGTACAGGACAGGTATGGGGTCTTAACTGTAGTGTCTGCAGGATCACCTCTAACCTGGCCAAGCATCACAGATGGCTCTGGGGCATACGAGGAGTTTGGTGAGGAGCTGGAGAGGTTGGCCATTCACTGCACGTGCTCTGAACACTTCCATGGAGCTACTCTAATGGGAGCAGAGCTGCCAAAAGTAAGGAATGAAGAACTGCCTTTTCACCCTGACTGGTGTGATGTGATTCTACTCAACCACAGTCACCTTTGTGACTTTGTCACCTCTTCCCCATTTTTTACCAGAGCTGCAGCTGGGGCCACCACTGGAGGACCCGACCACTCAAACCCCTTCTCATGGACTCTGATGCCCAGCACACCTTGGAGTGCTAAAAGATATTCCAGTACTGGGGATTCTGTGGGATATCTCATCTTTTTCTCTTTTCTCTTCCTTGTGGCTTCCCTGTTTATGACACAATTGCCTTTTTTTAACTGATTGCCTTCATGCCTTGGCCTTTGCTCTTTAATTTTTCCCTGCAGCTTGTTTTCATTTGACACTTTATTTGTTTTCTGTTGACATCTCTTGGCATACATGGACACTCCAGCATAGACCTTTGGCTCATTTGAATGCCTTGGATATTCCGTTTAAACATTCTGGCTATTTAATTATTTGTCTTTTAGCCTAGCTCTTGTTTAGGGCTCTGCAAATCTTCAAATTGCTTTAACTTTCAGAGTACCTCAACTACCTTTGCACCAAGGCTAAAGGAATGCTTTTTTATTATCTTCTGACTTCTTTGCAGCTCTATTTTCCCCTTCAGAGGCTCTCTGAAGTTGATGATCATCTTGGATGCCTTCGCCCCTCTTGGTCAGACTTTGCTCTTTTCAGGTTGGTGGCTCTGTGCATTATAGATCTAGAAGCAGTCTGTGGACCAACCATGAACCTTGCATCTTCTGATTGCCACCTGCCCTCCTGCCATATGAGGAGCACGATGAACATTGTAGACCATGCATGGCTCCCGCCTGAGCCAGAGCACCACGGTCTGAACACCCTGATGCTTTCAAAAGGACATCAGAGCAGGAATCAGCTTTGAGGCCATGCGTTGAATACTGCTTCATAAAAATGACTTCATGCTCCTTTTATGTGGTCTGCTGGCAGTAGAGCTCCTCTTATGGTAATGCTTATGGGCAATGTCCAGTTCAGATCTCTTCTCTAAATGGCAGGGAAGAGTTATGTCTGTCACCTTTTGGTTTTGAGCTATTTAGGACAAGAAGTTCCCCCTGCACCTTGCTCTCCATGAGCCAGGCTCTACTGTTGGGAACCTGCTCTGTGCAGCTCAGGCTCTGAGTGGTCCCAGCAGGTCTTTTTTGGATTTTATGAACCATCATTCCTGCTCCCCTCTATGCTCTAGTGCTCCAGAGAGCAGAAATGCCAGATGAGGTGATTTGTGACTTATTAGGTACAAACTCTGCTGTTGTGTAAGCAGTAAAATCCGGTGGAGTTTTGGCATTTCAGTGCATTGACACTGGAGCAAGATGTCTCACCAAGCAGATCCACATTAGGAAAAATGCATCTGGACATCCTGATGAAACCCTTTTGCATCGGCAAGGTGTCAGCAGTTTGGAATAGGATAATGGAAAAATGTTCTGGAGAAAGTGCCAAAAGGACTCCCTTGATCCTTAGGATATATGAAAATCACAAAGCTTGCTGAGTTTATTAAACATCACTGTGGATGTTATCTTGCATTTTTTCATAACTGTATGGAATATGTTAAGAAGAATAAATATGTCAAAAAGTTGGTAACCAGGCTCGAGTAGCAGTGGATATTTCAGCTTGTGAGGTTATTTTCCTGAAAATGAAACTAATAAGAATCGGGCAAGTATCTGGTGTGGAAAATGCCAGCATGTGATAATTAGTTGTTAAGTGAAATCAGAGTTGCATTTATTGTAGTAGTATGTTTGCCCAAACACATGGATCATTTAAGTTGCACATAAACCTAAAGTAAGACATGAGCAGTACCTGGGTCTTAGGAGTAACCTCTGGTCTGGAACTGGAAGAGTGGACTTTAAACAACTCTATTTCAATGACACTGTTTTATAGGATCGTGAAGTCTGGATGTGGAAACATTTTTCTAGATTAGTTAATCTCTCTCTGCTCCGATGTGGGTTGGATTCTGAAAGCAGAATCACTAAAGTTGGGCTGGAATCCATCAGGAGCAGCTCAAATGATTCAGATTTTGTTTACCTACCTTGGTAGATAAGACTTGGTCTCTGAGCAGGAGGGAGGACACTTGGGCCCTGCTGGTGAGAATCAGGTCAGATTTCTGGCTGGTCCTGACTGATGGATCTCCAGAAACTTTGCTGGAGATACAACAAATTACCAGAAATGGCAATCTGACCTGAGGATTTTACTGAGCTCTCTCTTTGGTTTTCTTCTTTGCTTATTCCTGGAGCCTTCCAGAATGTGAGTGGATAAATAGGGTTACTACATCTCTTTGTCTGGTTTGGTTACACTTTGGACAATCTGGAAAAGGTGCCATTCAAGACAATAAAAACTCACATGTTTCCCTGCAATTAGGGCTTTAAATTAAACATTAAAAACTCCATCCTAAAGTTGTGGGTTTTTTTTTTCCCTATTGTAAAGGACCTAGTGTTGCAGAATGAAAGCAGGACTGATTTTATTGTTCAAATAGCTGGGAAAAAATGTAACTTTGTTGTACCTAGCAGAAAGGAGATAATAGATGCTTGCAGCTGGCAAAGCACATCTTGAACCTGTGGGCAACTTGGTTGAAAAGAGGAAATGGGAGGGGAAACCATATTGCTAACAGGGAGATGCAATTATCAATCCGGCATGACGAGATTGTGGCCAAGCAAAGCAGCTGCTGGAACATTAGGAAAACAGTCACGTTTTTAAGGAGCAGACCAGCCTCCGTGGGGAGGCTGCCCCATCACAATATAACTTGACCATGTGAGGTCCAGCACCTGGTGTCACATGGGGGGTTTTGATGAAAATGTACTTACTGCTTTCTTGTTGTCTTCTTTGGTTGCTCCACTAAATCCATGCCTGGCTTTCAAGTCAGGAGTCTGGAGCATAGAAAAAAACACTGCTCTTTGGATCACACCTGGTTTTGTTCAAGCATTCCCAACCCCTTGGAAGCTACCTCAGGAAGGATTGGTTGTGGGATGTTTCCATGCCTATGGAATTAGCTTTCCAAGTTCCTTTTTTTTTTTTTTTCGGTGATGTTCCTTAATTTGCTTATTAATTTGCATTTTGCTGTGGGTGGAAGATATGTGTTTGAAAGTGGAAGTTTTCTCTCCATGAAAAGGGAGAACCATGCAGGACATGAAAGCCGAATGGACCGTTTCATGATGGATAACTCACAGCTGTGAACATTGTGCTTGGATTCTTACTCTTGAGTAAGGAAAATGTAGGATGAGGTGGTGATGTGGCTGGTCCACAGACTTGGAGTAGCACCAGGAGGAGAAACCAGTTCTCTGAGGTGCCTGATTTGAGATCACTGCTCTACAATGTCCTTCTTAGATTAAGGTCTTGCTGCCTCCTAGGATCTCTGCAAGAACTGGACTGAAATTACTGGCCCTTTCACTAGCAGTTCTTTGTCATGGGCTGATTTTGAGCTTTTGCCCCCAAAAGAAGCTGTCGCACACCCCAGCACTTGGACTGTACTGGAGGCTCAGAGCTTCAGAGCTGTTGTCGCCGCTGAGGTGGCTCTCAGCATTACACCCAAGTGATCCCTAGTAGAAAGAATCAAACCATTTTGGAAACAAAGATCTGTACCCAAAACTCTGGCTAGGTAAGTGCTTCAACTGTCAGGTTTTTGTTCACGCTCTGCTCATTCGGATGGTCTCTTTGCTGCATTAAGCCACAATTTCCATGCACAATTCTTCTAATCTGCTTCCCCAGGACCTCTTGCAAAGTTGGCTAGGATGTCTTCAGGCTCCGGTTCTTAGGCAGGCATGCAGTCTCCATTAAGTCCTTCTCTCTGTGGACCAAAGAGAAAATTTAGATTATTAACTTTGACCTTAACTTTAGACAGCTTTAGTTAGGGCGACGGATTTTACCTCTCTGAAGCCTTGAAAGAGTTGCCCGGCCCTGGGTCTCCTGGGTGCCCTTGTTGCTATACTTGCAGCGCTAATAATATTTGCATGTCTGCAAATGTAACTGAGACATTTAGGGGATGCCTCTCGCATTCCTGCCCCGTGTCACAGAGACGCTTTCAGCTATTCAAGCAGAAACATAAGCCTCACTATTGTGGACGGCGGGGCGTGCACGGGAGTTTTTGCTTAGCTATGTTATTGGCCATTAAATTCTCCGCTCCCTTTCTAAATCCAGCCACAGAAGTCGACTTTGCAAACTTTGGCAGGGGTGAATTCCACAGGATGTGGGTCCATTTCCTCTAATTTCTTTTAAATATGTCCACTAGTTAACTTTACTGACTGTTTTCCTGTTCTCATTTCAGAGAGCGGGGCTGGAGCGCAAGGCGATGGAGCAGCTCACGCTGTGGCACTTATGGTCCATCCTGATGTTGACCTCCTGGTCATCTTGTCTGACCATGGTCACCCAAGAGGGATGTCCAAATCAGAAGCCTCAAAACAGTCATGACAGAGCGTTCATCTCCACCAAGGAGAGCAATTCCGCTTATCCCAAGACCTGATTCACCATCTGGTTAAATGCCCCATAACATCCAAGCGCAAGGAGCTGGAGGGATGAGGCCACGACATGCAGAGCTGGAGAAACATCACTTCTTACAATCTCTTGCCCCATATCTTGAGTCTGTATCTGCTCTTCCCATGTCTATATTCCTATATTCCCTTAAATTGACACTGATTATTTACTAGACTTGACTGAGAAAGGGAATATTGTATTTATTTGTTATCTGAAAAAAAATTGCCATTGGTTTCTTCTAAAGAGGAACATTTTACAGGAAAGAAATTCCAAAATGCTAATCTCCAAGAGTACCTAAATGTTTCATTTTGATTATCTTGACCTAGTTCGTTATGCCAATGTTGAATTTATTCACTTTGGTAACACAGAATGGGTTCATTTTGAAAATACCACGACAACATAATTTGTCATAAAGTGAAATATAATGTAAGAAATGTAGCGTGATATTAAAAGCAGCAGCTTGTAGAATAAAAGTCAAAGCTAAATTAATCAAAATATCAAAATGAATAGATACATTTGCTTTATCAAAAGGAAATATTGAAACATTGAAACAAAATGAGAAAATAGAAGCAATCTGTTTCAGCTTTCTCTCAGTGATGTTTTCCAGCCTTCTTGCAAAATGTGGTTGCTGCTCCAGCTATAAAAGAGTATTATTTAAAACTCCCTTACTGCTCAATTTTAGTATTTTTAGGGCGGTAGCACAGCGTGGAAGTCTCCCATAATTTATTTAAGGTGGGATTTATTCTTAATTTCACAGTCTGAAGCATGGATATGTATTCTGAACCAATAATCTGGGCACCTTCTATTGTCAGGGGAGAAAGAGAGGAGCCTCTGGTTATTCCTCTCATTCCAAGAAGGTGTTTGGATGTCTGGGACGAAGCACCGTATATAGGGGCTGGTCTTACTCCTCTCCAGCCGCCTCAGTTTGCCTGGGTGATGTTGTCTCAGTGATGTTAATGGGACAGGTCACCTGAAGACGGTCCTGTTTCATGGGCTGCACCAGCGCAGGTTGAGGTGTTGGCCAATTCTGTGAACCTCAAAGGAACCGGAGCAAAATGTTTGGGATAAGATGTAATCTCCACTGAGATGGTTCTTCTCCGAGCACAGGAAGGTCCTGGGACATGACTTTGGTTTTGAGGCATTACCAAAGTAGAAGCCAGTGGTCCTATAGGGATTTTGGAAGAATATTAACACCATGTGTGTCACACTTGAGACAATGAACGCTCAGTTTTAACCTGGATTTTTATTTTATTTTATTTCCTGGAAAAATCAGTGGCAGATCTTCCGCAACGGCCGTACAACCAAGTAACAACCGTCATAAAATTCCTAGGCTGGAAGGCGACCGAAGGAAAAACACTCTACAAAGGTTACTGGGCCAAAGCCCTGGGGCAACTGAAAGCTAAATTAAAAGGGGAAAAAATGAATATCCCATACTAAACCAAAAACCAAAACCCTAATGAAAACACTAAAAGCAATGATTAATATGACAACTGGGCAGCTTTCCCCAAAGACATGAATTCCCATCAGGGTAATCAAATTTGTCTTAAAAATGATAAATAGTGCTACCACTAACCTAAAAATGTACCTTGATCCTACCAAACTCGATCTCTTCAAACACTAGCTGCTTCATTTAAAAAAAAATGTATTTAAATAAACAAATAATATAAAACAAAACCCGCAGTCCCAACACAGATTTTTTCAAAGTTACCTCAGTCTCTTTTGGCTGTTCAATCCACTCCCTGATGTCCAGGTGTAAACAATTCCCAAAAAGAGACGTCTGTATCCTCGAATTCCAGAAAAGGTAGCGCTTTGTCTTTCTTTCCCAAGAAGGCTGCCTTTATGCTGACTTTCTCAAACAAACCGGGGATGTTTAGGCCTTTTGATTATTTTTTCCCCTCCATTTTTTTCTTTTTTCAAACACTCTCCTCCATTCCCGCTGGCAGCTCTTTATTTCTTAATGACATTCTTCTTCCTCTTGCGCAAGGTTATCTCATCTTCTTTTCCACTTCCCACTCCCACAAGTCCCACACTCCCTGGCAGCTCCATGTGCTTCATACCAAGGCTTGCTGCCCTCTAGAAACAGACTGGCACCAACATGGCATGAAAAGGGATATTTATGAGCACGGTCATGCAAGACGGGCTGAAGACCACGTACACCCTCCTCAAGAAAGCCTTACACTTCACTTTCCATCTCCAGTCTTCTCTCCCACTCTTCATTGTGAATTTTTGTCCCTGTGGCTCCAAACTCATGGTTGTTTGTGGCTTTATCTTTGCTCTGATGTGGCTTGGTGTTGATTAGCTCTTTAAGAGTGCAGCTATCATCAAAACGGGTTGGTTATGTTTAGGTTGACTTCAGGGCCTTTTTTTTTCTTGGCCTTTCCTTTTCTCTCTTTGTTTCTATATCATCCAGGAACCCTAATCACGACATTACTAAGCTTCATGTTTTTGCTGTAGAGTGACTTTGCTGCAAAAGAGACAGTTGGGCAAATGGTTTTCCAACACGGCTTCTCATCAGCTGACTTCTTCATTTAGGTGGACAATTACTTGAACGAGCCCTGAGGAACACTCTTAGAGCAGAGATGACAGCATTTTATCCAGCCTTGGCTTTGCCACTAAAGATCGGTCCCAGAGCAACCAGGCTACAATTTTGCCGATAAAAATGGAAGTTTTGCCTTTTCTGGCTTCCCATTGCACCGTTGTTTCTCAGCACCAAAACTGAGTGCAACATCCCCCGTTTTCCTGGTAATTTCCCAGTCGTTTTACAGATGTGCATGTGACAAATTTTCCCTTTTCTTTGTACAAAAGTTTAGTGTACAAAAGTTGTTGTGGAAAGAGGGAGAAACAAGTGAGTAGGTACCATCCTTCAGCCTCATCTCCTCTGGCTCTTAATAAGGTCATCCACATTTTGGAAGGCTGACCTGACCATAGTAAATCCCAGATGCCCTGCTGGGGTATGAAGCGTGATTGGAGGAGTGGTATGACTTCGAGAAGTCGCATGCAGTCAAAAGAAGTGTGGCAGTTTATTCCCAGGAAATAGACCTGGAGAATGATGAAGTTGTATTTCAAGGACTCTTTGCATCTGTGGTTGACCTCTGATTGGATAAAGATGCCTCTATGATAAATGCCAATCACTGAAGTAGTCACCCTGGGCCCTCCTTCTTGCAAATGAGATCCCATTGATATCATCAGTGGAAGTTTGGGTACTTGCCCTCATCCTGAAATAGATGTCTAATAAATCATGGCCCGGCTTATTTTTCACTTTTATCTGTAAAGGGTGTTTGAGATGATTGCCTCAGCTTGGAGACTAGATGAGATGCCAGAAGGAAAAATAAATGAGCCAGCCTTTGCCTCAGTAGCCAGATAAACCAATAAATAGTCTTTTCTCACTTAGAAAACTTGCATCTCTCTGAAGTCTGTTGTCCATAGCTGGCAGCTGCACTTGCTCCTCTTCTCCAGCCACCCACTTCTCCCTTTGTGAGCACTGTATAAATCACATCCTCCAGCTGTGCTTTGGCACTGCATGACACTTCATCCAATGCAAGTGGCAGTATATCACAGTGCAATCAGTTCAGCATTTTTTCCCTAGGAGCAATAACATTAAAACTTTTTAGTCTGAACTATGTCCTGTATTCAGGGAGATGGGATGTCCTGCACTATGTCCTGTATTCAGGGAGATGGGATGTCCACAGATAGCTGTAATGTTGTCCCAAGCCACAAATGGATACAGAAGAGACTCCAGCCCAAATGACTGAGTCTTCTTGGTCTCTTATTGCAAGAAGGAGACCAAATAAGATTTTGGAGTGATGGGTGATTGAAGGTAAGGTTGTGATGGATATGGTTTGCAATAATGCCTGAGTTTGACGGAGAAGAAATCCCCCGAGCTGAATGAACTGCCAGTTTGCTGACTGGTAACATTTATTTCCACTCTGCAGTGCATGCTCTATTTTTTTTCTGTTATTTTCCAAGTGATTAAAAAGAAATAAATGAAACAAGAAGCAATTGTTTATCATCTATATTTCAGTTAGGCCCTTTGCCTTCTTTGTCACACCTGATAAAAGAGTTGTGTAGTTGCAAACTTAATATATCAGTGAGTCTAATTAAGAAAATTACCATTTCTGTTTTTTCACTATCATTAATGTTTTTTCTCTTTGCCTGCCACATGAAAGAGTCTCTGATACCTTCTAGCAGGTACCTTCTGTCCTTGTAGATCTTTCTCTACTAGGATGTGATCAACTCTTAAGCGTCTCCACCACATATTTGAATTCCTTAGTGTGCTCAAGTTGAGCCTTGGCAGGGATTCAACACCCAGAAGGATGAAAACAGCTGAGTTCTGCTACAAGAGCTTCACAAGGTCAAAGTGACCTGTTCTGGTTAACAGATGATTCAAGCAAGCCAGTGTCCAGCACTAACTGTTCCTCACTTGATTTATGGAAAAAGGGAAGACAAGTGATAGTGGCTTCTAATTATCTCCTCAGAGCAAAAGCAGCTGAGAAAAGAGGAAAGCAACCTTCTCTGTGATATCCGGAGGGGGTAAAATTCATGAAACCTTGGGAAATTGTGGCATATGGGAGTTTGTCTAGTTTGGGAGATAATGACACTAGGATGGCTCAGGGAATGATGGAGTATCAATGTAGCTGTAGATCCCAGGACCACCACAAGCCAAGAGGGTGGCCAGTTCCACGTTCTAGCTCTTGGTTCTGCTGCAGAAAAGCAGCCAGCTGTACCAGACAAGAGCACTGCAAGCTCTCACCTTCCCTGCTGCCTTCATCCCAGGACTCCCTCCCTCCATCTTGAATGGGTCTTTCTGTACTCTTGTTTGGCCTGTCCTCTGGCTCTCATTTTCCAGGATGATTCTCTTTGACTTCCTTGTCTCATTGCCAAAATGATTTTCCCCAAATAAGACCAAGAAATCCCAAGCTCCAAGAGGAGAAAAAAGGCTGTGACCACTGAAGTAAACAGAGGATTAGAAGACAATCCTCCCCATTCCACACTCATTGCAGTCCTCAGCTGGACTCAACCATTCTGCCACGCTTCCCTGAAGCACAGGAAATTTTCTTGCCCACCCACCTGGGTTTAGGATGGGATCCTTTTGGCCAAGTCCTGCATGCTTTTCCTGCCCCAGGGTTTCCAAAGATTAATACATCATGACCAGACTGTCCCTGCACTGGGAGGTGGGGATCAATTTCCTATGGCCTGTGGTTAGACTTGAAGATCTGGAAGGTCTTTTCCAACCATAATGATTCTATGATTCTATGAATGTATTTCCAATACGAGCCAGCAAACCTGTCCATGGATGATACTGTGGGCAGACCCAACAGAGCACCTAGAATTGCATTCAGTCTTGGATATTATCCTCTCTGAGCACAAAATCCATGTCAGTTTGGATCACTGCCTCTCAAACAACACTCCCCCGCATCTCCGATCCCCATCCAGCCTGGGGCAGTCAAGTGTTGTGACGGCTTCACCCTGCATGTTAGAAAACCACTTTAAAAAACCCTTAAAACTATAGAGATGACTTTGACAGGCCTCCCACCCGAATATCTGGTTGCTATTTAGTGAGAATAGCTTGTGCATAAATGCAGTGGGTCAGGGGTTGTTTACCGTAGCCTTGTCTCTGTGATTGATGCTGCCTTCCTAGCCAAGAGATTTCAACTTCTCCCACTTGATAGTGATTTGGATATAGTTGAGACATTGATTTCACAACGGATGATGTTTAAGATGCGACAGGAGCTCTGAGACAGCTTCTCCCTCGCAGGAGATTTCAGCTTTTGTTGTAATCAGCCGCACATATCTCTGCTTCATACAACACAGTTTCCTGGGCTTTTTATCAGCTCTGACCCTATAACTCACTTTGAACCCCTCTTCTCACCCACATGAAAGGGAGCATGTTTCTCTTTCAAAAACACTCATATTAGCTTTCTGAACTGCCTTTTAAATTCTCCCCAAGGCAAAAGGCTGGCAATAGCCACAATTACTGATGGCAGCTGCTAGTCCTGTGGCCTGATCCTCTTAGTGGAAGGTGACTAGATGTTGCGGAGGGGTTAAAGGAACCAGAACCAATGAGAAGTGCTTGAAGAATTGCTCCTTATACCTGCCGTGCTTCACTCAAGATGTGCCAGCAAGAAAGGTTGGATCTGAGTCTGTTTTGTGCCTTGGTTTACCCAGGGGAGCTGCGTTGAGCCAGACCTTGCGTGAGCACTAGGGTTCCTCAAAGCACCCGTTGCTGTGCCCAGAATGCTCGAGCTGCAGAGGTTATCCCCATCCTCCACCTCCATCCTCTCCCTTTCCATGCATATGCCTAAGAAGCAAACGGATATAGAGGGAGCAGGACTAGCCCTGGGCTTAGCCACCCCATTTCTGCAGTCGACCTGCTGAAAATCATTATAATTAAAGTGGTTTCCATGTATATACGTGCTTTTCTCAGATAAGCCTCTCACTCTGCTCTAAAACCTCTCACAGTTCTTCATGTGGTTTGCCCTAAATACTCTTAATCTCTGGGGCACCTTTCTGCCTTCCACAATCTATCTTCCCTTTCTACATTACTTCGTCACAGCAGTGATGTTTTTATCAAATTAGGATATCTACTTAGCCATTTCCTCCCTTTGCTGTTTGCTCTATGTGGCTTTCATGAAGCTGGTGGCTTGGTTGCAGGAGGGAACAAGGTGTCCCTCCCTCATGGTAACCTGATGGCAGAAATACTTCTCTTTTCTGCTCGTCACTTTTTCATGAGGTTTAGGTTGAGATTTTAAAACTCACTCCTCTGTGATGCACCGGTACAGATTGGGTTGTCTCATTAGGCCCCGTAAGGAAACATTCAGAGACTATAAGGTAAACTTAGACATGTTAACTGTTTCTATTTTAATATCCTTGGATCCTGATGCTGAATGTCAGCCTGAGAAGGCAGTTCTATGCTTTTCTTCTTTGAGTTCCTCCATTTCAGCCCCTTTCAAGAGTCCTGCCTTGATGGTGGTCTGGTTACTTCAAGCTTGTCCATCCCTTGCCAGTCTACTATGGTTGAGAGGTTTGATTAAATTTTATCTACGGTGATGAAAAACAAAAGCAAGACTTCATGGCTTCACACCTTTCAACTGAAGCTGTCCGAACTGAGACATTGGTCATTGCAAGTCTCCTCCATGGGCATCAGGGAAGGGGGTTTAGCTCTTGCTTTTGCTGAGGAGATGCTTTGGACTCTGCACAGGGTTGTGCAGCACACATGTGGTGGGATGGGACCTTTCCCATGGCCGCATGTGCATGAAGCTGTTGATTGGGTGAATGAGGCTTTCGTCCTCAAGTCCTACAAGACCCTCTCAAACTGCTTGGTGAAAGGCGAAACAGACTGAGGCCTGTGGCCCTGCTGCTTTAGGAACAGCAAAAATAATCATGGTTTGGACGTGGCATTTCCTGACATCTCACGGCTTAGACGAGGAAACACAGGGTATCTTTTTGGGAATTTGTGATCTAGGATCCTGAGAAGGCTGTTGGTCTGTGGTGTCTCTTAATAAAACAAGCAGAGTTAGCAAGCCGTGGCACAGAGGTATTACACCACAGACTACACCCTGCATTTAGAATAAGAAATAATGGCTGTTTCTTCTCTTTTAAAAGCATAATGGAAAGAAAACACAAAACACATTTATTTGTATTTCTCTCTGTATTTTTTTCCCCTCTGAATAATGCTCTGATCTGTTTTATGGATATTGCTATCAGGAGCCAGGACAGAGCTCTCAATTTCCAAGGCGTACACGATTTCCCAGCTAACTCCCTTCTCCCCTCGGTGGAAGGTCCACTCTTGCCTTTGATCAGTAGCTGTGTCCTCCCTGTGACCCCCCTGGGCTCCTACCGTGCACTTTCCTTGATCTCTGTCATAACCATCCTCCTGACCTCAATTTGATGATAGTCCTGTTTGTTTCTGCTGCCGTCTCCAGGTGTCGGGGCTACAGCGAGGAGGCGTTTGTTGTTGGTGGAATTTTTCCACGGGAAGACGGCAGCTCGGTGGTGATGCTATCGGGAAGTGAGCACAGCAGATCAGAGCACTGACTCATACAATGGCACTTAAAAAAAAAGCAATTGAAATGCACTGTTTTGTTGCTTTGTGGCCTATGAGATAAGTATCGATTCCCTGTTGTTCTCGGTTTCTTTCTTCCCGGATCAAGGTTGATATTCGCTTCTGGATGGGACTCTCAGCTTTATTGAAGAACCTCTTGCTTTAAGATGGGAGTATTTGTGCTCTCACTGTCTCGAAGCAAACCTGTTTTATGCTTTCTTACAAATCTGCCTCTTGAAGGCATCAAAAGGAGGTTCTCCTCTTCTTCAAAGCCTTCCAAAATTTTGGCCTAAATGGAAGAGGAGCAGTTTTGTGCAATTGCCTCTCCTGGTAGCTCTCTTTGCTGCAGGGGCAAAAGAGTTGGATCTGGGAGCAGCACCTTGGCTTGGCTGTGCCATGGGTTGCCTCAGGAACCATGAAATGAGGCCAACTTATCTCTCCAGCCCCTCTGGCCATGCAACTCTGCGGTGGGCTGAGCGAAGTTGATGGGAAGACCCAAGAATGGAGACAGTTGTAAAGTGGCATAACTCTGGAAGAGAAAATCCTACATGGGTTAATTATCCAGCAGCAGGAAGAGCTGGCAGTACAAAACCTTTTTTTTTAAGGGGTAAAAACTGATGTCTGGAGGAGAGAGCAGAGCATCCATGATACTAGGCTTGAAGTCTCCTTGTCTGTTAATGGCAGAGGAGATTGTGACAGTGGTATCCAAGAGTCTCATTGTGCCTTGAGTCAGTCACCTTCCCCTGAGAGTTGGTGATGCACTTCCCAAGTGCCAGCAGATATTGAGAATGCCCTTTCGCTACCACACAAAATAAGACACAGGAGCCTGAAGTGACTTCCATGGCACACTGGACTTTCCTTAAAAATATGGCATCTTCTCCCTTTCCCTAACGCACAATCCTGTTTCTGCTCCGTTGCGCCTTCCCAGCAGCTTGAATGACCTCGTTTGCTATTGCAGTTACCACAAGGTTGTCCTCACCCTTGTCTGAGGGTCCTTCTGGGAACACCATGGATAATGATAACAAGAGGAATAATTATAATTGGTGCCAGGTCGCGATTCATGCACTTCTGAGAGCCTTCACTGGCTTCTGTGCAACTTCATCCCGTGGCAAGTCTAGAATTTATTTCCATTACCTTTACCTCAGCTTATTTTCACAGGTGATTTGGATGAACTCTAGTTTATCCAAAAATAGCCTGGGCTTTAAAATACTTTCCCAAGAAATTCTGTTTCTTGTTTTTCTCTCTCTCTTTTTTTTTTTTTCAGTTATGCCAAACATAAAGTATATATATATATGTCTAGAGACAAGTAAAACAAAAAGAGAAATGGAGGAGAGCAAAAAAGTAGGATGAAATTAAAACATCACTGTTCTGTCATTCCTTCACCTCATAAAGTCTTAAAATTCATCAGGAAATGTAAACAGAACAGAAATAAAGGAAAGTAGCAGTAAAAACAGTGAGCAAAGACAGCTTTTGGTGGCCTAGCACATGTTTCCAATGGAGTCTGCTATTGTTGCCAAAGAATTTCATATGCAGAGCCATGGCTCATGCATTAGGAGGCTTTCAGAAGAGAAAATCAAACCCTACTCCCTCCAAACTTTGATAGTCACATTTTCTATTCCTAATTGAGATATAACCCTTGCTGCGAGAGCTACCAGCAAGAGGGTTGGTTTGAACAGAATTCCATTTTTATTTAGAAAGAAAGAAAAGCAGTGGGGGTCAGAGCAGAGGCTGTTTTGCAAATGTTTCATAGCCTCAGGAAAAAATAGGACTACGAGCAGTTGTTTCAGCCAACTTTTAACATCAAGGCAGGGTGAGATCTCTGTGAACCCTTCCCAATGGACGTCTCTTTAACGTGTTCCTTGAGACCTCTAGCTGTGAAGTCACAAACTCCATAGACCATCATAAATTTCGTCTCTGTTGTAATTAAATACAGAAATTTGGTCCATTTATTCAGGTCTTTACGGCCAGAACCTCAAGTTATGATTTATTTTCGTTCTTTTGAAACTGTATGTTTAATTGCAGCTTTCTAGGCATTTGTGTGACCTGGTCAAAGCAGATGTTTCTGTTTGGATACTCTTCAGGTTTGCATGCGGTGCCCTATTTGAAATCAGTCATCAAAAATGACTCAGACCACAAATGAAGGAGGAAGGGACTAGGGAATGAAGCTAGTGAAATGCAGAAAGAGTCTATGGAGGCTTTAAACCCCATGAGATGAATGAGCCACACTCCTATTTTAGTTAATAATCTTTGTTTCAGCTCTGAGTCTCATCTCCAGGCAAAGTGGTGACTCTTGTGCAGATTTTAGAGGGCCGAGAGCATGTCCTGGACACTTTCCATCTACTTGGTCATCGATGGGGCTAGGAGCGTCTGATGTGCTTAAGAAGAGCTGAACTTGGGGCCTGGGCTGACACGATGTGTGTGTTTTGTCTTGTCCCCTCCGGAAACCAGCTGTTATCCGAACAAATTCTTGTGCTGAAACAGGGTGGAGAGTTTAATCTTGTAGAGAATTCTCAAGGTCCCGTGAAGACTCAGACGGATCTGAGAAAGGAGCCCTCAGTTCCAGATGCCAAGTGAGCATTGCCGTGAATGCTTTAGATGACCTTTGCAGCCTTCGAAAGCCGCTTGGCACCTGGATTCGGTGGGAATATAGTAGCTGAATTACCAAGCAAGGCATCAGTGCAGAGCACATCATCCTTCCCGCAGAGCCTGCCAACACCTCTCAGGGCTAATTATTCTTTGGAGGGTGACACAAGCCAGTAGTGGTGCTGGAAGGTCTCTTTTTTTCAAGGAACTGTTCCAAAAGAGCTCCCAAGCTGTATGAAATCTCACAGAAATCTATGCTGATCCCATGCTTATGTATTGCCCCAATTGAAGAGCATTTTATCTAAGACTAAGATTCCTTTTTGGTCTGCTGTAAAGGACATTTTCATCAGTTTCAGAGGCTAAGTGAGCTGTAATATTTTCATTCATTTCTCCAAGACTCTTAAAGGGAAACATTGAGGAAATGTGAAAAAAGAATTCACATTAAATTGAAAAATCCATTATTATGATGATGTCTAATCACCTTTGGCTCACCCCAAGTCAGACACAGCTGGGACTCAAGCCCGTCTCCTACAGTTTTGCTCTACTTGGTGGAAAGACCTTCCACTCCCATCCCCAGACTTTGCAACCTGGCATAAATTCTGTTGAACTTTTATGCTTGCAGTGTCTTCCTCTCTCCTCCCAGCCTTTCTTCCATGTGTTGCTCAGCATCCAGCTCCGATAACCTTCTGCTGTGGGGATTACCCTTCCTCTGGGCTCAGCGGGCTCTGGCTCGATGCAGTTTCTTTCCCTGCTCAGCGTGTTATAGCTGTGCACGCTCTTCTTGTTTGCATTCTTTTGGAAAAGGCCCCAGTGGGAAGTTTGAGTCTTGTGGCACATGGCAGGCATTTCACTCTGCAATTATATATCGATGCTGCTAATCTGCTTCGAGTGGCGCTGGCCGTGCTCGAAACGTGCTTGTGGCTTTCCTCATCTTGGGCTCTTTGCTGTGGTTTCGGACCTTTCTGAATCCTCTAGTGTTCAGGAAGAGCTGGAGAAGTTCTCACACTGTTTCTTCTCCTCCTACTCTCTTTCCCTGGTCCCTTGGCATTCTCAGGCTTTTAGTTGTAGCCCACGTTGGTATTTTTTTTTTTAATGCACATTGAAAACCCTGTGCTCCCTGGGTTTCCTTTTCAGTCTGCATGAAAGGAAGATTGTCTATATATAAAATCAGTTCCTTCTTCTTTCTCTCCTTCCTCTCGTCTTTTATCTCTTCCTGCAGATTGTGTCTTTCTAGACTTCTCTGTTTCTGTCTTCTTTCTAAAAGCCTTCAACTACAGATCAGATATGCAGCAATGGGTCTGGGTCCTCTCATCACAAGGAACTTTCCAGTGGAGGCAAGGACCTCCTTGGAATCCTATGTGAAAAATTGTGTATTCAGAGCTGTCAGAGGGAGTTTGGCTACAGAAGCGCAGAGGCAGCACGGGCGCTGCTGGTTTTGATTCTTTGCGCTGTTTAATCATTTGTGTTTTTGCAAATGTGAAATGTACCATACTGGTGGTAGGAACATTTCTCATCCCCTTTGCACAAACAGAAAACAGCAGATAATGAAGACTTTGTACCTGCTGACTTTGGATTGTAAGCTCATAAATGGCCAAGAAGATCGTCTGGGCTGCTGCAGAATACAAGCTAGAGGTTTCATAGAATCATAGAATCATAGAATCATAGAATGCTTAGGGTTGGAAGGGACCTCTAGAGATCATCTAGTCCAACCCCCCTGCATACGCAGGGACACCTAAAGCACGTGGCGCAGGACTGCATCCAAGCGGGTTTTGAAGATCTCCAGAGAAGGAGACTCCACAACCTCTCTGGGCAGCCTGTTCCAATGCTCTGTCACCCTCACTGTTAAGAAATTTTTCCTTAAGTTCCTATGGAATTTTTGATGTTTCAGTTTCCGGCCATTTCCTCTAGTCCTATCAGTGGCCACCACTGAAAAGAGACCATCCCCGTCCTCTGCACTCCCTCCCTTGAGGTATTTATATACACTGATTAGATCCCCTCTCAGCTTTCTCTTCTCCAGGCTGAACAGGCCCAGCTCCCTCAGCCTCTCCTCATAGGGCAGATGTTCCAGGCCCCTGATCATCCTCGTAGCCCTGCGCTGGACTCTCTCCAGCAGCTCCACATCCCTCTTGTACTGTGGAGCCCAGAACTGGACACAATACTCCAGATGTGGCCTCCCCAGGGCTGAGTAGAGGGGCAGAATCACCTCCCTCGACCTGCTGGAGACGCTCTTCTTAATGCAGCCCAGGATCCCATTGGCCTTTTTGGCCACGAGGGCACACTGCTGCCTCATGGTCAACTTGTTGTCCACCAGGACACCCAGGTCTTTCTCCGCAGAGCTGCTCTCCACAAGGTCGGTCCCCAGCCTGTACTGGTGTCTGGGGTTATTCCTCCCCAGGTGCAGGACCTTGCACTTGGCCTTGTTGAATTGCATGAGGTTTTTCACCGCCCAGTTGTCCAGTCTGTCCAGGTCCCTCTGGATGGCAGCGCAGCCCTCTGGGGTATCGGCTACTCCTCCCAGTTTGGTATCATCAGCAAACTTGCTGAGGGAGCACTCTGTGCCTTCATCCAGGTCATTGATGAATAAATTGAACAGGACTGGACCAAGGACTGACCCCTGGGGGACCCCGCTAGCTACAGGCCTCCAACTAGACTCTGCACCGCTGATCACCACTCTCTGGGCCCTGCCATCCAGCCAGTTCCTAATCCATCTCACTGTCCACTCATCTATCCCACACTTCCGGAGCTTGCCCAGGAGGATGTTGTGAGGGACGGTGTTTCATCCAGAGAGTCTGGCACCACACTGGATAATGCAGGGATTATTTTAAAAAGGGAAATAATCTTGATTTCAAGGTCCTAAATCTCATTTCTATGGATCTTTTTCTCACTAGCAATATTTTAAAAAATGGACTCACAAGGAATGAGAAATGATTCCCAAAGTCCACATTTCTAGGGACAACCTCCCACCTTTCCAGAGGATTATTTACCATCATGATGAAAAAGGTTCACTGAATAGTTACTTTAAATGTGTTCGAGTTCATCTTCCACACACTGATGGATCTTGCTTGCGCCTTTTTATCTTAAACCTTTTTCATGTTGCAGATAATTGTAAACTATGATTGAATTTCTTCTCCAGGAGCCTTGCTCATGCTAGGAGAAGTGTGTGACCTGAGCGGGCTCTTTTATTCTGAGCATTATGATATCCTCCAAAGAGCTTCACATCAGCTTTTGTCTCAACTTCCACCACGCCAAGCATGATTGATTTGCCGGCTTTCTACTTTGCTCAGTTATTTGTTATCTTTATTTGGGCACCATTGTGTTCAAATCAATGAAGTCATCTGCTCAGCGCTCCACGGCTATAAAAAATAAAGTCAGAGATGGCAGAGGGTTATTTTGAGATCAGACACATTTATGCTTGTTTGGCTGTTGGCCAGGGAGGTCATAAACATAAAATGGGACGGTATAGTCTTCCCTTGAAAAGCACACTCTGGCTCTTGCTCCATAAAAACACAGCAGAAATAGCAAAAGTCTAGACTTGAAGCAAAAGAAATGTTGCAGCATTTCTGTAGCAAATGTCTACAAAGCTGATCATAATCAAGCACCAACAGCTTTCCAGAGCTGTGTCTCTGTCGAGCTTCCCTGGAATTATGCTTAAATTACAACAAGAGAGGAGAAGAAGGCCAGGTAATTGGAAGAGAGACTGCTGTGATAACAAACAGCCTGAGCCGAGGGTAACTGCAGGATGAGTCCTCTTTTAGTTATGACATTTTGTAAAATATACCATACCTTTTGTTACCTGGCAATAAAAACAAAGGCAATAAAAACTTCAGTCTGGAGAAGAGAGGGTTCAAGGGGTTCTTGTCAATGGATACAAGTACCTTCTGGGAGGTTGTGAAGAGAATGTGATGGCCAGTGACAAGACTCTTTACGGTGATGGCCAGTGGCATGATGAGAGGCAACGGGCTCAATCTCAAACACAGGCAGATCTGTTGATCATGAAGAAAAACTTCTGTGATGGTGACTGAACACTGGAAGAGGCTGCCCAGGCTGGTTGTGGAGTTTCCATCCTTGTAGATGTCCAAAAGACATTTGGACACAATCCTGGGCAATGCGCTCTAGGTAACCCTGCTTGAGCTGGAGAATTGGACTTAGTGATCTTCAGAGGTTCCTGATGACCTCAACCATTCGGTTACTCTGTGATAATAAAAGTTACAAGGTCAATAAGACTAACCAGCTGTGCCTAAAGCAGATGACACTCATGAAATGTCCCAGAACCCCCATCCTTATGAAGCCTTGGGGGTTCCTGGGAAAACCTTTCTGGGTCTCTTTTCTGTCCTTGTCCTCTGCTAGTTCCACAGTAATATTTACTGGTGAGGGATGGTGAAGTGGTTCAGTAATTCTTTTTGCCAGAAAAGTGAAGCCTTTCCCTATAGAAGGACTTTGTCTGCCCTAAACCAACTGGCACATTCTTTGGCTCAAGGAATTGCGCTTCCTGCTGGATTTGACTTTACCTTGGAAAAGTTAATGTCTGAAGATAGGGGAACAGAATGTGTTTTTGCTGCCAATATATTCAGAGCTCTGCTGCCAAGAGTGGAAGGTTGCAGGAGCGATCAGCAAAGAGCCTGTGTAATTGTCTGTGAACGTGGGGTCAGATGAGACAGACGTGGTTTCAGAAGGGGCTTGTTGCTTTCGTGCAGGGTAACCACCTCACCTCCTTCAGCCCAGGCTGACATAAAGGCTCCTTGATGCGAGTAGTGCCAGGTGTACATATAGCTGGAGTATCATAAATATCCTCCTTGGGGATGCATCGTCACAAAGGTTACAGAGACGCCTTGTCAGGACGCCGGCGGCTTGAGAACAGGTACAGCCAAGAACAGCACATGTTCAGTCCTGGATGCAGACAGGACCGTGCTTTCATTTTGCTCCTTCTCCCTCATTCCCTGTCTTTCAGGGCTGTGCAGAGGCAGGTCCGATCCGAAGGGTGCTGTCCTCCCTGGGAATCCCTTCTCCTTGCTCTTGCGGGGCTTGGGCTGAGCCTTGTGAGGTGGTAGACCCCTGGGCTACTTAGACCAATGCTCAGCCTCACCACTGCAGTCTGGAGAGAAGAACCTGAGAGCACTGGTTAACTGGAAATAAACTTCCCTCTGGTTACCCCTCCTTTCCCCTCCTGCTTTCAGACTCTGCAGGCTCAGCAAAGGAAGCAATGGAAACTGTTGGATTCAAATTTTGGATGGTTTAGACCATCCAGAGCATGACCATGCTTTGCCCTCTGGCGTGATTTCATGACTCTGCAGGCTTTTATACTCACATGCCAACCCCCTGTGGCCTGCTATTCTGCGGTTCTCCAGCAAGGAGATGTCTCCAGCTGAGATGCTGGGTTGTGTCCGTGACTGCGGTGCAACGGAGAGAGGTCTCAGCAGAAGTGGTGAGAGACCCCAGAGAAGGAACCAGCTAGTTAGTCTCTATGGGTGGGATTTATCTTCATTAATTGCAGCTGTCTAAATGAGGGACATCTAGTCAAGAGCAGCTGTTCAGAGTCCCTCTAATAGAGCTCAATAGAAAGAGCTCAGGACCTCCAGAGAGAGGTTCATTCTGAACTAAGATTGATGCGTAGGAAAGACGACCTGAATTGCCTTCTGAAGGCAAATTTTGGAGGTCTGCTATAAGATAAGTTCAGACAAAATGCCAGCTTTTAATAGCTAAAACTGCCTGAGATGACACCTGGGCCCTCTAAATCCAGCCTCCATTTGTGGATGCCAAAGTGGATTACTATTCCTATTGATAGTAGAGAAGATCTGATTGGGGCAAGGGGCAAGACATGACAACCTGTTTGCATTTGAAGAACATGATATTACTTCACACAGTTTGCATTCTTGTTGCTTTTTCCTCTAACTGGAGGTTTCCCGCCCCGAATAGCCTAGATGGAAAACTCAAAACACATGGTAATGTGCCATGAGAAAAATGTTTCCTTGGCATTTGTTGACTTCTTTAGCTCTAGACATCCAAAGAACCACCAGGGATTTCACTAGTACTACTCAAATACCGGAGTGTAAAATCTCTTGGTAACAACTTCTTGCATATACATGTAAATGACACAAAACCAAGAACTGTCCATGCTGTTTGATAGCTAGCATGTGCCGCAGCATAGCTTTGACCCGTGCTAACTTGTCTCCTAGAAAAGCCCCACTATTTGCACTTGGTTCTTGTCCCATGTGTACTTCCAGACCATGTCTGGGAGATGCCTGGTTCTGGCTCAGGCCGAGTTTTCCCAAGCATCTCCAGACGTGGTTTGGAAGTTCATATGAACAAGAACAACTTCCTATGTACGGTCAGATGCAGCTAGTATGTTCTGGGGGTGAAAATATTGTACTAGAGAGGACACATCATGCCACCTGGACACAGCATTGGGCACACAGTAGCAAAGACTGCCCAAGCACATTTCATTTACTAGGACAGCCATGGCCTAGTAAACCTCCTGGTCCTGGATGAGTAGAACGCTTAGGCCAGGGGTTTCCAAACTGTGAACTACTGTTGGTGTGCGAAACACTTCCAAGTCAGGGGAAAATCAAATAATAAATGTCATTTTTGCTTTCTAAGCACATGGGTTCATGCCCAGTGCAGTGCGTTTATTGGGTCTTCAGTTCAGAGCCTGTAGATGATGTCTTTGGCTAATTGGGTGCATCAATACAGTGCAGGAACATCCAAAACAGCAGCAGTGTAGTGACAGTAAGCCTGGAAATAACTTTCCACTCTTGCTTTCTCAGCCTCTTCATGGATATCCTTCACACTCGAGCAGCTTTATGAGTTAAATATTCACACCTCATTGATCGCCTCCTGGATGTTTATAGGACCTGGGCAAAGCTGCTGCAATGGAGGGAAGGATAAGACAGGAAACGAACAGCAGCAGATGTCTCAGTGAGGATTCATGTGCAGACTTGGACCAGGAAAATTGTCTGCCTCTTCCTTAGCCAGGAAAATGGTTGTTCAGAATGACATCATGGGATGCCCTGTTAATTTTGTCTCTCTGCATGCTTCCAGATCAGATTTCACTCTGCAGATTTCACTTGCCATGAAGCATGAAGCACTTAGAGTGAGATTGGATTGTTTCTCTCCTTCCCCTTGCCACGCTACCTGTGTCTCATGGGAAAATCCCTAGAAAGAGCCTTGCGTTGCTTCTGCTCCCTTTTCATGCCATCAGTTACGGTGGGATTATAATGTCTCTAATACCATAACCGTGCACTGAAAATAAGAACTTGCAGCCAAGAAAGGCTGCTGTCATCCAGCTCTCTTTCGGTAGCCCTGGGTGTATTGGTCTCTATCAGCATAGCTTGCCTGACCATGTGAAAATTCTCCAGTGAGTTTTGTCTCACTGAACTCTAGACGTTCATGAAGTGGACATCTGCCTCAGTGCTGGTCAGCCTGCAGCCCATCTGTGGTCTACAGTGGGACTGGTTTCATCCTAAAGAAGAGGTGTAATGGGTTGGACATCACTCATCATCAGAGTCCACCTTTTCCCATGGGCTATAAAAGGAAGTTGGGTGTCCTGCTGCAATGTGGATGCTTGAAGTGATATGAGGTGAAGACTATTTATTCAGCCTCCTCCCACCATAAGCTGACTCTGTTTACTCAAAACATGCTAGAAAGGACAAATTTTCTAAGCTATATGTCCCTTCATAAGATTCTCTTTTCCATGAACTCTCTTGGAGTAAGTCTTTGGGAATTCAGTGGCCATTCCTAGAGAACAGCTTTCCTCTTTCTAACCTCTTCAGCTCCAGAGGAATCCCCAAAATGGGAGCCAGGGTAAGGTGAACTCCAGCCTTATGACAATTTGCTTTTCTAGCCTGAGGAGGAGTAGAAAGAGCAGACAAACATTTAAAGACTCTATAACCATTTGGAAACTTCTCTTTCATACAAATGTACTGCGAGGTCTCAGTTGATAACTAAGATTCTCAACTGGCTGACACTGATGACTTCCTACCACTCTTGCAAGTAAAGTACTTCCCAGTCCTTGTGCTGGAGTTGACCATTAGCATGGCCATTGACCGAACCAGTTAACCCCACTAAGTTGGTGGACAATCTCTCCTTCTCATTTTTTCCTTTAATTTGATGTCCTGTCAGTGACTGACTGTTTGTTTGAATGATTGCTGGATCAACATAAGGAACTGACAAGACAAGAGGATAGCGGGGAGAGAAATACTATGCCTTTTAGCTTTGAGGAGGTAGATTTTGTCAAGCTGTAGTGTGAAATCACATCCTTTGCAACTTAGCCTTGGCTGGAAAGGCTTATTGTCTGGAAGTGTTTATTATTTGGCTCTTGAGTTGCCTCTAGTTGTCTTCCCCATGCGGGCTGATGAACATAGTTTCCACTTATCAAGCAGCTCTTGATACCTGCAGCTTGTAGAATAGTTTTTCAACCTTGTCAACTACTGTCTTTTGCCAAGGCTCAGCCAATGCACAATATGTTAACAATTTTCCTGAAGTGACTTAACTACATGATGCAGCTGGCTATTACCTAGGGATTTTTACACAGAATCACAGAATGGTTAAGGTTAGAAGGAACATCTAGAGATCATCTAGTCCAACGCTCCTGCACAAGCAGGGACACCCAGAGCACGTGGCACAGGGCGGCATCCAGGTGGGTTTTGAAGATCTCCAGAGAAGGAAACTCCACAACCTCTCTGGGCAGCCTGTTCCAGTGCTCTGACACCCTCACAAAGGGTATTGAAAGCTTTAGTCTGAAAGTGTTTTTGGGGAAAAAGTATATTCGGGGAAAAAGAGCAAGCTTTAGCTTTGAAATGGCTGAGCCTCCCCATGGAACGGAGGTGCTGATCCATGGTTCTATTTATTTGGAAGTTTGGTGCCAAACAGCAGAGCTGTTGAAATGATGCAAAAGCAGAATTATGAATACATATACTCTAGATGCACTGACTCACATTTATTTTACGGTGGTTTGCTCTTTGTGGCTTGCAAATATTTGCAAGACTGCTGCTACTTCTGGAAATATTTCTCAGCCCTGAAAATATTGTCGTTTAGTCACAAAATCTATGTCTCCATTTATAAAATCTCTTCATTTGCATGGAACTGCCTATGGACACTTCTCCACTTGTCATCAGTGGGTTATTAGGAGCACACTTAGTGGTGAGATAGATAGACTCTTGTGATAGACTTTAAAGGTCTGGCCAAGGATCTTTAAAAGTTTTAGGTACTGAACAAACATGGAATGAGGAAAACAATAACAGCAACAACAAAAAAAACCCATAATGTGACTGGATTCTTGCACTCAGACCAGTTTCGTCTGATGATTTGGTTCTTATTTGCATGCACTGCGGAGGTGATTCACAGTTAGAGTAATTGTGTGCCCTTACTTCAAATCCACTCTGTACACTTATCTTATTCCTATCATTTATTCTTGTCTTTTGGAAAGCTAAAAGCAAACAAAAAAAAACCCTCTCTGGCCATGGCAAAGTGGTTTGGGATGTGTTCTGCCCACTGTAGATTTGCACTGATCTGCCTCTTATTACAATGGATGAGCAATGGGAGCCCGTAATTGTAAGCATTCAAATAAACTGTCCCCGAGAATTGAGATATGAGAGATTGCAACTTGTGTTTCAGATTCTCTTAACAACACTATGCCATTTTAGACTTTATTGATAATAACATTATTGTTCCCATTACCTTTCAAAATGATATCATTTGAACCCGCTCTTGTTCTCTATTATCTCCAGTTCCATTAAATAGGAAGATGCATTAAACACACAAATCAATGTTTCCCTGCCATTATCACAGCTCCCTCTGGTAGAATCACTCCCATCCATTGCCCTTTTTCTCCCACTGGCATCATAACAATTCAATTCTCCTCGCTATAATCAGAAACAGGCTCATATGAGGAGCACATGAAAATGATTCTGGGTATTAGATGCAATTTAGGAGATGCTGAGTAGTCTGGTTGGCAAGTCAAGGGGAAGTGACTTCCCTTCTTGCAGCCTCCTGGACTTCTGACAGGAGTTGCAGGGCAGTTGGTGTAAATTTGCCTCACCCTCTCCATATCAATGTTTGAACAGGTTGAGGATCTGACTCATTATGTGTTTGCACAATCATTTTATTTTCCTGTGTTTTTTTTTCTTTTTTTTAATTTTTCAGCCTATGTCTCTCATCTTTTCTGGGAACACCCTGCTCAGATCAGAGATCCCTCAGAGCCAAAAAGCACAGCTCATCAAACATGTCTCCAATGTGGCATTTTGAGTTGTCAGTATGATGCTATCTAAATGCTGTGTAACAGCCTTGCATCTAGAGTGGATCATTCTGGAGAGAATTAACATCAAAAATCACTTTTTCTTCCTCACAAAGTTGCTACACTGCAATAATTGCAAGTTATGATCAATGCCAGTAAGAAACACAACAGCAAGCAGATAACCATAACCTCTTAATTGGTGATATTTATTCCTCTTAAATGACCATCATAAACAACTGTCTTCAACTGTCTTAATCACCATCTGGAGTGACCATCACCTCCTCACTGAGTCTAGGGGTTTTAGTGAGATGACTATGTTCTAAACATCTGAATTCCTAAAGAATTGTTTAAGAAACATCAATGTTTAAGAACATCAATGTTTCTTAGGTGTGAGCAGGTGGATGACCTGCTCAGCCTGGTGGCGGAGCTAAAGGAGGAGGTAGAAAGGCTGAGGGCCATCAGGGAATGCGAAAGGGAAATCGACTGGTGGAGCTGCATCCTGCAGTCTTCCCAGGAAAGCGACCCTCAGAACTCCCCAATTCAGTCGGAAAGTCCAGTGCCCTCTTGCCCTAGGGTAGAGGGGGTGGACTTAACAGTTTCCAGGGACGACCAACAATGGAAACGGGTCCCCACTCGAGGTGGCAGAAGATCCCCTCCACAGCCCACCTCACCTCCACCGGTGACCACGTTCAACAGGTACGAGGCCCTGGAACATGTGAATCAGATAGAGGAGGCCTTGAACCAAGACCTGTCTAAGGGGATCTCTACAGAGGGGCAGTCTAATCCAAGCAGCAAGGCTGCTCCCCCTAAAGTGAGAAGGAGCACCCGGAAGAAGCGGCGGGTGATCGTCGTGGGCGACTCCACGCTGCAGGGCACAGAGGCACCGATATGTAGACCGGACCCCTCATCCAGAGAGGTGTGCTGCTTGCCTGGGGCCAAAAT
The DNA here is from genome assembly GCF_059628265.1 of Tinamus guttatus. NCBI lineage: Eukaryota > Metazoa > Chordata > Aves > Tinamiformes > Tinamidae > Tinamus > Tinamus guttatus. The sequence goes on from NW_028289024.1 coordinate 264,133, forward strand.
AAAGGATATCACAGAAAGACTCCCAAGAATAGTTCAGGAGTCGGACTATTATCCTCTACTATTGATTCATGTGGGTGCTAATGATGCCATGGGGAAAATGAGGGACGTCAAGCAAGACTTCAGAGCCCTAGGGATGGCCATCAAAGGTACAGGTGCCCAGGTGGTGTTCTCCTCCATTCTGCCAACGAGGGGAATGGACTCAAGGAGGAGAAGGCGAATATGGCAGCTAAACAACTGGCTGCGCCGCTGGACCTGGCAACAGGGTTTCGGCTTCTACGACCATGGGTCTCTGTTTGATGACCAACAGCTAGTGGGGAACGATGGTACTCATCTTAGCAAGAGGGGCACACGTCTCTTTGCAAAAAGGCTGGCCAACCTGGTTAGGAGGGCTTTAAACTAGGCAAGAAGGGGGAAGGGGAGTGGCACACTGACACGGCAAGCGGTACCGCACAGCCCAGGTCAGATGGCGGCCAGCGGGAGTATGGTAGTGGGGAAGTGAGGATAGGAAATGATCACGGAGGGTCCTCTTTCACCCCTCCTGGGAAACCTGTGGCCTCTGTTGCTTCCCTGAAATGCCTGTATACCAATGCGCGAAGCATGGGGAATAAGCAGGATGAACTGGAGATCTGTGTGCGGTCCCAGCGTCATGATCTCATCGGAATCACAGAGACGTGGTGGGATAGCTCGCACGACTGGAGCGCTGCCATGGAAGGCTATGTGCTCTTTAGGAAGGACAGGCTGGGAAGGCGAGGTGGTGGAGTTGCTCTTTATGTGAGAGAGCAACTGGAATGCATGGAGCTCAACCTGGGAGTCGAGGATGAGCGAGTTGAGAGCTTGTGGGTAAGGATTAGAGGGCAGGCTAATGTGGGAGACACTGTGGTGGGTGTCTGCTACCGGCCACCTGACCAGGACGAGGAGGTTGATGAGGCCTTCTATAGGCAGCTGGATGTTGCCTCACGGTCACAGGCCCTGGTTCTCATGGGGGACTTCAACTACCCCGACATCAACTGGGAGGACAACACAGCCAGGCATAAGCAGTCCTGGAGGTTCCTGCAGAGCGTCGACGATAACTTTTTGACGCAGGCTGTGGAGGAGCCGACGAGGAGAGGTGGGCTACTGGACCTCGTGCTATCAAATAGGGAGGGCCTAGTAGGAGATGTGAAGGTGGGGGGTAGCCTCGGCTGCAGTGACCATGAGTTGGTGGAGTTCAGGATTCAACGAGGAGGAGGCAGGGCTGTAAGTAGCCTTGCGACGATGGACTTCAGGAGGGCCAACTTTAGCCTCTTCAGAGACCTCCTCGGTAGAATCCCATGGGCTAGTGCTCTAGAAGGCAGGGGGGCCCAAGAGAGCTGGTTAGTTTTCAAGCGGCACTTCCTCCACGCCCAGCAGCAGTGCATCCCTGTGTGTAGGAAGGGAGGCAGAGGGGGCAGGCGACCTGCATGGATGAGCCGGGAGCTTGTGGCAATGCTCAAGCAGAAGGCAGCGGTATACAGAATGTGGAAAAAAGGACAGGCCCCCTGGGAGAAATACAGGAACGTAGTCAGGGAGTGCAGAGATGCGACAAGGAAAGCTAAGGCACGTCTGGAAGGCAAGCTGGCAAGGGACGTTAAAAATAACAAAAAAAAAATCTTCAAATACATTAACAGCAAAAGGAACATCAGGGAGAACGTGGGTCCGCTGGAGGACGGGATGGGCACCTTGGTTACAAATAACACAGAAAAAGCAGAGTTGCTCAATGCCTTCTTTGCTTCGGTGTTTACCAAGGGCAGCCCTTTAGAGCCCCAGGCCCTAGAGGCAAGAGAAGAAGCGGGTGGAGAGGAAGACTTGCCCTGGGTAGAGGAAGATTGGGTCAGAGAGCACCTAAGGAACCTCGATACCCACAAATCCATGGGCCCTGATGGGATGCACCCCAGAGTGCTGCGGGAGCTGGCAGATGTCATAGCTAAGCCGCTCTCCATCATCTTTGAAAGATCCTGGAGAACGGGGGAGGTGCCGGAAGACTGGAAGAAGGCCAATGTCACGCCAGTCTTCAAAAAAGGCAAGAAGGAGGACCCAGGCAACTACAGGCCAGTCAGCCTCACCTCCGTCCCCGGAAAAGTGATGGAACGGCTCATACTGGCCGTTGTCTCCAGGCACATGGAGGACAAGAAGGTGCTCAAGAGTAGTCAGCATGGATTCACCAAGGGAAAATCTTGCCTGACTAACCTGATAGCCTTCTATGATGAAATGACCGGCTGGATAGACGAGGGGAGAGCGGTGGATGTCGTCTATCTCGACTTCACCAAGGCTTTTGACACCGTCCCTCACAACATCCTCCTGGGCAAGCTCCGGAAGTGTGGGATAGATGAGTGGACAGTGAGATGGATTAGGAACTGGCTGGATGGCAGGGCCCAGAGAGTGGTGATCAGCGGTGCAGAGTCTAGTTGGAGGCCTGTGGCTAGTGGGGTCCCCCAGGGGTCAGTCCTTGGTCCAGTCCTGTTCAATTTATTCATCAATGACCTGGATGAAGGCACAGAGTGCTCCCTCAGCAAGTTTGCTGATGATACCAAACTGGGAGGAGTAGCCGATACCCCAGAGGGCTGTGCTGCCATCCAGAGGGACCTGGACAGACTGGACAACTGGGCGGTGAAAAACCTCATGCAGTTCAACAAGGCCAAGTGCAAGGTCCTGCACCTGGGGAGGAATAACCCCAGACACCAGTACAGGCTGGGGACTGAGCTTGTGGAGAGCAGCTCTGCGGAGAAAGACCTGGGTGTCATGGTGGACGACAAGTTGACCATGAGGCAGCAGTGTGCCCTCGTGGCCAAAAAGGCCAATGGGATCCTGGGCTGCATTAAGAAGAGCGTCTCCAGCAGGTCGAGGGAGGTGATCCTGCCCCTCTACTCAGCCCTGGTGAGGCCGCATCTGGAGTACTGTGTCCAGTTCTGGGCTCCACAGTACAAGAGGGATGTGGAGCTGCTGGAGAGAGTCCAGCGCAGGGCCACAAGGATGATCAGGGGCCTGGAACATCTGCCCTATGAGGAGAGGCTGAGGGAGCTGGGCCTGTTCAGCCTGGAGAAGAGAAGGCTGAGAGGGGATCTAATCAGTGTATATAAATACCTCAAGGGAGGGAGTGCAGAGGACGGTCATGGTATCTTTTCAGTGGTGGCCACTGATAGGACTAGAGGAAATGGCCGGAAACTGAAACATCAAAAATTCCATAGGAACTTAAGGAAAAATTTCTTAACAGTGAGGGTGACAGAGCACTGGAACAGGCTGCCCAGAGAGGTTGTGGAGTCTCCTTCTCTGGAGATCTTCAAAACCCGCTTGGATGCAGTCCTGTGCCACGTGCTTTAGGTGTCCCTGCGTATGCAGGGGGGTTGGACTAGATGATCTCTAGAGGTCCCTTCCAACCCTAAGCATTCTATGATTCTATGATTCTATGATTCTATGATGAGTCCTTCCAGATGCTGGTCTCTCTCCAGCACTGCTGAAGGAGCCTGCAGGACTAGTTGAGGCTGTATTACCCCATTTTAGATAGTTAAAGACAGAGAAGAAGAATCTGGGGCGTGGTGTCCAATTTGCTTTCAGCCCATTTATCCTCCTTTAAACCACTATATGATGTTTCTTTGGAGAAGTAACCACTGATACAGAGCCAGAAGGACCCTGGAAAAACATTGGGGCACTCATCCATGGCCCCAAGACAGGAGTTGCTCCACATAAATCATTTCTAACAGGTGCTTAGCTAACCTGTTCTTAAAAACTTTCAACAAACGAAACTTGAAGAGCATAAGCACCAATATTGCACTTGCCCATGTCCTAACAACTGATTGTGCTGTTGTCACCTCATTTGTCATGCTTTTCTGACACTTCCAAACCCTTGAGAGATACAGCCAGTGCAGATCTGGAGGGCACTCACTGTCTTCTCTCATGTTGCCACACGTTGTTTTTTTTTTGTGTGTGTGTCTATGTGTACACATCTAGTTTCACCTGCCTTTTTCCCCCTTTTTTTCAGATCTCCAAGATCCAGTGTCTGTCATATCACAGTGCTGCCCATTTTCCACAAATGTGGAGAGATGGGTAAAGACTTTTTGACTTCTAATTTCTAATTGCATTTTCTAAGACTGATTCTGAGTTTTCCAAAAATCCTTCTCCAGGTCTTTGTCTCCATCTTTTCTTATGGAGTCTAGTTTGCTTAATACCTGTCTGTTTAATACTTGTCATTTAAGATCTTATCAAAGTTTTTTCTTTAAAACAAACAAACAAGCAAACAAACAAAAACAAGATACCTGTTGCAGTATTCAATGCTCCATTACTTTATTTAATTTATTCTTCTCTCTCTGTTTCTTTTCCCTCCACTGCTTGGGTTCAGTAAAGCTACTGAAAGTCTCAAATGCTTAGTGTCATCTATTTAATAAATCTGGGTGTTTTTTTCCTCTTTGCAACAAAATGGAGGCTTCTGCTCCACAAGAAAAACTGCAGTCATGAACAATGTTTGTAAAGCAAAATTAAATTCATAATTTGACACAGACATTTTCCCTTAAACCATTGTAGTGATGACAGGAATATTAGCCACTCAACTGCTAATTAGCAAAAATCTACTCTAAGAAAGATAAGCTCATTTCCAGAAGCATTTTGAAATAAATGCCTATTTGCCTTTTTCTTTTTTTTCCCATACAATTTAACGTTTTTTCATGTGATGGTTTGGGCTTCTTTATGAAACTTTGCTCGAGAATTTTAGGCGAGAATTTAACTCCATGACTCCCCATCCTCCAAATGTGTTTGGAGAAAAATGTTTTCCTTATCTTATGCTGGCAAAAGACAGGACACATGTCTGTCCAATAGAACAATAACTGGCATTTTGACTTTTTTTTTTTTAAAGCCCAGAATTTCCATTAAAAGGATTTTTTTTTTGGTGAAAATGTTTCTTTTAATAATAAACATTTAAGAATGGTAGAAACAACTAAGGAGCTGCTGGAAAAAACATACCTGTTACCAGAGACCCTGCATTTCAGAGTCAGCAATAGGAAATGTTGTATGGAGGGTTTCTCATGTCTTTCCTTCTTCCTCCAGGCAACATATCTGCATCCTATTGACTTTGAAGCCCAGGGATAAAAACAGATAAATGAAATGTCACAGCAATTTGGGTGTCAAAAGCCACTATTAGAAAAGGGGGACATTGACATTGGATATTACCTAGCATAAAAAACGAGAGGAAAGGGAGAAATTTAGATGCCTTTAATATTGTTGGCCAAAATGAGGAAAAGTGACTGCATAACTGTGGCCGATGGCATGTAGTGACACTATCACACCACTTTGAGATCACATTTCTGTTTTTAATGTCATCTTTTCTTTTCTTTTTTTTTTTTTTTCAGAGCATGCAATTAGCTCAGAAAAAATAAGTAGCCAGGTGTCACTAAGAAGGACAGTTTGCTCAGATGCAAAAGAGCTGTTGAATGGAAACGAGTAGTGTTTCTCCTGCCTTGACAAAGGAGACCAGTGGCCAGAAAGATAATTTCCTTTTTTATAGCAGCTCAAGTTCTTAAAATCTTTGCAGGCAGATGTGGTAATTACGGATGAGGGTGGCTGAGGTTACTTGGGATTTGCATATCAGTTTGCTAGTGGAATCATTTTCTCACCCCAAAAATGCACTCTGGTGGTGATTTGGGTCAAATTTAGTGACCTATTCCTGGGGAGAGGAAGAAAACCCTACAATATGCAACACAAAAAAAAAACTAGAGGTCGCTCCTGGCACAGTGTAAAAAGCTATTTGCAGTAATACATGATTTAATTCCTTGCTGCATGGAAAAGGCTCAGTCCTGCAAATCTGTGAAATGATTTATTTCCCATTAAACTTGGGCTAGCATCATAAAATTCTTTGCTCTTCTGCTCTTTGGGTAGGGAGGGAAAAAGGGGCCACTGTAGTGCGCATCCCTCTGCATAACGATGACTTCCAGAGGCGACATCAGGGAACTTATTGGATTAAAAGGAGTTTGCATAAATGAGTTATCTCGTATCTATAGCACGACAGGAACATTAGGTGTTGGAGGTCTGGCTGGAAGGTCCAACTCTCCCCACATCAGCTGGTGAGAAGTGTGATGCAAATCCGTGATGACCACCCTCCTTCCACCTCCTCTCGCTCTGCTGTGCTGGGGACCACACTTAGCATCTCTGTCCAAGCACAGACCAACTTCTGTCCTTGCTGAGTGACAGGTTCATGGGACAGGAGGTCCCACGATTTTGTAGTCCCTTCCTCCAGTGAAATGTTTGGAGACCCTATAGCTTCAGGCATGTCAAATCTCAGGCACCCTGCTCAGATCCTGAATTATGACTACAGCTATGGAAAATGATATAGCATTATAGTTTGGCAAAATCTGAAAGGGTTTGGTGTGCCTTTCTGTGAGAAGGGGGCTTGGACCGGCCTCCAGGTTATTTTGGCCTGGTGATTTGATACAGGCGGTTGCAAAGATTATATCAACGCCAGGCTTTGAGAGCAAGCAGACTGGGGCAGATTGTGCCACTTTTGAGCTTGGAATAAACAATCCATCAGGCTGATTCAAACAAACCGACCAAGCCTTCTTTGTACTTGGACCATGTTTTCTTCTATCAATCACCGAGTCAATTAATCTGTCATGGGGAGGTTTCCCTGACTGTGTTAGACAAGCGAAGGCCTTCGGTGCAAACATCTGTGGAAAACATGTGGTGCTGTGGTGAGCAATGAGAAGTGCCAAATGTGCATCCTCCTGAAAGTTTGACCCCGATGAGGGGGGAGTTATGGTCTTTTAAAAGCCCCTCAAGCTTTCTGAATAGGTCTTGTTCCCTCCCTGTCTCTCCCGGCTGGTATTGAGTGATAGATTAAAGTCCAGGTCCTGGTTTTGGCTGCAGATCTAGGGAGGATTCTTTTTTTTTTTTTTTTCTCATATTCTGCTCAAAAATATATCTTCCACAATAGCAATGTTAAAAAAAAATGTGTATCTGTGACACCCAAGTGTCTGCAGTAACTGAGTCCTTTACGGTTCTCCCAGCTAAAAGTTGGATGTCCACTCTCAGAGGTTCATTCTACAGTTAATTGTAAAGGGGAGAAGTTTCTCCCTGTTTTGGAAGGACTGGGTTTGCACTGAGTCACAACATACGTCCATTTGGCCAGGATTCTCTCTGACCACGGTCAGGAGCAGATTCCGTGGGAAGACCGGCATCAAGACAGAGTTTCATCCTACTCCCAGCAGTCTGGAGTTCATGGAATTGCTGACCTGGGTGTATCTTACCCTACATTATCAGCTTATAAACCTGCCTAGGATGAGACTCTTCCCAATCATCTTTAACTTTGGTGTTCCCCTCTCTTCCCCCTTTTTAGACTTGTCCTTTAGGACAAGGTGAGTTGTAGATGAGTAGTGCTGCTTCTGCCTACTCACCAAAAAGAGAGCGTAGATGGGGTAATCTGGAAGCATCTGTGCTCTCAAAGTCTCCCCTAGACTACAAGAGTTTCAGCTTTAATGTGTAGATTGCTTACATTACTAAAATGGGCTAAGGAAAAGTAGAAGTATGCTGTAGGTAGGAATGAAGACAGCTATATGCCTGAAGACTCCAACATGTCTGTCTTTTTAGGCACCTGTAATCAAAAGGCGAGCGATCAAAAACTTGCCCGAAACCACATGGCAGAAAAGGGAACCAGACAAATCCTTCAGGTGAGACTATTCCCCTAGTGCTAGCTAAATCCAGGGGAATATAAATACATGGAAAAAGAGGTACTATGCCTAGTCTTTATGAGGCTGCCTGAAACATCCTACAGGAGCTCATCAGGAATGGCCGATCATTGTCTATAATTGCACTGATTTTAATATTGCTTGGCTGATGCTTGCTGGTAGGATCTGGTAATTGCAAACAAGCAGGTGCAAGACCATACGTGCCATGACTGGAATGTCCATGAGAGTGGCTGCACCACTGGGGCATGGTTGTGCCATTGTGTCATCCTTGGCCCATTCTTTTAAGGCATGGGACAATCCTGATACCATCGGTTTTGAGTGACTTCTTTGACAATTGCCTTTGTCAAGCACAGAGAAGTGGGTGGAGGAGGGAAAACACAGTTCTGGAACCTTTATATTTGATCTCTGCTCCTGCTTGCATCCACAACCAACAACAAAGGAGATTTTGAATCTGATAATAGACACTGCCTGCAAGGGGGAGAGGAATCCCCCAACCGCAGCAGATTTTCATTTCTGAAAAGTCATCTGCATCGGATGTGAAGTACCCTGGTTCTAACACACACACACAAACAACAGCCGCAGCAGCAGCAACAACAACTTGGAGGCAAGCTGTACTCCCTTCTTGGTGCTCCATGTCTTGCAGAGAGGAGAATCGATGAAAGGGGGTCCTGCAGTTTGCAGGCTTGAGAGAGGGTGTCAGCTGACAGAATCCTGCAGCCTATATGCTTTCCTTCTGTGCGTTTGGCTCTGCAACTCAAACAGAATGGGTGGGATTTTTCTACACTGGAGTTGAATGTTGACAAGACAGACATCTCTTCCCGAGCTGGCCGCCCTGTCATCCAGTTCCTGAAATTTAGTCAATATATTTAATGGTCTTGAGGTTTCATTTTTACTCAGGCTGCCCAAGTAGGACAGATGAATCATATCCATGAAGTTGCTGCTTCTCTCTGCTTGCTATGGAGATAGCATCCACAGGGCATCTACAAAGGAGATGTTGAGAACTGAATGCTCTGTCAGATGGGTGGTAGAGAGCAATGACAAGGACACAGGACAAGGAGGAGGAAGTTCTATTTCACGCCGGTTGATGGTTGCAACCAAAGAGCTGATGTAACCTGTGAAAACCTAGGCAGAGCAGGTGAGTAGGTGCCATTGCCTTAGCAGAGTTCACCTGATGATTAATTTGTCTAACGATGATGCCCCAGCCTTCTCAACCTCTTCCTTCTCTAACAACATCATATTCCTAACACCAGTGCAGTTAGGTATAGGTGTTCCAACTTTTCTTTATAGTCAAATTTAGTCAAGTTTATAGTCTTTCAAGGTGATTTAGACCAGGCTACTTGGAAACCCACTTGGACAGAAGTCCCAGAAGAGGACAAGAAGGGCCCTAGAAGTCCAGAAGGGTCCCTCTCTAAATATCAAGGTGAGTCCAGATATGAGCAGAAGGCATGCTGCAAGATGGACTTCTGAAAAGATGGATCTCACGGGTTCCCAATGCAGCTGGGCCATTGCGAGCAGCTGCTGAGAGAAGAAGAGAGCTGGCATGACAATTAGTTCTGTGGGGTGCAGTACAAGCCGTATATATTAAGAGCAGACCTGCTTGGAAAGCTTTTAAACAGAAATGAAACATTCCTCCTTGGCAAAACGTTCAATGGAAAATTTCAACTTGTTGGTTAGACCCTCCCTCTCTCCTCCCTCCCCAGTCTCTCCCAGTTTCTCTCTCCCTGACTTTTTTTTTTTTTCCCTTAGCTTTTTGGCTAAAACCCTTTTGGTTTCCAGCTACACCAATGAGACTTCATTTGTTAATTTTTGCTAGAAAAGAAAAGAAAAAGTTTTTGATCAAAGAGGGTATTTTTCATAGTATTTTTCACTGAGTTGGAGAGAAAGACCTATGGACAGGAAATCATACCTGATTTTTAGCTGATAAAAGCAGGCACCTCTTTGTATGAAACTTTTATGCCCTGTATTTCTTCATCATTGTGGCTAGAATGACACAGCTAATAAAAATATCAACAGGAAATGAGTGCCTGCTTTTAATTAAAATTTGGATTTTTTTTCCCTAAGCGATCACTACTGGTTGAATTCGGTGGAGTCAACTACTTGCCCCGAAGGACACAGAAGTGAGTGGCTCCAGACTGTGTGGTCTTGGGCAAACTGCTTCCCACTCCGTGCCTCAGTTTCTCATTCCCTCACATGATCCATGGCTTCCTCCAGGCCATTCTGTGGATTGAACAAAGCTTCACAGAGTTAATGATTATTATTAACATATGACTGCTCTGCTCGTCTGCATTGTGAAACCCTCAGTGCTGTTCAACAGGGCAGCCGCTCTCCCAAAATAAACGCTGTTGTTTTTAAACATAGTTGTATTTTTACCCACATATTTCTGAGTCATTTGGGGTCAGGGTATTGATTCCATTTGTCACCCAGCTTTATCTTGGCCAGCAAATGTGTTTGCAAATAAATAATCAGCAAGAAGGAATTCATGGGATGTGATGCAATTACTCCACTATCCAGAGGGGCCAAGGCATCCTGTGAGTTGTAATCATGCAGTCGCCTCTCTCTCTCTTTCTTCTGGCTCCCTAACTTGTAATGTTTCTGAGTTAATATTTCAGCAATTCACAGTGGGTGTATTAATGCATTCCCTCTTCTCTCTTCTTCACCTCCTTCCAGAAGAAAACAAAGCAGAGTACAATCGATATGTTTAAAGCTGGGATGAGCAAAAGTGGATCTGGCAACAAGGTTGCAGTGAATGCCACGAGCAGGGAGCATCTACCACCCCTTTGACTGCTCGGGAATCCCAGCTCGGAGGGGAAGAGGCCTGGAGCAAATGAGTGTTGCTGGGAACAGGGAGATGGTCTCCAGCACCAGGATTGTGATCCAAATGTAGGCTTAACTTCTAAGTCTTCATTTCTCTAGCTAGGGTTGAATTCATCTGTCCCAATGGGCTACTTTAATACGTGTATTGATTCATTATGTGCTCCTTCAACCATGTGGTTAGCGTTTGCTTTACAAATACAAGCTGTTGCACAGCTACATCCAGCTAGACACTGTTCTTGTCTGTGCATGGTCTCCAGAGGTCCTTTGGACACGCATTTTGGGAGAGAAGGGGTGCAACAGGCCTGGAAGGGGGCTTTCAAGGTCTTGTCTGGATCCAGAAAGAGGTATTTCTCCTTTAACTCACAAACAGAACAAGATCTAGGGAGGTTCATTTCCTGGAATGAAGGATGTTTTAGCATTCTTTGAGTTGACACAACTTTGGAGGTGGTTGCCCTCTAAAAGCGCTATTGAACGTTGTTTTGAGCCTACGGCCCTGCTCTCCTAAGTGCTGCTTTGACCCTGGGCCCTCTGGTGGAGTCCAGCAGGTGGGATGAATCAAGAGCCAGGAGAGGTGAGGGTGTCACAGCAGAACGGAAACCCTGCATGGACCGTCTTTGTGCAGCAGCTTCCAGAGTGCACAGATTGCGCTCTGTGTGCACGCAGGAGGGACCCTTAAATTACCCAACATCACAGAGTTTATTTCCTCTCTATCCTACACTCCTCTGCCTCATTGAACACCTCCATAAAGAGGACCTTTCTGCTACCTTCTAACAATGAGGGACTCAAGGCTAAAGCTCTGGACAGTTTTACTCTGGGCTCCACAGTATAAGAGGGATGTGGAGCTGCTGGAGAGAGGCCAGCGCAGGGCCACAAGGATGATCAGGGGCCTGGAACATCTGCCCTATGAGGAGAGGCTGAGGGAGCTGGGCCTGTTCAGCTGGAGAAGAGAAGGCTGAGAGGAGACCTGAGCAGTGTCTAGAAGTACCTCAAGGGAGGCAGTGAGGAGGATGGGGCCGGCCTCTTTTCACTGGTGGCCACCAACAGAACTAGAGGAAACGGCCCCAGACTGAAACACCAAAAGTTCCACAGGAACTTAAGGAAACATTTTTTAACAGTGAGGGTGCCAGAGCCCTGGAACAGGCTGCCCAGAGAGGTTGTGGAGTCTCCTTCTCTGGAGATCTTCAAACCCGCTTGGACGCAGTCCTGTGCCACGTGCTCTAGGTGACCCTGCGTGTACAGGGGGTTGGACTGGATGATCTCTAGAGGTCCCTTCCGACCTTAAGCATTCCGTGATTCTATGATACTCACGAGCTCAGATCCTAGGCTTCTCTAAGCTGTGTGCATCTCCAAGAGCAAGTGCTGCTTGCTGCGCTTGAGCGGTGGGAAGGAAGGAAAGGGCTGACTCCCTGCTCAGCCCAGCCTTATCGTCCTGGTGAATGGACTGGGGGACGCACCACCATCTCCAGCTGATCCCATACGGACACCACGTGTGCCATGAGCAGCCTATGGCTGATGTAAATAGCTGGTCATGGTAGCGGGTGGGAAACCTTACCCTAATGGAGGTAATGCAGAAGGGAAGATGTACATGAGAGAGCCATTTCACCGTCCACTGAAGCATGGAACATGTGGGAGGCAAGAACACAGGCCAGGGCCATCAGCAGGCCGATAAATACAGCATTCCTATCCCCACCCTTCCTTGTAAACCAAAATATTAAACTTTAATAGCAAACAGATAATCAAGCTGTCCTCATCTTTCTGGTTACGAGGTGTCTTCTGTTCCAAACGGTTCATACAACTGCCAGGAAATGTTATTATTAGACTCAATAAGAAAGGGGGTTAGGGAAATCACTGCAAGGTGTAGCATTTTGCTGGATTTTTGATTTCATTTCATTATTTCCAAGACTTGTAGGAAATGGGGAAATATCTGGTAGCAGGTAGGGTTCCCAGGGCTTGGACAAGCTGGGGAGGAGATTTGAAGTGTGACAGCGGATTCAAGATTTCCTTGCAGGTGTGCCGTATGTTGTAGCTGTGCGCGTGTTGCAGAGCCCTATCTCAAATGAAGAAACACTCAAATCCGATGAGCCCTGGAGCATTCCAGTGTTGAACCCACGAAAAAATTCTGTTCCCATGAACTAAAACAGATGCCTTCACACAGTGCTGAGCTATTGTTTCCATGTGAGAGAGAAGATTGCTTTTTGTGTCAGAAGGGCTTGTTCTCTCCTTGTGTGACGTCCTTGGTGCGCTGCCCTTACTCTTTCATGATGAAAGCTCTGTTTTTTCCAGGCCAAGACCTCATGGCCCTGCCTCCCTCTGACCTTTTGTTCTCTAAGAAAGATGATTATTTGCTTGTTTGCATCTGCTTTGGTGATTACATGGTGTCTCCCATTTTTTTGGAGTCATTCACCATGTTGTGGCTGCAAAAATATTTATCGCCATTGCAATCCAGTCCTGGAAGGAAACCCCCCTCCAGAGGCTGAATTTCATTCCAGTAGTGACCTAAGCTTTCTGATGCCCTTCTCATGGCCTGTTGCAGGGAAGACACCTCCCTAAATGTTTCCAGCTCTCACAGATGTCAATGAGGACTGGAACTGCCTGAATCTTCCTGCTTTGGCCAATGTGGTGAAATGTGCTGTGAAGCTCATAGAGCCAAACCCCCAAGGTCTAAGCCCATGTGCATGGCACAAAGCCATGGTCCTAAGGCCACATGAAGGCAGCATGGCTTCGGAGCATGCGTGGTGGCAAGTAGGGTGATGAATAAGGCAACAGGCTGAACTCCATCGAGGGGACAGAAACAGCCTGCCACCAGCAAGGGGACTTGCTCATAGAAGAACACATTGTAAAATAACTTCTCATGAAGAATCTGGACATGAAGCTTTGCAAGCTGACATAATCTCTTCTGATCTCTTCCAAAGTTTCTTTTTTGTCCCCCCTCCAGGCACTGTAAATTCCTTGTGCCTTCCTTTCCCATTGATAATAACGAGCTATCTCTCCCCATCAAGATACTCTGCAAGTACTGTCTTTTCTGTCAGATGGTGTCAGTGCACAGTTCATTAAGCTGAGCTGTCAGCTTGAATTTATCTGTGACATTTGCTGCCAGATCTGAAAAAGGAGTTTCTGTATCAGCAAATTCTCTTTCTTTTACCAGGTATAGCATTAGGTTCAATAAAAAATACAAAATATACTAACTTTACATACAAAGCTCCTCTTACCTATGTAATGAAAGGTTCTGGCTTTATTCCAGACCTGAATGACAAAGGGGGAATTTGAAGCTAAGCTGTTGCATTGGCATGGACCTTGCTTGTAGATGGCTAGTGATCCTCTAGGCACGTCTCAGTGCTAGTCTGTCAGGTCCTGTTCTGTGTGGAGGATGCTTTCTTTTCTCCATGCCTTTAGTACCTGATAGAGAGGTCATTTGGGAGAAAGAATTGCTAACTGAGATGTATTTGAGATATATATCTCTCATCTATATCTAGATGCATTGCAGGAGGAAAGAAGTACATGATAGAAGCTTATTGTATCAGTATCACCTTTGTAGGACACTGTAGAGGTAGCATCTCCACTCCTGGGTGTTATGATGAGCTTTAGAAAGCACCCAGGTATCAACACAAAAAGTCCAATAGAGAAGCCAGGAGAAACAAACCATTCAGTCTTCAGAGTAGGGCTTGGCTGGTGACAAAAAACATGGGGCACAAAGCAAAGAAGGTGAAGGAATCAGACCTCTGACAGCTTCATTTCTAGCAAGCTCTATCCATCCTATGCAAGGAGTGGGTGATGATCCCCCAGAACTGGACCACAGGATCATGCAGCCACAAGCTGCAATGCACACTCCCACAAAAGATAAATGAAGGCGATTAAAAGCAAATGTCTTCGTGATGCAAATATAGCAAATTGGTTGGAAATTGCAGTCTTCGTGGGTATACATGAGTGGATGAAAGACAGGGCATGGAAATCATCTTGGATAAATAAATAAAAAAAAACTTGAAGGCTTTTCAGTCATCTCAAAGAGAAAACGATGGGAGAAAAGAGTGTTTCATTTTCAAAACTGCATCAAGGCATCAATTTGAGACGATGCAATAACTTGTCCATATGCTCACTTTTGTACCAAGCTGATCCCAAATGAAGTGTTTAGGACATTTATTTTTAATCTCATTAATCTATTTCATTTCAAGGGGTTGATTTCAATTCCTTCCCCCTGTCAAATAAATAATCTGTTTTCATTTCAACCTATTTTTTTAAAAAAAAATTGGCAAGCAAGACAAAACAAAAAAAATCCCTGTTTGGCCAGCATTACTGCAGAACATCCATATTTCCTAAAATTTTAAGTGTTTGATCCTGCAGCTCTCAGGTCTTTTTCAAGGCAGGTGTTCTAATGCAATTAAAACAGCTTACAGCTCTCCAAAACAGATCTTTGTCCCATGAGGCCAACCTGTGACTCTGTCTAGCTCCGTTTCATCAAACGAAATCAAGAAGCCTCCCAAGCGCTGTGCTTATCCTAAGATTTATGTAACAAATTAATTTCCCTTTGAGTCCCAATGAAAGATTTGTGTGCCTGCGAAAGTGTTGATGAAATCCAGCCGGTTTAGCTTCCCCCACTCGGAGCGGCGCTGGCTCTTGTGACAGAATTAATCAAGGAGGTATGACAATTCAAAGAGCGGAACAGCGGAGCCTCCACCGGTGCCAATGGAAAGCATGGGAGGCTTTGTGAAAATAATTAACTTCTTGTTAACTATGGTATGTCATCGTTCTGCCACACGGGGATTGAAACCAACCCCCTCTGCAAATACATGAAGCTTTTCTGGGATGACTTGGATGGAAATAACCCTGGATGGGACTCAAGATTTTGGCCAGCAGCCGGTGAACCTGATGCCTCCACTCTAAGCTCTCTCTCCCCAAAAAACCCCTTCAGCTCCTTGGAGATCAGGGTTGCTTTCAAGTGAACCTGGGCCAAAACCTGCTCTAGCCAGGGCCAATTTGTACCGTTCCACATTAATCTGGTCAAGTCTGGGGCAGAACTGGAACAAACCTGGACTGGGTCTGGAGCAAACCCAGGCTGAATTTCTGAGCAGGCATGACACAATGTGGGCCAAGTTTCAAATGAACCTGGGCTGATTTTTATCACCGTAGTCACTCATGGGTATTTTTCCTCTCTTTTTCCTTCTTCTTTTTTTTTTCTTTTATATTTTGCCTTTTTTCTGAATTTTGATATATGGAACAACACCCTATCTGCCAGTACCCACCAAGTCTCTCTTGCCTCTCTTTCCTTTTGGACGATGGAGGCAAGTGGTAATTTTTAGCTTTAGTACAACCTTGTTTCTCACATCACATCCTCGATGCTGGAATATACCTGATTTTGCAGCGGCCTTGGTGGCAGAGGGCTAACAGCATAGGGTATGTCGACAGCAAACATAGAGCAACATCATGAAGAAGGAAAACCTGAGCAGAGACTGGAGGTTACAACACATCTAAAAGGCTGAAGAGCCAGCCTGGTTTTGGCTAATCCATCATAGCATGCTAATTTGGGAATTTCAGCTGCTTCTCAAATGTAGTGTGGGGATTCAGGACCTAGTAGATGGGGATAGGACTTCACTCACCTCTCCTTAGACATAGTTCATGCTTTGGAGAATCCTATGTGGCTATAGGTGGTGTTTTTGCGGTCCACAGAGTTACTGCTGTCTGAGAGATGCTCTGTACAAGGCAGGCCATGGCGCATGAAATATATCTCTGGTGGAGCCTGTTCTTGTTCGTCTTTATTTGTTTTGCCCATCTCAGTGTTTTCAGCACCAGGACTCTCTGCACTGGCAGAAAAGTTTTGTGAGGCCTTTGGGGACTGCAACCCCAAAGTGATGGTGCACGTGCAGTCATGAGCATCACAGACAGCCCCAAGCCTAGATGCTAGGCTGGTTCTCAGCAAAAGCATCACCAGTGCAGGATCATGTTTTTAAAGCTCCATACACATTTATGACCCATAGCCCCCAGCTGTGTTTCTTTCCAGTAAAATGATTGACCTCTGCTCTACCGCAGACCCGAACCCTGAACCATATCACTCAGAGAATGCTCCGTGTTGACAATTTTAGTACATGCAGGGCTCTTCCCCTGTGCTAAGAAGACCTGCAATTGCCCTCGTGGAGTCATAGAGGAATTCAGAATAAAGTGATTATTGCTGGAGTTTCAAATAACCCTTTCCAAGATGATTGTTCCTCTCTGGACTAATCAGTTCCACAAGTGCAATAAATTGGACAAGGGCTGCATAGAGAGAGCTGATGGAAAGACGAGGTTTGCAAGCTAAAAGCACAGGCTCCTGCTCTGGTTTCTACCCTAGGGAAAGAGTGGCCAGGGCTCTCTGGGGATGGTCTAACTGATCATGTTTCTCCATCAAACCCCTCCTTTTCCTTATGGTTCTGACTTTCCTTTATTTCCTTTTGACATTTTTTTGGGTCAATTTTCCCTCCTTCCCCAAAAAACGAGTTCACAACCGTCTTTCTCCCCTAACTTCACATATTATATAAACTAAGGTACACTCTGCAAAGATCCGCATGATTTCTTCCTCAGTCTGCATATTACTTTTATTGCTGTGATAGCCAAGAAAGCTAATGGCATAAGGGCAGGGGGATACTAACCCCCTCCAAAACACATTGAAATTGTCTTCCCCTGATTTCCTTACAGAGCAGCACTCTATGTATAATAACAAAGCCTCTGCATTCAAAGATTTGTAAATCCTTTTTTCAGGCTGTGTTTGAGCTATACACAAAGCAAGGATTGCTTGGTAAATAGTGTAATGGAGCCAGGATCAAGGGTATTACAGAAAATGCATCTTGTGAAAGGTACGGATTTGATGTCACATCTGCCCGGGGCTTCCTACGTGAGCTGCTGCAAGTCACTTAGGATGCATTTATAGGGCATGGTAAGTGCTGGTGAGGATTATGAGTTCAAGTTTTAGCTTGTTTGATGTGTAAATTGTTAAAACTCTGAGTCAGGCTTGAGTGACGGATCAACTCGACTCTGAAAGCTCTCAGCTCTTCTGGAGCTAGCCCAGAGGGGCAAAGATGACCTTAGCCTACCCATAATGCAGGGGTCTCTGCCTCCTGGAGGCCAAAGGAGTCACTCAGAAGTTTCCCAAATGGAAATATATATTTTTCTTTTATTGTTAACAGCTCAGACATCCGTCTGATCAGGAACCTGCAGCCCATGCACTCCCTATGTAAAAATCCAAACTATCCTAAGCAGGCAATATAAACAGATTTTATGTGCCTTTTTTCCTTTGTTCTTAGACCATAGAAAAGGGATGTTGTTGCCATCTCCACCATGTGGGTGAAGACTACCTCTCACTATTAGTTCTGTGTGTGTGTTTGCATCAGAAGCTGCAAATTTGTTGAAACGAGCGGAGTGAAAACATCAGAATATGAAGGAACTTGCCCCAAAGAAAAGCTTCATCAAAATGTGTCTTCATTTTTTCAGCAGTTTGTCTTGAAGTTGTTTGACTCTGGAATCAGGGATTCTCTCCCCACTTGATATTTACATACATTGGCGAGGGGTGTTCTTAATCTGTTCACAGGACAGTATTCTTGTAGGATACCTGTTTTTAAGCATATTAGCATTGGAAGGGAAGCATTTTAGCTTTTCAATCACCCTGAAGATTAGCTGGAGCGTTTAGCACGTGAGAAAGTAATATTAAAGCAATCATCTAAGCAATGACTCCAAAGGGGAAATGGACTGGAACAGGGATGAATCTGGGTAGGAATGGGTGGAAGGAAGTGAAGAGAGCAGGAGGAAGGAGGGGAAGAACCAGGATGCATGTCAGCGATGTGTTCATTCCGTTGAGCATTATGGGCTCGCTGTGATTGAATTACCCTACCCGTAACAGGGCAAGTTCCCATAGCTCCAGGGAGGAAGGACAGATGGCTGCCTTGACATGCAAGATTAAAAATGTTGGCTGCTCTGAATGCCACAGATAGCTGCTTAATTAATTGGAGAGGAAGAAAACAATTTGAGAGCTTGTCAAAATGCCCAAGGGTCTCTCCAGCAGCAGGAGTGCTGGGATCTCCGCTATCAGCTACAAGCAGTTGCGTGGACTGATGGCAACCATCTGAATGTCTTCCCTGGCCATTATGGACTGGGGGGGGGTCTGTTAAAGTCTATGTTCATCCCCTTCCCTTCAGCAGGACACCAGATGGGAGCTGGAAGGGAGCCAAATGCTTCTTTTGGTCAGATTGGTACGTTAAATGAGAATACTGACCTCCAAGATGTGTAAAAATAGGACTTATGGACAGCAGGAAGAATTGCCCTACTCTTGAGATCTTGAGGTTTGGTACACCAAAATAGGTGGTCTGGAATAGATACCCCTCAGTATTTTTAATTTATATATTTTTTCCTTGATAGAAAACTCTCACTTTGGATCAATTTCTAATCACCTCTCTAGGAATCTGTGTGATAATTAATGCATCTTGAATATTCTCAGTACATCTGTCCTCTATCAAAGCATTGCTCATAGCTCAATCTTTTTTTCATAGATCAATAATTTTTTAACTGCTCTATTAATTTAATTGCCTGTAGAGAAAGAAATAAGTACTTAGAACAGGAGAAGTAATTTCCAAGAGGGTCCAAGCTCAGAAGAAATTTGTCCTCTTTATGAATGAGTGAAAATGTTCAGTGGTTTCCACATCTAGACAGTTTTTTGAAAGATTTTTGGCTTCTGTTTAGAAGAATATAGCAACTTTATGTCGAGCCCTGCTCAATATATTCACTCTTTGCTCAAACACTTTTTTTTTTCAAGCTAAACATTTTTTTAGAACAGCTGTTACGTATTACATACATTGCCTGGCCAGGTCTTCATCCCTGTGCAGAGTCAGGGCTGTTCACTGAAGACCTGTGTATCTCTGAGGCAACATTACTGACTTTCATCTGGGCTGAGTGTATTTCCATATGAATATAACTGTTTATATGACTAATATTGCACCAGGTTCTGATCTCCTCTCTCCAAAACCAGCTGCATTAACTTCAGTGGGCCACCATGGTGAAAAAAATATTATTTGCCATGAAAAATTTTGTGAAAGCACATTTTCTTTTTGTAAATTTCTGTTTAAGTAGTAGAGGTTAGGACAACACTCTAAAAATGCAACAATCTGATGTTGGGGCAATCCAAAAAGATAAAATGGAAATATTTGGCTGCTAATTTCTTTTCCAGGACAGAGCCTCAACTGGCTGCTAAGATTTAAGGTGTAACCATTGCAATCTCGTCAAACTCTGAATATTAATGCTTGCTTATTGCCAAGTGCCGAGTTGATATGATGGGGTCAACACTGCCAGTGAAAATGGTCAATTGCTGAACATTCTTCATGAAGTGGCAGTAGGAAAACGTTCTATGCATTTTGAGTCCTATACTTGGTTTTGGTGTGTGTGTGTGTGAGTAACTAGCTAAACTGGTAAAGATTTTGATGTGCTTTCTGATAGATTCTCAGTGCAGAAAGGGATTAAACCTACCAAATAAATAGCTCATCTTTGCCCAGGTGGATTTATATATGTATTTCAGAAAAAGGATTGTTTATAATGGTTGCTATTTATTACCAACGCCACACGCCTGGGGTTTTATTTGTGTGCAGTGCAGCACTTGCCTCTTTATTGGAGAGTTCTGAGGAGCTGGTGGGAGCTGATGAAAGCAGCCGTCAAGTAATTCAAGGCTCCTGCATGCTGTGATTAAGCCTGGGATTATTGGAAGTAGTCTGTGGTCACCTTGGACCTTGCAGCTATCTTTATGCTCGTCGTCTTCATGTGTCAGAGCAACAGTGACAAGGAAGAGCAGATATCAGCCTCGGGGGATGGCTATAACCCATGTTGGGGAGCTTCTCCACTAACTGCCCCTAGGATCTGACACATGACTGAGCTTTTCTACTTGGGAAGATATGTGGTGTGGAAAAAATCAGGAAAATAATCAGTGTGTGTTTGCGGTCCATGCACATTTTTGGGAATGGCTTTACCAAAAAGTGAAGGTCTCTCTGAGTTCAGGGTCTAGCAAAGTTGCTCTAGCTTCTTCTCCTGGCTGCGTTGTTGGAGACATCTCCAAGACTTCTGTTTGTCTTTGCAGAAAGCAGAGAAAAGATGGGAGAGAAACCTCTCCCAGGAGGGGACAAAAGGGTGATTGTAGGGAGGATGGGGCCAAGCTCTTCTCTGTGGTGGCCGGTGACATGATGAGGGGTAATGGGTGTAATTTGAAACACAGGCAGCTCCGTCTCCGTGTGAGGAAGAACTTCCTTGGTGTGAGGGTGCCCGAGCCCTGGCACAGGCTGCCCAGAGAGGCTGTGGAGGCTCCTGCTCTGGAGATCTCCAACCCGCCTGGATGCGCCCGGGTGCCCCGTGCTCTGGGTGTCCCTGCTGGAGCCGGGGCTGCACTGGGGGGTCCCTGGAGGTTCCAGCCTCAACCCTTCTGGGATTCTGTGAAAAGCAAAGAACTCCTCCTGCAAAACTACTGCCCCTCACATCCCTTTAAATGTCATGTCCCCAGCTCTCTTTTTGAGAGCTGGATATTCTCCTACAGATAGTTGTCCTGCAAGCTGGACCAGTAGCCTTGTTTGTCCATGTATATAACCTCACTGACCCAAGAAAAGCTCTCCAGATCCGCACTGGAGCTGGCAGGGAGGGACCGGCCCCATGAAGGAGTGAGGAAGGAAGCTCCAGCAAAGACCTGGCGCAGAACAGGGTTGCAAAAGTTTCCAGCCTGCAGAGAGAATCATCACTTCATCTCCCACAGGCAGACACCTGCTCTTGGAAGGACTTCTTGGGTTGACTTCACCCTGCAGTCATTATAATGGGCCACACTGCTGAGGGCGGATCGTGCTCATCAGCTGCATGAGGCTCAGAAGTGCTTTAGAGGCTGCACGGATGCACAGCAGGATGTATCTTGCCTTAACGCTCCTGTCAACAGCGATGCCAATCTGGGATTAATGCTGTGGGGTGATGGGACAACCCTGTTTCTTGAGCTGCATCCTCTGGAGGTGGCAAGGATAGGTCTAAAATGTCGCATTCTTAAGTAAGACGTACTTTCATCTGGTCACTTTGCTTTCAAATGGGCTGCTGAAGATCTTTTCTTGCTACCAAGTGCCTTATTCACAAAATAAAAAATTAAATGTGTCAGAAATCTTCCAGCCTTAGAACAGCAGGAAGCAAAACAAACTATTCCTCTCTTGGATTTCTCAGGAGAGGCAGGAGGCTCCACAGGGTGTCGATGGGAAAACACTACCAAAGTCTAATCATGAAAGGGAAGATGTAGCTTATTTTCTTTCTGAAGTCACCAGATGCTGTGATAACACTAAATCATGAGCCTGTGTCACTCTCCTACCCTCATAGTCTGCTTGACAAGGCTCTTCTCTTGCAGCCAGGCTGGTATGTTCAGCTGTCTCCATCTTGCAGGTCACTCTGGACCAACCCAAGTTCCCCGTCTTGGCTGTGCTCACTCATCGCCTCTGGCCATTGCAGTTAGGACATCAACTTTTAGGGGCCAAAGACTTGCTTTTTTGGGGGCACCTCATGCCTTCAGGCTTGTAGATGCTTTCTCTTATGCCTCCAGTTAAGGTGTCTAGGGCCTGGGGATTCCAGTGGACATATAGAGTGTGCAGAAGAGGAGCCCTGCCCTGCATGATGCACCTGGCTGGTTGATGGAGGTTGGTTTCTTCCTGCCTGCTGCCCTGCACCACTCACTGTGATTCTAGAAACTGAGGGGGAAAACCGTTTTACTGCAGTTTTACCCTTTTTACTCACAACATAAAACTAAGCCAAGGGAAGCAAAGTCCTTTGGAAGCTGGAATACTGCATCCTTTTTGGAATGTCTTTCTCCAGGAAAAATGTGAAGCACTAAGCGAGGCACCAAAGAAGAGAAAATGTGACCCAGGTATAAAAGATGACAGGCTGGAAGCATTTCTTTATGAGGAAAGACTAAAAAGGCTGAGACTCTTCAATCCAGACAGGAGAGATGTAATCCAGCTTTCCAGCATCCCGAAGGCAATGGATGAGGTAGAAGCAAAACTGCTCAGACATCCTGCAGAGCTAGAGCTAAGGCACTTGAATTGAGAGAGAACTGGTTTAAAATAGATATGGTCCCACTAGTCTGAGCCAAAATGCAAGATGGGCAGGACAGTTTCTAGCTGTAGCACCTCTGCTTTCCCCGTGCCTAAGGAGAAGGAATCGACACTGTCAGAGTCATTGGGAGATTTCTGCTTAAACAGCTTTAGCATCACTGACTTAACAGCCTTTAGTGACCACAGGGCCCAGCAGGGCAGAGGAGGAGCACTTGGCTCTCCAAGTGCTGGGAGAGACTTGGCCAGCAAACACTTAAGCAGATGCCTCTGTATTCCATCCTACTTCTTTCTTTCTTTTTTTCTTTTTCTTTTTTTTCTCCGTGTAACTCTTTGCCAAAACAAATCTCTTGTAGGCCGAGATTATTTTCCTTTGGCAGGAGAGAGCAAAAGCTCTTCTCCTGCTTTTAATTGTTTTCCGACTTCGGAGAAGCCTGCTCTGTTTTTATGGTGATACAGCAGCCTCTGCTGTGGAGTTGACATTTGAGAAGTTCTGGAAGGCTTTATTTATTTATTTATTTATTTTTTCATTAAAAGGAATGAAAATCTGTTCATGCACATTCCTAGCAACAGGCATTTCTGTCTTAGCACCAGGTATGCCAGCCATTGACTTTGGATAAAATGCCAGGCAGACCTGGCTACATGAGCCTCTAATTCTGCTGGAGAACAACCCGTGTTGCAAACACGTTTTCATTTCAAAATGTGAGTCATGTTAACCTAAATTCAAAGTTTCTGGCAATAAAAATAAATAAGTAAATAAACAAGCATCATCCTAAGCCTCCCCTTCCCCCATGTTTTCCCCATGCCAACACTGAAAAGAAGATTTTCTTCTTTCTGAAACAAATTGTGACATTTGGGAACACTGTAAAATAAACCTTGGAGTGGGAGGACTGTGATGAAAGGTCTGTCTGGAGTGGAAGAAATTTGAGTGCCCACTTACCCCACACCTCTGAAAATCAATCTTGCCCTGAGTGAGTACCTGTGTATTGCTTGGATAATGAGGTTGTCATAGGTAAAAACAGATAGAAATGGACTGTATCTGCTAGAGGAGTTGCAGAAAAGCTCATTTAGGGTTGAAGAGAGATTTCTAAGTCAATAACAGCCTGTTTGGTCTGCCTTGATCACTTGACGAAGGACAATGCAAATAGAGAAAGGACACGGGGCAGACTGCTGTGGTCAATCAGTGTTCATGCAGGAATGGGATGGCCTAACACCATTTCTCTATTTATGTGCATTGAGGAAGATGAGGCCAAAGAAGCTGCTGAGTGGTCCATTTATTTTCTTCTTGCATAGCATATCGTGGGCTTTCACTGCCAGTTAACATATGCTGATGATTTAGCAGAATATTTTATTGAGCATCTGATGCTGCAGCTACATAGTATTTCATAGGGGTTCTTTGAGCCTCCTACAGCAAGCAACATGAGACTTTCCACTTCTTCGGTTTTCCGTGGCTTAAATCTGGTCCTCCCCACAATATCCTCGGCTTCCCCCCTTCCATGCCCTGGGATGCAGTCTGGAATCTCGGAATGGAGCACATCGCTCCAGGAATCATGGCAGCCCCTGAAGGGCACTGCAAAACCCGGGCCACCGTCCCGTTGGGTGGTAAGCTTCGCAGTCACTGCTCTCGTGTCTGGGACTCAAGCCAAAGCCTGGAGGGGGAGGCCTGTTTTCGAGTGAATCCTTTTGAGACTATGGAGCTTTCCCTCCTTTCTGTTCTTTTATTTATTTATTTATTTAATATTTTTTGTTTCAAACAATTATTTCCATCTCTGAGAGACAGAGCAACATTTGTACGGGCTTAGGCAATTGATAGCTTGCAGAGCTGATGGGAAATTAGTGCAGCCTCAAAATCCACATGGGTGGCTTCCAGACGGAGTCAAATAAAAGGGGATAGTACGGACTAATCTCCCTTCTTCCTCCGATGACAAGCTACGCATTGGCTGTTGCCATATGATGTGATGCTAAAGGGAGTATGTAAAAGACATGTCAAAGCAGAAAGCAGCTGTGAGGGCAAAGCTGGATTCCTGTGTGCTTCACAGCTGTGTTTTGGAGGCTGCCTGGCTCAGAAATGGCTCCCTAGAGAGAAGACGTGAAGCACAGAGTGCAGTTGGAGTGAAAAGCTTCAGATATAATAGGGATGAGCAGCACAGAACACAGGATGGAGGCAACTGAGAAGGTTAAAAGAGGCTTTAATGACTTGCTGACTCGATGCCTCTTGTGAGCATCTTGTGATCCCTGTGATAAGTGCTTTGCTGGGCTTTACACATGGCTAGTGGTTGGGTATATCAAGAGGAGAGGACTATCCTGGACAAACGTTTAGCTGGCATTGGGAACAGACACATAACAGGTGGGATATGAAAAGGGATGTGATGTTCCTAGCCTGGAGGCTTCCTAGAGCTAACTTATGTCAGAAGAAGCCCTTAGTCCTCAGACACTTTGAGCATCACTATTTGAGAGGAAGAATGTCAAAATGGAGGGGAACCCACATCAAAGTGCCATTATGAAGGTACATGGCATGTGGTCTGGCTTGTGGTCAGCTCTAATGTGGCTGCAGCTTGCCTGCTGTCTGTGCAGAAGCTGGGCAGCAAGACTCTGCATTGAGACAGGACAGTATCCCAGCAGGCCGGCTCCGTGCGCTATGAGAGCTTCTCCATCACCAGGTCTCTGCAATAACTTCTACCCCTCGCAGAGAGCTGGTCTTATCACTCAACGGGACAAGAGACAGCAACCACCATCTGCAGAGCTGCCCTCTTCTCCTGGAGGCTGCAGGCCACTCGATTTCATTCAGTTTAGCTTCTGCATCCCACTGCTCATGAGCAATGTGCCTGCCTTTCCCTGGGATTCTGGCCATGGAGCTGGGTAGCTCAGGTCCCCTTGCACCTCCGGTAACGCTGCTGTGCATGTTGCACCACTGTCTTTTTTTTCCCCTCTGAACCTAATCAGTACCCCTGCTGCAATAAATCCCGTCCATGCAGGACGTAAATTCAGCTGGCATCTGCATTCACCACAGAGGCTTCAACAGCTTCCTGTAGGCTCTGTGTTTTCCAACGCTTGGCAGCTTTTCTTTCTATTGGTTATGCTGTCCTACAGGGAGGACCACCCATGTCCTCTCCTGCTGTTGTTCTGCTTGAGCATGGAGTGATGGCGTGAAAGACGCTGATCCTGCAGGTAGCTGCTGCCTGGGTTGCTGAACATGGCTGTGACAAAGAGAAAAATCGATCTGACTATTATGAATTTCCTAGTCAGCCCCCAAAACAGCTGGACCCATATGTCACCTCTACTGTTTGCACAAAAGAGGGACTGCTGTGGACTTCTTCCCTTCATCTACTAGTTCTTGTAGAGCAAAAGGGAATCCAAGTGATGTCAGGATGAAGAACTTGATGGATGTTGCTGAGAGAGCATTCAGATAACAAGGGCATAAAGAATCACAGAAATCCAGGCTGGGAGGAACCTCAGAAAGGAGGTTTCTAGTCCAAGCAGGGTCAGCTCTCAGTCAGACCGAGTTGCTCAGCTGGGTCAGACCAAATAGGACTTGAAACCTGAGGCTGCAGATCCTCTTTGTGCAACCCGTTCCACTGTTAAGCTGTCCTCATGGTCACAAAAACAAACAAAAAAATGCGTTACTGAAAGAAAAGACATCACTGAAGGAGAGGGAGAATCAGGCTAGATTTCACAGCCGACAGTATTTTAACAGAATTATAGAAGAAAAGGCAGATCTCCACAGGGTAAACTGGACTTGCTCTGATGAAGAGCTGAGCCTTGTTGCACCATCTGATCAGACCGTTACTATAAATATGTGTTCGTTACCCCTTGCAGGAGGAAATCCCCAATCTGAAAGCAATTGTCGTTAAAGGCAGCCAGCGTACGCACTGCAGCAGTTGATAAAGCAATCAGCTCAGGCTGGGGAGAGAATAATCCTGAGAGATTAAAGACTCACAAATGCAATTTGAGATAATCAAAACACAATCATGGGACGCATTATCCCCAGCTCGCAGCTCCAGCGGCACTTTAACGTATCGTATTTACCATCCGCAGCAAATAGATAGGTCTCCAGCACTTTGCATGCCTCTGTCTCATGCGAGCATCAAAGAGGAGCCAGCGGGAGGGAAAAAACGATTCCCAGCTCACTCCGTTGCTGGTGACAGTGCTCAAAGGGTTTTTTGCTGAGTAGAGCAGAACATGTGATTCTTTTCCCACGACTGTGACAGCTTAATTGGAGCAGCATGAAATGTGTTTTCCTTTCACAGTAAATAACATAAAGTTTGACTCTGCCCTCCCTGGTTCCTGTGTCAAAGCTCTCAGTGATTGATTTTATTGTGGGGGGTATAATTATAATTATTAGAGGTATATGTTCATTTAAGGAACAGCAGATCTGGAGAGCAAATTTGGTGCTTAGACAAATGATGCTCAAGCAGTAGCAGGGTGCTGAGCATGAATCTCTGCAGGTCAGAAGATGCCAGGGATTATCAGACCTCTATTACATTTAGCAATAGTTAACAGGAGTTAAAGAGACCACAGGGGCTGTCGCACAAGGCAGGTTTCCTCTCCTGCTGCAGACAGCCAGATGAATCACTCACACTGCAGTCAGCAGAGATCCAGGGATCATCTCAGTTGTCCACACAGAGGCAACACAAGGCACATGAAATGCCTCGAGGTATCTTGGACATCTACAAACGGACAAACAGGCAAATAGGACACGAGACCTGTGGGAGTCTGTGCTCCATCATGCTGGTGGCTGGAGGCTGAAAAGAGGATGCTGAAATGTGTCGAGTGGCACTGGATGCACATCTGTAGGCAACTGAATCCCTCCTGGTAAATGTAGTCAGTAGAGCCTGGAAAATAATTTGGCTCCTCCTAGGTCATTCCCGGGAAGGGCTGGAGTTAGTGCATAATCCTGAGTGCTAGAGCCAGCAAATGGACTATTGGGCATCCCTGCACACCTCCTTTTGCAGAAGCATTGGAGATATAGGCTTCAGGGACATTTAGAAGAGCACAAACAATTCAGCTCAAAATTGAAGTTTGCAATAGCTAGTTGGGAAGGTGAGGTGAGAGAGAAAATACCAGCACTAGATCAAGAACCACTCAGGGTTTTTTTTTTTTTTGTGGGATACAGATATGACCGGTAGCAAGCAGAGCTTTGAGTTCTGGATCTCTGCATTCATCTTCAGGGTCCATAAGAGACAAGTAGCTCTGATGCTGAGTCCGTATGCAGCCATGTGTGTGCAGGTAGCACCGTAACCACTATGTTCATTTTCTCATCTTGCACGGGCAGGTGACCCCTGGAAGTTTAAAACAAGCCCTTTTATGCTACTGCCAAGGTCTTGCAGAAGAGCCCTCCTCAGGCACAGAGCCGGCTTGCTTGGTGGGTCCTGGAAACCTCCCAGCAGCTCGCTGGGGGCTGCTGAACACAGTGCAAGCTTCCCCAACCTTTGCACATACATAGAAATGCAGCAAAAAGCATCTTCAGATCACTCCACGCATCCATATTAGGGCAATTTACAGTGAGAAGCTGAGCTGGAGCACTGCAATTAGGGGTAATTATCTTAAAAGAAGCCAGTTCCCAGGTGGCTGCTGCTGTGTGGTGAGGTTGGCAGGAGTGTGAATTTGGTCTCTTTCTTGCAAAAGAGGGTCTTGGG
Organism: Tinamus guttatus; assembly: GCF_059628265.1. Lineage (NCBI taxonomy): Eukaryota > Metazoa > Chordata > Aves > Tinamiformes > Tinamidae > Tinamus > Tinamus guttatus. The sequence continues at coordinate 292,327 of NW_028289024.1, forward strand.
GTGGAAAGCGTGCCAGCCGTGCCGATGAGCCTGCCTCTGCTCACGATCATCCAGGAGAAGTGTGGGAGAGAGCAGGGAGCTGGTTTGCAGGCTCAAACTCGGGGCTGGCCAACACGGCAGCTGGGATACTTCTCACTTGTCATGTTGCGCGGTTGGTGTCTCCTTACTCTTGCTGTGCTCTCCCGGGGTGGACGTGCTGCTGCCTTCCCTCTCAGGATCAGAAGCTCCTTTGCTTTCAGTAAGGACTTGTTTTTTCTTTCTTTTTTTTTTTTTTTTTTTTTTTTGCTAACTAGCTTAATTTCTCAGACATTTCATCTGGGCACGTGAATACATGGTAGCACCAGGACATTTCCCCACTGATGACAGGCAGACAGAACGAATCCAGGAGCACTGACTTGGTGCATGCTCCATGGGAGCACCAGCTCTTTGCAGTGCAGGGTGCAAACAAAAAGTGGGCCCTGTTGCAGAAGTCTTCAGCTGAGTCATGTTGCTTGGTGGCCAGAGCCATGTGAGTTTCTAAAGCCATGTGAATAACCAAGTCTGGGATGAAACAACCAGACTTGAAAGTGATGGTAGGAACTCTGCTCAAGGGACTGCTGTCATGATGGGACTCACATACCCCACATCTTAGCTGTGTTACTAATTACATACTGGCTTATTAAATTATATCTCCACTCTGAGGAAGAGGGAGGGTGAAGAAAACAAACAAAACAAAGAATTGACTGAAGTCTTGGTAGTTGGAGAATGGAGATGTATTTTAAATCTGTGTCCCATCTGTCATGGAGATTGAATGTGCTACCTCTCTCAACCACAAATTGTTGGGTTCAGAGCATTACTGACCTAGAACAACCCTCCAGGGTCTGTTGTGTGAACATGCAGGGACAAATTCAGAAAACAGGACACCTCATGAAATCAAGAGACACATTTTTCTTCCAAGGGATACCACAAGCATATGCACTTTTATAACTCCTTTTATGATTCTGTATGTACTGTCATAATGAAGGGGAAATCTGGGAGGCAGCTGCTTTTTGCATTCTGTGGTGCACAAGAAATATTGATGGATGATGATGAGAAGGATGAGTGCCCTTTTTGTATCAACCTTTCCTAAAAAATATCAGCTGTGACCAAAGAAGAGGGGTAACAACAGGGATAAGGAGGTGACATCTCAGCCTGGAAGGGGAAAGGAGCCAATTTCAACACTCAAATGCATGAAAGAATTTCAAATTGGCTGCCTTAGGTTCATCCTTAAATATTTTAAGAGACATCCGGTGGAATTTCAAAGCTTGTAATTACTCTTCTAGCAAGCTCATGGAAGATGGATGAGGTACTTGAAGACAGGAAAAGGAGTAATGTAGTACATATCTTTAAAAAAGGAAAGGAAGCGGAATCAAGAAGTTACACAGATGAGTCAGTTACACTACAGTTTCTGAGGAAAAATATGGAATAAGTCATACTATTTGAAATACCAAAAAAAAAAAAAGGCATGGACTGGGTGCCAGCTGGTCTGGAAAAGAGCTTTGCAGGAAAGGGCTGGGGGAATCCCACTGGAAAAAAAGATGAATATAATCCTGTAGTGAGCCCATGTGGTGAAGAAGGCTGAGCCCTTACTGTGCTGCCCTAGCAGAACCTGTGATCCAGGTGTGACCGCATTTGAGGTGCTTTGTCTAGTTTATGGATCCCCAAAGACTTGATCATACTGGAGCCAGTTTGGTGAAAGACGACCAATGTCTTTGGGGTTGCTGAAGCAGAGGATGCACAAGGAGAGGCTGAGGTAGCTGGGTTTGTTAATCCTGGAGAAAAGAAGGTCAAGGGTAGATCTTGCTGTCCTGTCTAGATCTGATAGGAGGGTGTAGAAGTGATGGAGACAGACTCTTGCGGAAAGTGTCTTGTGGATGGACAATGGACTCAAGTGCAACAAAGAAAAATCTGAATAGATATTAGGAAAGAAAAAATAACACCATCAGAGCAGCCAAATATTGCAGCAGGTACCCAGGGAGGTTTGGGGATCTCTATCCCTGGAGATATTGAAAACCAGCTGAGGCTGGTCAAAGAGGAGCACAAATGCAAAGTAACGTGCAGCAGTCATTTCAGATGAACATGTTTTAACTTGGTAATGATAACTGTGAAAACAAGACTGGAACCACCATGGGAAGTTTATAAACACTGCAGCTCTGGTTCTGCTCAAGGGAGATAGCAAATAGTTTAATATTAGGGTCAAGTAATTTAGGATTGGCAAAGAATATTTGCTCTAATGATAGACAAATTCAGCAGCTGACCATAAGACTTCCATGCTGGAAGGCAGAAACTGGATTCCTTGTGCTTCCATTTGTGTCCTTAATCTTAATTTGTTCTATCATAGAACTATCCCTGTCAGATGCCAGTTCTCTTACAAATATCATAGACACAATTGCAATCTTTTTTTTTTTCAAGTAGCTCTGTTCTTCATCTCACAGATAAAAGAACTCCTGCTGATTATGTGGGAAAGATTCAGTTCCTAGAAGATATTGATTGTCGGAGATTTCCATAATTTGTAAAATAATGAATGGACATAATAAGGTCCATTATAGGAAAAAAAAAATAAAACAACAGGCTGTCTGGAGGCTGCCAAATATCTCAGAGATTATTTTCACCTATGTTACATCAATCCATAGCAGTTATTTGCATTGTTTGTCAATTTATTGACATTTATTGAAGTGATATTTATTATTGACAGGTTATCTTTCAGGTGAGTTCCCTAATCTGTTGTGAAGACAGAAGACATGCTGCTGACTAAAAAAAATTCACAGAGAGTTTTCACAGATCCTTGAGAAATCGTCTGGTCCAGGCCCTGCTCCGAGTCAGGCATAAATGTGCTTCAATACGTGTGTGCAAGCTGCATGTATGCTGGAATTAAAACAGGGTCTGTTCATTGGTCCTGATGCTCCATTTTCTATCCTTCCTGTCTATACATCATTTTCTGGAAGGTCTTTAGTGTTTTCAGCTGAGTAATCTGGCAATCGCTTACATGTGTGTGTGTGTGTATATATATATATATATATATTTTTTTTTTTTCTCCTTTGAAGCATTAAGAAGGTTCAGTGCCAGCTTTTCTGTCTGAGTTGTACTGATTAGAAAAGCAAAATGTGGATGACACAGCTCTTCCTCCAGCTTTTCTGATGTGTTAGTTTTGACCAATTTCTATGCAAAGTTTATTTATACACGGGCTGACTTTGCTGTCCGTCTTTGCATCTACTGTCCTCAGGGTACACAGGACTGCTGCCTATTCTGGATTAACAGCTGGGATGGAAGATCTGCCTCTGAGCAGCATGAGAAATGCAATTATGGTTTCTGATACATTCCAGCTCCTGGGCTCTGGGTTCAGAGTCTTGCATTATGGATGAAGGTGTGTGCATTTGATGAGGATCCCAAAGGGTTTCTTTTTGTTTTCTTGCTTTGGGTCAGGTTTTCATAGATGTCTGCTTTTAAACAACGAGAGAAAATTAAAATTTTGATATAGGCTGCTTGAAGCATCTCATGCTCCTGTAGTGTTTCATATTTCTCTCTTTTTTTCCTATGAAAGAGTCAGGCACAGTCCCGCCTGTCTCTGCTGACTGAGATGGAGATAGATGGGGACCTTTAGCCCTGGTCCCATCAAGTACAGACCAAAAACTGCTCCAAATCATCTATTCTTCCTCAGACTAAGTTCAAAACACCAACAGCGACTGACATCCTGAATTGTTTCAAACAAACAGCAATGCTGTCGCCTCTTTTATTACCTTTTGCTCCCTTTCTTCACTCAAGGAAACACTGCAAGCCGGTCTGTAGACCTGCAGCATCTTCCAGTAGTCCCAGGAAGGAAAATGACAGACACTTTCTTCCATGGACAAAGAGACCCAGGATGGATTTCTAAACAGAGAGCACAGCATGGTGTAAATTAAGTATTTGAAGGACCATGGGCAAAGAAAAAAAGAAAATAAGGAATAAAATATAAAAAATGCAGCCTTTATTTAACTTAATTTCAACAGCCTGTTGTGATATTCTTTCAAGGAGAGGAAATGCTGCCGTTACTAACCCTGAGGGTCTCATCACTGCATGTGTTTGAGCCACCACCTCTCAGTTATGGTCCCACTATCAGTTTGTGGGACTGAAATAGAAATTCATGTTGGGGATGTTCGTGGGGTGATACTGTACAAGTGTGGCCAGGCCTGAACTAGTGGGTTACGTGCCCACCATTGGGGCTTGCCTCTGCAGAGGGTTTCCACGTGCTCCAAGAAGACGTATTGGAGATTTGTGGAATGTTTCACTTTGCTGGAAGTGGAGCATTTCACTGCCACCTTGTTTTGAGGGCTTTATTATTATTATTATTATTATTATTATTATTATTATTATTATTATTATTATCCTAAAGCTACATCCTATATGAAATAGCAGTTAAATTAAATGTTTGCACACTAATGTGAGGGAATATTTCCATCATACTTCCTCTCTTGCATTGAGTTGTTGGCTTTTCCCCCTTTGGCCATGGAAATGCAGCTGGGTTAGGGCAAGGCCACAGCCCAGAGCGACGGTGTGGAAGGAGGGATCTCCCTGAGCTGAGGATTGCCAGGGAAGGACACCCCTTTCCCACGAAACAGCAGGGGACAGGATTTGAACGGGATGGATGGATTAGCTCAGGCTGGAAGATAGACAAGACGCCTTTTCTTTCATGAAACAAAAATTGCAAGGAGACTGCATTATAAAAATCTCCCAGAGAGTTTTTATTTGATTATCAAGTTTGGCACAAAGTCTCTCCATGCGTTGGTTGGGTTGGAATAGGTTGTCTGAGCAGACAAGAAGAGGACCATCAAAGATGCTGCTTTTAATGTAATAGGAAAGTAAGTATGTGGGTTTTCTTTAGCTTGGGTTTAAAAACTGACCACACAGCAGTTAATTTGGAAAGACCCTTGGTGTGCATGCCCGTTCTTCTGGCATACATGATAGAGAAGAGATGATTTCTCTTGCTTTCCTTGAGAGAAGAGTTGCCTCCTATTTGCTAAATGGTGAGACCTTTGCTCAGGTAGGTGTTGAGGAGCAGCTCATGCTTGTGAACCAAAGACTTTTGGTACATACAGGTGTATTTGGGTCTCCCTGGAAGTTTTCCCTGAAATTTTGCACCTATTTCATCAAATGCATCCTCAAATTTCTTCTTCTAGCAAAGATAACTGAAAATTTGATGCTAACTTGTGGCTTCTTGTAGTTTCTTTATTACATCTGCCTTTTGCAGAGCCCATCTTCCTAATCCGAACTCAGGGAAAGTTCACTGCACTCAAAGCCTCATAAAAAACTTCCTTGGCCTTGCACTTCACACTTTCACACTGCTCTATTTTGGTTCATTCACCGGGCATTTGATTTCCTCTGCTCCCGTCACGCATGTGGAGCCTGCACGGAAACGCGCTTGGGGTCCAGGCTGGGGTGTTAACGATGCTGAAGCCGAGGATCAGCGCTTTTCCAGAGGGCGCTGGAAAAGGAGATATTTCCCATCAGGGAAATGTGCAGTCCAGTTGCTAGACCTGGAAAGTGAAAAAAAAAAAATAAAAAAAATAAAATACAATTTGGAGCGGCGGAGCCTCCAGCCAGCATGCTGGACTTGCAATTACATCCCCAGCAGCAAGATGAGGTGTGAAGTTGGTTTCTATGGATGATTTAGTGGTTGGCAAGGGCTGGAGGTGGTAATTGGTACCATTTGTGTTAATTTTGTCAGCATTTTTTCCCCTTGCCTGATTGGCTCATGTGTCAGCTTTTTAAATTTTCTTGTTTTTGCTTTTTTTTTTTCAGTTTAGGGGAACAGCGCTGCGGTTTCACATTCTTGTTAAAGAACGGGGCTGTGATTTATTCTGGATGGAGGCTGGGGTGGGGGGAAAGCACAAGGAAGGAGGTTATAATTGGGCTTGAGTTTCATATGAGGTTTAAAAAAATAAATAAATTGGCCGGAAAGGTAGTGGAGCCAAATGATCCTGTTTCACTTCACACCAAATTTAGTAAGTTGGAGGTGGAGGGGAGCTCACTTGCACGAAAACCATAGCAATTCCTTCTCTTCACCTTAGGTCTTCCTCTCCTTCAGTCCATATCTACCAAAAAAAAAAAAAAAAAAAAAAAAAAGGAGCACATAGCCATTAGTTTCTCAATTTCTAGCTTTAAAAACAAAACTTTTTATAGCCCTGAAAGGTTGGTGGGAACCCCCTTTCCTGCAAGGTCAGGGGTTCAAACGCCGCCTCCCGACACTGCTAGCAAAATTCCTGTAGCTTTTATAGAGTCTCTTGCTTGCAGGGACAATCTCAAGAGGTTACAGTGCTGGTGTCACTAGGTTTATTTTGTCAGTGATGTGCTTAGGCAGGATAAGGAGGTGGTATTTTTACCCAGTATATTCTCTGATGTTTGGTGAGAAGTAGACTGGGATTTGCCAGCCTGCTTTCCTTCAAAACTGTACCCATAGGACTGAGTTTTAATCATCTAGGACTTACCTGCATGCTTGGAAAGGAAGGGGGGTTGTCCTTTGGTTGGCACACAGCAGGAACAGCTGGTGTGAACCAGTGGGATTGCTCAGATCAGGTTGGTCTCACCTCAGTTTGGGCATTTCCAGTTGACCTTATCAGCCTGGTCTTCTTCAACAGTCAATGGAAATATATAGATGCTTTTGGGACACCAACCTGTTTTCAGTGTCTGCCTTGACGGAGATGAACCATGGCCATGGCCAAGGAAACACCCCAAGCCCAAGGCATCCAGCTCTCATATAGAGGTCTCAGCTTGGCTAGGGGGGCCCTGTCTTCCTCACCATGGCAGTGCTTTTCTTGGCAAGAAGTTAAGAAAAAATCCACTTGGAAACAACTGGAAGGGAAGCAGTCTGCCCAGGAAGACAGGTTCCGCTCTTCCAGTGGTGCCCCAGGGTGCAGGAGAAGTAAGGCTACTTCATTGCAATTGATTTACCTGGCCAAATCCTCTTTTCTTACCCCCAGGACATCCTGTCTTTGAAGAAGCTGAGCAGACAGCCACTGGGATGCACGTGCAGAAAGTCCTGATGGGTCAGCTGTGCACATATACCTATTTCCATTTGAGGAACCTGCTGTTCTCAGTGCAAGACAGGTCAGCGAACACTGGTGTGAGTTAAGACCTAGATGTGGTGGATATTGCAGTTCTGGGAGCCAAGATTCATCCTGGGTTTTTGGTCTGTCTGGAGGTACACACACTTAGCAGCACTTCCCACCAGTACATCTCAGACTCTGCTTTACAGCTCAGGGAACTAAAGCTTAGGGAAGGATAACAACTTGCTCGCATCTATGTCCTCCTTCAAGACAGAAGTTGCTTTACTTGCTCCTCCATTCTGCTTCCTGCCATCCCTTTTCCCAAGGTCTTCCCATCTCAGAGGCCTGGAAGTGAGAACCTCTAAGGAATTCCACATTTCAGAGAGAAAGAACCCCATCCAGACGGCAGAAGCAGGGGTGTCAGCAAAGGTTTCCCACCTGCCTACCTCACCCTAGGATGACAAATGGGGCGAGGGGAGAGAGGGGAAGGAAACCACTGCTACCTGCTCGTTCTGTCCCCATCATTTCCCCCTAACCCTAGGCTGGTGTGGGGGACAAGCTGGGATTGTTGGACAGTAATGTGGTGGCCACAGCCAAAGATAGGAACAGAGGAGAGAGTGGCCAAGCTGCAAGAAGGAGACGCTGCCCTGCTCCATGCTGATACATGTGATGTTGTTCCTTGACAGCCAAAGAAAGCCAGCGTTTCACCAAGGTACTAAAATGCCTGCACAAATGATTGGCATCCTTCCCTTCTGTCATGCAGAGGAGAAGGCTCATTTTCCATCACCTCTCAGGACTTCCACGTTCAGAAGGTCATCCCTTGGGTTCACATTTATAAGAGCTCTACAGTGCTGCAGTTTCACCTGCAGTGAGCCAGACATGTCAACTCCATACACTTCCCTGGTTATACCACACCTTGTTTTCATGATTTCATTCTCATAAACTAATTTACCCACCTCTATTTGCCACAGCTCCACCTGACAGGCAGACTTTAAATAATTTCTCCTGTTGCTATTTAGCACTGCCCGTCTTTTCTCTCCTTCATCCTGTGCGTTCAAACTCTGGGCTACTAAGGATAAGCACAATGAACAACACCTGGATCACCTGCAACCTGAGCCTGCAAAGAGGCCTGAAAGGAGAGAACTGACTGTAGTGAGGTCATCTTTGTGGAATTCTGCTGCTGTTGGGAATCTGGGGCACATGACAATGAGTCTTCTGCAAATTACACCCTCCGTTTGAGGTGGGGACATCCTTCTTTCTGTGTGACAGACCTTGGGAGATGATGAGGCTGGAACAACTACCCTGTGAAGATGAAGCCTCATGTTAGGGATGCCAAGGAGAGAAGAGCCAACATGAGGCGGATGCGCATTTGGGATATCTGTGAAGATGAGCTGCAAGCCTTGCATTTCTTTGCTATGCCATGGGCCAACTCATCTGGATGGAGCTGTGCAAGAGCAAGGCTGCTGGGTTTGGGTCCTGGACAACACTCCAATTAATTTCATTTCACTTCATTTAATGTTTTGGAGGAGAAAAACACTACGCTCCCTTCGATAGGTTGTGCATAGATATAGTTACAAATCTGCAAACATGCCTATAAAATTGGGCCTGTTAGGTGAAATCACTGCATAAACAGAACTGTTTATGGAGGAATTAATGTGTCTGAACTGCTGTCTGTCTGGGTCAGGAGCCTGTCCCTACCTTGCCCCATGCCAGCGCACGTCCCTTCTTGAGCACCACGAGCAGTTCAGGACGCAGCGGTTGACACAAAGACAGGGGGTTTGCTCATAGGGGAGGGAAAAGAGCAGCAGAGAGAACAGCGAGGATGGAGCAGGTAGCTCCATTCACCTTCTGGATAGCCAGGATTCTTCCAAACTTATTTGCTCACTTAAAAATGAGGCACACAAATGGATCTCATCCCTTCTCCCCTCCACTGCTCTGGTCACTACTGATAAATGATGTGTCAGGCTGGCTGTGCATAGATGCTGCTGCAGTTTCCGAGGACAAGATCCAGCTGTTGCTTGAAGGATGTGGTCTGAAACTGATGCATCTGCAGGCTGCTATCAAAAGGCCACGACTTGTCCTCCCCCACGGTTGTTGCCACCTCGTCTTTCTGGAAGGTCTGCTGTTGTTGAGCTGCAGGGGAATTGCTTCCCCAAATAGCTCAACAACAAGGTTTTTCTTTCTTTTTTCTTTTTTTCCCTCTAATTTTCTTTTTTCTCCTCTATTTTTTTCCCAGACAGATGAGCAGCTGAGCAATCTGGAGTGACATCAGAAACCAGAGATGGAGCAAAGGAAAAGCTGAGAGTGCATGGCTGTGTGGAAAGAAGGAGCAGAGGTGGCAGGCCCAGGAGGGTCTCTGATGAACTTTCATCTTGACCCTTCCAGTTTTGCTCAGCTTCCTCTTCAAATAGGAATGTGAATGCCAGTGGTTGGTCTCCCAGAGAAGACCTAAGCTGAGTTCTAAAAGCCGAGATGGGGAGAATGTAGGAGGCAGGAAATGTAGTAAGGATGAAGACACCTGCAGGACACCTTCTCATGCTCATCTCAGGACGTGGCCATTTTTGGGTGCAGGTGGGGGATGTCCAAGGTGGGCATGGGCAAGGATGCTGGGGAGGATGCAGGAGAAGAGATGCCAGGGCTAAAGGGGGACAGGGTATGTTTATACAAGCATCCAGGCATGCTTGGTGTGACCACAGAAGGACAGGACCCACAGATAAGACGCTGTCACATGGAGCTAGCTCTTCAAGTGCATGGTTGGCATTTTGGGTTTTCTTTTTTCGCTCTCCTTCTTCCATTCCTGTTTGTGATTGCAAGTTATTGTGAGCAATGTTGTTTCCCATTTGTCCAAGACAGTGCATCTGTGTCCTGAGAGCCCACTTTGGACTTCTCCAAAAGCAAAGGGGGCTTTTGCTTTGCCAGCAGCAAATACTAGACCTGGCTTTTGTGGCGGTCCTCTCTGCTGTCCAAGCCAAGGATCCAAAAAGGAATTTTATGGCTGTTTGCCACAGCCTTTGTATTGTGCTTGGCCCATGTCACAGATCATTCTGGGTTATTTTTGTGCTCCATCTCCGCTTCACTCACACGCACACAAGTTCCCTTGATCTTCATGCATGTGCACCAAAACCAATCAATGAGATGGTGCTGACTGCAAGAGGAAAAGCCCCTAGATGATCATATGTGTGCAGCGCTGGTCAAGCTGCTTGTGCTGTGCGTTAGGAACTTCATAGATTCCCCCAAGATTTTAAACCAAAATACGATTTATTTATTTAATTTATTTATTTATATACTTGCATTCTGGTGGCTGGAAGGAGGATGGGGAGTTGGGAGACAAGTATTAATCTAGTTCTAAAAGAGGAGCTGTTGAGATGTTTTGAAAGCTCACTCCCTGAAATAAAAACCCCAAACTAAAATACAATAAAATAAATAGAAAAGTCAAAAAATAAATATGTCGCACTGCAAGCATTTCCAAAGCAGAGGTAGATGCATCCACATCCCCCTGTCTCTGTTTGGTGCTGGTAGATTTTTCATAAGAATGGGTTATCCACTCAAACGATCAGAAGCTTTTAGAGAGGGACGTGATGGGAGGCTGTGTGTACGAGACTGAATCTATATTTGCATGAATGTGTCTTATTTGCAAATATGAATTTGGCCTGAGCTCGTGCTAGAGCTAACATTGCCTTTGAGCAGAGTGCTGAAGAGACTGTCACACTTTGCTTTCTCCAGCTCTGGGTTCATTTCCCTTTTGCATCAGGCCCAAATGGTCTCTGGGATTGGGTTGTGAGTGGGAATTTCTGCTTCAGCCATGTTAACCCAAATCTGGAACTTACGGTCCCAACTTCTGATTTCTGCTTCACTTGGGACGAGGATCTCTTTGGGATCTACTCTGGTCCTTGGTAGTGCAGGATTCTTGAGCAGACGTGAGGGACAAGTGAAAAGGATGCATCAACAAGGTGGCCTGAGTGAGGACTCTGCAGGTAGGAGAGCCCAGGCAGACAGAGATCAGGTAACCTGCCCTAAATTGCCTTAATCACCTGGCGAGACAGGGGGAGGACTGAGAATAACCCCTTAGTGTGACTACAGACACAGAGACCTTTGTTCGTTCCCTCTTTGCTGGGAGATAGTCCTGGCCAGGAAGAAGCAGGCAGATTTTAACATGAGTGCATTTAGCTATTCAAGGAATTCACCAAGACTTGTGACAGAGTCTGTGTCCAGGAGTACTTTTTTTAGGTAAGATTGGTTTTGGAGACGTGTTTTGGAAAAAGCCACATTCCCCTCTGAAAAGGAATAAATTTGGGACTGTAGCAGGCAGCGTTATGCAGGAGGCAAGACCAGAGGACCACAGCAGACATCGGGGTTTATAATCTATGCAACTATGTCCTGCTTCTCAGCCAGTGCTCTAACCACAAGCCCATCCTTCCCCTCAGACACAGGGGCAGCACTTTGTGTTTGAAAGACCACAGAAAACTGGACCAAAACTATCATTTTATGTAGATTGTGTTGAACACTTGTTTTAGAGACTCAGCAAATTCAGTTCTGGCTGCACCATCCAGCTGCCTTCTCCCTTATTTTGGTTTCCATCTGTTTTTGCACTGTTATGCCTCACCAGGAGATTTGTGTAGAACCTTTGGCATCACAGCCTGCAGAATCTGCTCTGTTGTGTTTGTTCAGAAAAGTGCCTATGTCCTATCAACAGGCAGTGGGTTGGGCAGCGTGCTGACCTGGAAGCCTTCTCAACCCTTGCTTTGCTCTGGGTCAGTGATTTCTAACACATTTTGAGGAGGTCTCACCAGGACAACTATGCACAAATAGTGTTTCATTTCCATGCAGTGAGCAGCAATGAAGGTCTTCACATGAGGGTCACATAACGTTGTCTTTCTAGGATGCATTTACAAGATAGGCACAAAACTGTGAAACTGAGAAACATCAGGAATTAATTTCATGAGGAGCTAGGAGAATAACCCATCTTCCCACTGTGCTGTGAACCATGAGGCATTGGTGTCTACCACTTTCTATCAACATTTCCTAGAAAACCTTGCTCATTTACATCATCTTGGTCATGAGAGAGAGAACCTGTGAGGGAACTTGCATCTCCTCAGCTCTGTACTACTAACTGTGCCTCCTCAAATGTGGCTGAGACAAGAGACCACAAAGCAGTGCAGGAATTTTCTTGAGGAAAGAAGCCAGAAAGTAGGAAACTGAGAAGGGGTTTAACACTCATACTTCCCAGGACAGTGTGCAATGCAACAAGGATGATCTTGTAGGAGAAGCACAGGAAGCTCAAGCTGGACTTTGGTAATGGCTGGAGCTTGCTTGGCTTGACCAGGGAGGACGAATGGGAGTGTTAGGATACTGAGTGCCCCTTCGTAGTCACCATCTTGTCTGCTGAGCCATAAATTCAAATCCCAGTGGGGAACAGGGCATATCCCAGTGCATTTCTGAACACCATATTTACCCCAAAGGTATTAAAAGTGTTGTCGTAACAAGACGTGAATAGGATCAAACTAAGGATCAAATCTGGTGATCTCAGAGCAGGGACTGGTTAATTCAGTATGTCTTCTCTTTTGTAATCAGGAACTTGACCCTGTGCTTTGCCAGTGCAAAACTCGTGGTTTCCGTTCTCTGTTTGCCCAATATATGGGCTGAATTCAACTGAATCTGAACTGCATCTCCCTCTCACGGAACCGCCAAACCCTCAGTGCTACAGAATCCCTCTCTGGGGATCCAGAAGCCCAGGCTAGGCTGGGAATTGGAGGGGTCTGTTTCTCAGAGCTCAGCAAGGATCACTAATGGGATTAGCTATGCCAATTACCAGGAAAAGGAGAATCTCTCCCAGGAAGCATTAAGCAGGGCCTCTCTGACAAGAAACAGACAGGAGGGAGCCAACTGATTGCTGAAGGAAAGCCTCATGTTGTGGCGATGTGTCATGTGGGCAGTCAACCTCAAATGATCTAATGGTCCCTTGTTGCCTCAGACAAAAAAAATAGTCTATTAATTTATTCCAGTTAGCTGTTCATGTAAGAGAGGTTGTAAAGGAAAGGAGCCAGGAGCAGGAGAAACAGACACTAAAAAGCAGCTGCTTTTTGCAGGGTAAGCAGATTGTGGAGAGCACTTTGGAGGAAACCCTAGCAGGGGCAAAACCCTGCACCCTCATGAACAGGAGTTTTCTGCTATAGAAAATTTGCCCTTGTCATCTCTCCTAAACAGGCGTGTCCCCTCAGATCCAGGGGGTCTTCAGTGTAAGTGGATGAGGTCCTTTGGCTCAGAGTCCTGATAAGCAGCTTGGCCTCATTGTGGTTTCTCCTTGACTCCAGAACCCAACAACGCACGTGTGAGAGCTTGCTCATCCTGTACCAACCTGGGCAGCTGTGTCGTAAGAGAGGAGAGGACACAACTTGGCATCTATACTTGCAGGTAAGGACTCGTGACCTGCTGGCCATGCGGTGCTGTAAAGCAGAGCATCCCAAACCACCTCTCTGCTGCAGTCCCCTGGCTCAGCGCGTGTGCTGAGCTGAACCGGGGCCTGATGCCTAAAACCACAGGACTTCAGTGGGAAGGCGAATTAGCTCTTCCTGCCTCTGCTGCCTTTTAATTCTGCCCAGCTGACTTCCAACCAGTGCTAAACCCTCCCCAGCCGCAGAGTCCATCCTCCCCTGTGAGTTCAAAGACAATCCTGCTCTTGAGGAGCAGGAGGGACAACTGCAGGATTAACAAATGACCTTCCCCCATGTGTTTGTGTGTTCACGTGTGTCTCCGAGGACAGGATTTGTACTTTTTGTCCTGTTTACAAAAACAGGCTTGGCTGTCTTTTTCTTATTGGAGTGGCATAGGTTTTGCTGAGAGAAAAAGCATGAAGCAGAGTGTCGTGGAAGCTGTAAACAGGGGAGGAGCAGATGTTTCTTCCCTTCCTCAGGGAATATGAGGCAAAGAAGAGAGAAGGAAAGCAGGAGAGATCCAGGACTGCCCAGGAGGGAGAAACGGAGAGTGCTGTGATCTTTTTTGGAAGCAACTACGACCTGATAGCTCTTGATAGCCTGTTTTCTGTGTGGGGCCCCCAGAAACCCTCTGGGCAGGGCAGAGCAGAGGAGAGCTAGCAAAACTACTAAGGCAGAAAAGGGAAAAAAAATAGTAAAAGACATTTTCCCCAAAAAGAAGCACTGGTGGATGCTGGCTGGCTTGACTTGCATGCCCGGAGCGGTTGTCCTGCTGTCAGTGGGCCATGCTTGGCCCTGTGGAGATAGGTATGGGCTGAAGCATCCATAAGGCCTGTGTGAGCAGTTGAGGTTCTGCAGGGAAGCCCTACTTGAATATGCCTGTTGGCATTTCTCACCCAGGTCTAGATGTTGAACCATGAGATACCGTGCTCTGAGCAGTAAGCATGGCCAATCTTCTAGACTGCAGATTGGTTTGACATGGTGATAATGCAGCCTTGGGGCTGTCGCTGTGCTCAGCACACCTCTGCATTTGTGTGAGGATGACGGGATATAAAAGACTGCAACAAACCTGGTTCAGAGGTCAGACCTCCCCAGAGGTCTTGAGACCATTCACATTTTCTACCAAATGCTCATCTGAATCCATTTGTTGAAGACTTGTTTTGCAAGAGAAAGAAGGGAACCCATTTGGGATTCCTGTGCCTTGTCCTAGGTGTCTGCTGTGGTTAAGGAAGATGCTTTTAGGTCTGGAATGGTGCACTGAGTTGACCATGCAAGAATTGGCAATGGAAGATTGGTCATTGATCTGTTTTGCTTAGCTTTGCTTTGCTTAGAGGGGAATATGACTGCTGTGGTTTTTAATATAGAAGCCTGTGAGGGAGAAGGTAATTTGAACTCAAGGGCAATGTCAAAATAAGGGCAAATGAACAAAAACCAAGCACAAATCAATTCTGAGAGGAAATTAGAAGTTCTTTAAAAGGTGGAAAATGGACACTCTGGAACAGGTTCAGACTGAAGCAACCAAGGTAGACATTCTGGCCACTTTTTCCATGGAGGTCAATTGGCTGAGGAAAGGATGGTAGGAGATGGTAGGTCCTCCTGCTTATGACAGGAGGGTTCTGGACTTGAGGATTAGTTCATGATTTCCAGCTCTCTACTACCTCTACAAAAGGGCTAAACTCCTGGTCAGGTGGTCCTTGAGTGATGCTGGATCCTACACATGCAATAACAGTGGTTAGCAAATGAAACAAACAAAAAAACAAAACCAAAATGGCAGCAGAGAATGCAATGTGGAAAACACATCCAGCCTAGCACCCTCCCCATAAAGGAAAAGCTAGCATTCTCATGCCAAGTGCACATCTGCCAGAGAAGAGAAGGTTTTTTGGTTGTATCCTCTGCCCTCTGCAACCTCATGATGGTTTAGGGAAGGTAAAGCTTCTCCCTGATCATCCTCAGACTCAAAATAGGAAGCTGACCAGTATCTTAGACAACGTGGCACTTCAGGTAGGACTCTCCAGAAGGCAAACCAGAACACGAATGTCAAGTTCCTGCTCTGAATTACCTTCTGGAGAAGTTCAGGCAGTATGCACAGGGAAATTCAGTGGGTATGTTAGATCCTTCTTTGTGTGGGAACAAGGTGAGGAAGTTTTCATCCATAGGAGTGAGTTTTAGTCTTGGAAATAGGCAGCTTATACACTGACCACCTGGACTTTTCTCCATGGAAGGGAGGGAAGCTGTTTTGTTTTACTACTACCATGACTAATGAGCAACTCTTGAATCAATGGGAAGATTAAAGGAGATTTTGTAATGACTCATAATGAATGGCCTGGATGCTGAAATGCAGATAAATGACTCATCATGCTCATTAAGTACTAACGGGCAGATGGTTTAGCTATTACAGCTCATTGCACGAGACGACTTTATCTGGTAATCCAATAATCTTTATTATATTATTCCGATAATAAACAAGGAGGCCAATACAAGGGAGGCAAAGGCTAACGACTGCAGTGGCTGTCTGAATGGCCTCCTATTTGTTATATATCAGGCAATTTTTAATCACATTATCATACCAGCACTGGGTTCTTGGTCCAGGATAAACGAAGGCAACTTTACTGAAGTCAATGTAACTTGGTAATTTTTTTCTTGCTCCGAGTATCTAGTCTGAAGTGATTTATGCTGTTTAACTTGTAATGTTCATTTTAACAGTGTGAGTCATGAAAGCTGTGATTCCAGTAAAAGGCTACGTCCGCCTTGTATCTAATCAAGTAATTGTGTATAATTGCAGATAATCAGAAGTTGTAGCTCTAGAATACGTAGCAGCAGAACAGCTTGCATTTAGAAAGCCTGCCCATTAAATACGACTATTGAATTAAAGTGTTGCTTTATTTTCTTTTTGTAGGGCTAATTGCAAGAAGGAAGTTAATTCTTAGATGAGACTGTGTTGTAGATTAAGGGTTGCTTTTAAATACCTGGAAATGTTCATTCTCCAGCATAAAAACTTCTGCATGCCTTTTTTTTTTTTTTTTAGACCAGATATGGCATTTTACATTTGTGACCTCTCTTAGTCCATATTGACAAACAAACACAGACAAACGGAACCAGAAAGAAGGACTCTCATTTCAAAACAATGCCACGAATACACAAGATATAGCAATTAATGCCAGATCAGTGCTGCAAACACCTTGCCTGCATGTAGCTTATTCTTAAGTGGGGAATTGCACGCAGGTTACATAGCCTGAATAGAAACAGACTAGGGGGATCTGCACCAAATAAGCATGAAATTCGCTTTCCTTGGTATTCAGCTTTTCCTTCCATGGATGTTCTCGGCTTGTTGCCTTCCTTTGTCACTGTAATTACTTAGTGAGTACATTAGCTCCTTGCTTTTCAGCTTCATGCATTCTCTTTTGTTTCTGTGCTTTCTTTTCACTGAGCAAGAAACATTTGTTTCTGGCTGCTGGTCTTACAGCCAGCAGCTTGTGCTTATTGCTTTGGGGTGCTTCTTGCTGGGGGTGTAATGAATATCTTTGGGAAGCTTTACTCTGGCAATATGTCAAGGAACACTGTCAGGGATGAAACACATTGACTGCTGACGGGCAAGATACTTAAGCTCAAGCCAAGAGTCAGAGCCCAGTTAGTTTTATGATTAAACAGAGGATGCCTTTGGGGCATCATGCAACTCTTCGCCACGGATGGGGCCTGAGAAAGTGTGATTTATTCAGAGAGGAAATGGATGCATTAGTTAAGAGCCAATAGTCTTTATTGTAAGGGCATATCAATAGGGTGGAAAAATGAGAGGCTTGGTGGTTATAATACCCACGTTACCATTTACAGTAATTGTGTTGTCACCAATTCATTAAGCTGTTGGAGGCCAGCTGGTGGAGTGGCATCTTTGCGTCTTTCTTCTCTGGGTTGATGGAACTTCTGGTCTAGTGTCTATATGAGAACGTGAAGGACCCAGGCTATGCCTGGGTCTCTAGGACAAAATAAAGGAGAGCAGACAGTAATAAAATTAGCACATAACCCTCTTCCGCCTTGAAGAACAAGCAGTGGAGGCCAGGTGGGCCCATGCAGAAAGGTTATGTTGGAGATGGAGCACATAAGAACCTTAGATGACTGCACTTCAAAGATATTTATCTGCCACTACCCCACTTTAATAGTGCTCAAAAGCAGGTGCCTAAGGAAGTATACAACACCTCCAGCAAGATCAGATGAATTGCTCTCATTTTAGCTCTGCTGATTCCACCCAAATCTTACAAACCGAGCCCAGGGCACAGCTCATCTCCTGAGCAGATGCCTGAGACAGGCCAGATGGTTTGCACTCTGCTGCAAGGTGACCATGTGGGAAACTGCCCTGTGATTATAAGGTAGGTAAAATGAATTCCTCCCCATCTGCCTTTGCATCCAAGGAATTCAATCCTAGGATGAATGCTAGGATCTCAGTAGGAGGCTGGCTCTTCAAGAATCAGATGTATTTTTGTTTGCTTCCTGATGGATAAAGAAGTATTCAGGCAAAGTAAAGCTAGGGAATGTGAACCTGAGATGTCTTTTCTTGTGGAGTAATGCAAAATGCATGAGGTTTAGACAAATGAGAATTTATATGATACATGTATGAGAACTAGACCCAGACTTTCCTTGTAATAGCATCCCCCAGATGCTCAGCAGGGTCTGCTAAATGATACAAACAAATTAGCTATTAATCACCTCCCCATTTGCATTGAAATTTTGCTCTGTTCTTTATCTGAAAACCCATCAACTACATGAGTTCCTGTAGTTGTCATTATTATTATTATTATTTTGGGAAAGGTATATTCTAGGTTGAAAGAGTATTAACACATTCCTCTTTGGCATGAGGGGGGTGGAAAATGTTACCTCTAGCAAACGGAGTATTTATTAAGCTTCCTATGTGAGTCCTTAAACTAATTTGCTCTTCCATACAGCATTTTATTAGCTCATTTCATGTTTTGCCAAGGACATCAGGCTTTTCTCAGCTGTGCAGAAGGAGAAACTGAGGCACAAAGAACGGCTGCAGGTCACACAAGAAGAAGGTGTCACAGCATCCCAGAAGGGCTGGGGCTGGCAGGGCCCTCCAGGGACCCCCCAGTGCAGCCCCGGCTCCAGCAGGGACACCCAGAGCACGGGGCACCCGGGCGCATCCAGGCGGGTTGGAGATCTCCAGAGCAGGAGCCTCCACAGCCTCTCTGGGCAGCCTGTGCCAGGGCTCGGGCACCCTCACACCAAGGAAGTTCTTCCTCACATGTGTCCCGAGTCCTACCAGTTGCTCGGGTCAGCACAGATGTAATTACACCCATGTCTGATGTGACAGTGTTTAATGCTACAGAAAACAAAGCTTGCTTGTGCAAGCAGTTTGTCTGGCTGATGTAGGTGGTGAGAAGAAGGACTGGGCTATTCTGTCAGGGAAAGTTCTCTTGGGAACTTCATTGATGCAAATTAGGCTCCCAATTCCTATAGCCTTTAACTGGGATTTAGGGCTTTAACTGTGTCCAGATTTTGGAAACACACCTTATGGAACAAGCCTTATGTAAACGTGATAGGGACAGAGAAAGCCAACAAACAAGAAAACAACAACAACAACAAAAAAGAAATTCACCATGGGGGTCTGTCTAGCAAGATCTTTGGATACACAAAATATTAAAAAGCAGGAAAAAAAATCTTTCATTTTGCTGCAGAGTGCAACTGCTTGGCCTCTATCAAAAGCTAGATGGTGGGCAAGTGTCTTCTGGCCTGTTCAAAGTTAATAAGGCTGAAGATGTATATAAATATATACTATTTACCAAGGAAGAGGACGTTAGTTGAGGAAATGAATAATTTCAGAGGGTATAAACTAATCAGAGATGTTTGGAGAAGGAAGATGCTCATATAATTGGATTTGATCCAAAGGGTAATGCAATCAAATGGTAATGAAGGCCGGTTGTTTATCACCTGTTGTAAAAGAGTTGTCTGGGAAGTGAATAAAGAAAGAAATAGTGTTATGTCTCTAAATGAGACCCTCACAATAGAATCTAATAGATTTGTAGGGTTTAAAGTGAGATGGGATAATAAAATCTTCAAATTTGACCTCATGTCTTTGTCCTTCCAGTCTCACTCTACTCTGACTCCATTACCTTGTGCTTGATGATAATAAATCTTCTGGAAGAACATCAAGTATTACTAAAATCTGTGGGTCAGTTCTTCAGCTGAAGTTCTCAGGATTACACTAAGTTAAAGTCAGAGTTTGATGTCATTCCTACAGTAGAAATAATAAAGAAAATAATAATAAAAATGTTTCTCATTTATTTATAGTGCTGTTTGATCTCATTAAAAATCAAACCTCTGTTAGGAATCAACCTGGCTTTTGCAAAGTGCACTGCCTGAGGTCTGTTTAGAGACTGGTAGAAAAAGGCAATATTTGATTTTTGATTTTTTTTTTCTCTTGTGCACTAGTGGAGCTTGCAGTTTGCAGCTTTTTGCGTTCTGGATTTTGCCTGGGATTTTGGAACCTTTGAGGACCCACCTTCCAGTTAACAAAACATGAAAGGGATGGGATCTTATTTTCATTAACCTTTAAAAGCAAGCTGGATGCATTCAGTAAAACTGTTATTTATTTATTTTTTTTTTTGCCTTGGTTTGCACCCCTTGCAGCATTCAGTCTTCATGTGGACTTAACTCACAGACAGGCTATGAAAGGAATCACTGAATAACCCCGTTGCCTTAGCATGAGTGCAGTTGCCTTGGCAATTGCCTGTGGTTGTAGCTTTGGATCACACTAGAGACAGCTCAGCCTTTGGGTATAAATTCAGTTCATCCCTCTGTAAAGAGTATTGAGAAATAACTTGAAAGGAAGGTTGGCTTTGTTGTCTTTTGTAATATATGAGGGCTGCCCATTTCTATTTGACTTTGCATCTCAACATTTAGCAGAGTTGGGAATCACTAGTGCAAAATGCTTGAGAAAAAAGCTGGAGACAGTTCTTGAATCAAGGAATGCCTCCACCATGCCTACCTAGCCAGGCTTGTTCTATCAATGAGGAACTGAGGAACAAGATGTGAAGATCACCCACGAGGTCTGTGGCAGAACCAGGAGGGGAATTCAGACACTCCAAACAAGTGTATGGGCCTCTTACCATTATTGTTTTTCTCCTCAGTCTTGCACAAGGCATCTTCTGCCCACAATTCTTCCATACTGCAATAATAAAGCCCATTAGATTGCTCACAAGAAGCACTTTTTCTTAATGTGATATAAAGTTGCTGAGGAGTGTGGGCTGAGCAGTACCAGCTCGACAGAGTTCACCTTTCCATGCAGCAGCATCATATATTGATGACTCCAGACTGTACGCCACTCTCCAAAGTCTGTGGACAGCACCCAGAAATGAAAATTTGCTAAAGGAACTCACTCCACTAGTAGAGGTTCAGGGACAGAAAGAAGAAAGAACAGATGTGTTCTTTTTCTGGCATCTTTGGGATTGTGCAATGAGGGTTATTACATGGGGATATGCGATGCTGCATGACTTAAGTCTTGTGGAAGACAAACAGAGGCTTAGGATGATGCTCACAATGACAGACTTGATTATCAGTGAGTATCTAGGTTGCTCCTTGTTCAGTCAAGAGTAACTCCCTGAGAATTGGTGGCAAGTCAGAGTAAGGAAGAGCAGTGATGGAGGATCTCTTCCTAAGAATGACTATTGTGAAAGATCTCTCCCTTGCTCTGCTCTCATGGGGCTATCTTCTGCTATTGGCTTTCAGCAGGCAGGAGCAGGTGGTGACCAGAGATTAGAGAGTGGAAACCTCATCTCTCAGCACAGGTGTCTGGTGGAAAGCTTGAGCTTGTCAGATATATCCAAGCTAATTAAAGGCTCTCATTTGAAGCTGCTCACAGAGGCAGGACACTGAGATGCTGGTGTCTGTGTATAGGTGTCTGGGTGTGTGCTGGGTTTCTAAACTCCCACTGTAGATGGTATTGACCTACTCAATACATTTGGTGAAGCCTGGAGAGTGATTGAGCTCACCCTGGGCTCCAGTATCCATGTTGATGAGGGCTTGAGTCAGTTTGCACCTGAGACAGAGCGCAGAAAAATGCCACTAGCTGTTATTTAACTTCCTACTGGGAGCACTGATTTTGGCAGAGGAAAAATATTGACAGATTTTCCACTAATGCTTAGAAAGGAATTAGCCTGGTCTTAGCAGGAACAAGACTTTTTTTTTCCTGGGTACCTCACCCTAATCCATTCATGTCAGAGGAAAGAAGTGGAGAGGAAGCCCTTGGATATCACGCACCCTACATATAAAGAGATTGAGAAGGAGCTGCTCTTTCATTCCTCATTTGGAACCAGCAATGTCAAGGACTATGCAGGTGGCCTCCATCCTCTTCTTCTGAGCTTGGAGCAGCCACTGCTGTGGTGGGAAAACCTGTTAAAAACTTGTTGGAGATGAAACAAAGTGACAGATATGGCCTTGAGGATGTTTTGCATATCTTGCAAAGTGCCATCTGGCAGAAGCAGGCTTGACATCATGTTGTACAGCAAGTGCTGCATGCCCACATAAGCTCGTGCCATATCACAAGTCAAAAAACATCTGCAGTTTCATGCTATGGCCATACTGCTCAGGCAGGTCATGGCACAGCCCTCCAGCTGTATCAAATATCGCAAAAGGAAAAAAATGCATGCATGAATAAATACGTTTTTGGTGACAGAGACACAACATGGGGATGTGTACTTTTAGTATTCAAAAATAGAACTTTTCAGCTTTTTTTTAGAGGGTTTCTCTATTATAGAATGACCTTAAGTGCAAAGTGTAGGCATCAGCAACAGGACTAAATAACTCCGGAATGAAAAGAAATATTTCATTTGGAGTTAAAAAAAAACCTAAGTTTTGCAGAAAATCAAAAGTTTGGAATCACCTAACTGGAAAAAAGACATCTTCCATTTCTGAATTATATCCTCCCACCTCCTTCCTCTTTTTCCTCAGTTTTCTTCTTGGCCACTGAACCAAGGCTCACAATACTCATCCAGTTCCATGCCAGCATTTGCAGAGGGCTTGCAGCAGTAGTGCAGAGAGGGGCCATCCACCCCATCCTTCTCAGCAATGATTAACACAACTCTCTGGAGTGATAATGCGTCTGTCAGCATGGTCAGCTCTTCCTTCAGATGCTTGAAGGCAGTGTGGAAAGGGGAGGATGATGTTTTAAAGGTCTGTACCATATATCTGGAGTGACAACACTCCTTGTTTCATTAGTGTGATGGACAATTTCAGAAACTCATCCTACATAGAATTATGGGCAAAGTATTTTCAGTGCAAAAAGAAATAATAGCATTTGGCAGAAGGGGCCTAAGCACCAGACTTACTAGCAGTCAAGAAACCAATTAGAGCATAATATAGACAAGATTATGTGATTGTGGAGGTAGTACAGCTATGAGCATGAGTTATAATATACTGCAAGAGGGAAATCTGGTCATCCAGGAAGAGCCAGAAGAGTGAGTTAGGGGGGTTTGAACCAAAGGAGTGATACCTACGAAGAGAAATTGCCTGACCCAAGGTGTACTGCTCAGTAAAGCTGATTGACCTAAAATTGTTAAAACCGTGAGGTTGGCTAGTTGGCTGAGATGGCATTTGCTGCATTTGTATTTGTCCATGTGGAACTAGAGACAGGATGCTTGATACTGAATGAGGCTGGCTTTTGTGAAGGCACTATGTGTCAAGAGTAGAAATAAATGACGCCTTGGTTTTCCATAATTTTCACTTGCCCCTTCACAAACTGAGGCATTGAGCATCCTCTGATTTGACTTCTCATGAAGAGGAAAGTCCATAGAAATCTAGCAGGATCCTTCAAGGACTTGAGCTTGTGCACTCCCAAAGCCCAGTGGCTCTTAGAGGTAAAGCCTAACACCTGGAGTAAGGACAAGCCCAAGGATGGGCCTTGAAGGACTCACTTTGGGTGGCATGTCTTCCTGATTGCAAGGCAGCGGTGCTTTCTCTGCCCCTCGATGCAGAGTTGTGTTCCTCCTGAACCTTCCTTAAATTATTCCTCCTCTTGATCCTCTCCTCTCCTCCTCTGTGCCAAACTACTCTTCTTGTGTCTTCACTGTGATGCAGAAGATGGAAAGGAGCTATTAAATAATAATAATAGTCATTATGCTGATCAGACTTGTTAAGAGTTTTAGTAAGAACAATTTTAAAGCTGCAACCAGAGAAATTTCTAATTTGGAAAAAAAAAAAACACCCCAACAAATCGATTTCATCAGACAAAGAAATATGGTTTCAAGGACCTTATGGAATCTTCATTCTTGGAATATTCAAAACTCGACAGGACGTGGTTGTGAGCAGCATCAAAGGTTGGATCTGATATTAAAGGTGGCCCTGCTTAGAGCCACCTAATTTGGACAAGATCACTTCCATGGTTGCTTTCCAATTTGAATTATTCTGCAGTTTTGCGGGAATGCGGCAAACCTAAAGACATGCAGGTTTCTCCCAGACTTGCCCTGTGTTCCCTGAGATGCTGTTGTCCTGGTTGTCTGGTTTCTTGGGGTGCATTGTCATTTCTAGATTGGATTAGGGCAGTGGGGGCTTCTGTGCACTCCTATATAACTGTATTGTGAAAGGCTCCCAAGTCCTACAGCACGGACATATTCAGTGTGCAAGGCCTGGAAAGACATAGACAGGGAGTAATTTCTGCTTTTAGACTGGAAATCAGGAAGATTTCAGTTGCAGGTGAAGATTTATAAAATGTTCTCCCCAAACCCATACCAATATATGGGAAGACAGAAGTGAGGATGTACAAGAGCAATGTAGGACTCTCTAAACTAAATACAAGAGGGGCAAAACCTCTGACTATCACTGTAATTGGATGAGGGACTAAGGGAAAGGTATATTTTCAGCAAACCTTTTGAAACATGTCAGATGTTTAACTTCTTTTTTTTCTTTCAGATTCAGAATGCAACAAATACATTTTCCTAACCATGCAGATCAGGGTTCTGTGGCACCAGGCTGGCAGATAGAAATCTACCAAAATAATTAGTGCAATGATAAACAAGAATAATCATATTGCATTGGTTCAATCCCTCCAGATTAGACACGTGTCTTCTTTTCTTTAACTTCTTTTCTTTCCAGGAACTCCCCCAGAATAACTCACACTCCCCACCAGAGCACATTGCCAGTTCTTGTAAGTTTATCACAGGTTTCCCAAAAACTGGCTTTTTCCTCTCAGGACTCCACTTCTGAAATCCTGCGGTTACCAGAGAAGCCAGCTTGCTTTCAAAACCAAAATTAAATTTCCAGTCCTCATGGTTGTGGAGAGAAACTAAACATGGCCCAAGTCTAGCCTGAAGTCAAACATAATATAATACAATATTTTTATTCCCATCCTCCCAAAAGTAAAATATTGGGAATATGTTTTACAGACCTGATTCTGGTGTGTCGATTCAAAGTAGTTATCAGGAGCACAGGAAAGCTGTTAAATTTTTGAATAGCATTTGGTGAGTTCGTGAGTGAATTTACATCTACAGCAGCCTTGGACATGCTCTACACTCTCTGTCCCTGTGTTACTATAGGACAATGTTCCCTTTTCCCGGGTTTTTGCACTTCCAGGGCACAATTTGCAGCAGTCGCTACTGCTTTTGTGGTGGTTATCACAGAGTGACACCAGAAACAGCAGCACCCTCTATTTGGGGAAACAGAAGTTTTGCAAGCAAATACAGATTAGGGAAGTAGAGGTATCACTTGTACCCGGACATGGCACAATGTAAGAAGTCAGAATTAAAAAAAAAAATGAATGAAATAAATGAAATGTCAGCTGTTGTTTTAATAAAGCAAAGCATAATGTGCTGCTTTACCTTGCTGCCATAGGACCTCTGATAAGTACATCCAGAAGAAGCGAGGAGTGATGAATGGGAGGGAAAACCCTGCCAAGGTCTGGTGCTTCTTGTGGACCTGTGAGCTTCAGCTATCTGGTGTTTCTTGTGGAGTGTTTTAGCTTGCTTGGCCCACAGGTAAATCTGCCCCATTACAACTTTGGGGCAAAAGAAGGGTTTTGGGGCAGGAAGGCACCTGCTCCGTATTGCAAAATTGTTGCAAAAGCCCCGGAGGTTATGAGGGAGCTGGTGATATGCTGACCATTGCAAAGACAAGTGAAAATGCTTCAGAAGGCTCCACTTAGCCTTTTTTTGCCACGATGACATGCACCAGGAAGGACCCTTGCTTCATGCCACAGACCTTTTACACCTTGTGGTCCTAGTAAATCTTCCTCCTCCTTTTTTTTGAACCATATTCTGGCCAGCAGCCTAAGTGCCTCACTATTAATTGAAGATGTGACACGCTTGTGTAAATCAGTGTCCCTTTAAGCTCAGTGGCGTTGGGTTGATTTACTTGCATGCAGGGCCTGGCCTTGCTGTTGTGTGTGATTTAAACAAGATGTTCCTCAGGCTTAGACATAAGTTAACAAATGACATTCGACATTTTTGGAGCTCATGTTCACCAAAAGGCAATTTCTTGTTCTAACAGACTCATCCTGGTTATTTATTCACTTAGTTCCTCTGCATGCTTTCTCCTGCTCCTCTCCTCAGAGTCTGTGAGTCTCCCAACCAGAGGTTTTATTTTGCAAGGGAGCTAAGTCTTTCTTGGTGCCCTCTCAGATTCCTTCTGCACTTTCTCTGCAAATACCTTCTTCTAACTTAACTCTTAGTGAATCTTTGATTATTTACTGACAGGTAGGACTAAAACCTTCAGGAAGAGCCATCAGGATTGGCATTTGGATAGTGACGCCTCTCCCATTGAGATGTGGCTCCCATCTTTCTATTGGGAAGGCCAATATTTTGTGGACTTTCAGCATCATTTCACCTTCCTACTCAGTGAACCCAAGGGCCTTGTGCAACCAATAGGTGAAATCAACTCACCAATATTGACTGCCAATCACTTGGGTCTAGACTATAGTGTCAAGGTGTAGAAATGAGGCCACAAGATTGGGTTGATTTTGTCTGGTCTAGTGATGTCAGGAGTAAAAAAGAATTCCTACTAAGGGGTAACATTTCCCAGCTATAGCCTAATTCCTGGCCACTTGCCAGCAAAGACCTCTTGCTCCAGATGAGCCCTCCAGCACAAAGGCCCAGATGGTGCAATCCAGCGCCTTAGAGGTACCGTTACTCAAGAGTTTGGCTTTGTACCCAGGGTGATGCCGTGGCTCCTCTACATAGCTTACTCTTGGCATTACGGCAGGTCACTTCAGCTTCTGGTGAGGTGAGATGTCCTCCAAGGGTTGGTTATTCCTCTAGGAGAGGTGGAGGGCCAAAGCAGCATTGAGAGAAACTTGGAAAAGGATCAACACCTTATAAAATCAAGTTTGAAATTTAAAGTTGAAAGGAAACTTCTGTTTAATTTCTTCTGAAACGAATAGGAATTGTGCATCAAATAGGAATGAGCAGCCTTTAAAAATCTGAGTTTCAGGCTCCTACTTTATGATGGTGATTTTGCTACTTTATTCTCTCCTAACCAGTCCATAAAGAACATTCAAGAATTACAGGAGAAATTCCAGCAATGGGATAAGTACATGTGCTCTGGATAGACTCACTGAGTAGCCTAATTGGCTCAGGGCACTGGCTACATCCAACTGCATAGGTGGCCACATTTTACCACTCGCTGAGCCCCCTCGCCCACACACACTTGCACACAGAATACAGTCCGAAACGCAGCTTGCAATGCACCTGCTGCTGCAAATAAATCACCCACCACTGTTGCATCCAGTATTCCTCCTACAGAAAATTTATATAGTAGTGCATATAAAAAACATCTGTTAGCACTTTGGCAGATATCAATCCTTCCTCCTTTCCAAAGGGGTATTGCTTCCAAACAGGCATATTTTGGGTTTAATTTCTTTTTCTTGCTCGAAGTTTGGATGCTTATATGTCCTCTATGTTTCCTTGAGCAGAGCAGAGATACTTCAGCAGAGCTAATATTACTTGTTAATCTTTGTGGCATTCAGGGTAGTGCCGAGAAATGGAAAATTCTTTGCAGTTTTTGTTCTTTGGGACAGGACTGAAGTGATTTGGAACTGCCAATTGCTCAGCCAGCTGCAAACTGAGACTTCTGCTTCTCATGGGAAAAAAATAACGGGGCATGTTTTTATGTCAGTCCAGATCTCTCTTGTCTAGTAACCCTGTCTCCTTTCCAAGGTTCACCTAGATGACATCTAAGGGCACTTGAGATCTAATCTGCCCCAGGCAGATCTAACCATTGGCTCAACGTAAAGAAAAGAGTTAAAGGGTAAAAACCATTTCAACAGTGACGGTTCATCTCATTCTTGGATACATTAGGTGACCACCCCAGGACGGGCAGAGATAAAACTGTTTGCTTTAACCTTACAAGCTCTCCTTGCAAACAGAAGATGTCCAAGCTAGGGACATGGTTAGGTGCTCACTAGGAGAGGGTGACATTTTTGGCTCAGCCCCCTCAAGGCAAATTGCATCTAGGGCCACTTCTAGTCCCTCAGCAAATCCCAGCACCAGTCCTCTCTTGTGGGAAAACTTCCAACTCTGCTGGTTTTCTGTTTCATTGGAAAATCATTCTGGCTATGTAGATATCCTGTATATGATCAACATGGGACATGGACCCACTGACGCATAACATGGGCAATGATTGCCAGTTTAATGCACACAGTTTGTTTGCAGTGGAGGGTCTGATCAGAGGTAAGGCTGCAGAAGGGAAGAGCCACCATTCATTTTAGCATAACATAGTAAAGCAATTTCGTATGTTGCAAAAATTGAGAACTTAGGTGTGGAATTTGCCAAAGCATTTAATTTTGGAATATATAAATAAATAAATACTTTATCTTTCGGAGACAGGAAAAGCAACAGGGGGAATGGTCTGAGGCCCAAAGAGAGCTTGAGAGCACTGAGCTAGAGGGCATGACCTTCAGTGAAGGTCCCCCCAAGTTAGGTTTTATGGTGATTATATTTCACACCCGTGAAGAGCGACATTTGCTCGTGCCCGGCCAAAGACCTTGTGCCCTGTAAGGGCAGCGATGCAGGGAGCCACCCTGCGTTGTGTGTGCTGTGCTCAATGACGGCACCGCATACCTCTGCGTGGAATGAGGTGCCCCCACGGACACTGTGCGAGTGTCAGGTGGCATGAGAGCATCCTCCAAAATAGCCACCGCAAGCGCATTAGGAGAACGACACAGCAAAGGGGCAGCTCTTTCAGGGGACAGGGCTGTGGGCTGGAGAGGAAAGGGTGGTTTGTCCATTTTTGCCTTCCCCAAATGTGCTATTATTATTATTATCATTTTCTGCAATTATCTATTGCATTCTGCTTGACATGTTAGGCCAGGGGTAAGCAGTGCATATGTCATGCGCACTTTTAATCCAATGAAGATTATTGCAAATGAAATTGGAAAAAAAATCAATTGTAATGTGGGAAGGACAGGTTTAGACTTACTGAACTTCAATTCCCAAGCAATTTTAGCTGGTCATTTACCTGCTGATATTGGGGCTCAAAACCTCTGTGCTGTGCTGGGGAAGTACTGAGGCCGGGGCATCCAGAGGTGGGTGGGCTGCAGTGAGCTCAGACTTGCTCCTGTCCATTCAGGTGAAGGAAATCTTGATTGAAAGCAAACATTTGGGCTATACCTGGCCCTATATATATATATATTTATATGCGCCTGACTATACCTATCTCTGGAGAGCTCCAGAGCTCAGATTTAATGAGAGCTGAGCTGATGGTTTACTGCTACTTCTTTGTAAATGGGAGAGCAACTGGGATGAAGTTGGCTGCCCTCAGTTTCTTTCTCCTGGATGCTATCAAGTGGGATCAAGGTGCTCAATGTGTATGGCAACCCATCTCATGCACAGCCAAAACTCACGGAGCTCCGTCTGGAACAAGTGTTTGTGCAACTGCCTTGCTCCCACTTCTTGCTGTTGGGGCTTTCTGGAATCAGGCCAATCACTCAATGTTTATCTATCTAAAAAAAGCAGAAGGAGGTTACTCCCTATTTCCCTCAGCAGTCCCTGGCTGTTTAGGCTGGCCAGGAGCTCTGGCATGCTTGCATGAGCACCACAGTGTTTTTCTGGAGGTATTACTTGAGTGAAATTGCTGCTGGAGTCGTGATAGGCGACTCATACAATATATGCAACATGTTTTTTTTGCCCATTTCTTTCTCCTGGGCAAAGTATAGAGTTTCACCATACCAAATGTCATTGCCCAATCCTTGGCTGCTGGAGCAATGGCCTTAGACTTCAGCTGCTCTAAATCAGCTTAATTCTTTGGAAGCGGTTGGAACTAAACTGTTTTCCAGTAGTGCCCAGCATCTCTATGGAAGCTGCCATCCAGAAGGAGCTAGAGATGTGAAGTAATTGGTTTTGTTCCTAGCTCTCATGACAACTACAATGTTAAGTGGGTTATTTAAGCCATCTTGTACGATGTCTCCCTAAGAGGCTTCTTGAGACATACTAGCAACATGATTCACAACCATCCTTCTGTGTGCTTATTGGTAGGGGAGGATCTCATGAAGCTTCATGGACCCATAAGAATATGCATCCCATGTCCGTCTAGGAGTGTCCCTGAAGGTGTCTGAATGCACTGA
The DNA here is from genome assembly GCF_059628265.1 of Tinamus guttatus. NCBI lineage: Eukaryota > Metazoa > Chordata > Aves > Tinamiformes > Tinamidae > Tinamus > Tinamus guttatus. The sequence goes on from NW_028289024.1 coordinate 322,347, forward strand.
GGCAAGGAATGACACACTGAACATTTGCCAGTTTGTTAGAATCAATAAAGGTTTCTTTTTATTTTAATTCCCTTTTTACATACACTTGTGGTTTGTCATTTTCCGCTCATTACTTTGGTCCATACAGAAAGCAGAAGTGGAGGAATGTAAACCAAAAGCCTGCTTGACGACACACACAAGGCAATGTCCCCTTAACACATAGAAAGAAATCACAGTTTTGTCCTTTAGTTTTTCAGTTTTGTCCCTCTTCTGGAGTGAAACGTGATCTTAAAACCACTCATGTGGGAGGGAAAACACACACCCCCAGCTCCCTTCCTCCTGCTCAAACTAGAAAAAAAGGAGCCAATAACCCGAAAGCAGTATGGACACAGCCCAGCACACCACTGAGGATGGCCCGGTGTTTCCTCTAATGCCCAGGCTCCTTCACTTAATGGTGACCACCGTGGCTTGGTCACACTTAAGCTTCTGAGAAGAAGCAACGAATTTTGGTTTTAGCAGCCGGCCTGTTTCTTCGTGCATGTCCCCAGCTCAGGAAAATGGCAGAAGGTTGACATGGTGTCTCCCACTGTGCAGATGGTCTGAGGAGATGGGTTAGAATTACGATGTTTGGCTTTGTCTCTCCTGCCACCAAACAAATGAGCTCTACCTCAGCAAACCTGTCCTTGGAGGCATTTCACCTGTAAGAGCAAGGTACCTCTTGCTCATCCTCTCCTGAAGCCCTCAGAGTGATTCATTTAGATGGAGAAACATTAAAAAATCAAAGCATAGCTTGACAGGGAATATCCAGCTCCATACTTAGAGGGATTCATGCCTGCTGTAATGCTCTCATTTAAATAGCTGCTGCTTCCCTGGTGAAGTCATTATTTTCCCTTTCTGCATTAGGCACCTAATGTTTGCACTGTTTAGAGAATACCCTTCATTTAAGCTTATCTTTTAAGCAGCCTTCCATTGTAGCTCTATTTTGGAAGAGGTAGGCCCAGGAATTTGGAAAGTCAGTGAACCATAACCAATTCCATCCATCCCAAACATCTTAATCCCATGCCTTTTCCTATCTAAATATCTTTCATGTCCTAAATCGCTAGCTTTTGTAGAGACTCCAATATGAAAGTCAGAACTTTGTCACCCATGAAGTAATTCAGACCATTCAAGACCAGAATTACTGCCATTCAGACCACTTTCTCCCTTTTTGTTTCTACTTTCTGCTCCTGTTGGTGCTATTTTTTTCAAAAGCAAAAAGCCGACACGGAAAATACAGGTAGAACATAAGGTATCTGGGTCAGAGGGAAGATCATTATGCTTTTTTCAGCATTTATGGTGAATGCCACTCCAAGGAAATCAACAAACATTTTGGTGTCAATTTTCATGGGGTTAGGATTTCACCCCAAACTCGATGCCAGCACATCTGTGTTTTTGTACTCCCCACCACTAGCCCAGAACGATTAACCCTTGGTCACAGGAAGATAATCAAATGCCACCAAATCCCTCAGTTCATATGCCAGGATAACAGTCACAGAGAGAAGTTGCTCTGTGGGAACCAAGAAAAAAGTATCCGAGTCCCTGGTTCTCATGCTGAGGTTGCTATAATGTGCCCCTTTTATTAATCTGGCAAGAAAAGGAAGGGAAAAAATGCCAATGAGGATGAAGAAGAAGAGAAAGTTGTATAGCTTTGCTAAAACTCTAATTTGCATTTTCAAGACATCCCGTGTTTAGGAAAGAGCATAATTGTGCACAAGAGTCCATCTAGAGGTTCCTTCTAACCTTCAGTATTCTATGATTCTATGATCTCTGTCAAATCTGTACTGGAAAGAGAGGCCTGCATGAAAAGCAGCCAGGTGGTAGGACTCCCTAATTGCTAATATTCACCTGGGGCAGCTATTCCTTAACTTTTCCTTTAGTTCCTGCTCCTTGTGCTCATGGCCAGACCAGGAGCTGACTTCTAGCCCTGCCCTCGCTCCATGGAATATTGCAAATCTATTCTGAGTTCGGACAGAGCCTTTGCACTCTGATCTTGCAAACAACAGCCTTTTGGCCCTCTTACAAAACAACATCACTGTCTGTCATTGGCAAATGATATCGAAAGCTTGTTCAAGCAGGAGACACTCCAGATGGGTGCACACCATAGCTACAAAACACCAAATATGTGTTGGGACACACACATGTGTTGGGACAGTTGTGCCCCCGTGCAGAACTGGGGTATCAACCTAGAGAAAGACACATAAAACCCTTCAGCAGATCGCAGCATCAGACTTTGGCTATTGACATCTGCAGCCCTTGCTCTGGGAACAGGCTATTTAAGAGCAGTGTGTGTACCAGCTCTAATCCCAAGTACCTCTGAAGCCAACAGAAAGTCATTGCTTGAGCTTTGCAGGTCATCCCGAATGACTCATGCTCTTCTATGAGACAAAACACGAACAAGTTCAGTTTGAAGCTGAAGCGCCGTGCCAAGATTTGCAAAACTTCTCCTGGTCTGTGGGAAAGGTTTCACAGGAACCTTGTTTGATTTTTATTTTAATGCTCCCCTGTGGCTCCCATTAGCTTCTCACATGCTTCTTTCCACCTGCCTCCTGAACGCCTGGCAAAATGTTGAGATATTATCTTAAACTTTGCAAATTGTGGGGTTTGCTCAAACCTGGAAGCTGGCATGAAAACTTGGATGATTTTAATTCACGTGCAAAGAGGACAGGGGAAAAATAAGGCTAAAAAAATCCCTACTAATTGATACAGCTGAGTATGGTTTAGTGGCTACAGTGTAGGGCAGTGGGGAAAACAGACTAAGACACCTAAAATGGGATTTTTTTTATGTCATGGATGATGTCTTGGGTGTCCTTCTATTTAATCCCAAACAGCAAGCTCAGTCTCTAATTCTCTGCAGAGCATTTCTGTAGTTAGAGTAAGAAGATTTATTTTCATTCCATTATGCAAATTGTACATGAATCCTGAAGATTCATATCTGTGTTGCCCTGGCATTAGACCTAGTTAACTTGATTAACTTCACTGGCTCTTGCCTTCTGCCAATGAATATAAAATCAGCATCAGGTCTGTTCCTAACTGTCCTGCCCTAGAGAGCAGCTTTGAGTAACTCCATCTGCTTATTATATCTCTTCTGCATATCACAGAGAAGTCCTTCCACTTCAGAGACATCAGAAAGCCAGATAGTAGGCAGAAAACATCAGAGCGCTCAACAGAACCTTATGAAATAAACAAAAAATAACTTATAATTACCGATTGATTGCTTATAATCAATCGCTAGTATGGTTTAAAGGCAACAACTCCTCTTCTTCTTCTCTAAGCCCTTTTCTTGCAGATAGACCAAAGCTCAAGACAGTTTGGGCAAGTGTCTACTAACTCTGAAGTCACCATAATGGGTATGATGTGACCGGAATCTAAGCATATTATGTTCCTTTTCTCAGGCTCTGGATTGCCTTGGCATTGAGGAGTTGAGATTGACTTCTACTAATTGAGCCTTTAGACAGATTTTTTGAGGTTGCTTTGTAGAGCCAAACTAGGGAAAAAGGTAAGTGTAGAGAAAGTAGTCCAACCCCCTTGGGTCTGGGATAGATGTGTGCGTGCGTGTTTGTCCACCCTGCTGGTGTCCTTTTCCTGAACTTCTAATCATGGGGGAGAGAAACCTCAAAGATCACAAATGGTTTCTGGTCTTATCTTGTCCTATGTTCTTCAGGGCTACCACCCAGCCTGGTGCTACAGGTGAGTTAGATGTGCAGGAGGGTCTGTCAGCACTGCAAAAAACAGAATAACAACAATAACTGTAATACAGCTGGTTTGCTACTTCAAACCATAGGACGTTATTTTTGGCCAACAGTCTGTGCTGTCCAGTAGCTTCAACCTATCAAGTCCATGGGCAGAAACAGGAAAACTGTCTTCAAGTCAATGTCCGCAGAGATGGATGCTCTTCCTTTTATTTATACAATTTATGAACCATCATGTTTTCCAGGCAAATCCAGTCAGTCCTGGCCTAACATGATGCAAATTTATTTATAGAGTGAGTCTTTCGCAAACTCATTTCCTTTACAATTTAATATTCTTCTCATTTCAAAATACCCTAGAGGAATGGGATATAAAATCTACTCTGTCTAGAAAATTGCACTGAATGCTTGAAGAGCTCTGTAGCTGGCCAGGGATATCATATATGTCCTCCACTTTGAAGAACATAGCAAGACATCAGGAATAGCAGTAAAATTTAAAAGAAGATCAATCAACAAATCTGTTCCAGCATGAAACTTGCTCAAGAAAGTCTCTTCTTCTAGACAAGCCTTGGGTGCTACATGATTTGTCCCCGTGAAATGCAGATCAAGCCAGAGAGAGTGTTGACATGCGTTAGGAGGGAATATTAACAAAACAGATCAGTTTTGCTTGGTCTCAAAAGGCCCTGGAATCTTCTTCCTTTGGCTCCCTGATTCTGAAACTCAGACACTCAGCCTTCCTTCTGAAGAAAACTCTCTGTCCTGCTCCATCCCCAAAGATGGGCAGAGAACTGAGACCATCAGAAAAAATTGCAGAAACCAGGGCAAAGCAAGCCAACACCTCACAATTTATGTTACTGCAATAAACCTTTTCCTGACAAGGCACAAACTGTTCTTCAACTCAGGTGAAAAAGCCATTGGCCAACTCAGTTGAGTTAAGGGATATAGTGATAATTCCCTCCTCAGTAATCCTGTTTGAAGCTTGTAATGAATTCTAGGCAGAAACTGCGCATAAAAATCAGCCAGTGAAAAGGCAAGAAAATTGAACTTATAACTAGAGTTTCTTAACATTTTGAAATATCATATTCTAAAATTTGAAACCTTTTAAGCCAGTTGTTAAGCTGGTCAAAATAACAAACAGCAATAAAAAAATGGAGGTCTCCACACTTAATTATTTTCAGAGTTTTAAAAATGAAAAATTCCTTCCAGCACTGTAGATGTTCTACATCTTTCAGCCAATTGTCTATAAACAAACAACTTAAAGCAATCCCTGGCTGAAGAGTTTATTTTGGGGGAATTTGGTCAGCTGATTTGGCTTTAATTTGTTTCCAGATGAGAAGAACAAAGTCGAAGGATGGAATAAGAAATGAGAACAGACCTGATCTCATCTAACCAAAACCATCTACAGGAGTTGTAAAAACCCTCATCTGCACACATCCAGGCAAAGCAGAGCCAGCAAAGCTGCCAGAGGCAATCCTCAAGAAACACAAAGCTGAGGAACATCAACAACGCTATGTCTATCCAGAAAAGAGGTAGATAAAAGAGGAAAGGCTCATGGGGATAAGTTGACTGTGTTGTTGCAGATGGGAATAGAAAGGGTGCTTGGTTGGGTACGGGACTTCTTGTCAGAAGCCCTTGAGATGAATCTGCCAGAGAGTGAAATTCTCCTCCCGACCTCGACATCTCAGTGGAGTAGGAGAGGAGACTCCTTCTCAGGTGAGAAGTAGAGAGAATGGTAGGATGGTCTATAGGACTTCTGAGTGTCTCCAGGTGTTTTGGAACTTGGGGGTGGAGGAAAGAGACACAAAGCTGACAGACACCACGGAGGAGGGACAACTTGAAAAATATAGACAACTAACACCTTTAGCCCTTTACCTCCTCCTTGAAGTGAGCTTGAGATTGCCTCTGACCATGGGCTTTTTGTACCCTGATCCCAAAGCCACCTCCTCTCTCTGCTCCTCTGTTCCATCTTGGACCTGAATCAGGACAACTGGCAGTAAAGAGAGCTGTCCCACCTGCAAGGTTTGCAATGGTCACCAGGTGAATCACAGAAGAATTCATCCTCACCTTGTCATTTTCCTGTTTTCTGAAGCCCTCAGCTACCAGTGTCTACACTGGTAAATCAAACAGGACTTAGTCTGGGAGTCCCCCTGGATCCTATCTGATCTGTCCCTGGATCCTGTCTGATCTGTCCTGTCCCCAGGCTGTCCTGTTTTTGTTATTGGCATGTTCCTAATTTTTACATGCAATTTAGTTCATGCATCTGAACACTAACAGAAATAATCTATTATGTATGGTTTGTAATTGAAATATACAAGAAAAGATTTCTTCCCCTGTACATTCCTTGCGCATGTAAAGTTCAGCTATATTTAACCATGAGAACAATTTCGAGGTATCTAGTCTACGCAATCCAGTGATTAATGCAATTCAATTTATGAGGACTGTTTTATTTATTTATAAATAATTTGATGACTCTTGAGCCTCACTAAGTGATTTTTCAACCATGTTATTAATCTTGAGCTCTCTGTAACAAACAGAAGTAAATATTGAGTCACTGGTGGGTTTTTTTCTTTCTTTTTTTCTATCCCTTTATTTATTTATTTTTTTTGCTTCAGACCATTAGGGAAATGATACTGAGAAACTCTTTGAATGAGAAAGTCAGGAGGATCATTGCATCTCCTTGCAGGATCTAAGCATGAGGTACTTCTGAAACCGTGGGAAGCCGGAGCCGGCGTATTTAATGTTCTTCTCTCTCACTGTCTGATCAGCTGCATAAGATGGCAAATAACGCAGCTGTACATGCTCTGATTATCAACTGGTAATAATTCCTTTGATTCCCTCCAGGGGCCATGCCAGCATGTGAGAAGAAAAGGCAAGCAGAAGGCTGACCCGGATTTCTGCAGAGTTGGCTTGCTCTCCACGCCAAACTTTCTCTTGAGCTGACTTCTCTTGTGAGATTGCTTAACTTCCCTATAGCACTGTTGTTATTATTGTCATTATTATTCATAATAACAGCAACAACAACAGTGAGAGCATGGAAAAATATTGTTCTTTGAAAATTGGATGTCTCAATAGCTGCCATGTGGTGGTAAATGATTAAGATGGGTCATGACTAATTCTAACAATGTGTAACAAGGAAACAAACATCACAATTTATGGTTTGTAAAGACTCTTTTGGGTGCAATAAAGTAAAGACTGCCATAGGTGGAGAGGTGCTGGACAGGGGTCTGCCTTTCAGCCACCACTTCCCCTCCCAGGTCTCAATCCAGAACTCGGAGATGGATCCAATGCTCTTCCTCACCTCCTACAGGATCTGGGGGAAATTAGACCTTAATTTGTCCTCAGAAGATGGCAAAGGCGGTTCCTGTGACTGAGTGCATTTCAAGAGTGCAGTCTGTGTACCTACCATCCATCTTTAAAAGATCAGGACAGACTCCAGCTTTTCCCATATACCCCAACCACCTCCTAAAGGATTTCTACAAATTCTCACAAAACCTCTTTCCTATTGCATTTAAAAACAGGCAGGTGGAGTCAAGAATGCTTCAGATGCTAGAAAAAAAGGAAAAGAGCACCATGAACAGCTGGCTTTTAAGCTGAACCAAGGGAATAGTAGTGTTGTGATGGGGGCTCACAAGAGGATTCAGGCTGGCTCACTCAGAGTTCTTCCTCTGTCCATGTAGGACGTTTGGTTGCAGTTCCTAATTGCCTACCCCGGGGCAATTCTGAATCCTGCCTGGGGGCTCACAGAGACACGTCACTAAATGCTCAGCTTGTATGAAATGCCTTCAACGCAGTGTGCTGGGCCAAAGGACCAAACCTCCTTGATGCTACTCAACACAATGTGTATCAGAAAATGACCTTCTGGCACTTCTTCCAAAAAAGTTTTGGCATTTCTACCAAAACTGCCAGATAGGGAAACAAAATATTTCTGGTCTTTCCTTCCCATAGGAAACAGGCATTTCCTTGTGCTCATCCCTTCTGAGACAACCACAGCAGTGGTTCCTCATATGAACATCTTTGGTTGAAGATACATGTTTGCACGAGCTGAGAATCTGGCCCTATGTACACGTGTGCATGTGTGGCTAATTTGAGGATCAAACCACAGAGAAAGATAAAGCTAAAAAGATGTTCAGAAGGTGACCATCCATGAGCAATCCCTGTGCTTTTGTTCAACAGCTTGGCCTTCAGTTCTCATGAAACTGCCTATGAATGTGGCAGATCATGCTTTTGGGTAGAATGGGCACACTTCCAAATAAATCTTTCTCTTTGTGAGGGTTTGGACCAGTGAGAAACAGGAAATTTGAGAGGAGAGTGAAAAGCAATTCAAAGATTTTTTTAAAATGACTGAAGGTTTTTTTTTTTTTTTTTCATGAGCCCTCACAAGAAAGGAGGTCTGAGTTAGTGATCCTGATTTCAGCCACACACACACCCATGCACACACATGCTGAAGGCCGGCTGACTTCCCTCCTTGCCTCAACTGGCTTTGCAGCAAACAGGGTGGGCCCCTCTCCCAACCTGGAAGAATGAAAATGTCACACACTGTGATAACCGCATTTTCCATCCTAAAATTGCACTAGTTTTTGGCTTGCTCCTAGGGCTCTGGTCAGGGCAAGGTGAAGTCAGCTCTCTGCCTGCACACAGCAGCCGCACGCTGTTAATTCTGCCCATCCCAGAGGAGCCTCGTTGTGATAACAAGTGACATCACCCATGGGAAGAACACGCCGCAAGTCATCGGTCCTACTGAGTTGCCCATGACATGTGTGAGGCTGCATGAACAGGCAGCTACAGCCCCCGAGGGTTGAGTGTGCTACCGGACAGACTTTAAAAGGAAAGAGCAAATTGAACCAAAGCGGTGACCATGATGCCCAGGGTGGCTTGTACCCTCTTGAGAAGATGGCATGGACCATCCCCATCAGACTTTTTGCTCTACTGGGTGAGACTCTCCTCCTCCTTGGTCTGCAAAGGGTGAAAGGACCACGTGCTGCTGTGCAGCCCTCCCTTGCAAACTCTCAGTATCTCTGCTGTTCGGCAGGGAGCAAGCAAGGCCCGCCTGGATAGCCCTGCCTCCGTCAACACCAGGGAGACTTGGATCACTGAGTCTATGGATGTGATCAACAGCTGGCCACATTGGTGGCTCACTTTTTTTTTTCTCTCCATATAACTTAACCTCCTGTTCAACAGAACAGAGAAACTGTATGGAAACCCTTGGCATCCGATGCGTGGCCTGATATTCTTTAGCCCACTAAATGCACTCCAGGAACCTTTTTCATCCTTTTTGCTTCTTCTACTCTCCTTCCTCCTCTCTTTACATCACTGTCTCTCTTTCTTCTTCAACAAGTACTGTGGGTCTGTCTCCATCGTAAAGCCCAGAGCCGTTCAGGTACTCCTCATCTTTGTTGTACTGCTCTGGTCCAGAAGAAGGCATGGAGTTTTCAGAAATTGAGCCATTTTTTACATAACCTGGCAAATTCCGGTGTCCATTGAGGGTCCCTGGTATAAGTCTCGTATTGAGGTGGAGGGCAAGTGCCCCTCTCGTGGCTACATTTGTGATGCTGGTGTGGGAAACCATTGGTCCATAACTGTAGGTTGTACTCCCACTTCGTGCTTTCCTTTTAAAGTCAAGTGCTAATGTCCATCTGCTCCATGACTTCTTTATTTCTGCTTGGACCTGGAAGAAGGGAGAGGCAAGAAAAAAGGTGAGTGGGAGGAAAGAAATATAGAGTCATCAGAAGGAAAGACTATCCATAGGCAAAATGGGTGAGGAACTTTCTGAGAATTAAATTGTAAGGAATAGAAAAATCATGTTAGATCCTGGTAAATCCCCTGCTGAAAACTTCACTGGAGACGTTTAGGGAAGAGCAGATTAACAGGAGATTGACATGGATTTCATTTTGGGATTATATTTAAGGGCCTAAGCAATTTGCCTGTAATTACATTTACACTTAAAATGGGCAAGTTAGATCAAACCAGGTTTATTCTGGGCCATAAAAGTAGCTCTACTCTTTCCCAATATGCTTGTACTAACCATCTGTGTTTTTAGTTTGCTACACTGAGACAAATGAAGTAAACAGGTAGCTTGGGAGTTGTGTGAAACCTAAAGCATGTCACTCTTTAAAGTAAAAAGTCAAAAAAGCTTAAACAAACAAAAGAGTTTGTTTGAATAGGCAGTTGCTCTATTCTTACACTTTTCTTCTTGCCACAGATCAGAAATTTAGCAGCACTTAGCAGCACTTGAGCTAGGAAAAATAGAAGATAGCATTTTTTTTCCATCCTTTTTCCAGTAGCTACTTCCAGTAGCTCGTTTAATTGTGGCAGATTGTCCTGGATGTCTCCTATAACCAAAAAAGAACTTGCAGACTTACTACATGAACTGACAGATCATTCAGGGAGTGAAAGACAGGGCTGCTTCTCTGTAATAAGTGGAGTTACACTGTTATGTGTCCACCTAGCCCCCCAAATTTAGAATGAGTCTAGCAAAGAAGGGAAAGAAAGACTCACCTCTCCATTGCAAAAACAGTATATGATGGCAACAAAAAATCCCTGGAAGGAAGAAGAAACAATACATTAATGTCAATCTTATTGCATCTGAGTATCTCTTCCCTGATGCTGCTGCTCAGCATCACTGTGCTCCTGTGAAGTTATCAGCGTTTATAATATGACAAATATTATATGAGTAAGAAATTTCTCAGTGCTCTGTAGTGCAAAAGAGATGGATGGACATAACCATTTGCCTGCAGACTATCTACAAAGTAGATAGATGATATAATAACTTCATTAAAATATCTGCTTGCCCTCCACCCTCAGAGCTTTTGCAAAGGCTCTGGGATGGTGGGTGGGAAGGTGGTGAGTTTATGGATAAAATCAATGGACATTTCCAATGGTTTACACGGAGGTGATTCTGCTGTAGGACTGTAGGCTGGAAAATGGCCCTGATGGGACTCTTCTAGCTCTGCTTGCCACTACAGTACCTGCACACATGGCAGAACCAGTAAGAGAATCCAAGCACGAGTAAATCATACACATCTTCCTGCTGGGCAATATTTTAACATGATTTTGGTGAGGTAACCCATTACTTTATTCCATTGGTACCCAACAGTTTCTCTAAACTTTCATCAGGCCAATCCTACTGTCTGCCTTTTGTCATCCATCCCAAGCATCCACAGTGATAGATAGTGAGCCAAAAGTTAATCTCTCAGGGAAGGGGGTGCAGTAACTACAATGCCCAGCTTGTAGTGAGATGCTAATTCTTCCTGCAGTGTCTTCTATAGGACCAGGCTTGGAACTGAATCACCATTATGCCCAAACCCAGAACTGAGAGATCTATCCACAGGTTTGAAACAGAGCTTACGACAAGCAGGCAGCAAGGTGATATAAAACAGCGTGTCTCTGTGGAGCTCTACCAGACCTACCTTTAACCTTAACCCGAAGGGAATTTATGGGGTAAGTTACCTTTCAACAGGAACAATTTTGTTGGACACATTGCCCCTTTTTTTAATCTTGTGCTTTGTAAATGTAAATCATGTTCAATGCTAGAATAGAGTCAAATCATCTCGTGAATGAAATCTGACATACTGAGAAAAAAAAATCTGCTTCCAAAGAGAACACCTTGCACTCTAATGTCACTCTTTTCTTCATCTAAATTCTTATAGTTTGCTCTCCTTAAATTAACAGTTATAGTTAATTTAACAGTACCTGGAAAGAGTTGAACAGCATTTCATAGTGCATTTGAACTTGCCAAAGAATCCCTGACACATCTGTGTATGGCATAGCCATGAAAACAATATAGTGAACGCCAAACAGAGGCATAAGGACGAGGGTAGATTTCAGCAGCTTCCTGTAAGAACAAGGAGAGAGAGTTAGGGGATGGGATGAACTTCTGAGTCTGGTGGGTCCACCTACACCTTGGGTGTTTGTGGCACATAATTTTGTTCTGAGTACCTCACATTTGCACTGGTGGTGTGGCCGTCCACAGCTTCAAGCTGTTGAACTTGCAGCATGTGGACCGAAGTGGTCCATCCTCCAGTACAGATAGTCTAACCCTCTCCGTGGTTAGAGTGGTGGTAGGTCACTGGTCTTAGGGGCATCTGGAGTTTCAATATTCCCTGGAAAGCCCCTTTTTGAAGGACCTACTCCATCTCAGGATCAGACTACGGCAGGACAGGAAGGGCATGTACAATGTGGCCCCCAGCACTTGACTGACTTTGTCCCTGAGGGAACCTGCCTTGCCTGGAAATGAGCTAATTGAAGGATTAAACCCCTGGCCAAGAGTTACAACAAGTCACTGAGTTCAGGCAATCATTGGGAAGGGTGGACATCACCAGCAGAAAGACCTGGTGCCTCCTCTGTCTGTCAATTGGCAACTACCAAGGGAACCAAAAACATTAAAAGGAGCAGGGCCCATCCAAACCATAATTAATAACAAAGTTGAGCCAGGGAGAAATAAATAAATAGACAAATCAGAGTCCTGACATGGTAGTTAAAAAAAAAAAATTGCTTCTCCAGCCAAATCCCATTCCTGCTTCAAACGAAACTCCTTGTGTTTGGAGAGGGAGATGGTAGCAGTGAGCTCATGGTTGGCAGACAAGCTCCTTCTGCCCTCCTTCATCTCAGACTTGATGTTGATCAGTCCAGTCTGAAAGACTGAGAAGCTGGAGGAACTCTCATGAAGCCAAGGGTCTCAGCAATCTACTTTTTCTCTCCAGTTTTGATTATGCTACAAATATCCTAAATTATCAAGGGAGAAGAGCTGGCAGAATGAAGTAAAATAAAACAAATGAGGAAATGCCAGATTTCCTGTGAAGAGTCAGAGATTTTTTTTTTCATTTCATCAAATACACTGAAACACTAGATGAATGGCATATTTAACAAATACACCAAGTTTTACAAAAATACACCAAGTTTTACAGAGGAAAATAAGTAAATTTGTAAAGGTTTAGTGCTTCAGCAGTATAAGCATGGCTTTTAAATTTTTGCATTGTTGGTTCAAATCTGGCAATGATGAAAAGTCTCTGGGTGGAATGAACATTTTGACACAGCAGTTTAAACAGCTCGAGAAAGGGTCTAGCTGCTGTCTCAGTACAGCTCGTGGTTGATAAATGGACAGAGAGCACCTGAGAAGACAAGGTCAGCCTCATTTTAAATGTCTAGAGTCATTTCATCTGAATGGGTCACCCTGGCTTTGTTGTGCAATCAGTAGGTAGAAACAGGTATTTTTGACATCTCCCAGAGAAGTGGGGAGGAAATGTGGCTCACCTGTACTGTTGTCTTGAATCACACCTCCCTGCATTTGTCTCCCGTAGCTTGGTTGCTAGGACTCTGATAATATTGATAAAAAGAATAAAATTTACCTGGAAGAAAAAAAATAAGATAACTTAAAAAATATCCCATCCAATGCGAAAGTCATCCAGTCAGTTATTTCCCCTTGTCAAGATGAGTCAAGGGAATGTAGGAATCTACTCCTGCTATGTGTCTACCTCCTTCTGGGAGAGTTTCTGCTGTGAGTGATGAACTCTTGGGAAAGACTCAGTGTTTCCCTAGATCAGGCCAGGTTCAACCTGATTCACTCTTCAGTTTGCTCTTCTGCAAAGGAGATAAAGAAGGATTTCTTTCTTTTTCTTCTTCATTTCTTTTCTTTGCTATTCTCCCATAGTCCTCATCCTGTCCTGTCCTGCAGTAGAGTTTGTCATGTTGTAAGCAAAGCCTGTGGAACTAGTTACAGGGAAATTTATTGAGACACCCCATAAAATGATCCCAGCTGCTCATAAGCAGCAAATTACCCTTGGCTAGGGTACTAGAGGGTAGCATCAAGAGCAACTTGATGTTGCTGTGAGCTGGCAATGCCTGAATTTTATTCTTACAGCATTCGCAGCAGCAGCTCATGCAAAAGAGAATTTCTGGGTCTGGGCTAATGCTGATGCCTATGGCTTCTCTGGAGACCTGTGGCTGTCATTTGACTTCACAGTTGCCAATACGGTTTTTGGAGAAAACAAATTATCTTGCTGCACAGACTCGCAGTTTTATGCCAGAAGGAACCATTGTGGACTTCTAGTTTCAGCTCCAGCAAAACACTCCCCATAAGACCTCCTTGTATTCATTTTCATTTGAGCTCCTGGAGACTGGGATTTCAGTATTTCCATGACAGAGATCCTACCACAACCATTGGTAAGTTGTTCCAATGGTTAATTATCCTCACTGGTAAAACAAGCAGTTCCCTGAGCAACTGAATGAACGTGGCCTCATTTGCTATGGCTTTGTCTTCTGCGGTTGGATTCTTTCTCTTTTAACAAGGTGCAAGTTCTTTGGGAACAGCTTCCCCCTGTTTAAAACACAGGGTGAGTTGGCACTACACCCTTTTCCTCAAAGGGGCTTTGGTAGAACTCGTCTCCTGTATCTCTTTGGCTGTTTTCATGAGGTTTGTGGGAATTTAACATCTATGCAACCCTAACCCCTTTGGTTACATTTGGTTGGAATTTACTGACTGACACAACAGTTAGAGGGAGGGATGGATAGATGGACAGGCAAGGAAACCCACAGCCTGGGGGCACATAATTCATTTTGGTTGGAAACCAATCTGAGAGAAAATGCGTGCTTTGTTTCTCAGAGGAGCCTTTCTAGCTTCAAAGCCTTAACAATGGGATCTTGTTCCACATTTGTCTGCTCAATTGAAGGTGTCCAACCTTACCAAAGTCAGGGGAGAAACTCCTTTGACTTTTACTAAAACGAGTACTTAAAAAAAAAAATCCAGACAACCAAATGACATCAAAGTTAGCAGTAGAGTGGAGGGATTTTAAACCCCTCAGATTTCAATTTCTCTGCAAACTCATCCAGAAAATGCATAATTTCATCCAGCAACATATGACCAGCCAGTATGAGAACTGAAAAGGCAGCCAAGTGAACAATATGAACCCACAGAAATTAAACAAAAAACCCACAGAATATTTTTGCATGATAAATAGCTGCATTTGCAAATAGCCAGGGTACAAGCACAACAGAGCCTCATGGAGAAACATTATTTTTACAAGGACAAGCCTCAATTGAGCTCTTTCTCTTCTGCTAATTGGGCTTTAAATTAAACGCAATGAGGTTGCTGGCATTCATCTATTTGAACTATAGGAACTTTCTCTTCTATCCTACTACTCCTTTTCCAATTACCACAATGTGGGCTTGGTGATTTGTTTCTTCCAAGGTGCATACGTAATTGCTAGAGCCAGGTGGAGAAATTCCATCAAAATTAAAATTTGATGAAGAGAAAAAGAACCCTCAAAGTCCAAAGCAGCTTGCCTAATTGTATATAAGAGCACATTCCCCTCAGAACTTCTCCTGATGTTTGTAGGCAAATGGTCTGGTTTTCTTCTCACCCACAGTGATCATCTTCCAAGGCCTCCTGGTTTGCAGGTCAGACCAAGGTTTATGTGACCTGATGCAATGTGACTCTATGTGACTCTAATGGCTACAGAAAGATTCATATTGACTCCACTCAGCTGCTCATGGGTGGATGTGCAAATGGACTAAGACAAGCAGGTGAAAAGCTCTTTCACATGCAATCATGTACCCGTCAGAAGATGGAGTAAAGGGAAATCATAGGGAAAAGACAGAGGGCAGAAACAGGATAATTAACAAAATCTCTTAAGAACAGGTTCCCTAGCGAATTGGCACCCTCCTCAACCAGGTGTGTAACCATCTGCTGAATTTCCCTTGGACGTGTGTATAATGACCTCCCTAGCTTGCGAGAGGTCATTCTTGCATCTGAATAATGTCATTTCCATTCCGTTTTTGACCCCTCTCACTCTCATATGTGGACTGAATTGGTTTTCTGTGAGTGCTCGAGATTGTGCCTGCCAGCGGATCCATGGATCGTGGCTGGGATGGTCTATCTTTTACTTCCTTTGAAAAGCTATCTTTGAGATATATCAAGCTTTTACTGGATCAGGAAAGAGAGTCTGAAATGATCCGATGACACTGAAGCATCCCTAGGGAAAAAAGTTTTTTTTTTTTTTTTTAATGAAGCCCTCATTCTAATTCCAAACTAAAATGTCTCCTTTTAACATATTGTGTTTGCACATTTTACACACCCATTGTTATGAACCAGTACTCACCACGATAGCTGCCAGGATGGGCACCTGAACAATCCATTTTAAATTGCCAGCACTCAAGTCCCAACACCTGAGAAGAGATTGACATCCCATCAGGAAGTCATCAGTTGCACAGGGAAACAGTCTCAGTGTCCTGTTTGCTAAACCCAACCCGGGAAGCTGGGTTCTTCCAAGGTCTGGTGTGTTGGAAGGACCTAGCTCTAATTCTCCCTTCAACCAGCACAGGCACAAAGTCGCCCTCTTTCCGTTGTCATACCATCCCCAACTGAAAGCCATGTTAAGTACATTTAGAACTATGTTCTCCAGATTTCAAGGATCTTCCCTTTCTGCAATAACAATCATCCTCTTATGTAGACATGTTTACCTTGAGCTTATGGCCCAGCAGAATACTTTGGCTGTTGAATTATTGCTCAGCAGCTATGGGGGTAGAAGGGGTGTTTCTCTGTTTGCATAAATTATTCTGAGTTGACTTAAAGGGGTTTGCAGCACACAGCTTATGCTCACAATTGGGCTGGAGAGGTACATTGGGTACATTGACAAACAGTGAGATGTCCTATAAAGATGCAATAACATCTGTCTATGGGCACCATATCAGAAAAAATATAGTGAAAGTAGTCAAATTTGGGGGAAAACCAGAGAAACCATGCTGGGATTTGCTGAACTGGCCTTATATTACCCCTTGAAACAAGCCAGCAGAGATTTGCATGAGGACCAACCCTGACCAACTGCAGGGCATGGTTGAGTGTTTTTACATTCAATTACTGTGATTCTTTCAACTCTGCTCTCATGGTGAGCCCCATCCGTGCCCCAAAGAAGTCTTTACCACCTCTGCATCTTCAGCCCATATCCTCTGCTCCCAACAGCAGCAAGCATGGGGAAGGACAAACTGTTGGTGGGCACGGATGCTTGTCTCTGGCCATCTGGCTGCTGAGTGTGGGCTGAACATTGCTTCCTTGCAGGCTTTTCCAACAGCTATTGAATAAGGTCACTCAGTGTTAATTACTCTGAATTCTCTCCAACCACAGGGAGAGAAGAGTGTCACAGGCCTTTCTTTATCTAAGCCAACCAGCCTCCACATGGCAGCTGCAGTTCTTATATTATGGGCCAAATTCTGCCCAGGCAGTTATTCAAGGAAGGTGAGAGATAGAGGCAGAAAAACCACCGATGCTGACTTAAGGGCTCTGCAAATGTGAACCTTTGCCAACGCAGATGCGTCATACTAAAGTAAAAGGGTTGTGCTACTAGTTTCTTCCAAGCCAGAATTGAAAATTCACTTGGAGAACAGTCTTCTTCCTAGGCAAAGCCATTTGAAATCTTGCCTGGGGAACCCCATGCTCTTGCTGGGAGACCATTAGCAGATTAATGCTGTTGTGAAGTCAATTTTGGGCTTGCTTTACTGAATGATTGTATTGGAGTGTGAAGATTAGGTGCTATGGATGTTTCATTCACCAGAACATGAGAACATGAGGCCATCAGGGTGTCTGTGCTGGGCCAAACCAAAGAATCAGCTAGTACAGTGTCTTGTTTCATACAGTAGCCAAAAAGTGAAGTCTAGAGAGAAAAAGGCAAGCAGGCCGCAATATTTTTTCTGATTATCCTTCCAACTGTCTGCAGTTCAGGAGAACTTTCTGAGCCAGAATACTGTCTTAGTATTTAATACATCTGGAGGAATTTATCTTCAAAGATTTAGTGCAAACGCTTTTTAAACCTAAGCGCATGTTGAAGTCCACAACATCCTACGGCCAGGCATTTGCAACTCAGATTGCTACTCTACCTGACCAGTGACAAATCACTTTCTCTGCACTATGATGAATCTACTGTCTCCCAACTTCATGTCATGCTTTCTAGTTCAACTACTGAAAGAGTCTGTGAACAAGCCAACATCTCTATCCATGATGTACAGGTTATTCAGGATTTTATGGGCCTCCATCCTGTCCCTCCCAGTGACATGATGCCTATACTGTCGGCATTAAACTGCTGGAATTTTACTCTAACCACCCCCTTGGATCTCCAAGGGATACTGGTGTATCAGCTGTGAGCACTCACCTATGCCAAATTCTGTAAAATGGAAGGAAAGCCAAGCAAGTTGCATTCACCCTATCCCTCTCTGCCACACACCCAATAGGTTTGCAAACTTCATACTAGAAGTGGCTTCTGGCCTTGCCTCGTTTCTCTTTTCCTTTCTGTTCATCCGCAAAGTCACCAGTGCTAGAAGCACCCCAAAGGCATCGCATGTGAAAAGAAAAAAAATTCACTGAGACTTACTCTGTGTCGGCTAGAATGGCTCTCACGCTGGCCCACGCTGTAACAAATACAGCAGGGAGTCCTGCAAAGAAATAGAAATCAAATTGAGTGAGTAAGCTGGGGGGCGGAAGGCTCCCTTCTGCACAAACACAAGTGGAGAGGACAAGTGCAAGGGTGAAAGACAGAGTTTTTAAATATTCAAGTATAATTTGGATTTTGGTCCTGCATCTTTTAAGTAATCCAAACATAGTAAACTAGGCTGTGGCAGGAACTGTATTCTGAGGCCAAATGGCATGGATATATCCATCCTCTTCCCAGCTTTCAAAAGAGTCTGTATTCCCTACCTGTCTACCAGGAGCAGGTAGGGCTCATGCTACCTTATGAATCATGCTTAGGTCCAGCTGGCCTGAACCTGAAGTACCTGGTGGACTTGACAGAATAAACCAGCAAGTTCCTGTGCCCTTGCTCTGGGGCTGCTTTATGTATGAATAGAGACATAGCCTGGAGAATGTGGACTTGGGCCAATAATCCCTCCTCCAGCCAACAGGTCCAGCTTGATCCAGAGACGGGTTTCATGCAGCATGTCATTCCCAAGACATTTTTTCCCTTCCAATGACTCCAAGGAAAGATGGATCTGGAGTCAGGTTTGGACCAATATCTCCCAGGGCATAGACTTGAGTACACCGGGAAGCTGTGAGCAGAATCCAGAGCGCTTGGTGGCAGCTCTGTCAGCAAGGGAACAGGGTTATGGCATGGCCTTGGCAACTTCTGATAATCACATGCAGTTTAGGCTGCCAGCCAGGTCCTAACGCACTTAGGACCAGCCATACGTCCCCAGGCATCCTTGAACAACATTCATTCTCCCTCCCTTTTCTTGGGAGAAGAGAGAGGTTGGAGAAATAGTTCGGCTGTAGAGTTGTGAGCTGTGCCATGCCAGCTGGCTTGAAGACTTCAGAGCAAATCCTGACTCATTCAATTTACAGGAAAAGATGCAGCATGTAGGGCAAACACCCTATGGATTAACTGAACTACTATAAGAACTGCACCACACTGTGCACCATGGATTCAGCAAATGTCCTTCATGGGGGCACCACAGTAGAGCCTGAGTGATGTTTTGACTAAGGAAATAAGTGGTAGCAATGATATGAAGGAGAAAGTTTTGAAGGGTGAGGTTGACGGCCAAATATTTTGGAATAAATGGTCAAGGAGCCTTTCACAGATTATAATTCACCTCAGGATTTTCTTGACTCAATTCTGATCTCAGACAGAATGGATTAAGGTAAGAAGGATTCACTGCAGAAAAGATTACTGGTGGAATTCAGGGTAATACTTGCAAAATATTTTAGCCCAAGATTTGCTCCTGAATGAACCATCTTCATTTCAGCACAGCTACATTGGGCATCATCCTTTCCCTGCAGAAAGTAACAGAGTCGCCAATATCCAAATGGAATCTTTTATTTATTTTTTTAGGGTCCAGTTCTGCTTTATTTGTACAACTGAGTCCCCTACTGGCTTCCCTTAAAAGGTAGGATCAAATCCACAGTAGCTTCCACAAATTCGAGAAGAATAGTGCCTTTCAGGTAAAAAAAAATTAAAATTAAAAAATAAATAAAGGCGACATTTATCACCGATGACTGTAAATATGCTGTTCACAGCCTAAGCTCGTTGGAGCTCGGCATGCAAAAGCACACGCTTAACTTTCAGCATGCACTTAAGTCTCATTAGAGTGCTTAAAGCCTTTCCTGACCACGGGCGCTTTCCTGCGCTGGGGTGTGGAGAGGGGACGCCTGTCTCATACACACGTGGACAACGGGGCCGTTATCTTGGTTGGAACCTTTAAATGCCACGGTAATATAAGAAAGCATAAATAATTAAACACAGAGCCTCTCTCAAGGCCAGCGGAGCACCGCTGCCTACAAAGACACATTTATAAGGAATGTGTCCTGCTGTACAATCCCATGCGATAGCTGGCCTTAGAGAGAAAATACTTAACCTATTGCACTGGAAATGTGTGAGCGTGTTGGAGTGATGAGGGGGGATGTGATGATTTCTGTTGCAACATTCGCTGTCTGCTTCCTCCTCAGTGTTAATCACCCATCTATGAAAAATGCATGCGGGGGTTGAACTACTGTCTGCATCAGCAAAGGTTTAAGCTCCTATGACTTTGCTGGTATCGCTGGTGATATTCCAGTTTATACCAGCTGAGAAACTGGCCTTATTCAGAGGTTCGATATTCACTCGCTCTTGTGGGACTCTAATTTTGGAAAACAGGCAGCCTCAGAGATTTTTGAACGTGTTTGACACGTACTTGATCATCCCTAGCTCGTTCTGTACTTTGGAAAAGGGACTGCTCTCATTCCTGCTAATCCTGTGCTGTGTCCGAGGTTCCTAGCAACAATAAAACATACAGGACAAAATGCTTATATCTGGGAAGCTCTATGTGTAGATTTATTGTGTCCTGTATGCTGGTGCTTCACTGCATTCAGGCAAGTTTAGGAAAAGGCTCTTTGACATTTTCTGCACGGAGTGGATTCCTGGCACCAGTTTTATTGCTACGTTTGTCTTTCTGCATGTCCAACACGGTCAAGTTTTAGACTAACTCTACACCAATATAATGTGCACAGTTTGGGCTGTCAGGTAATTTCCAGCATTGACTCCTTCCTTCTCATTCTGGCAAATTAGTCTTAAAACTTGAAGAATATCTAGGCTTAACTTTGCATCCAACATCCCTTTAAATTTTGTCTGGGGGAATAAATTTCAGTGTTCCCACCCAAAAAAATTTGATGCTCTGGGATAGGCAGCCCCTTGTGCTGAATCTACTAAAGGGAGAGCCAGGACATCACCACCGAGATCCTCAAGGTCAGCAATTTCAAGAGACTCATGAAGCAAAGAAGCAGATACCCAGGAGGATGTAGCTCCGCAAGCAGGAAGGTCACCCATGGTGAGACACATTTGGCCAATGCTCTAGGGCATGCAAGTCTCCAAAGAGCTCCCGATCTCCTGGGTACAGGGATGCAGATGTGTGTGGAAGGATGGGTGCACCCTGTGTGCGTGGCCAGTGTGACAAGGGCAGATCGGCGCCGGGCGGCGATGCCGTCAGTGACTTCTACAGAATCCACATTGTATGCGCTGTGCATTTCCAGCTAACACACACAGTGTGTACAATGCAGGTGCTATAAAGTCGGGAGTCTCCACAGCAGCTGGGAAAGGTGCAAACCTCTCAAGCTAAGGCAATGCCTTTTTGACCACCCCAACTTCCCGCTTGCCTTCCACGTGTAATGATAAGAAACAGCAAAGAAGTGCACATAGCTAGTGCACTGTGCATGTGTCTCCAGCACTTGGAAAAGGGGTTTTCATGCATGTGTTGAAGCTATGTGTAAGAGAGGATGTTGTAAAGCTACTGCTAGGAGAAGATTAGACACATCAATCTCGGGGCTCCCTGCTACACTAATTTCCATCTAGCTGAGTGCCAGCACTGCCCATTGAAGGGGTAAATTAATGCAATGTGAAGGAAAAATGCCACTGGAATCAGCTTGGGTTTTCTAGCTACTGGTCATGTTTCTTAGGCTTCCATCATAAAACAGCTGTAGGGAACTTGAAGTTTGCTACAGAATTTGTTGTTGCCCATAATATATTTTTTCACCTTTTTGATAGCTCTTGGCAATAAAAAATGTTCTTTCTGTCACCAGTGAATCCCTTGTGACTACCTGAGTGCCATGGACCTTCAAGGAGCTGTGCTTGGTCATGTCGGTGAGGATATGGCCTAAAAAGGACTGACCAAAATCTTTGGGTCCAATATCAAAGTGTACCTCTGTGCTCTGTTTTTCTCAGCATTCTGGAAATAAGTTTTTATAGAGTGATTTTTGCTTTTCCTTGCCTTGGAAATTTCCAGGCAGGATAAATCCTCAGTTATTTATTGTTACACAAGGAAGACGTCCCAGCTTTTGGGGCAAACATGTCTTTTTTTTTCTGTACCAATGAGGAATGTCGTAATTATTTATCACCGACTCCATGTTGTTCCTTGCTGTGGTATGGGCAGGATCCAGTGCCCACTGCAGGGAACTGGAGTTTTTCCACCGCCTCCAGTGGGTCTTGGATTGGATCACCCTTCCCCGTTCCCAAAAGCTATCAAAGCAATACGTCCGTGCGGGCACGCGTGTGTACATTATCATGCTAATCAAAACAAAGCAAAAACAAATGCAACCGGAGGGATCGTATGTTCTCATTCCAAAGGAATTTAAATGAAGGCAGCCTCAGACTTTTGGAAGCGCATTGATGATTGCTGTTGTGACAGGTGTGACTTGAGCTCTGTGGTTGCCCCGATAAAATGATTACACTCTGGCAATGGTTGGAAGAATTAACGAGAGGAACCCCTGCCCGTTAGACTGTTTTTCTCTGGCGGCAGCATGAGCAGCACCAAGCTGATTTTTTCCCGTTAAACCTTGGGCATCGCTTTTCAGCTGCTTCTCTGTCTCCCAGAATTTGCTCAAGGGAATTGCTTCCTCAAGTCTGCCCTGTACAATTTCATGTTGTTCTCTGGGAAGCAAATTTTACCTGGTGTGAAGGCTTTGAAGAGGGTCTGAAGGGAATTGTTTTTGTGACTTTTATTTTATTTTATTTTATTTTATTTTATTTTATTTTATTTTATTTTATTTAAGGAATAACATTTACAGTCCTCTCTGTCTTGCAGCAGCTGAGGTAAGAAATGAAATGCTTTCTGGAGAGATCCTCCAAAGGATCTCTCTTGATTTATTTATTAATTTCCTTCAAACCCACTGTCTGGTGGGGATTCGGCTTCACCAGCGCTGGGAGATGGGTGCCCGTTCTGGCATTCTTGTTGCACCTTTACCATGTGGAAGCACCAGCAGTTGTGGCTTAGGCACCACATGAACAGGGCATCAGGGATAGAGGGTATTCAGCTTTTGGGATCTTTCTCCTCCATAAGCCCAGTGGGGAAAAAGGGAGGTTGTAGAGAGCTGTCCTGCTGGCTGGGCTGCCTGGACTGGTGAACCACTTGCTAGATGTGATGGCAAAGCAAAACAGTAGCTTGCCATTTATCTCCTGGCACCTTGCCTAATCCTTTTCTTATGCAATATGGCTTGCATTTATTTCTAAGTGATGTCCACAGGCTCTTCCCAAGCTGGGAGTAGCTAAGGCCCTTGTTCTCCAGAGCTTTGATTACGCCATGGTTCACTCAACACCCAAGAGCTCAGGTTTTCTTACTGAAGAAATCAAGTCCTGGAGCAGAGATGGGGCAGTGTATATATTAGTTCTTGCTCTAAAATGCAGCCAGGATGTGGCTTGGTGCATTTTGGACCTGGGAGCTGGGAAATGATCCTGGGCCATCCAGTCTAGATGTAACCACAGGCACCTCTGAAGGAGTGTTCCTGATGTAAACTCCTGTATGGACTTGCACCCTGTTATTCTTAGTTATGTCCTTGAGGATCATCCAATATTTCCCCTTCTCCCTTACGATCCACACACTCTGGACAACCGTTGGTAGTTGTTTTATTGTCCTCAGGCTACCGGCACCTCATTACTCCTTGCAAGCCAAAGCTAATGCCAGGAGTGAACAAAAAGCACATTCTCTTCTGAAATGGCTGTGTTTGCAACACTTCCCTCTAATGAGCACCCTCTCTGCACCCGCATCCCGCCCCTTTCACCTCACTCCAAGAAAAGATGCCGGGATTAAAAGAAGGGTGAAAAAATGTTTTCCCCACAAATTGTAGGGTTCTACCATTGCTCCAACACTTACGAAACCTCAGGGTCTTTTTAAAGCAGTGGAGATCAGAGGTAGAAAACCAGAGTTCAGGCCTGGCACTGGGAACAGATGCCCGCAGCCTCACACAACTTTCCGACCCTTCTAGACCAGCACAGATTTCCCAGCAGGATCTCAGCTGAGCCATGAAACCAGGTCCCTCTTGCCCTTAAATGTAAGGTTTCACAGGACAAAAGTTTCCCTTTATAGGAGCCTTTATAGGTTTCACGGGAGCGCTCACCTTTCCTTGCAAGAGCCACCGTGTCATAGACATGCTTCTCCATATCTACATGCATGCACTATCATCTGCTTCAAAACTACCCTCAACAGGCTTTCTGAAGGCCAGCAACAAGGAGGAACCATGACTTACCCCAGCCAAATAACGTGAATCCCCAAAGATACTTCTTCTCTGAGAAAAATGCCATGAAGATGAGGCTGTGGAGATAGAGCCCTTCTACCAGAATCCAGTAGTAATTGGTTGCCAGGAAGTAGAGGAAGAAGGTGACCGCTACTTTACAGCCCACCTGCAACAACCAAAAGGAAGACAGGGTTATGGTAGAAAGATGATGTGAAATTCTTGTCCCATCTAACAAGCCCAAGAAGATCTCAAAAACAAGATGGAGAAGTGGAAAAAAATGGGAAAACTCTTCTGAAGGGCTTTTATATATGGGAAAAAATAGTTTGAGCATAGAAGCAATTCTCAATTCAGCACAAAGTTGTCCCTAGCCTGACATCATGTCTCCAACAGCAGGTGATTGTGGAGGTTGAGGAGGACCTTGACTGCGGCATAACAATTCCCTGTGCTTCTAGCAGAGCAGCAATGAAAATTACCCTGTTCCAACATTTTTCATCCCAAATAGAAAAAAAAAAGCTTCAAAATGAGGGTGTCATGTGGGCTTGATTGGTACAAAATCGATACAAAATGCCATATCCTGTCAATGTGGGATGGATCCTGCAAGTGCAGACTCTGGGCAGACCCAATTTAATAGAAACTAAATTGTCAAATACATCCTACAGCAGCAGAACGTCTCTGTGTAGCCCCTTACCTTAGAGAAATATAAAATTAACACTGTAGACCTTAAAGCAACACGTATAAAATGTCAGTGATATTCGCCTTGTAAATTAAAATGTTTATTCTGTCCAGCCTTTATGCTAATTCTTCACCAATCAAAATAAATATACATATGTTATACACACCTATTATATACACAGTGGTATATATATAATGTATGCATATATATATTATATACACACACACACATATATTCTTCTATGGACCTAGAAGAGAGACAAAATAGAAAGAAGATGGTTTTAAAAAATCTCATCACTTCTATGCTCACAAAAATCACTGCCTACCCACAGACATGGAGTGAGAGGCAATAATTGCAAAGCTGCCACTTCACTTGGAAACAAAATACATTAATTGTCGCCTTCATTGCTCATTTGCCCTTCAACTCAGCAGAATGGGAAATGCTGTTTAATTGCTAATATTCAAAGAATGCCGTATATTATCCCTTTTATTGCTTATAATATGTCCAGCCCAAAGAAAAACAACAATAAAAAAACCCAACAATGCAGTAAAACATTTTGCGCTTTTTTCAAAAAGAAGTGTTTTGGAGCATACTGAGTGCTCCAAACAAAGGCCTGCCAAAATATTGAAATGGGTCTCTGAAACAGGAGGGGAACATGATAGCAGAGTTGTATTTGGAGGACTTGGACACACAGTAAGAATTTTTGCATATGCTGACTTAATGTTAAGGTATGATCCTTCTCATTTATTACCTGAAATAACCTTTGGGGATGCCACGAAGCAGAACTTAACTGGCCAAGAGGTGAGAAAAGGTGTCTACATAGTAGAAAGTGAGCCAAGTTGTCCAGAGTGGGGTCCTAAACTGATGTGAACTGGTACAGCACATCTAAAATTTTCAGGGTAGAGGTGTTCCCTCCTTCTCCATGAATACATCATCCAATAATATGCGGATGACAAGTCATCATATCTGTGATCCTCCATTGGAAAACTGTGATCAAACCTCTTGTCATTACAAGAGGGGCAGATTGCTTCAGCAGGTGGGGATGGCTCTGAGTCTGGGCTCCATTCCCACAAACACACGGACAATGTGTCTCCATCTGAGCTCTCCATGCAGTGAAGCTGATCATGGCGATGAAGATGATCATTCTGGAGTCAAGCTCGCCTGATCTTACTCCAGTTGTTGCTTTAGGATATGGAGAGTCCTGTCACTGACTCCTCTGTATTGACTAGATCTCTGCTGAGCGCCGAGGGAACCTGAAATGTCTGCCTTAAAGACATCTACTTTCGTTCAGATGAGTCCTGTCCTTTCTGTTTTTGACACAAATTCCTCCACTGTCCCTCCTAAAATGACTTTCACCAGAGATGAGGGATCAAAAACAGTCTGAGCAATCAGCCCTGCGAGATATCTACTGCTGGCCTCCTTCACAAGCTGCCTCTGCTCCAGCTCTGGAGCCAGGACCAAGTGTCTTCCAAGCAATGGCAAGCCAAGGCTTTGCTGTGTCTGGAGCAGCAGCCTGATGGCACTGATGTTGTAGCACAGTAACACCTCCATGGTTCGTTCGGAGAGGAATTCGAGTTGGAAAAAACGACAATTACACACTGAGGTGGGAAAAGTACAACTTGTGAAATGTGAGCACTGATGTGCCTTGCACAGGGATAACCAGTAGTGTTTGCAGAGCCACCAGCTTTATGGAGCACCAGAAGAGTTGTTTAAAATGCCAGCTATAGGTGCAATCCAAAACCTCAGCCGTGTCTTTGCCTTTGATTGCTGCAGGGAAAGATTCTTCCTGTGCATTTCCTCTGGGCCAGTGAATTGAGGGGGACTGGGAAGGGATGGGTAGAAGTAGAGGAGGGCAAAGAAAGGGGCAGAGTGTTGGAGTCCCTCCATAGGGCAGAAAGTACCCACCAAAGAGCTAAAATGATGGACCAAAGGGATGGACAGAAGAGCCCTGGAGGGATGGAGAGCTCTGGCCATACTCACAAATTGCGACTTGTCTGCTGGAGGTGCTTCTGTAATGGACTTCAGGTCTTCTTCTGAGATCCGCTCCATCTCCTCCAGCGCTGATCCGGAGTACAAGACCGCGTCCTTCACAAAGATGCTCATAGCTCTCAGCATGAAGGAAACAAAGAGGTGCATGTGGATGTAGTTTCTAGTGCAGTGCAAACGCCTGGAAGGGACAAAGATTGGAAAGGATGAGACTGCCTGTGGGACAGATTCAGGGTCACCTCTGGCCCCTAGGAGCCCCAGCTTCTCTCGGGGACACTGTCACCATGAGGAAGCCGTGCGGAGAGGAAGCCCGTGAGATTGGCAAGTGAATTAATGCCTGCCCCGGGGTGAGCAGTGAGCATGCAGTGCACACATGAGGAACACACGTGTGGTCTGACGTGCATGTGTGGTGAGCCACCATCACCCGTGCACATGCTTGTGAGCATTGCATGTAGGGCGAGCATCTCCCCAGTGACAAACACATCCCGCTTGCAGAGACAGAACTACACACTTCTTCGCACTTTGGGCAGAGGAATCCAACTATACAGCCTAGAGAACTGGTGGCGTCCAAAAAACCCACTGCTTCAGGTATGATAAATGGCTTGCCTTTGTACCCTCTGCAGATTTCAGCCTGGGGTTGGCAATTGCAGCATGCTGGGCTGTTTTATCTCTTTTCCATCAGATAATATCCCCTGCTTGCTCATACTGAGCACCTGCTGGCCTCCACCCCAGCAATAGCTGCGTTGCAGGTAATATGACCCCACCAATGACGATTGTAAAGCGCTTTAAGATCCTTTTCGGGGAAAAGATGGATGGTAACGTGTATGAACTACACCCACATCTACGAGGTGTGATTTAGGAACAGTGATCCATTTGCCTTTGGAGAGAAGGAATTAACTGGCCTGCCAGGGTCCCTTTCTGCTCGCTTCTGCTGTGACTCTGCAATCTGGTTACCCAAGCATGAACCAAAAAATGAGCCAGTTCTTGGATTTACACCCTTTAAAATCACTAGCTCCAATAATGGAGATAAAAACACATGCACAAAAGAGAAACATGCTTTTTTTGGCTTCTTTGGATGAGCTTGTCACGGTAATAATAGTTGTTTCCTGTTCTATTGCAGTACAAACTGTGCCAAATGGAGCCGCTGAGGTATAAATCAAGATGGGCTTCGTTCCCTGCACGTGAAACGCAGTCAGTGAATCTCTGGCTCGTGCATTACCTGGAACGAGGTCTGGACCAGGCTCTGCGGTTTTTGCAATGTGCTCTGACTACACGAAGAAAGAGCAGGTCTCCCCCCAAAATGGACAGAACTCTTTCTGAAGCCTTTTTATTTTCGGTGAAGAATAAGTGAGGCACATGGAGTTGTACCTGCACGTTCTGGAGCTCGGCCACATACATGTCACAGGTCCAGGGGCTGAGATGCCCTGCTAGCTATGATAACCAACCCGGCCTCCTTCTGCTTGACGCAGAGAGGACTGAGAGCTTTTATAGCACCAGCGGCTACACATTTTATTCCCAGTGGTATGTGTCTGGGGCTTAGCCTGAGTGTGCATGGTGGGAGCTGCTGAGCTCATTTGCAGACACCACGTGGCTCTTTGCTGCATGGAGAATTTATCTCCACAGCTGTTGTCTGGGTCCTGCTGTTTGCTAGGAAATGTGGCTTCTTGCATCTGAAGGGATTATCGCGCTGGACTCTGGAGACCTGGGGTTAATGCCCTGCTCTATCATGGTGGTTCCCCAAACGTCTAACAGAGAACGACGCCATCCCCTCCCGCGGTCACACTGCAGCAGGGAGGTGTGACAGCCAGGGATGTGGGATGGATAATGCAGGTTCATAATGTCATTTAGGGGCCCACATGCCTTGGAGGGGTGGTGGAGAAAGAGGGCAGGAAACCCTTGAGTAGGGAGGGCCAGTGGTGACTTCTGACTCCTGAGGTTGCAGCAAGAGCATGGGGAGATCAGATGAGTCATTCCAGCACTTTGGCTCCTTGCTCCTCCACGATTATTCAGGGTTAGAGTAGAACAACAGGGAGGGACAGAAAAATCTGAATAGAAGAAGGTGACACAAATTTTGGGAGGTACCTCTCTTTCCATTCACTATACAGAGGTTCTAGAAAACTCCATTGCCACTGTGGGGCAGAAGTTCAAACATTCCCCCCCATCATCACCCAAGGACTTCTAAGTGGCACTAACACAGCCCAAAGCACAAACACCACCCTTTGTGGTTTGCTGAAGAAGCACATGCCACCCCAGTTCCATCCTTTAGGAAAGCCCAAGGCTTTTCCGTTCCAGCGACTACTCGCTTAGGTAAAAACAGAGCCGCCTACCTGAAGTATCCCAGGATAAGGACAGCAACTGTGAGGGATCCCAGGGAGATGGAGTATCCAACAGTATAAATCAAATAGAGGCGATCAAAGACCTCCTGCAGTACAAACGATGGAAAAAATAGCGCCACATTAGAACGCATCCTACGGCATCGTCGCACAACCACGGCAGCAGCATATTGATTGGGGTTTTCCTTTCTACGGGGATGTAAAGCTCTGGGCCCAGGAACCCTTAAGTTATCACACCAAATGTCATCTCTTCAACATAAAAACAGCCTGGAAAGTGGCATTCCTCTTTCTTAACGACCTAGGGGACCTGGGACTTTTGCAAGGGAATAGGAGTTGGGTAAATCCCATAGCCCCTGAGTTTTGCAGCATTTTTCATCCCAAAGGAACCCAAAGCGCTTTACAAACTCTCAGCCAATCATTCAGCAGTTTTTGCTCAAGCAAAATGCCCACTGACCTGGGATTTTTGCTGTGACTGTACAATTTGGCAGTTAGATTATGCCATACTATTGCTTGACTGATGTCTAGACTGGGGAGTGCCAACCCACCATAAAAAAACACGGGGACAACATATTTTGGCTAAGGGATGTGTGAAGAAATCACCTATTTTTATTTTCCTTTTTTAAAATCAAAAGTACCCTGTGACTGCGTTTATTTGATCCAGACACAACTTTAGCTTGCCAAAGTCCCATTGGAAAAGGTCCTGTCACCAGAGAGCACTTAGTCATTAATCCCACAAAAAGTCTTGGTTCTCTTGGCCCTCTACATTTTATAAGCTTGGGTTAGAAACTCTGAGACTTCCTTTAAATATTGAGATGCTTTTCTTCATCCTGGAGCTGGGGGAATGGGGCTTAATTCAGGGTTTACCAAATATTTGCTCAAAAAGGGTTAAAACATCTGCCATCATTCCAGCTTGTATGCCTTTCATCATCTGATTTTAGAAATAAACTCTGCAGAAACCAACCAATTCAGCATCTTTCTCCTCCTTCCCTCCTCCTCCTGTTTTCCTCTCCTCACCCGCTGAGTTTCAATAACATTAGTAACGCTGGGCTCTGAATGACAGTTCTGATTTTGATTTGAGGCTAGAAATGCCATTCTGGAATGCGAAACCTCAGCCCTATTACATCAGAATCCCCAGATATGTGAATGTTTCCTTGCGGTTTTCATTGGTAGAGTGGTGTGCTCGCCAATATTAATCTAGTGTGTGTATTTATATATATATACATATATATATATATATGTATGCATATATGTATATCTGTGGGGGAAGTAGGGACTGAAGAGGCGATGTGAGCAGATTGCAGAGCTTTAGGGGAAATAAAGAAAAAAAAACCTATTCCCTTCAAGGCCCAATGCAGCTTTTTCACAGCCAAGCTGGGATCCTCTTTGAATTGAAAAACATTTGCCTCCATGGCAAAAGTTATGTATATATATAAATGAAAATAAAAGCAGCAACAACAAAAAAACTACTCCACACTTGGGATTCTTGATAAATCGTCAATTCTGAAGCATTACTATGCCAAGATGAACAAAAGCATTCCTGAGTCCCATTCAGAATTTTAACCGGAAAGATCCACGTTCCTATTAGACAACGACACCATTGTAGCAGCAACGGTCTTGGGAAGAGCCTGCTGATTGGCTGGCAGGACATTTTAGGAGGCTGTGGTTAATTCCTCTGATTAACCGCAGGGCCCCTTTTTGAAAGGATATTGAGTCAGAACTGCCAAGACATACACATACACACATGCATGCATGCACGCTGGTGTGCCGACTTGCAAATAGAGGTGCTGCAAATCCTTCAATGGAGATTCCTCCGGGAAGGTGTTTTCTTGGAGGGGGTGTAAAGGTCCTCGGGGAAACCCTCAGGAGCCAAAGGATGAGGATCCCCAAGCAGCGGCATGAGGCGGCCTTTGAAAGGGCACCTCACACTTGCTGGTTCCCAGTGGTGTTTGTACTTGGGGATCGTAAGATTTGGAATTACCAAGGGGAAAAAAGACTCGAAGGGCAATTCCAGATCTCGCACATCTCCTAGTCCAGGGGAGGTCCCAGGCCTGTGGAAACCACAGTGCTGAATCAGGAAAGGTCCTCCAGGTAACAAAACATTAAGTCCTCTGCCAGCTGAAACAACCACCTCCATGGCCTAAGAAGCCCTTTTTCGGAGATGAGTTGGAGGGCAGTTTAAATAATTCATAGAAAACTGCACAGGTCATATATGGCTGAAGCATAGGCATGACCTGGCCTCTGGAGTACCAGGACAGTGCATTGCCCACCAGACCATCTGCTACAGAAGAACCTCTACCTGATGTTTGTTATAACCCCACCACGAACACGTGCTGATGGATGCATGATTTTTTTCTCTGAAGTTATACCCTCAGACATCTCAGAGAGCTCTGAGCATAAATACAACCTACATTTAGGTGATAGGATGTGGCCTTGAGGACTTCTGTCTTTGTGAGTCTTAATCTGTGTTTTTATCTAACACACAGATGCCTAGTTCCAAGCTCGTCTGCTTGATTCCCTTGACTGGAAGGCAGTCAGGATGTAACTCTTCTGGATGCTTCTCTTGGACTGAGATAAATCATGCTGTGAAGATGTCTGCTTCTTTCCAGTGCCAAAGAGAAGATGGGGATGACTGTCACAGACTGAGACATTTGTTTTCCAGATATCTGGAAGCAAACCCCATTCTGAGTATCGTTACGATGTGCTTGTAGGACTGGTGAAAAGCGGTGGCTTGGAGCTGGCCTCCCACCAGAGCTGCTCTGATCCCAGTTCCCTTCACGGTGTCACATCCTTGTTACCAGGCCTTCCTTCTACTCACAAGGATGGTCAAGAGGAGACCATTAGGTGCACCCAGGCCACAGGGGATATACGGGAGTCTCACACCCTACTTAAGAGGCCTTGCATGTCTGATGAGAATGCTCCGAAGGCCGATCAGATCATCCCTGGTCCAACATACCCAGAAACTAACGTTTTAAGAAGTGGAAAAGGGATCTCAACATGGGGTCATTTTACTGGATGCTCCATTTAAATGTTTAATCCACGGAAAAATGTGAATATCCCATGCGCTCTCCTGCCTCATCCCAAAATATTTTAACCCCCAGACTCTGGGTGTACGCAAAAGTTTTGGTCCTGGTTTTGGATCCTGGAGACATATGGGGGGGAAGAGCTCCAAGGATGGAGACACAACTCTGCCTGTGGCATTACAATGGCAAAAGTCTCCAACAATTGCATCATGAAACTGAAATGGATCCATTGGGCTTCTGAGGGGTTGGCAGGCAATGCCGATGGGTAAGGTTAGCAGTGCATGATGATAGCAGTGTATGAAAGGCCTTCTAGATCAAGTATCTGCAGAGTTTCTGGAAGCTGCTGATTCAGATGTTGCTAATGACATGTTTGAAATGAGCAGGGGCAGCATTTTGCTGCTCTGAAAGATAAGCAAAGCCAGAAAGCCTCTGGCACTAGCTCTAGTCACTACTTTTCTTTTCTTTTAATGAAAGATGTCACTAAAAACGCTTAATAGCAGGGAGAAGGGTTGTTTTTGAAAGGCACAAAACAGTTGCTGATTTACAAAGGTTAATCTTCCAAACCATTCAGCACTGAGCACTGTTGGGTTGTTCTTTTGCTACGTATCTGCTTTTTTGCTACACAACTCTGTTCCCTTCACTTAAGGAGGCCTTGAGCCAGATTAAAGTGGTTAAAGATGGAGTACAAGGTGGTAGCTCTTATTCTTGCCTAGCCATTCTTGCATTCTCATGGTTAATAAGCATCAGACCTTCTCAGAAGACTCTACGTGTAAACTATTATCAGCAGCACCTTGGTAAAAGATGATTACGGGAAGGTTCTAGACGTTGTAGGCCCGAGATGAGAACTGCGTGACGAAGCTGCTTTCAAGAACGAAGAACACGTCTTGATGAAGCAATTTTTATTCCGGCACGTATATTAAAACATCTGCTGCTGTTTCAAGTTGCAAATGCACAACACTCCGATGGCATTTCATCTGCATCATGCAGCATACTCTGTGTAAACATGTTTTATGCAACAAGTCTGAGGCTATGAAAAGTTGTTGGTTTTTAAGAGGACCCCAGAGAGCTCTAAGAACAAAGTCCAGGCACACAAGATCTTTGGTCTGAACAATGGAGTTTAGATAAAGCAACCCTGGGACATGCTGTGCCTTTCCCATTGTGTTTGGTATGGGATGGGTTCCTGAGGCCTCTCTGATTTCTTTGGGGGCAGTAAAACCACCATGATATAAACAAACAGTAGCGGATGAAGATGGGATTGGTGGGCTGAGGTTAGATCTTTGGATGGTCTAACTCACTAGGCTGGTGGTTTCCAAGCTGGGCTAACCTCCCAAGTTGCTGGCTCCTATTCCTCTTCCCATTGACTTCAGTAGATGTAGGTCACATTTACCCTTAAGCTCGTCCTTGAAAACAGGATGGGTTTGTCCTGCTTTCAAGCAGGATATGCTTGGCATTTAGGCTGTTTTGGGGCAATGGGAATAAAGGAAACTTCTGGTTACTGAACAAAATATACCATTACATCTGCCAACTTCTGAAAGGGTGAATAGAAAAATGACAAGGCTGAAGGTGCTGCTGGCTGTGTGAAACAAAAAGGACACAAAAGTCAAAGTCCTACTGCACTTGATGGAGAGAAATTGCCTAAAAAGCTGCCTGCTAATGCTAGGACCAAATTAAGACTGCCTATAAGTGCCATGTCTTATCCAAAGACTGAGGAGCTCCAGAGACATGCCACATTGCTTCCTATGCCTAAGGGTACTTAAGAAAGTTGCAAGGAGAAAGGCCAATATCGGTGAGACTCAAGGTCCCTTCAGCCCTCTGCCCTATCTTTTACATGTCCAAAAACTCGTGCATAAGGAACAGTGTAGGAACAGGACAAATATACAGTGATGTATACAGAAATGTGTACATATACATATATATATATATACAACTATCCATGCATCATCTAGTAGATACATGGTGGTGCTGAATACACTCTCCTGTCATCAAGCCTGTGGCTCAGTGGCTTAACACATGCAGCAGACATACAGAGAGCTGGTCTTTAACCACACTGCCTGCCTTCGAGGATGAACACTGGCCAATCTATTCCCCTTCCTTCTCTTGTCCTCCCTTCTTGCTAAATGCTGGATGGAAAATTAACAAAATAGGGCTACCTGGTCAGGGGTGGGAAGCCACAGGTCCCTCAGTCAATCTGCTTAGAGGATGGAAGACTTTCTGGGACAGCCAGAGCACAGCTGGAGATGGGGGCTGCCCATGCAAGTCTCCTGGGGAAGGAGTGCGAGAAGGAACCTTTCTGTAGTCTCTGTTGCACCCATGTCTCTTAAAAGCAGAATACGAGAATTCATGGAAGCAGCCAATGGTGTGGTGGTTGTTTTTAGTCCCAAATGCATATATATATCTTCCCTTTGGTGGAAGTTTCATAGACAACTTTCCATGAAACTCCTCCTTCCCTTCTACTAACTGGTTGCCCTCTCTGGACCTGCTGTGTCCAGGAGATGGCTGTTCATGGTGGGATTAATGCTATGCCTGCAAGGTATTTAGGGAAACACGCTCTGAGAGTTGCTACCATTTACCTGCTTCCCTGGCTAAAGAGGGAACATCAGTCTTCAGGGGTGTCAATCCAGCATCCTTCAGCAGGACTAATTTTTCCTTTAGAAAACGGCCTAAAAGCAATTGCTGACTGTGCAGTTATGAGCTGTTAATTCTCCCAGCTCTGATGGTTTCAGCATACTTTGCTGATTTCAAAAAGCAGTTTCCTTACTTCTCCGCATGAAATACTCCTATTTATATGCTTCAGGAAAAGGTAGCGAAAGACACAGACTTTCTCTGGGGCCATCTGTGTGCTGTTTTGGTCAATCTTATAATTATCCCATGGTGGCTAAAAGGAGAAGACTGCACACCCAAGCAAACACACATGAGCATATATATGTGGGTGTGCGTGCATCCACGTGGGTGTTTATTAAAGCGTGTGTATCTGTATGCATAAATATAGCTATTTATAGACATAGGCCTATCTGTAGAGATAGCAATATAGGGATATACATATATATATATGTATATATATATACGTATAAAATCACAGACAAACTTTTTTGTTTAATATTTTCTAATGCATTTAATATTTTTCTAATGCACTTTCTGAAAAGTTTCTCTGGTTACATCCGTTAAGACACTGTCTTACTCAGAATCAGCCCACAACCTCTGTTCAAAATGTTGGTTAAATGCAGCTGCTGTTGGTGACGCAAAGATGTTGTTCCCCAGGGGGGGAAATAATAACAGAAAACAATCTCTCTCTCTAAAGATGACTAGTCTATCTTGCCAAATCCCCTGATTCTGACATCTCTTGACATATTTACTTAGAGAAAAGAAATATCAAAGGGAGGTTTATTAATATTAGTACTTCAGAGCCACTCGTGGGTGCAAAAGACAAGAGGTCTTGATCTTTGAAAGTTGTCACCCAACTGAGAGAAATAAGTTCATTCCTCTTCTCTTTTTTTTCTGCACTGCTTTTCATGCCGCACAGCCCAAGGGACCCGCAGTGGATGTGCATTTGCTCTGTCCCTTGTCACCAAAATGCAGCCACTTCTTCACAGTAAAGCAAGATGACTGCGTGGCAGCATGCAGCATCAGCCTACATGGGGAGGATGGAGAAGGAGAAAGAACCTTGTGCAAATGCAAGGCTGTTAATAATAATGATAATAATTAATAATACATGATGCTGAAAAGCATTTGATTGTCAAAATACACTGTTCCAAGGTTGGCGGAAACTACTGTTTGTTTTGTTTTGTTTTTCTAGTGTTCTTTGCATTGGGCAGTCATTGCTTAAGCAATACCAAGTAGCCCATTTAAACTAATCAAATATGGATTTGTTTTTCATATAACTAAGTATCATTACATTCACCGTTGTATAGCCAGAGCAAAAAAAAAAATGTGGTAGAACATGACTAGGGCATGTCTACAGAAAGATTAGGGTGATGAACTCCAGGTAGAGATGAGAACCGAAATCCAATCTCCTATGCTATGACACCTAATCCAGTGGTCCGCTCCTGAGGAACACTGCCCAAGTTCACCCGGGAATTAACCACCTCTGCACTCAGTGGACACACAAACACATAGACACACACAAAATCCAGGTTAATGGACTTTGCTTTCAGCCTTCCTTGACAGACTGGGGGACAGAAGGTCTCTGTTTCTTCCTTGTGCTGGTAATAAATGGACAACCCTCTTGTTACCCTTCCTCTGATGATTTACCTTGACCAAGTCCCGGCTGGGAACATGGAAGGTTTAAAAGAAAGACACTTTTTTTTTTTTTTTTTTTTTTCCCCTAGGAAATGTATGAGAATTGCTCAGAGGGAGAAATCTTCAGCAGATGACTCTCACCATAGGAAGGTGGGACAGCAGAAAAGACTTAAAAGAGGTCAAGAAGCTGATGTCACTTAGGAAAGTCCTCTTGGCAAAAGACACTGAATAACTCCATGACCTATTCCAGAAGCCTTCCAGAAACCTCTGAGAATAAAGGGGTTCTTTCACCCCGTGTACTTGTTCTAAAAGTGAGCTTCTTGCACCTTGAGATAACACTGGAATAGCTGGAACTGTGCCCAAGCCCTGTAACTGTGTCTGCCCCCTGAGAAGAGGGTAATTGCAGGTGCCCAAACAACCTCTTTCCTCACTAAACCACCTCATTCAAATGTTGCTTCAGCATTGAATGGGGGAAAACAAAAAAGAAACCCCCAAAAACAACAATTATGCTGTGGCTAGATTTAAAATTAGGAACATTAATCCCGATGGGAATGTGTGTCATCTTGTCATTTTCAAGCCTACTCCCCACTGCAAAGTTTGTGGTTAGATATGTGTCTCCAGCCATCTGGAAATAACCATGACTGTAGATGATCAGTCACTGATGCCATTCCCCAATATTCAAGGAGAACATCTTCCAAATACCATTGAGAAATGAGAAGTTGTTGCTAAATACATTGCAAATATAACAACAAACTTGTGTGGGTGGAAATATCATTCTCTGTGAATTAAGAAAGTCACATCCTCTCAGGTGGCTCTGTTGAGAGCAGAATTGCTTCTGCATTAAGGAGTGATGCACTTGGGAGACATTCAGAAGTGCTACAGTCACCCAGCTGGGCTTGAACCCCACAGAGAGGTAAGAACTTTCTGCCTCACTGTATGCCAGCTACTCCTTTGAAAATAATTTAAATTTATGTAAAGATAAGTCTTATAGATCTAGCATATAGATAGACACTTCTTTTTTTTTTTTTCCCAGAAGCATACCAAACCCTCTCCATTTTCAAGGGCTTGTTAATTCCTTTTCTAAATCTTTAGTGTCTTTACCTTGAGAGCGTAATTACACCAGAACTAATTCAAGATCTGCAGTTGTGTGTTAATTTAACTTGTGTGTTATAAACAGAGGTCTTTGTCATCATCTATCTCCAATGAAAAGGCAGCAAAAAAGCTCTGAGTCTGTAGCTTATACCTTTCAATCCAGATGTTCTGTACTTAATATTTACAGAATTATTTCTACTGGCTTGACAGATGTTTTTGCTCTCTGCTTGTGTATACCCTAGCAGAAACAAATGTGTAGGCTCTGAAATAATTAAAAATAACTTGATAGCAAAATTGCTTACTGATGGGGAAGAGGGAGTATCTATGGTATCAAGCACAATCTTCAACAACTTCTAAGCCCTCCTGAGCTCTTTCCAAATTTCTCCCAGCTCTCTATATAACATGGGGTCATGCAGGCTAGAAGAAGACTTTAGACTTTGAGCACAATTTCCCATTCAGTTAATTCCCTGTGAATATGAAGGTATATCGCTGGCAAGCTTGGATGTGGTTTCCAAAAGGAGGTGGCAAGCTAGAGCTCATCAGGGGCTTAGAATGAGACAGTGTTCCTTGGGCTAGCCCCACATGAGACCAATGCTTCATGGTGCAGACACAAATGCACTGCCTACCCTTTCCCTCGTCTCGTTGGTGAGGAACTTGGCACATTCACTGTAGTTTGCCCAGGTACGGTTGTTTCCTGGGACCAGCTCCCAGCTCCCGTTCAAGTCACACCGGCGATAAGCATGGCCTGCAAGGAGAAGAGAGACAGAGTAGAAATAGGAATGGAGGAGTCAATTGGCCCTATTGGGCCAGACCTGGCAGAAAATGAGAAATCTCTTCCAAGAATGGAACCCATGTCTGTGCCATCAACCCTGGTGCCTCCTGCCTGCTTTGAACAGTTTCCATCTCATTAGCAACCTTATCAAATTTCTGAGAAAATCCAGGGAGTTAACAAGTTGCACTTCAGTTTAGGTCAGGATATTGATCTAAAGATCTAAAAATTAAGGATAGAAGTTTTGCAAAGTCCCAAAGAGCAGAGCCAGTTGCGTAGTTGCAGCTCTTCCTATGAAAATAATCTGTGATCTTTATTAGGCTGCTCTTGCTTTACAGATCTAGTGCATCTGAACATAGATTTTTCTGTGGCTACACTCCTCATCATGATGAAGAAAGAGGAGAAATCATGGTTTCATCTTGGGATTTATCTTGCAGATGATAACATCCATGTTCAGATGTCTATGTGTTGGTACCATTACATGAGTTGTGTGTTGAAAGTCCCAGTTAATGGATATTAAATGAGGCAACAGGTCTAGCTGTCTAGTGCCTATAGAAGGAGCCTTTCTGTAGATATCTACACATAAGAGTTTCAGCCTGATTGCCATCCTAGGTGACTTGACCAGTAAATATTAGTGGGGTGGAGAATCTATGCCTTTTTGAGCTATGGAGGAACAAGGGATGGATCATTTGTTCCTCCTGACCTCTAAAGTGAAATGCATGCAGCATCTCTGCAAGATATCACGCTCAGGGGTTATGTTGGCTTGGCTCACAGTGTTTTACAGAGAAGGCAGAACTGAGTGTGTGAAAACAGAACACACTGAAATGTCATTTCTTTCTTCCTTTTTTTTCCTTTTTTTTTTTTTTTTCTGTAAATGGTGACAGAGCTCTGCTGGGAACATTTGGTCT
Source organism: Tinamus guttatus (assembly GCF_059628265.1). Lineage (NCBI taxonomy): Eukaryota > Metazoa > Chordata > Aves > Tinamiformes > Tinamidae > Tinamus > Tinamus guttatus. The sequence goes on from NW_028289024.1 coordinate 361,517, forward strand.
TAATTCTATGCCTTTTTTTTTTTTTTTTTTTGGTGTCTGGGTTCACAGCTTTGCCTGAGAAAAGATAAAGCTCTAGCTTTGAAAATACACCGAGGAGCACGTGGGCTTCAATTCCTTTCAAAAATATGCACAGACTTTGTGGCACCAGAAGCCAGCCAAGAAATGTACGGCCCGAGGGAAAGTGAGATACAGAGGAATGCACATGTTCTGCTACCAGCACCGTTCTCAGATACTCACCATAGGGGGCTGGACAGAGATCAGAGGTTAGAAGGACAATATTAGTCACAAGCTGATTGAGTAAAGAATATAAATTGGAAGAGCGTGCTGCAATTTCTATTGGTACCCAAAGTTTGTTGTGACACACAAATTGGGGTTTCTAACCATACAAGACCAGGGAGTTGCAAGCTTGCTATCGGTGCCTATAAAGCCTAGTTATGTTCTGGGTGCTGGAGGTGGAATATACATGACTGCTGGGGTAAAAACAGAGTTTTCTTTTCTCTCATCATGTAATACATAGCACAGGACCAGTGAATGGAGCGGGAAGGCCATGAGCAGAGCAAAGTCCATTTATGAGCTGAGGAAAAGTGAAAAAGTTGTCATAAAACAAAAATAATGGCTGCTGCTTTACTTCCTTTTCCCTAACTCTTCACCTGGATTGGACGGGAATCACAATGTGAGGACAAAAAAGGGATGCTAATCAGGAATTTTGATCCTTCTAGACTCTCAGCTCCCTCCTCACTGCAGCTCACAGGCTTTTCTGGCATTCAGGACAGGGCCTTACCTTTGTGATTGAAGTCGTAGATGTACTCTGGACATGGCATGGCCACCACTTTTCCTGGCACACCTTCAGGCCAGCAGACAATCCCATCCCACTCAGGAAGACAAAAGCCATCTGTGGAAGAGACACAAATGCAAAAAGGAGTCACCTGATCTACAAAGGTAAAAACCTGACAGTTAATGCCTCTGCCCCACCGCTATGAGAGGGATCTCCATGAAAAAGCCAATGACTCCATTACTTAAATTAAGAGAGCTGTTCTTGGGCATCATTGAAATTTGTATCTTAATGCATGGCTCTGGACAGCTCTGGTGCTTTTGGAGAAGGTGTAGCTTCTATCAAGTTTTATTTTGAAAAGATATTGTTGAACACAGCGTAACAGTTGAATGCCCTCTGACAGAAGCCAGTGTTTCTGGAAAGGTACTTTCACCTGTGGGAAGGAAGGAACAGAAAAGGAGCAGGAGCAAGAGCAGGAGGACCTGAACAGTGCAGGGCTCCAGACTTGGCAGGCAAGACTATGGACTATAGAGCAACTTCATCTTCATACCCAAGGAGGACTTGACTGGTAGAGCCTAGATGCTGCAACACGAGTTTAAGACTGGGTAAAATGAGGCAAACCATATAACCCTCAAATTTTTGTGTTCTTTCTAATCCTAAGTTCTACTTCTTTTCTGCTACAACTGTGATAGTTCCAGCTCTACTCTTCCCTTTGATGCCATCCTTTGCCAGATGTGAGCCATGTGTTGACTCAAAGCCAAGTCAACAAGCTAGTACAAGCTAGTCGCCTGGATCTGGACAGTTCTCTGTCTGTTGTACCACTTTTCTTGGCCAACCATTACCTCCTACTGCTTCCAAAACTGAGTGATTGGATGTGTTTTAAAGGATTTCCTTTAAATCATCCTTGCTCTCCCTTTTTCTTCATCCATTAAAGCTTAAATACCTCTGAATGAGAAATGCTGTGCTCCCTCACACCCACTCTGTGATGTGTCTTGTGCAAGGAAAAGCCAGAGAGAAAAACTAAGAAAAAATACCTTTCCCTCCTTTTTGCTTCTTCTCCCCTCCAAAATTTCTTTGAAAGTCAATGAATAGATAAATATGCATGTGAAGTTCTTCAATTTTCACTTTGCATTTCTTCAGAATTTGGAAAGCAATTAACCTTAGGTCTTGCTATCAGCTCTTAGCTATGCAAAGTTCCACCTCTTTCTTGCAAAAAAAGTGTTAGAAGGGCTCATGTCTCCTGCCCTATGCAAGCAGAGGGGCTAATAGCGATCTGGAACGAGTAGCCTTGTTTTCAAGACCACTTTAGAAAGAGGGAAGGTAAGCCCCATCCCCCACCTTGTATATCCTCCCAGCTTGTCAATAGACAAATTTTTGCAGTTTTTGATGTAGAAGCTCACAGCTGTTTGAAGAGAGCACAGTCGTGTTCATACTTGCATATTCAACACTGTGTTTCCCATTCTTGAAGAGTTCAGTGAGTGCCATCTACCTCATTTTAACTGTTTGCCTATATACACCTTCAAATTGGGTTGCACTAAGTGCATCCATCTTCAATACTGTGTTTGATTGAAAAACAAATACTACTGAAACTACCCCAACTCCATTTTCACATTTTTTTCCCCGCTGTGCTGATCACCTCCTGTCAGGGAGTTTATCAGCAGGGTCTGATGGAGAGAAATTGCATGGGAATCAAAACAAAATGGAACCACCTGCTCTTATCTGCAAGAGCTGCATCATTAAAACAGTGGTAAATACTGCCAAGATCTCAGGGTGTTTCATTAATATCAAAGCCAGTGATGGAGCACTCTTTCAAAGGAGTTGTCATTTATCCTTTATAATGCATATGCTTTCACAAGATTAAATAACACCCTAGGTCAGTGCTCAATTCAGTCTGCTGGAATTCTAAAACATTAAAAACAGTGGAAAAGCCCATCATTTATCAGCTGATTTCTTTAATTTCATGTTGATGAAAAGGACCAGGCTAATCTATTTTCTAACGTGTCTTCTAAAGCATTAACTGGGAATGGGTGAAGAGGGGCTAAAAATCCCTGGCAGTGGTGCAATAGCGAGGAGGAAAAAGTTTATTGTGTGTTCCCTGTTTTGAGTCGCATCAGGGGAAAAATGGTAATAAAATCCCTATTCATGAAGGCAATGTAACTCCTGTACTTTGGCTCATTATCTTGCAGGATAACTTATACCCTGAAAAACAATTTATTTATTTGTTTATTTTTAGCTGTTTTGAAAGATGAAAAGAGAAAGAAGAGATACTCCCACTAGACTTAGACTGGTACAAAAAATGTCATTGTCTCTGAGCAACTTTTGCAGAGAAGAAAATAAAGATTTAATTAAGTACCCTCTTCCTTAAAATAAAATCATTTATTTTTAATATATAAATAGATAAACTTAGGAGGAAAATGAAGGCTGCTTTGAAACAACACTGAGAAAACAAATCTTTGAAAGGCCATGCTCTGAAAATACTGAGATAAAATCTTCCAGTTTTCTAAGATTTTCAGGATGGCTCTCAAAGTGTCTTCATTTTTAAGTAGTTTCATTCAACATAGTGGTGCATATTTTGTCCACAAAATCTTATTTTCAAACCATATCTCCTGGTACTTCCTCCCCATGCTGTACGCCCACACCCCACACACTGCACACATATTCCATGTATTCACTCAAAAGAAAATTGATGCATACTGGATAACAGAGTAGGGAATCATTTCATTTTGGACACCTTAACCAAAAAAAAAAAAAAAAAAAAAAAAGGAAAAAAATCCCCAAACAAACAAAACAAAGGAAACAAAGAGCTGAAGACACTGAGAAGGGAACACAGTGAAAACCAGAACTCCTGCATTTTCTCATGAGCAATCCCGGGAGTCATCAGCTGCCCTGGAAATCTGAGAAAGATCCTCTTTACCACCTTTTGCTGCATCTAAAATCTTGCAGTTTCCCAGTCTGTCCACCGATTGACTAAGGCCATATGAGGATCTGGGTGGGATTCAATCTCCAGAGAACATCAGAGCCTCCCCAGAGAAAGCAAAAGTGGATCTGTCACCATCGCCATGAACCGTTGACTAGAGAATCTGTTCAACCTGATTTCCATGTCTTCTTCATCCCCTACTTTCCTCTCCTTTCTACATGCCTTGTAGAACTATTGCCCCATTTCAGACAGTTTTGGGACAGTTTTTGGGACAGTTTTGAGTAGAAATCCCAGTCATCCTTTCTCTCCTGCAAATTTCATTGAGGTTTGTGGTACAGGGGGATATTGAAGAGCCATCGAGGGGCTTCCACTTGGCTGCCAGCCTTTGCAGACCAGGTCATGCGCTGGCACATGCAGAGCAGAAAATTGGGCACTGGAAGGCATTTTCTTGCCCAGGTAGGGCAGCCCAAGAGGAAATGCACCTGGAAAAGTGTTTTTAGGCTATGGGGAGGGAGCAGGGAGATGTGTGTGGAGGAAGCCAGGTGCCCCTGGAGCTGCTGGTGGCAGAGCGGCTTGTGGAGCTCTTGCTCTGGCTGCAGCCCCAAGACACTTGGAAAACATTTTTCAAATGGAAATATTCACTGAAGCCAGGACCAGCCACACTCGCTGATGGCTGGAGCCACATTCCTCCTTTTTTTCTCGCAGCCAAAAGCTGTTCCTTCCTCTGCATCCCGCATGTTGTCACAGACACCAGCCCCACTCTTCTCCTACCTTTAGGATGCCCGTTCTCCGGGCCTCAAAACCCTAGACCTTCTCCACATCTATTCCTTCCCATCTCACCCCACCATCCCCTCTAATCTGCACAGCCACGTGTCACCTCTATCATCACTTTCTTTAAACTAAGACCACAGATCTGACACTTGGGAAATAATTCTGCATCTTCTCCCTTCCACATTCTCCCAATTTACTCACTGTAGAAATGATTTAAAAGTAGAGTTGGTGAGAAAAAGAAAAGAAAAATTTAGGGGAGGAGGAAAAATACCATATATTTCATTGGTATTGTGTTGGAATCAAAACAAGACTTTTTGTTTTTTTGTTTTCCCAAATATCTCCTCCAAACTTTTTTTTTTTTTTTTCTTCCCTTGGTTTATAATAATATTAACAGTACTAACAACTTGGCTTCGCTCTGCTATTTTCCTTTCCTCCTGGACAGTTCTCAAAAGAGATCTGCACTCAGTTACAAGAAGAAATCTGAAAAATGGTGGAGAGTTTCAGGAAAACAATAAAAATATCCACAAGCTGACAGCTTTTCCTGATGGAGTTGCTTTAAAAAAACATAAGGAAAGAATCCTCTTTTACAGTCTTTTTTATAACTTGCCATAAAAGAAAAAATCCACCACCTGCAAGCACCATGCTTCTGGCATGCTAAATATAAATAAGTCTCTCCTGGGACACTGTTAATGATATTTAATAAGCACAGAAAACCAGAAGGGGTCTATTTTATTGTAAATGCTGACTGAAAAGTTTTTGAACACTTTTTTTTTAGTGAAAAGTAGTTTGAAGGTTCAAATATGCTGCTTGGATTGATGCAGGTGGGCAGGTTTGGGATGTGAGGTGCTGTGTTCCAAGAGAGCTGGAAATGCTAAAAATTTCTTTCTTTGGAAGGAAACAGTAGAAATCACTGAAGATATAACACAAAAGGAATGCATAAACTTTAAGAAAACAAGGAAATCTCATACATATTCCGCATCCTAAGTGTATATTGGATTGCCCAGCAGGTATCAGTTATTTGGGCAACATTAAACTGTGAATATGAATATGGTCTGTGTCTCAAGGTAGAGTCCCTGAGTTCAGACCCGTAGCTGTGGACACTTAGAGATGGGGCTGGGAATTGCTGGGGCTTCTCATGTTGAGAGGATGTCCCTTAAGAAGAGTGTTGTGAAATGACCAGGGCATAACCCAACTGGGGATCCTGGAGGAGACGAAGGAGTTTGGTTTGCTTTCCAAAAAGAACGAATGAGAAAGGTCTCTCTCATCCTACTGGTAAACATTATCAATGGAAATGAGCTAAAAAATGCAGGAGGTTGTAAAAATAAACTGTTGTAAACTCTGGTTTCTTGATGCATTTCCTAGAAGGCTGTTTCTTTTCTTCCCTTCCCAGCTCGCTCAAGGCCTCATGTTTGTAAACCCTGTTTCAACCAGGGTCTTCCTGGAAAACCTGACACCCAAACAACACCCTTGAGTTCATCATTACTTCTTGGTCTTAATTCATGGATGTTGGTTTTCTGGAGAGCAAAGGTGGCATCTAGTGCTACATACTTCTTATGCCTTTATGTGTATAAAACCTTCAACCAAAGCACCAGCTGAAGTCAGTCATGAGTTTGTTGCCTAACCGGAAGCTATGAGCATCTCAGCGAAATGCACTGAATTACGTGGTTATCCACTTCTGGTTGCAATGCACTGGGCAGGGATAACGCTTTAATTTAAAAATCTGCTTTATTTTTCTGCATCTGCATATCATTTTACTCCAGTTGATCTTTGCCCATTTTCTCTGGCTAGACTATAAGCTCTTCCTGAGCCTCAGTACCTAGGAACCTTCAGAGGTGTCTGGAGGTTACTATTATAGTGTGTCCATTCATCTGACAGTGGCCAGGGCTGCCATGAATACTCCCTTACAGTAGTGCAGTCCTACGGAGTAGTTAGAGCAGTACAGATTACTGTGGTTTTAGAACATATGCACCTACCAACCCTCTTTACTCCTTCAAGACTGCAATCTCCATGCATGGAAATTGTAGCCAATATAGTATGAAAATTATAGCCATGATTACAAGCCAATATTCAGGAAAGAATAAGCAAACACTCTGTTTGATGTTGCTCCTGTGGGACTCTTTTTCTGAAGGCAGAAAGGCCAGACACAGGGTGTTTTGCGAAAGGACTGCTTCATCACATGCATATCATATTTTGCACTACACAGGCCCTTTCTTCATATCTACTTGCCCACCTGAGCCTGGTTAGAAAACCCAGCATGTTGCATATTCAGCAGAGAGGAAGACAGAAGCACTTTTGGGTCATACTGGATCATTGCTGGATCTGCAACCCCAGAGTGCAATGAGGGCTATTCCCTCCCCTCCTGCTATGTTTCTCATGCCTCCTCCCTCCTTTCCTTCCCCCGAGTTGCAATTCCAATTTCTATGCAAGCAGTGCATGTATGTGGAGAACACATTAAAACCATCTGCGAGGCTGCTTGGCAGCTGGATAAATGCAAACATGGTCTCGAGGTGTTTATCTAGGGGTATGGAATATAAATCAGCCCAACTTATTCTGGCACCATGCGAGGACCAGGGAGACCACATTTGGAATACGGTGTGCAATTGTGGTCACTCTATTACGGGAAGGACATTTGGTGGATTGGAAACAGGCAGGGAGGAGCAACCAAAAAAAATGACCTAGGATTTTGGGGAAGAAGAAGGGGAAAAAGAGAGGACTCAGTGGATTATGCCTCTGCATAAGGGTGTTTTTCTAGAGCAGCCCATGTATTCCAAGCCTGGCTGTCAGAGCCTGTGTGTGTGTCTGCAGGTATAGATCTGTAGGTGGGGAAATGTGTAGGAAGGAGAATACATTTGCTGGTCTGTATCGTGTAATGCAGGTGGAGGGCAAGCCTGTTTTGGGGAAAGATGTTCTGTGTGGGTCCCAGGGTGTTCAGGGGGGTAGCTGAGGACACAGAGCTGCAGCACCTTTGGGTGGACTTGCGTGTGCATGGTCCACCCTGCTTTTCTCATTCCAGTATTCCCAATTCCTTCAAAACCCGCTAGGGTTCCCTCTTGGAGGTGGTAGCACTTGTCATACCGGTCAATAAAAGAAAATATAGAAATAAGCATGCTAAGTGGTACTGCAAAGCGGATGCTCCTGCATACAGTTCATTCATTCTTTCTCTATATTATTACACATTTTACACACAGTCCATTTACAGCTACTGTAACTCAAGACCTGCCCCTTCTGTGCATTGCAAGACCTGTATATATGCTCAGCAGACAAAAAACCCCCACAACCTGAGCAAGACTCCCTAATTACATCTATAGCAATTAATAAAATAGACCATAACCTGTTCTCAGGCCCTGCAGGTTGTGTGTGCATGGTGCACACTCATAGTGGCATAGCTTGACTCACATCCACATGCCCAAGATCTCTCTTATGCGTGTCCTAACAGGGCAGTCTTGACTGTCCTGCCATTGAAAAGGACTCCTGGTCTGGTTTGGCCCCCAAGAAGTATCCACGGGGGCAGAGACAGCTGCCCTAAGCCAAAACCATGCCAGGAACGTGCTAACTAGAGGCAGCTCAATGAACTGCAGGACAATATCTGAGCCCATGCCTTGGCCATATCTCCCTAAGACAGTTGGACTGAGAGTAGAAACAGGAAGAAGTTGGGATAGAGGGAGGAGATATGAGGATCTTCCAAATCTGGAGTCTGTAGGACAAATCCTGAAAGCCCTACATGCTTTATTCTCCCCTTGACTTCCAAGGCACCTGAGCTCAGTCACATCTCCTGAGGCAACCCTGGTAGACTGGATATCAGGGGAGGGTGCTTGAGCCTCTGGAGAAAAAATCAGGGCAGGCCTTGAACTTCTGCAAGGCCAAAGGGAGCCTGGACTTGGGGACGGGTCCTTTAGGGACAATGGAACCATAAACTCAGGAAACTCGCATGCCTTGGGTAAATATGCATGGCTTCTTAACTAAAAATAACCCCTTCCCCTAGCAAATAAGAGGTTTATTTATTAAAAAAACAAGCCATTTCAAGGCAAGCTGCAACACCTAGGACTCTGAGAAAGGACTGCCGATGGCCTTCGCTAATAACAAGTTTGTGTAAAAATCTCTCTTCCCCCACAAAATGTCCCATCTCCTTTTCCAAACCAGGGTAAGACAGGCGTTTAATTCATGGGTGAAAAAAAAAAAAAAAAAAAAAAGAGATCAGGTCTGATGGCTTATGGCTGGGAATTTTACTTCATCCCCTTCCAGGTTTAACTTTGGGGTGGCATCAGGCTGCCCACCATGGCTGAAATGTAATATTTATGTACGTAGAAGAGAAATTTTAGGGTTTCCTGTTCTTTCTGAAAGGCTTTCATCTGGAGACTAAATTTAAAAGAAAAGGGGAAAAAAAGAGAAAGGAAGAAAGGAAGCCAAATGTTTGTGGAGACAGTTGTATGTGTGAGGATTCTTTTCTTTTTTTCGTCTTTCTTTTTTTGTGGGGGTCTCCCTCCCTCAATGCTTTAGCCAAAAATCACAGATGAAGAACGTATCTTGAAGTGGGGCTGTGAGGAAATACACTGGACCGGAGGGCAGTCGTGCTCAGCCTAGACCCTTCATGGACAGGTCCACCTGGAGCTGCCTCCATGTCATCCCAGTTCAGCTTGGATTAAAGCCAATGGCAGGTCCTCAGGCTCAGAAATGCACCTGGGAGGGATTTATGAGTAGATGGCAAAGTCTGTAGAGTCTCTTCTAGGCAGACTGCAAGGTTCTCATCCTGTATTAGCCAGCATTGATAACTAACGAAAGATAATGTTCTTAAGGGGGAAAAAAAAGAAGAGGGAATTTAAAGTTTTTACTCACAAATAGTTCTCATTATTCTGAAGGAATCTTAAATTTATACCTTTTTTTTTACCTTTTTTAACTTTTTTTTTTCAGGTTGGACTTTCCTTTGGGCTATCTAAATGGTAGCAATCACATATCTAGTTGCCACAGGCTCCTCATGCTCCAGAAGTGCTTGGTGAGCCCATGCTTCCATCTTGGCAAGAACTGGAGGAAACGACATTGCCCCATCCCCGAGACCTTTCTCAGAACAGAACTTAGGTTTGGCTCTAGCTAAATCACATTTGGCTTGTTTCAGCTGACCAAGCTATTGCTGATCCCTGGTAGACTACTATATTGAGTGTAGAAGGTAATATACCTGAATATGCCAACTCATGGCTCTTTGCCTGGTCTCGCAGAGGCTGAATCAAGGATAAAAGGGAAGTTAAACCCAAGAAAGACAAGTCCTCCTCTCTATGGGAAGGGTGGATACTGGTACTCTCCATGCTCCCATCAACCCTTTCCTTTTAATTCCCAACATCAAGTCTACTAGCCAATTTCAAAGGCCATTTTTAATAGCTGCTATTACGCTTAAATCAGTCCTGGCAGAAAGATGAAGCTGGTGTTGGCCAGGCTTATGAGGATACAGGTGGATTGGGAGCACTGGCTGTGTTCTGGCTCTGCATATGACCCCACAGGTGTGGGACCAGGAGGAGCACAACAAGAGGAGCAACACTGGAGACTATTGACATTTGGCATTGCATTAAAAGGCCCATGACGCTTGCAAAAAAAGCCTAATCACCCGAGCTGAAGAAATCTGTGGGTTTAATAAAACTGAGGCAGTAAAACCAGCAAAGAGGATAAGTTAATGCCAAAAAGAACAGACCAGAGCCTGCTTCAAGAGGATGGTGGAGCTTGATTTGAGATACTTATCTCCACTCGGCTGGCTGCTTCCTAGGGAAGAGCTAACGAAGTCCATGCATAGGCAGGATCACATTTTCCAGTCAAAGAGCCAGGGCTGGTGTGTGAGTATCCTTTGCAAATCCAAGCCTGTGCTGGAATGGTGAAGCACAAAGCCCTGCTCCTGGAAAACTTTTTCTTGTTCAGGTTTCTCAAGGGCCAAACAGTAGTGCTGGGCTCACGGATCTCTCCCATAGCTCATCTTCTTTTCTTGTTCTTTTTTTTTTCTTTCATGTAGCTGTTTCAAGCCTTTGGTTAGCAGGCAAACTCATTAGGAGAGGGTAGCTGCAAGGTGAGATATGGAACAGCAGAGACCAGCCCAAAATGAAGGTTCTTCACTGACCCAGGTTACCTCCCATCTCATTCACCTGAATTTCTGATTTTCCTTGGTGCCTGCTAATACACATTAATCTAAATGAATATTAGACTGGGAAAAAAAGCCAGTCAGTGTGCTGGGGGAGAAATCAATTAATCTAAGATAAATTACAAGACTGAATGGAATTCTGCCAGTTTGTACTTGACAAATAGCTGGTCCATGAAGTGCACTCAATGATGAAATGGGGGAAAAGGCAGGGAAGACACTGGACTGCAAGAAATTTTAAATGCATTTTCCTCATTTCAAAACAAAACCTTAGGAGACTTTAAAGATGTGATGACAAAAGTTTTGGCTTTCAGTCAAGTGGGGTTTGTCCATCTGTTTCTATCCACCTGGACTTGAATTTGTGGAGCCTCACCTTGAATTCCAGGACAAAAGGAAATGTGGTTTGTGGTCTGTGCCCTGGATGAAGAGTAAGGAGATGAGAACCCAAATCTTGGCTCTGCCACAGACTCTCCTTTGAGATCGGAGGTGAGGCGTTGAATATCCCTGTGCGTCAACTCTCAAGAATGAGCCCTACCAAGCCTTCATGCCAGGTTACGTGATATTCCTTTCTATCTTAAAAAAAAAAAGTCAGGAAAATTAAGGTGTCCCAAATTCCCTCACTGCTTCTGAAAACACAGATCATTGACTGTTATGGAGTGGAGTAAATCCCAGCACTATGGTGTAATCACACCCAAACAGAGACAGGATCCAAACCGCCCTCTGCCGGGTGGTAATTGGCACCTTCTGTTGAAAGGAAGGCATCAAGAATGATCACAGAAGAGACCTGACAGCAGCGAGTGGTTGTATATATCCTTTGACATGAAGTTGGCTGGGAGCAAGGAGATAAAGCAATGGAAGAGAGGTCAGATGGGGTTTCCATCTGCAGTTTGCGTTCAATGCAGTGCTGCTTACATCAGCTCCTCTCCTTCCTAGATTTGCTCCTTTCCCTCTAATGTTCTTGGGTGTTTGTGTGTCTGCAGATGAACACAGATCATCATATGGCTGCAGATCAGGAAGCTGACTGAGCTGAAAAATAAACCTTCTTCAGAGACTCTCAGGTAGAACAGACCTTCCTTTTGGTTTGCCATTTGGCCCTGTCCATACCTGCACACACAGGGGAATCTGCAATAGCAAATGAAGAGGTACTTTCTCTGCATGCACACAGGTCCTTTACATCTCTGTCACCATGATCCACATCCGTTCATCCCTTGCTATCCAAGTTGGCTGATCAAGGACATAGGCTTGTGCTGAAATCATCTGTTCCCCTGACTGTAGACATGCCCTGTAGGACCTGCTTCCAGGCAGACCATGCAGTTAGAGCCTATAGGACTTCATCTAATTTCTCCTTGAGTGAGAGATGAGATCTTACTGCTGCTCACAAAGAACCTTCTAACTAGAAGTCAATCAGCTGCCTCTGAGCTGATCGAGACAATAGTGAAATAATCGAAAAAAATCCAGCCTGATTCAAGTTTGGGTATGAAATCAAAGTGTTGAGGAGGGCAGGTGTGCATGAAGAGGTCGCAGGTGTTTCTTGGAGAAGCAGAGCCTGTCCGCAGAGATTCGTGTCCCTCTTCCCATGGCTATGAGAGGGAAGTATCCACGCATGCCCGTGAAAACGTGTACATCTTGTAAAGTCCTCTTCTGGGACCATCCCACTCTGACATTGAATGTTCCAGGCTGCAGGATTAAACTCCACTGCAGAGATGTGCAAGACAGCCATCAGGCAAAGCAGATTGTCGACAGCCACGGGGTGGAAGGTCCTAATTCCTGCAGCCTCGGTGGGAAATAATTTCTCTGGAGATAACAGAAGTCTCAGGTCCAAAACCAATCATGGTTGATTCAGGCCAGGGATTTTAAGCAGGATGGGTCTCCTCTCCCAAGCATCCTATACCCACTGCTCTACCCAGCCTTTCCACCTGGGATGTCCCCGCAGTTAGAACTGCTCCCTGCTGGAAGGACAGCTACAGTGGTCACAGGGTGATACTGGCCCTACAACCAGGTCATAAATTGAGCAGTTGAGATGCAGTTTTTGCTCCAGGGACATTTTTTATGCTTTTAGACAAAAGTGAAGCAGAACTAATGGAAGAGATTTCAATCTCTTTTTTCAGGGCTAATCCCAGAATCAGGCATTCTGGCTAGCAGGGATCTCCGGACATCTCTTGTACAGATTTCCACTCAAAGCTAGCACCAGATCAGGTCAGGCACAGCTTAATCTAAGCAAGTCTTATCTGTCCAGGTAACTTATTTCAGTGCTGCGTTGCTCTCCTGGTGAAGAGTAATCAAGTCATACTGCTACCTAAGTGATAAGTGGTTCATCTAAAGAACAATCCTAGACTCAATCTGTGATCAATGACTGGAGACAGGTGGGAGGCAGATGTCACCGCAGAAGGTGTCCTTCTCTGTTGACTGACTCTAGAGGAACCCAGATGTTTGAACTCTAAATTTTAGATGACTGGGTACAGATGAAAAGATTCTATCCATAAGTGTTTCAAAAATCCCAGCTGAATTTTAAAGAGCGTCTCAAATGATGCAAGATGAGCAAACATTGCATATGGGCTATAGAATCTGATTCTATATAGGAATTATTGTGCTTCTGGGGTGTTGTGGAAAGTTGTTGTGTAACCATACACAGCAACACCATCCAACAGTATAAATTACAGCAAAAAAGGCAGGAACGCTGAATGTGCTCAAAAGCACAGGAGGATTTGCAGAGGCCAGAGGCAATCATTCTAGATGAATCATGGTCAATCCATTAGTAATCCACCTCTCCTTCACAACTCCGTCATCCACACCACGACTTCCTCAGCTTCAATTTTTATTTTGTTTTGTGCTTGTTCTCTTCAGCTCTTTGAATACCAAATGGATTAATAAATTGATCCAGGCCGAGGGGTACTCTGCTCCTTGTGATCTGCAAACACGATTCTCAGCTAATCTTACCCCAATTTAAAGATAAAAGTGAACCCTTGGTTGCTCCATCATAAGAAACCTTGGGTGTGCTTGGGGCCCCTTCATTATACTAATGAAAAGAAATGAAAACCAGAGGCTTGGACCCAGCTTCCAAGCCCGATGTTCAGAAGGTGATCACAGCTGTCAGGGCAGGAAGCAGTGGGGCTGGTTACCCCATGGGAGATCTCACAAGAGAAGAGGACCCTTCACATGTCTGAAGTGGCGACCATTCATTTGCGTTGACGGAAGCTTGGCTCAGGAATGCGCCTGGTATGGAAATAGTTCCACGTAGCTGCCATGGGCTGGCATTATCTCAAAAACAGAGGATCAGATGGGCATGGGCACAGTTTTCTACCTGCCTGCATCATCATTCTTGGACTCTGCTTCCAGGCTTTGTAGAGTCAAAATACAAAGTCGTTGAGATAGACAAAATCTGCCCTGTGCTGCTGAAAATCCATAGACAGGACAGAGAAGAGACCTGGAGGGGTGGCAATGCAACCCACAAACTTCCTGACAGTTAGAAGAGAAAGTTCTCCTGCCACTTATGCAAGTGCTCTTCATAAATGCTCCATGAAGTATCAGGGGAGTCAGCCTGAAGGTTTGGGGTGGCCACCCAGGGTTCATGTTGTCCAAATCAGGGCCACTGTCCTCCCATAAATTCTGTCTGCAAGTAGGGGCAAGTGCTTTTTATGCACATAAAAATGAGTTGCCTTCCTCAGGCCTTTTTTACTGGTATGTCGGTGAGGGAAGAGGCAATGGGGTTAGGTCCGTTTGGCAGAGAAGGGCACAGCTCTACATATCCTCGGGTGATTAGCACAAAGAGAAACCAGGCCCCAGTTTCCATATCATCAAAGAAGTGACAGATTTAAATGCTTTTTAACCCTGGTTTCTGAAGCCTGTGCACAGAGACTAAGCTTATACGTCTTTAGGCAAGCAATTAGTTGCATTAAAGCTAATTCGGTGCAGATTACAGCCTTTTGTTCCGTCAGCCCTCACCTCACAAGAGCATCTAAAACCATCCATCTCCTGGTGTTCCGGGAGCATGAGGGAATGGCCATACCACAAAGCTGGGAATCAGTTAGCCTGTTCACATCCCTTGGCTTTGTCATGCCAAGGGTGCATCTATGGCCTAAAATCACTGGATGGAGGCTCTTTTGCAAGGTGGGAAGATCTTTTCTGCACTGCGAAGTCTGCAAGCGACAACTCTTTCACAGATCGGAGACATTCTGCAACTTTCTGCTTTGCTTCTGATGTGCTAGTCTGAATAGCCTTGGGCTCATAGGCTGGGGTCACTGGAGGTACTTTAAGAACATGTTAAGAAGATGTTTCTTGGAGAAAGTCTGATTAGGACCCATTCTGCCTTTAGATAAGGGGATCTTTTGCTGATTAATTGGATCTATTTACCTATTGCTAATGATTCCTGTGATTCGTTACAGCCTTGAATATACTGCTGTGCGTACCAATACTAAGATAATAATGATTCCCCCTTTTAGCTGTACTATTTGAGATTAAAGAGATATTTGCTATATGGGATGGAGAATATAGTCTCAATTTTATCGCGCAAGCAGCTCTGAAAAGTACTTCCCAATGCCAAAGATATCTAAGTGATAATGAATTTATATTCCTTTCTATGCAGCCAGTGGAAGAGCTAATGCTGGCCTTGTAATTGCTGGACCAGGTCTCAAAACAGGGCCAAGGGAATGTTTTCAAAGCCCTGTGGTTTTGTTCCTTTGTTCTTCTAAACTTACTGTGATGAAGGGTCCAGTGTCCGCTCATTTGTTCCTATGCAATCACCATGGCTCCTCAGGCCAATACACACCATTGCTGGTAATCAGACCCATCACTGCTAAATACAAGACTGACTGGTTGATATCACAAAATTCCAAGGTAGGCTGTTGGTCTAAAGTACAACAGAAGGACATGTCTTTGCACATGTGTTTTTTAATGAGGTGTTAATTGAGCATTGGGTGAAGAGGACAAAGAAGCACAGAGGATGTGGCTTGAGGTTTTGGCTGGTGTCAAGTTGGAGTCTTGGAAGAAAATGAAAGCTGGGTTTTTACTGCCCCTTGCTGTGATCTCCAGCAATAGAGAGATACCAGGTGGACAGGCACTCTGCTTTGGGGAGCTCTCCTTTGGATGGAGAAGTGGTCTCCAAATAGGGCGGTGATAGTTATGGGAAGGGAGAATCACTGAGATGCAAGAGTGAAGATGGGAGACGGTCTGGCTTGTTCCCTCCTCTCAGACAAAAGGAGAGAGGGGAGACTGCCCACCCAGAAGTTGCTGGGTCTGTGCAGGATGCTTGAGTTTACATCCCAGTCATTAACAGCTGTAAAACTGATGAAAGAAGCTGAGGAGGGGTGATTGCTTTGCTACCCACATAAGAGCTTTCTCGCCATCTTCTCTCCCCACCCTCACATCTGGTAATGATTCAGCAGCTCAGAATAGAAAGGAAGTGGAAGAGAAGGACTAAATCAAGCTCTGACCCATTCAAGGAGAATGTATTAGAGGGAAAACAGGAGGGCTTTTGGAGGATTACTTTGCCTCCTGTACCACCAGGGTCTTGCTGAAAGGATCCTGGGGAGAACAGATGATTGATGGCATCTCCCACACAACGCCCAGTGCCTGGACAGTGCATATAGGGCTGTAAGCATATGATTATGGCTGTTACATCCTCTTGACCTCCTGAATGCAGTAACTGGAGTTTTGCAGCAGCAAAAAGAGGCCATGAAAATGTTGCTTTGCAGCAGCTTGTGCTGTAAAGTCCTAGTAATACTTCAAAACTGAAGCACAAGTCCCTTTGCCCCTTGTATGCTCTGCATGCTGCACTAACAGAAGGACTAAGGGGGGGTCCCCGCTCAGAGGGTCTCTGTAGGAACACTCACCATGCACCTTGGGCACCTTGGCTTTCAGGTGTCGTTCACACTTGGCCTTGGCTTTTAGCAGTAGGAAGATCTGCTCCTCTTTGGTGATGACATCATCAGCATCCACCTGTAGTGATGAGAAATGCCATTAAACCTCAGCACAGGGAGAGCAACAGTAGCAAACTTCTTAGATAATCCTTTCCATTAGTGGTGTGGTCCATCAGCGTTGCTTTCTGTATCTCAGTTTGCTCATCCATTAGTGTCCCACGCAGGACCCTTTCTAGATGTCACATGGAAATGTCTGTGTATGTGGCAGAAGGACACAGTGCAATTGCTCACATCACAGATACATGCAATGCACACGGTGAGGGAGATTCCTAAAGCAGCATTGCAGGACTGCAGTTTGGAGGAATTAAGCTATTATCTGCCAGAGGTTACAAGTACCAAGGCCTCCTCATCCTATAGGAATCTCAATCTGCTATCATGAAGACAGTGCTATTTCCAGTCTCTCATGCAGGCCCTCGGCCACATGGTATCCAGCTCTATCAGCATCCCATCTGCATCCAAGAACATAGACAGGGCTGCCCAAGACAGGGCTATGACCTGACCGCATCTCCCCTCCACCAGAGTCTGAGGGTTCAGGAAAATGAGGCCACAAACATCAAGCCAGGGGGAATATGTTCCTCCTCCAGTGTGTGCTAGGCCTAAGGTCTCCAGAGGACAAAGGAAATGAGGAGTGGGGACAGGAAAGGGGACAGAGTCATGCAGGGGAGAAGTCTTGGAGTGGAAATACCGTGGGATGTTTTTCATGCTCCTAGGTTTTTGCTCGCCTTCCTCAACAAACACACGGACAAAAATGCTAATAGAATGTGACAAAAAAAAAAAAAAACAAAAGTATTTCTGCTTTTCAGATGGTTTCCTATGTCACAACATCCCAGCAGGATGCAACACCCCAGATTTACACTCCTCCATTTGCTGCTTGCTGGCACATGATGGTAAAAGGTCCCCAAAGACACTTGCTGATATAAAGGCAAAAAAGAAAAAAAATCGATTTACTTCACAAGGCTGGCACTGCCAGCCTTGGAAAGCTGGGGATAAAACTGAGAGGAAGGCTAGTTCCATAAATCCTTTGGTTCTTACACTGCATAGACCGTTGATCTTGAGCGGTGGCAGCTGTTCATCCTTTCTGATGTGTCTCTTGGGTGCTTGGCCTGTGCATCCCGCTCTGATATTCAGGGACAATCACACTTGCTGGATAAGGTTTGAAACCAGGAGAAACTTTCCCCCAGGTCGGTTTGGCAGGAATGGGTGGAAATTTCACCATACCAATCCCAGCTACCTTGGAAGCACACTGACTTTGTCCCTTCATGCTTTTTATTTTCTTGTTTATTTCCTAAAAGCATATTATACTTAGCCATTTTATATAGCCTGTAAATTCCTATTTCTGTCCAGATTTGGATGGGTGATGCGGATCCTACCCTCTGGGAGCTCTCTGATTTGCAATGTACAAGGACATGAAGAGCAGATGTGGAGCTTTCTGTGCTCTACCCAGCTGCTGGCAAGGCTTAGTGTCACATGTGCAATGTGACAACCCTAGTGAACCCCAGGAGGTTTACATCCCTCATCGCTATTTTGCCACTCAGGGCTAGGAGGATTCTTCATTCACCAAATCACACCAAAGCTGGTTCAAAGCCCAGAAAAGGCACGTTTTGTGCCTCAAAGAGCTCCTGAATTCAGGCTGTTGGTTGAGGCACCAGCCTGAAAGCAATAGGTGATGTTTTACCCTGGGTTAAATCTTTCCTGCTCTACTTGCCTCTGTTTCCTTACTATTTATTTGGCTGATTAATCAGATTATAAAGGCCATAGCGGCTGCCTTTCTCTGGATTTGTACGGCACTTATTACTCACTTGTAATAATGTAAGACAGGCTGCAGTGCTCTTTTATAGAAAACAGCATCCTTTTATTTTTTTCTTGCTTGTATTGACTGTGCTGGTGAGTCTAAGCACAGTTAATTTGTCATGCAAAATCCAGGGCATCACATCACATCTGGATAGACAGAGCTGGACCAAGCACCAATGTTCAGCACTGGCAGGCAAAGAATAGGAAAATCCGTGGGGCCAGCAGTGAGACCTTAGCATGAGAAGGAAACCTGGATATAGGTTGTAAATCCTGCACTGCTTGTCTGCATCCCTCTGAAGCACAGACTGTAGCAGGATAATGGCATTTAATTGCACTTATAAAACACTACCATTTGGAATTAAGGTTCCTTTGCTCATTACAGCTTAATTCACTTGGGAAAACAAGTAAAATGAATCAACCAGAGGCCAATGAGTTTCTGAGTAAGGGTTGCTGAAAGTGACATATTGAGGGTTAAGGAAATCCAGCTTGGAAGTAAATTCAGGTTAATTTTCCCTTATGTTCCTATGGAGAAAAACAGTGGATGAGCAGCTGATGTGCTAATAGACACGTAAGATCTGATAAGGGGGATCTGAATGAAACAGAAGTTAGTTTTTCTAGTCCCTGGAAGAAATCCACACTAAAATCCTCCTTCAGAAGTGAGAGATGGTTTCAAAACCGCGTTAACGTTAATGCAAAATAAAGCCATCCCTTTCCAGATGTTTGGCCAGTCCACATTTAGGGCAACATCCAACATTTCGACTCTTTCACTGGAAACATAAAACTCCAGGGTCAGATCCTGCTGTCATTTATAGCTGCACAAATCCTGAGTGATTCTACCAGAGCTGGAGGAGTTAGTGCGGATTTATGCTGGCCAGAGGGAGCAGAACCTGACCTCAGGCATTTCAAATGATTCATGCCTTGTGTGCTTCTTCGTCTGGCTCTGTTGGCCACACTTGGAAAGGGGGCAGCAAGAACCAGCTCCTGGCCAGCAGGATGTATGGTCTCCCAGCCAGGCACAGAAAAGGTGCTTTATTTTCCAGATCTGGGCAAGATGGCCTGGGCAGAGCTCTGAAATGAACCCAGATTTTCTGATTCCTTGTTCCAAACTTATCCCGATCCTTAAAAAGTCTCCCCATTCTCTCCCTTCTCCCTCAAAAACTGATATAAATATTGAGAGATATTATTAGATCAATTTTTTAGTGTTTCTCCTTGGTCAAGGAGGCAAAAACAGATATGAAGACATACGTATGAGTAAGAAGGAAGGTTCTTGTGCAGTTCCATGGTTTGAATCAGATATCAATTCTCAAGAGGCTCAAGGGAAAATTATGCAGACCAACACCGCTGCTTCCTTATTGCTGAATCACCCAAGAAGGAAAACTGAAGCTATTCCAGGACACCCTAATTCCATCTAATTGCAGGTGGCTCTGAGCCTCTTTTGCCCTTTGATCTGCAGTGCTCATTCCCAGGTGTCTTCACCCTTCACCTCCAACCCTCATCGTCCAACTCTTTAGGGAGATATTTCAGGTGTCTGCATGGCTGAAAGCTCACTGGGGACAAAGGAGAAAACGGCTTATACTATCCCAGGGCACTGAAACAGCTCAGTCTTGGCATCAAAGGCTGCTGTGTGGGATGGGGCAGATGCCCACAGCTGGAAACACCAGATGTTGGACCATTTTTAGCTGATCAATTCTCCCTCTGCTTGTGTGCGTGGTTTTCATGCTCTGTATCTTTTGTTCTCAAGACAATACTGTAGGACTCGTCCTTCCAGTTTAGCTGTCTAAGCCCAAAAGAAATCGATAGGAATGTTTTTTGCAGTGTTGGTGCATTAGACATATTTGGATCAGGCTTGACAAAACTTCCACTTTGACAAGCCATCTTGATAGCTGATTGCAAAATACCATGGAATGGCCTTGCTAAAACCATTAGCAGATGCTTAGGCCAACTATTTTTGAATATGAATATTCCTAGGCAACTAAATAAATGGCTTTATTTTCAGAGGTATGGGCTGCAGAAATTCTTAACGATTGAGAGCTGCTGCAGGCAAAACAGTGGATTTGGGTCCCTGAGGTTGGGAGAAACACAGGGCTGGAAATATGGGTATGAAAGGGGTCTGTTGAATACTGACTGGTGCAGAGAGAGGGGAGTAATTCAGCAGTTTTGCAAAATTTGCAACCTACCTAGAGCTCTCCCATTTGCAAACACATACCTCTCCTCATTCCCTGGAAACCCATCAGCAAACAGAGAGCAGCAATTGCCACATGCTCTTGCCAATACAACATTTGCCTTTTCAGCCAGCTGGGGACATCCAGGGTGGGATTTACCCATGCGACTGTGGCTTTTTGATGTTGTTTTGTTTTGTTTTTCTCCAATGACTATAAAGGGAAATGAATCAGATAGAGATATAGACATTTTATGAGTCTGATATTAAAAAAGAAATTCCATCCCAGAGCCCATTCAACTGAGTTTTAGTATCCTCTTGTCTCCCGGTGCCTAGTATCAGCCATAGGTTGTTTACATTACTGCTCTTCTCTAAAAATATCAATAAAGCAATATGGTCTTGGTAAAAGATCTTCACTGCAGGAAAATTTTGCATGAGGAGAGAGAATTTTAGAATTACTCACAGTTCTACTAGGTTAGTAAGAAATGGAGCCTTAATTAAAGGACTGGAGGCTGAGTGCTCTGAATGCCAGCAGGTCAACTCATGTCTTAGGGTCCTCTACTCCAAAGCAAGCCATGCAATAGGAGCAACCATAACTGTTTCTCTCTGAAATCCCTGGAAACTGCTTAAGAAGCCTGAAGGAAACTCTGCCTGTTGTTCACAGGAACTTCATTGAAGACATGCTGCCCCAAGCTCCCATTACCTCTATCATATAATGGTGAAACGCAAGTTAGAAAGACCCAAACAAGGCCAACTGTTGGATCAAGGTTAAAGTCAAGTATGGAAACCAGGGCTCTCCCATCCCTGTCTGACTCATTCAGCAGCACACACAATTGCAACCCTAGATGAGGGATTAGGCTGAGCTGTGTAGAAATAGTGTCACAGACAGGTATGCCTCCCAAATGCAACTCTTTGAAAGGGAGAGGTTATCATGCTCCTGTAAAAGGTAATCACTCTTAAGAAACCTGACAGCAAATCCCTTTCCATGGCTTGTTTCAGCATAAACCCTTATGCTGACCTTATTGGCATTAAATTTGTACAAGTCCAAGGGCTACAAAAAGGTGTTGCACAGGTAGGTTTAGAAAGGCAGCTTTGCCCTTCACTCTCACCATTATGACCTGGGTACAGCTGGCCTGGGATGGCACCCGGGTTCCTCCTTGGCCTCCCCAAATCTGTAACCAAAACACATCTGCTACTCTTTCTCAGTAGTTCCTACCTCTTGGTTTCCCAGCACTGATTTCTGCCAGAAAATGTTCCTTGTGGGGAAAGGTTCTAGGAATGTTTTTTATTCTCCCCCGTGCTAAGAAAAAGCAGAAATGCAGAGCCAGGAGCCAGGCCGAGCAGAGACTGGTGAAGGGACAATGCTATCCAGAGCCTGTTAAATCCTTTTTTTTTTTTTTTTTTCCCCTTCTCCTTGCCCCTAGAGGAGGCCATGGGGTAATTATGATAATGTTTTCTGGTATTTCCATTTCATTGGCTGATCTCCCAGCCACTAAAGTAAACCCCAAATCTCAACGGGGAGGTCATATTCATCCTTGTTTATGGGACTCATTTTCAGAAATAACACTATCCTTTTTGTGAAACTTCCCTGGCAGCGGCTCAAAAAACAGCTAAAGGCAAACAGATTCCTTGGTCGGGGTTGAGAACATCAGAGCCGCTCAGCAGGCCCAATACAAGGGACTGCTGGTGATGACCATCTTGGAAGGCAGTAGACTGGGTAATTGCTGGTGTCAAGGAGCGAGGGGCTGCAGGCAGGAGTAACGGCTGTGAGAAAGATGAGGAGAAGGTAAGTATGAGAATTAAAGCACTAGTGATAGCGATCCGGAGGAAAAAGGGAGGTGGATGGCAGGAATGAGTGAATCAGGTGGTGCCAAGGAGCCAGGCAGGAATTATGTGGGAGCCAAACTGTGCAGATCCTTCCTCAAAACAGCCCTGCTGCTTTGGGACATTTTCTGTCAGTACTTCCTCTGGAAAGGTTTTAATAGTGCTTTGCTTTTGCAAGGAGCAAATACAGGTGCTGGTGGGTTGGAGAGGGATGCTGAGACCATCAGTTAATCTGCTCTGCTGAGCGTGACAGAATATTTCTAAGATTTGCCTTAATGGATGCTTCAGGAGACCTGGGTCTCATGGAAACATCCTTTTCTTCAACAGAGATTGTAATTGGGCTGAGGGCATGAATGGGATGCAATGAAAGTTAGAATTAGAGAGCAGTTCCAGCATTACTGGCAGAGCAGGCTGCTCTCCTAAGCTCTGTAAAGGCCAGGATAGCTCTTAGGGTTAGGAATGCATCACTCTTTGCTCAGAGAGACAGAGACAACCTTCCTGGAGAGCTTTATGTTTCCTAAGCAGCTTTGCTCAGGCCTAATCTGAGGCCAGGGCTGTGCTTGCTGCATATGAGCAGGTGCCTCTGCTGAGACTGGAGCATCAGGTCGGACCGATAGCAATAGGGTGATGAAGCCAGGCAGGGCCAACACCTGATGAGAGCCTCAGAGTAGAGTTTCAGCTACCTTTTGCAGGAGCCAGTACAGCCTTCAAGAAGGGAGTGAGGCAAAACAGGGTTGGTCAAAAGTTCCTGACAATGTGTAGTAGTATGAAGCAGGTGTTGGTGTGGAAATAGTTGGGAGCACCAGGAATTACATGGCAACAGGTGCAAAAAATAAGGTCCTGATACTCGTGTGTTATAAATAGAGTTGTCCTCCTGTAGATGAGAGGAAATGTGTTCTTTTGGTTATTTTGCAGTTTGGCTTAGCTTTCTGGTCTCCGTTTTACTACACTTCTGCACGCCTTTGCTTGGGCCACTGCAGTCTGCTGGTTTACTCAGGTCTGAATGAACCCTGGCAGGTATGGAAGGGCCAGGGATTTGTATGTGCTGTCTTGGACAAAATGTACCCTGTGCAGTCTCTGTTCCTGGGGATGCTGCCAGCCCTATGGCAAGACCGGATCTGCCAGACTGTAGCTGAACCAGTGCTGAGCACCAGCCCATGTCCAGCTGCCCTTCACACGAGATGTTAACGCTGGAGAAATAGAGGTATGTCTGTGATTTGTTGGGGGTTTGTGCCAGCTTTTGCAGTCACTTAAGGCTCATGTTTCCTGGCAAGCAAAACCCTGTGTGGGGTTCAGGAGGAATGCTGAAGCTGTGACCCAATCACTTGACTCTGGAAGTTTAGCACTTCAAGCCAAACAGGTCCCTTACCCCCTGGAAACTACTCTAGAGTTGTGCATGGACCACTGGGGTCTGGCGCTTCATATTTCAATGGCAGCTTACAGCATCTTCCTTCTGGAGAGACAGACCAGAGTAAATACAGATAAACTGAGTCTAATTAGGGCAAAACAAGCTTTGCCTGCTGCCCAGGCAATTTAATTCCCTTTACTTATTGCTACCCTGTGCTTCTTCCCCTCTTCCTCCCCACATGTCATGAGCATCCTAGCACAAAATCTATGCAGAAAAAAAAAGAAATAATCCACTGGGGGCAATTTGTTGCAAATGGGAGCTAGCCTGGAGAGAGAGCAGGGAGTGGGATTTGTTCTGCCCTGAGGGATTTAGTTTTAACTGAATAGACATTATTTCCAACATTAGGAAAAAAAAAAGTGGTTTGCAACTTATTTCCTGTCAGGTTAATGCTGGAAAGATTTAAAAATAAATAAAGCCAGAGTGCCAATTGGCCCTGCCAGAGATACAGTAGCAAAAGCAGCAGAGGCATGATCCACTGCCAGGAGCTAATGGCAAAAACTATAGGAGCAGAGCTGTGGTTTGCTTAGGACACAGCAGTGGTGGGAAGGATGGCGGGAGGAAGGTCGGATAATGGCTTGGTACCCCGGGCTCCTGGATGGGTCACATCCAGACGCTGCAGCTTGCACAAGTGGGTGCACTGGGCTTGTTGGCTCTACCCCGTGGCCATCTGCAACTGTTCAGCTCATTGCATGTAAAAGGGAGGCCAGTGGGATGCAGCAGCAAGGGGGTGAATGTCTCAGGTGGGGTTGAACATCAAGCTGAGCCTGTTGCAGGGCCAGGACTAGAGCAGGACCTCCCACAAGCACCTATCTCGCTCTCCCCTTGCCAAATCTCACATGCAGTGGTTTTGCAATGACAGTAGGACTTCGGGTTTGAGAGATCTGGGTGCTGAGCTGAGCTTTCTGCATTGCTCAGATGTGTCCCTCAACCTGCTTGCAGGAGATAAAGCAACTTAGCAAGGTGCATTCTTTAGCCTTAGTCCTTTCAAAGGCTGAGATTATAAAGGCAGGACTGGGACAACAAAGTCAAGAGGGAGAGAAGGGTGAAAGGGAAGGAGAGAGACAAGTCAGAAGCAAGGCCCAACTGAAAAAGAGTTTTTTGGGGAAGGGAGATGGTTTGAGTGGGAAAGAAAGACTTGTTGAATCCTGACAAAACAGAGTGCTGGGCAGGAGCAGAGGAAGCTCCGAGAGGTTAGTGCACAAGCTGTTCTGCCCACTACCTGGTTTTCCCAGTCTCTCAGAGGGTAAATGAAGTTGTTGTTTTCGTCTTAGCCCCTTGACCACATCACCCAAACCACTACCTGCTTCCGAACAGCAGGAGGTCTCTGCTCCAGCTGACTGGGCACAGGGACCCTGCGCTGCAGCTGCAGAAAGTCCAACAGCCTCATGCTGTGCTCAGAGGTGTCGCGGTCCACAAGCAGTCCAAGGAAAAGAAGCCCTCACCAAAAAGACACTGGATGGACATCTTGGGAGCCCTTGGGCCCAGCAAGGGCAGAGATTGTGGGGAGGATACGGTGCTGGGGGAGCCGCTTTGCACAGGGACAGTTCTCCTTGCAGGGACAGTTCTCCTTGAGTTTAATCTACTGAGTGTAGGCTCGGGAGGTCTTGGCTTAGCATCCATCGAGTCCTCACCCTTTCTAGGCAATACTGCACAAGACTCATTCTCAGATCTCCCATGGCTAGGACATGCCTGTACACTTTCTGAGGAGATCATCTTCCTATCTCTCCATGCCTTGGTACCTTGCCAAGAGAAGAAGGGTATGTTCCCCCTCTAGATCATCTTATTACAGATCTGTAATAGGAAAGAGAAAGCTTGGGCAAGGAAACCTGCTGAGCAGAATTGGGAACATTTCATCCTAAGAACAAAAGTGGTTTAAAGATGTGTAATATCTAACAAAGACATGACCAAGCCACAAATTCTTGAGTTTCCCCCGAGAAAGGGAACTCACCACATGAGAATCCATTGCTCACGCCATACTGTGCGCATACCGTGCACCATCAGCACAGATCAGTGGGCACCACTTGTGCGTGCTACATGGGCATGTGAAATTTGTCATCACTGGGATGAACTGAAGACACGCGTGTTCTTACAGAAAATGAGCATGTCTGATGGAACTGACATTCCCTGGGGAACGGTTCAGGCTGAGCTGGTCTCATCATTCAAGTAGCATGAACAGAGTGAGAAGAAAACCTGCTTGGACAAAACACAACTTATTGACTCATGAGAACTAAAGTCAAAGGCAATTAGCTGATCCCAAAAAGGCAAATAGCTGATCCTAACATGTATGACCACTGTGCTTATGATCATCATGCTGAAAGATATCTTTGGATGGGGTGGTAGCATGACAGCAATAGAAGAATACCTATGCAACTCCTGTCATCTTAAAACTCTTGAAGATGATGAATTGTGTAGATCACCTTATTTAGCTATTCTGCCATGCAGGTGATTCTCTTACTAAATGGTCTTGTGTTTTACATTTAGCACATGTCATTTATCAAGGGGAACTGACATTTATGGTACATTTTCAGGACCTGGAGCTGTAGGAGAACATTAATCTCTCCAAAATGATTGCCTGCCTTCCTGCAGGCAGGAATGATCCTGAGGATCATCTGAATACACACCTGGGGGCCCAAAGAATCATTCCTATGACCTTTGTTTTTTTTGGACCCCAGGACCGCTGTGATCCTGAAGTCACCTAAGGAAAATCTGTTAGAGTTGCAAGCAGTGGATAATGTCACTTTGGATAGTGAAATCAACAATGAATTTCCTTGGTTCTTCATGGCAAGGTCTAGTTTCGTCCTCTTTGTCTGCCAATTCCCTTGCACCTGTCAAAAATTACTCTTTTTCTTGCTTTTCTCTCCTGTTTCTCAAAGATGTAGGCTCTGTCTTTTTAAAGACTTTCTAAGACTATCCTCCCCAAGCAAGAGAGGTGGAATTCAGTCCTTCTGCACAAGCATTTGGAGGTGTCCCCAGACAAGGCAGATGGTTGTAGTCCACTGGGCTAAGGATCCAAATAGAGCTGTCTTAATATGCTCCGACATTTACTCCCTTGCTATCCTGCCTTACCTATAAGAACTGCAGGAGAAATATCTATATTAAACTATGAAATTAGATCTTTAGGAAAAGAACACTTTTTATTTTCTCACAACACTGGCAGGGAAAGCAGGGGTTATAAAGCACAATATGCCCTCTGGGAGTGTGTTTGGAAGAAGGATGCCAACAACCCTTACTTAATTCTCCCAGTAGCACAGAAATCCCTTCCTTTCCATTTCACAACTAACTGCTGTTTCTTGTCTGAATTCAGGTCAACGTCATCACTGCCTAAGAATGAAAGATGCCCCGTAGTGCCTACCTGAAAGCCATTTAAGAAAACAATTAAAAATAACGCCTAGGAGGAAACACCTGCCTTTTCAACAGTAATAGTAGCAAGTCACATTCGGGTGGCTTTGATCCACCAGTGATAATAACAGGAGCCCTGCTGCAGTAATACCTCATCAGCCTCTAGGGTGTTAATTGCTCAAAATGAGAGTGGGCCAAAATAGCAGTTCATGCAAATAAATATAAAACAATGGCATATGCTCAATCCAACTGTGTATACACACACAGTATATATATTTTCTCTCAAATGAAGATAAAATCAACCTTTTCATACATTGCCTGTGAAATACTAGCTCAAAAATTGACTGTAACATCATAAAATGTGAAAGCGCACCTGGGGTGGGAAAAATGACGTTCTTTCTACTATTTGCACAAAAGTGATGGGAATTCAAGCTTTGCGGAGCAGCTCAGAGGTAAGAAAACCAGGCATGCCCTGCTTTGCAGGGCTCCTCTCTGCTTTCCTCTGCTGAAGGCAAGAGC
Source organism: Tinamus guttatus (assembly GCF_059628265.1). Classification (NCBI taxonomy): domain Eukaryota; kingdom Metazoa; phylum Chordata; class Aves; order Tinamiformes; family Tinamidae; genus Tinamus; species Tinamus guttatus. The sequence goes on from NW_028289024.1 coordinate 389,043, forward strand.
AGGACACTGCTCTTCTGATTTCTTCTGCACTCGTGTCACGAAAAGAAAGGGAAGCACTTGTCTTTCCGTGACTTCCAGACTTGCAGAGCCCCTCTAGCAGTCAGATACCTCTGCTTATGTTGAATGCCTTTAAATACAGGAGTGAGCAGATATAACAGCTCATTCCAAGTGATTTGGGCTTCTCCATCCTCTGTCTTCCACCTAAGTGACTGCATTGCCACAGCAGGAGTTAGATGGGCAGACTGCTCTGGTGGAAAGGTCTCATTTTGGGGGAAGGGTAAACCAGGCCCTTCTGACCTTGGATGCACTTTGGGATAGTCCTTCTCCCTCCCTCTGAGTGCCTCCTGTTTGATGATACCAATCAGCTCTATGGGATCTTAAAGAATTCCACACCTCGTAAATACAATATTGAATGTATGTTTGATTAAAATCCTCTCCCAAAAGCAGGGTGCAGAGCTGCCATGTCTGAGTAACATCATCAAGGCTGTCAGCTGGAGCTGAGCAGGAGGCAAAGTAAAGAGCCAGTCTCTGAGCTAGCCCCTTCCTCCTCTCGCTTGAGGTTTTTTTTCATATTTATTACACCCTGTCTGACATTCTTCTTGCTTTTTTGCAGTCATGCCTTGCCATGGCATCAGGAGGCAAAAAATGTTAACATGTCACTTTTTTCCTATTTTACAGCCATAAAAAGTGATGTCTTTTTATTACGACAAGACCTTTTATTCCTTTCCTCTGAGATGAGCAAGAAACTGTCCTGGATTTCATCAAGAAGACCATATTGCAGCATCCTGTCCCGACCCAGGCAATATAGACAAGATTTCAGCAGTTGTCCAAGCCCCCTAGAGTTGTTATCTGACAAAGAAAACTCTGTGTGTAGACCTACAAAAAAAAAAAAAAAAATCTCTAGAGCTAATGAAAATGAAAATCCTCCCTCACACCTGAGCCACATCTGGACCAGTGCTTACATCTACTTGAGATGTGGGTTTTACAAACAAATCATTAGGAAAACAAACAAACAAACAGAAAAACTAATATTGAATGGACATGATGCCTCATTCCTCTCCACTTGACCAGCACTTTCGCTGCTGTCCCCCTGTCACCTCCCAGGATGGCCCAGCAGCTTGACCCAAGACCCCATTGAGGGAGGTCCCAGTGCTGCATGTCCAGGAAACCAAGCAAAGCCATGGAATTTGTCTCTCTAGGATAAAAACTTCTGATTTCCAGAATAAATGTCCCTTTCACAGGAAATGCTGAGGCAAGTCCCAGAAGGAGCTAGAAATTAGACCCCCTGTTTGCTATTGCTGGTCAGAAATGACCCCAAACTGCTTTCATTTTGCTGGCCTGCGTGCAAAGTTAGAAGGAATATACGTGAAGCACAAGGATGGGATTGGAGCCTATCACCAGCACGTTGCCCATGGTGCCAGCCCTGGCTCACAGCGCTCCTGCTAACAACGGTTGCTGGATCCCAAGGCCGATGCCAACTGGAGTCTCCTCTTTGACATGTGCGATTTGAGCCATGGAGCTATTTTAGCCAAGGGGTCAGGTGCTGGTTCAAAGACAGCCCTGGCAACCCAAATCCCTCTCATTTCTGAACACATTCATCAAACAGACTTCTCATGAGCAGACATTTCAAGGCCCAGCTGCTAGTGACTGCTGGGCTTGACTTTCAGGTGGAGGCCAGAGAGTGGTGCATCAGCTGCCTCTGTCTTTTACAGATTCCCAGACATGGGGAACAACACCACTGGGTCTCCACAATGCTATTATGTCCCCAGAATACTACTGGGTCTCCACAATATTATTGAGTTTCTACCATATTTTGGGGTCTCCACAATACTACTGGGATGCCACTTCAACATCTCCCTAGCTGCAGATTTCAGCTCTGAGAGGCCTTTCTCAGCACAAACCATGTCTGTGCAAAGCAGCTAGAAAGTGTGCAAGGCAGCTCACTTTTCGTGGGGTTATTTCTGGGCTGCATTTGATGGGAGAAACGTGGATTCTAGCTGTTGTTTGTCTGGGAGCAACATGCTACCAACTTGCAGGTTGGGAGGTTCAGCTCTTGTTTCTGTCTCAGCCACTGGGAAACTTGAAATCCTGACCACTGTTGCAGCAACTTCAGGCTGCAGAGGACCTCAGGCTCTGGGAGTGCGGTTAAGTGCCCCACTTAGGGCTTTGGTTTTGCCAGCCCTAAGTTTCAGCCAAACTCAACTGGAAAGACTTTTCCATTTGTGCTGTACAGCACCCAGCCTCCCAGATTTGGAGATACTTTTGTCTTTTACCATCTCAAATTTCAATTCACAGAGCAAACTGAGGAGTTCTTCTAGAGAGATCTGTGAGGACTTCTCAAGAGGTGATTTTTTTATGGAGGCTGCTGCTCAAGAAGGGGAAGGCCCAGCTGGAGATGCTTTTGTGTCACACAGCCCTTGGCACCCCTGAAGCAGGGCATCACCTTTGAGCCATTGAGCAACTCAAGGTAGAGCTGAGGGCATCTTGGAAAGTGGGATGTTGCTTTGAGCAAGAGAAGCAATAATGGGGCTGGAATGGAAGAGGTGGGTGAGATAGATAAAGATATCTAAGTACCTACAGGCATTTGTTTCACTGAGAGTTAATGCCTTTCAAAAAGGAGTGCAGGTGAAAGCTTTTTAATGCCTCATTTTCCCCTGAACACAACAAAAACCTTCTCACCTATCCTTGCCTCATCTGCTCTGACTATTTCTAATTTTTTGTCCATATGTCTCACTGGGACAGGGAACAGTCGGAGGAAAGAAAGCTACAGATTTTGGAGCAGACTCTCATAAAGAACAGTAATATGATACAGAAGCATTCAGATTTCTCCTGTTGATGTCAGGAAGAGCTCTGCTTGCAAGGGTAACAGAGAAGAAGTTATTTCTGCAGGCCTGGATTGGGATTGCTGCTCGGTGGCCTCCATGTGGGCAAATCAACAGCCTTTCTGCTAAATTTCCAATGCAGCTGCTCCAGACCACATTATGATTACTTTTTTTTAATCTTTGCCTTTTTAATGCCTTTTTTTTTTCCTTTCCAGCACATCACCTCTCCTCACAGAAGCAGGCAGCTGAATCCTGCTCAGGATCACACAACGGCCCCAAGCAGCCCACAGCTTCTGCAAGGGAAGCAAAGTCTTGGCATATCTCCCCTACCGCAGCTTGGAGAGCTGGGACACTAAAGCCTCCAGGTCAGGCCAACCTGCTCTTTTCCAGAGCCCTGTGTGCATTTTTGCTCTCTCAGTGCCAGACATCCAGATGTGTCCAACCTCCAGTCCTAGTAGCTCGCCAGCCAGAAGACACACACAGATGTAGCAGAGACACAACACTGAGGCAGCTTGGTCCAACCCATAGTTCTTCTGCCTGGGCTGGGGGAGAAGTCAGCTTGAAGGTAAATTCATTCCTCCCATCTTCTGTGTCCATAAAGAGGGTTGGTGGATGCTTCTGAGTTGCTTCTGCTACAAATGGTCACTCTCAAGTATCTCAGCCTGCTGCCTTTACAGGGCTCGAGACCCAGTAATTACAGAGGTTGCTGAACGAGGGCCCTTCTGAGCAGGACACATCTGCTGGTGTCATGCCACCACGTGTGGGCTGAAGAGACCTGTGGATATGGGTCAGGTAAGCGTGGGCTCAGTGCCAGTTCCCCCTCTGCCCTGCGTGTGCCAGGAGCCACAAGGCAGAACAGCTTCCATGGCTCAGAGAGCTCACAGGGCAGAGGCAACGTGTGCCTTAATGAGGTGCATCCCTGCTTTCACATGTGTGGGACATGCGAAGGATTAGGACCAATAGCTGGGGTAATGTCAGCACGGGTGGGTATGAGTGATGGGCTGCAACATGGAGGTAGGCGGCAGAAAAGGCAGATGTCAACATGGGTTTTGTTGGGCAAATAGTCCCTCAGAGGGGATAGCTACTGTGGCAGGGATCAGACCATGGTGACTATGCAGTGGCCACAAAAGTGTTTCGGTAGGATTCGTATCTCCTAAATGTAGAGATCAGCATAGGGAAACAGACATTTACAGGGTGCAAATGATCTCCTCCTGAAGTAGATATCACCTGAATAAAATCTACAAGTGCCTGCTTGTCTTCACTGGCTGTTGGCTACTCGTCTATGTCTGAGCATCTCTGCAACCACAGGAAGGATGTTGGTCATGAATGTTGGCTGGAGCAGAAGGTGTTGTCTCAGCCAAGTAGCAGAGACTCACACTTGGCCAAGATGCCATGGGCCTGCATGGGGGAACCAAATGTGTCTGTGACTGTCCTCTGCACCCGAGGCCTACTAGCATGGGACAATCCACATCCACTCTGTTAAACTCATTCTCTCTGAAAAAAGGTGGTTGCATCCGAATTGCCTCTTGAGAATGGTCCCTGATGTCAGACAACTCACAAGCTGTACCTGGGAGAGGGCTAGAAGGCCCAAGTAAGAAGAATGTGGTGGCTGCTTAATGTTAGACCTAGTTGTGAACTCAGAGCCAGGAACTTTTCCTGTGTAACTTGTAGAGTTAGTCAGGGGGGTCTCAGAGTTATTGCTTTTCCAGGGCTGAAATCGGAACTGGAGGGTCCGTAAGCAGGAAACCATAAAAGAGCTAGACTGTGCTGGTCTCTGTTGGAAACCATCCTTGGTATGGATGAGTTAGAGTAAGACATGGGGACTTACTCTTCATTTGGGAATTTTTTTTTTTGCGAGAACATGCGGACCCAGATCCCCAGTGGAATCAAAAATCTACATGGGACCTAGATAAGATCTGGGAATCTAAATACCTTTGTGGATCTAGGCCCTGGTAGTTAAATGGATTTGGGAAGAGCCTCTGCAGTCTACAGGCTCCTGGCAGGAGAGGCCATATGATGTACTGTGGCTCACACAGTGTGTTTGGGGTGGCCAGCCCACCAAGACAGGCTGTAGCCCCATTGCTTCAACACTACTAAGTCTGAGTTTCTTTGGTACATACAGGCAATCCAAGCTGGTTTTCAGAGCAGAAAAGGGAAGTGGATGAGGGGGTGACTAGTGTTGGAGAAGATCTGAATTTTGGCTTGTCAGAACCATCCAACCCCACAACCAAGACCCAGAGCGTGGGTCTGGTTGGATGGAGCACCTGCCACTCTGCTCTGCAGTGGGAAGAGTGGGGCCTGGGGGCATCTCCGGGTTGGCTGTGAGCTGCCCCGGCGCGCGGGCAGAGCAGGACAGTGTCCGTATTCTCTGCAGCGCCGGAGCGTGCGGCACCGTTAATAGCTCCAGAGGTGCCGTCGTGCCAGCATTCCTCAGCCGGTGCCAGGAAAGCCACGCCGAGTACACAGGGAGTTGGCTCCCCTCCGTAATTACATTAAAGGCACTCTCAGGCCTTTCCAGCTTTCACTGGGATGCGCTGCGGTAATACGTCATCGTTGTCCGAGGGAGGCATCGTGGATCGCGGGAGAAAAGGCAGAAGGCTCCAATTGAGGCCAGTGCAGACAACTTTATACCCCTAGGGGAATCAACCCCTGCTCCAGGTCAGTGCATCAGCCCACTGCACCCTCCCTGGCTGCTGCCAAGAGCATCTGAGTTGATTGCACTGGGTGCATGAGGCCCATCGACTCAGAGACATCCCACGTTAGCCCACCAGAGATGTGGTTTCCATTCCTTGTTGTACTGGGTGACATTCTGCAATTTTTCCCAACTGCACAGTGGGGATTATGAAATCAGTCTGAGGGTGCTGAGTAAAGCCTGCAAGTCCCTACTGGACTTGAGAAAATTATTTTTTTTTTCAGTAATTTCAGTAGTTATTTTAAACTTATCTGGTCTATACCTCCTCTCCCACCTAAGATGGGCCAGACAGACCATCTACTATGATGGAAAAGGAGATCTTTTTACTATGCATTACTATGCATGCCAGAGCTTGATCTAGATGATTAAATACATCTCCACTGTGGCACAGATTTCTTTAGGATTCAAGACGGTCCTGGGACAATGGACCTGGATAGTTGGTGGATGGTGGGAGAAAGACCATGAAGAGGGTGTGTGTCCCCAGCATCCTGCCTCTTGTACTGTCTGGTACCCGCTGTCCAGGGACCACGTACAAGAACAGGTTTTGCTAATGACAGTGTATGTGTGCACTGTATTAAGAGATCATGGGGAGAGCAAAACACTACAAATCAAGGCAGTTTCTAGCAGTAAGGAAAAAAAATCCTCTCTAAAACCCGCGAATACTCAAACTTGTTTTTATTTTGAAAGCGTTGTCTCCCCATATGTTGTTAAAAGCAATATCAACAAAAACTTGTCGCGTTGGCAGCAGTCTAACAAGCCAGGACAATGGCAGTACTTGGTGGGTATATCCAAGCTGAGTTTAAAGAACATGCCTCTACCTAACCCCACAAACATCTGAAAGAACAGAACAAGGACACTCAGCAAATCCTGCACTGTAAAGGCCACCCAAACTTGGCCTATCTAAAGAATTATCCTATAACAATTAATTTTCAGAAAAGAAAAAAAGTCAGCTGATTCACCAGCTTCTTGAGAGCTTATGCTGGGATACAAAGTGCATGGGATGCAAAAGCTTATGGTGGTTCTTATGGCTATTTCTATCTCGTGGAGCAAAGAGCAAACACATGAGCATGTGGTTGTACTATCCCAAGCATTGTCTGGCTGTCATCCCCACCACGGCTTCACCTCAGAAGGTCCATGTTACATGGTCCATGCTATGCTGACATGCAGAAGAGCTTAGGACTTCTACCAACAGATTGGACTATGGCATAGTGGGCCCAACCAGTGTCCCAGGTGTATGTGGAGAGCTTTGGGCTTGTGCTGGGAGGGACATAAAAGCACCATGATGATTTCCACGTGTCTAAGCCTTCTGGACTCTTCTACCCTCTTTCTCAGCCTTGCTGCAGCTCCAACACATGAGTTCTCCTCTGAAAGGTTGCCATGCTCCTGCCTACCTGAGGATGGCAAGAGCAGGCGGAGGATGTGGCCGAAGGCCCTGTCAGCACCAAGCTGCTGCAGGCATAGAGCCAACAGGCCATCAGGCCTGTTTTTGTTGAACGGAGTCCTAAATCAGGGTCTCGGCAAGGCCTGGGCTTGTGTACCCTTCTTTATTGGGCGAGAACGTGACGCTGTTTATTTGACCATAATGATTTGTGACAGTCGGACGGTTGCTTGGCTTGCTGCCCTCTGGGGAAGGGAGAGAGTTTCTCCTCTCCCTCTTCTGGGGCCAGAAAGCTCTTTTTTTTTTCTTTTTTTTTTTTTTTTTTTGCACTTTGTCAAATAGATTAAAGAAGTCAGACCAGATGGGCTGGTTCAGAGGAGCAAGCTGGAAGTGATAGAACTTGGCTATCACAAACGGCCCATCAACAGCAGCTTCAAATCTAGCCTCCAGAACCCAAATAAAGTGCAAGTTAAAGCTACTGGTGAAAAGTTTATTGCTTGGAAAAACACAGGAGAATCATTTTCTTAGTCCTGCCCTCATTGTTATTGTCTTCAGGGCTGGGATGAAGAAGCCTTTTAGTGTGAAGTGATTTGTAAAAATCGAAACAGCAATAACAAGGATAGGCAACAGCAGCCGATGGGAGACATCACGAAAAGAAAAGTGGATTTTCTGAATCTAGGTCTCTATAGGACACTACAGGACAGATTCAGACCATTCAGCTTAGCCCAACTACCAGCTCAGATGTCCAAATTCACACTGTGCATTCCCTTTCCAGCCAATGAGGAAAAGCAGACATTTTATGGCCATGATTGATGAGCTTAATTTAAAATGCCTTGAGGTGAGATGAACCTAATTAATATCTCTCCTACACTGACAGAATTAGCTAGATCTCCACGATCTGGAAGGATCCAGAAATATTTACGCACTGTGGGTGTCTGTGTTGAGTCTCTTTGCATCCTCAGGCTCTTTTCTGCACAAAAATGTCAATAACAATATTAACATTGGCAAGATTTTTTTTTGCATTCATCAGCAATTCTGTGTGCTTGAAGACAACAGCTTTGCCAATAGACTCCCAAGAGAAAACCCAGTCAGAAGGATGCCAAAGTATTATGTCACTCTTAGGAATCACAAAGCCAGAATTAGGGAACCACTTGTTTGGGTCTAAGTGTAATACTTTACAACTTTAACACATAGGACTCTTGATCCTCCTTTCTTTTTTTTGCTAGTGGGGTTGTGCTTTTTGGCTTTAGAGAAAAAGGCACAGAACTGGTTGAAAAAACAATTTGTTCTGCAGTAAAATAAATTGGCACCTTCAGGAATGTTGCTATTTCTTTGTACTTTTGGAAGCTTTCATTACAAAAATATGTATACATATACACATATTGGACAGGGAAATGTGTTTGCTGTGAGCTGTTGATTTGCTTTATGCTTCAATTTCCTTTCTGTGCAAAGAAGAAGAAGAAGGTTTTCACGCTTTAACAGAAAAAAAAAGAGAGGAAAAAAAGCCAAATCTTTTCAATGAAAACAATCTTTCAATGAACATTCCCATTTCATCAAGAAGCCATTTTCCATTGGGAAAGAAAGAACTGAGGGAAATGTTCTGACCAGCTGTTACAATACACTTGCCTCCTCAGCAGGGTGCTTCCAGTTTTAATTAGTGGTTAGTACAGAAATATGCTCATGTGAAATGCTAGTAAATGGTTATCCAGCTGCTGGTTGGATCCTAGCTTTTCTTCTCTTTCTTTTAAATTGTGCAGGGGCTTAGCAGTCTCTTGAGGTCTTTAATCATGGTGACCAGAGATGAGCTTTTGATCAAGAGCAAAGCAGTACTATTGCGTGAAGATGCAATTAATTAGCAGATTGCTTTCTTCTTGCCTGTTCTACCTAGGGGAGCTTCTGAAAAGGGTATACAGCATAAGCATCTCAACATGGTAGAGAAAAATACTAGTGAAGGATCATTGCTCTCCTTAATTCACTGCCAGCCTTTGCCATTGACCTTGTTGGCTTCTGCTGTGTTTTGTTGCATCTGGGTTTGGATCTCACTCATCCATAGCTGAGCACCATGGTCTCTTCCTGCTATGTGATCACTGTGTGCCACAGCTGTCAGGTCACTGTGACCCGCAACTGGCCAACTGGTTGCATCTCACAACCCAGAGCAGAAATGAGGCTATACTGAGTTTGGCATGAACTGATGCACAAAAGCTTCAGAAGGTAAATCAGGAATAGATGTATTAGCCAGGCAAGAAACACCTGTGCAAAAGGGGCTGAGTCACATTGGAAGGAATAAACCATAACCATATGAAAGGTATAAAGAAAGGAGCATGAGAAGAAATACGGAACTGTTGCAGGATGAGACCCTGAATGCAAGGAAATTCAGCTAAATGACCCACTTCCCAGCTATAGCCTACATTTCAGTCTGACCCCTGCCATATATCCCAGAATACTGGGAGGTTCCAAGAGGTGCTTGTTCAAATGCAACAAAGAATCTTGGAATTGCTCGTGCTCCACAAGAGGCAACCTGTGCATTTTTCACATAGTAATAGATCAACGGTCCAGTATCATGAGATCATGAATCATGCAATCTTGCCCCTGAAATCAAGATTAGGGCTCAGATTACTCTGTGCCAGTCTAAATGCCTAACAATTCTCTCACAAATCTTTTCCAAAGCAGCCCTCTCTTCACCAGCACAAGAAAATTTTGGAAATATTTCATCTACATTTCTTTGCATTACTGCTTAACAGAAACGATCACAGTGAAATCCGGGATTTCACCAGAAATCAACCTAGTGATTCTAAATGTGTTTGACTTCCAACTTCAGCCATAATAATAATAAAAAAGACAAAAGAATCTCAGCAAAAATCAATCTCTTCTTGTCAAAAATGTTAAGCTCTGACGGCTCCCATCATCACAGTTGCACAGAACTGACTCAGTTCCTCAGGTTGGGTGGGATGGGATGGTCATAAAAAGCTCCTTCCCTCCAGCTCAGTGCACACATTGCAAGCCTTGCTGGGGCATCAGGAGGCTCCTTCTTCTGGGCTGATGTCCAGCTTTCAGAAGAAAGTCACTCTCCTTTTGCCAGCTCTAAAACAAACCGTGCAAGGACAGAAATAGAATTGCCCTAATCGAGTCAGCTTTTCTCCTAGTTCCCTGCAGTCCAGGGACACTAGCTCTTCGCTCGCTACTAAATGTTTCCTCCTCTTCTGATTTTCCCCAGTTGTTCCCCATTTTGCTTTCTAAGGGTGATTACCGCTGGTCTACAAAAGATAATTGGTGATCTGAAGTTGGAGGAGAGCAACCAGCCTTCTCTTCCTCATCTCAGTGCAAGGTGGAAGGCAGAGTCCAACTCAGCTGAGGAAATGCTCTCCTGGGCATCTCTACACTGTGGAAAGAGAAGGGATGCCAGGGCCTCTGCTGCAATAAAGCCTGATGCATCTGGCCTGATATATTTTTTAAAAAGTCTACCTCGAAATGCCTTTGAGGGTGCACAAACCATAGGAGAATGTGTGTGTGGGTGAGTGCATGTGTGTATTATTTTCCTCTATTGCCTTCACACTTGTCTTCACAGTTGTTACTGTGTTTTGGAAAAAAATCAGACAAATATAAATTGCCAGCAGCCTTTTAAAAATAACATTTAGAAAGGATCTGTCTGACTAAATGCAGATGTCGCTATTGGAACTAGTCACCTTGGGCTCTCTTCAGAAGGAGAGCTGGTCAAAACAGCCTGTATCTTCATTAATCAAAATAAGCATCACCTGCCTCATTATTCCCAGAGAACCTCCTCTCTGTGGGCATTGGGGTGCTATTGTGTATACTGATCACAGTATATACCTTTGGATTGGGTCTTATCCAAGAGCTTTTGGGTATGAATTAAGAGATAGCCATAGGACAGACCTCATTCCCAGTATCCTACTGGGATGTGGCCACCCTATTCTGGAAGCCAAGAGAAGTTGAGCGCTATGGGAAGTCCCAGCTGGTGTCACAGCTAGAGCAGGAGCCCTGGCAGTGTGTAGCTTACTGGGAGAGCTGCCTTCCTATTCGTGGAGTGCCAGGCATGATTTATCTCTTTCTCAATTAGACTCGTAAACTGGGCACATGAATCATGCCTTAAAAGTGCCTGTTTTTCCTCAAAGGCTATAAAGGGAGCCTGGGATATGAGCTCAGAGGGAGCGGTTCCCCCTGTTGTCATCCAGAGCACGGTGGGTGAATTTCTCTCCTCCTTCCTGCACCTCTGCATCTTCTTTACGTGTCTCTCAGAACAGCTGTTAAAAATAGCATTTTTTTTCTTTCTTTAACCACCGCTGTCAGCATTTATAAAATCAACTGGCCAGGTTTATGCAGGGACAGATGTTCCTGATAAGCCATAGCCTTGTTAACAAATGTTTCAACAATGTCCTCATTCCAGCACTGTTACTGCTGGAGCCAGAGCCGTGCGGTGGGGAATAACAGGTCACCTGGCTAGACCTGCTGTTTATTAAGGCTGCTGCTTTCCCGGTGCAAAAATCATTTTTGCTAATCGCCATGTTCCGCAATGCAACATCCACTTTGCTAATCACTATGTTCTCCTGGAAGTGACAGTTATCCCAGGAAAAGTGACTCGCTGATCTTTAATCACAGCCAAACCTCCCTGCTCCACTGTCATCTCCCTGAGATCCTTTCAGCATGTACATAGGCAGATTACTGTTATTTATGAGAAAATAAAGAAAAGCCCTAAAAATATCCCCATGTATTTAACTGCACACCAGTTCTTGACATTTGAAAGTTTGGCCAGAAGTTCGTGCTGGGTTCAGAAACAAATGAACAATCAACATGCATCAACGCGCCTGTGAATCAGCTAATGCGTTTGTGCCTGTCTGAAAATAGATTTTTTACGGGTTGAGGTTGGTGGACAGATGATGACGAACCTGATTTTGGACGCTGCATTGGTGAGTCAACTAGAAAAAAAAATGAAAGGATTTTATTTAAGCTGGGATACTGCAGAGCTGTGAAAAAGCACAGGTGAAGTGAGACTGAAGCAGGATGCTGGGGTAATGCTTATTTTTGAATGGAAAACAGACCTGAGAAGGGAAAACTGAAGATGAATGTTTTAACCTTATTTATACCCACCAGGTCTAGTGCCATTGTCTGGGGATAAGACAAGAGAGGGAAAAACTGGCTATTTGAGATGAAAGATATATGTTTTTCTGACTCTGGAACTCCTCCACCTCTGCCATAAGGGAATATTCCTGATCTTGATTTTTTGACATTTCTTTAAGAATATTGCCAAAAGCTCTGGATTCAATATTGCACAGAAACAGGCCATCACTCCTTTTAATTTTTTAATTTTTTGAATACACGATATACATATCACCATTGGTCTAAGACCTTTTCCTCTCTATCCTTGGCTTCACTGACTAAATGCCCTACATTTAGCTACTCTTAGGTGTTTCTTCCACGAGAAACATGAGGTGATTCACACTATTTGTGTGTTTGAGCTCCTTCTTTCACTTCTCTGCATGGGCCATGTGCAATCTAATGCAGATTTTGTCTAGGAGAAATATTCCCCAATAGGATAACCAGGAACCTCATTTCAACAAGATAATCCCCTAAATTGATTCCATCATTTGGCAGAGGGTCTTTCCAGTGAACCGTCTACCCAAGATCTGGAGATTCCCTCAATCCATTGGTCATACCCATGGTGTAGAGTACACGGGGCCCCAGTTTAGTCACCTCAGACACACCTGAACTTGGCTATTGGCCACACACCAGGGCAAAAATATACTTATCCACTGCATTCACAGGGCTTACAGAGCCACCCAAACCTTAGCCCATGTAAGAACACATTGTCCATTTAAACCTTCTCTTGGCTGTTTCTGATCCCAAACCTGGGAAAATGGTGCTGCATTTCTTTGGGTCCTTTGCACTGTTTTTAAGTGCCTGCTGTTGAGCTGAATTGCTCGAATTCTTCCATTGCTGGTTTATTGCTAATGAAAAAAAAAAAAAGAGAGAGAGAGAGAGACAGCAAACAGACCCAGAATTTCAGCTGATGTAAATCGAGCCATCCCACTGACGTCAGCCAATCTATGCTGGAACAGGATCTCTCACTGAAAGATTCATTCAGAATACCAGTGCTGCCACAATCACAACACACGATTTGTGTCCACTAATATCTAGGCAGATATGGATATCAGCACACGTGAGTATCAAATTACTGTCTCCACAGTAAGAAATACTCCAAGGACGACTGTGCATTTTAGCGCACACCCCGACCTGGTGGCTTTTTGCATACAAAAGTGTCCGGGTCTTAAATTTAGTATCAGGCACAGATGATTCTCCATCTGAAAACCCAGACTGCATGCCTTTTGAAAAAGATATAACCCAGCTCAGCCATGAGAAATGGGCTTTATGATGGGATAACTGAGTGAAATTCTCTGTCTCGTGTTATACAGGAAAGCTTTCTGGCTTTTGCATCTAGGAATAGCTCATGCTAACAGATCATCAGGTGGATGGTGGATTTGGGAAGTCTAGTTGCTATTGGTCTGACATCCAAGGGGATTTGAATGTCTGCTGCTCAATACGGCTGAATCCGCATTTCAGACTTCCTTTTGCAGGATTTAGCAGGGGTCTATGACTTTCCTCGAATGGATGGCCCATTTTCACAAAGTCTTTAGACACTGGCTGGCTCAGGATGTCAGTGGAAAGTCGGATTTGTTTAAAATGTTCTAAAAAAACCCAAAGGTGTCTGGGGAGAGATGAGAGTTATAGATGCACAGGGAAATACATGTATTCACGCACATATACAAACATCGTGCAAGAGTAAATAAACCTTATTTCCTTAGAGAATCAAATAAAAAAAGGGCATTTTTGAAAGGCTTAAGCACGCCTTATGGTTCAGGCCTTTATTTGGGAACTTAGGTTGCAAAAATATAAAAAGGCCTGGGTGTGGGGAGAGATTACACCACATATATTTACAATGGTGTTTCTTCTAGCGCTTCTGAAATGTCTGGTGTTGGCTGCTTTGGAGACAGAGATTCGGGCAGAGGAACCCCAGCTGGATTCAGTTTCAGGATCCCTCTGAGAGCCACATAGCAAGAACGAGGACCTCCCACGACTACCCCTGCAAGATGGTCAGTGCTGAAGCCTCCTGTCTCCCTGTTCAGTTCCACCGATGGCCAATGAGTCCTAACGAGCAGGGAGCAAGAAAGAAAGCAGATCTCGGAAGGAGAGGAGGGAAAACGCAGCCTCTGCCATCTGGAAAGCTAGTCACTCAAAAACAAAGACCTGCAACAGGAAACTTCTTCTATCAACAAGGTCGGCAGCCTGAGATGGAAGCCAAAAGTTTTTACTTATAAGCAAGGTCAAACTCAGTAAAGCGGATGGAAGAGGGATGAAATCAAAACTGAGCAGCTTTCAGTCTTCGTGCTGGAGAGGAATCAGCTAAAGTTTCTAGGAAATAGGAGGCACCTGGTAAACGTTTACTTGGAATCTCATTATGTTTGCATAGTACCTGAGTGGAAAATGTCCATGTTTCCTGTCCCACTTATCTCCCCCCTGGCCCCTTCACCCATCCTGTGCTGTGGAGAACAGCTTATTCTTCTCAGCAGCGGTGGAGAGCGGAAAGTGAGAACAAGCCTTTTCACTTCAGGCAGAGGTCCAAGGGTATTTGCATCTCCAAGCTAAATGTGATGGTGATTCTATCCATGCTGAGGGATTTAGGCTTTTCTAGAAGCCTCAGATGAAGATCGCGGCTATGAGATGATAGCTCCTGGTGGTCTCATCATACCTGACTGCTGTGCACCATGATAATGAGAAGGATCCTGCCCTGCAAGCTGTTTTCACCCGAGGCACTTGGCAAGATTTTCCGAACAATTTGCTGCGGATCAAGACTGGTATCATGAGGATGCTGCTGTGTGGGGGAAATCTGGGACTGTGGTGTACAGCAGATAGCACAGGAGATAAGAAAGAGTGATCCAAGACCTTGGGGGAACTTAGGAAGGCTTTGCTGGTGGGTGATATAATTCTCCTGAATAGTCTTAGCCTTTTGGCTTATATATGACTTTAATGACAAACCATCAAGATCTAGGGTTTGTGCTTCCTTTTATAAACACCAATGGCATAATCCAGACTCTTTTCATCTAACTTTACCCACCACAACATCAAAATTAGGAACACACTTTTGAGGCAACCCCCATCCATGGCCAATGGGAAGAGACAGGCATCTCTGGAGGGTGATTCAGCCCATTCTAAGGCACGACTTTTTCCAGAGGAGCCTGCACTTACTATTGGAAAAGATAGAGCTGACTAGATCCTCACTTAAACCTCTTGGGTTCCTTTCTACATTGCAGGGTAACATGTCTTTATGTCTAGAAATGCCCTTAAAGCGGCTTGCTTAAATAGAACAAGCCTTCTTTAGTAACACCACTAACATTCTTGGGGTATCCCAATGCCTCCAGTTTAGGAGATAGGCCAGCTGGAGGACAAACCACTTGAGGTCATGATGATGCAGACCCATGTCAGGGAAGGCGGCAGTCCAAAAACCACAAGTGACATCTTCTCAGAATCTCCCCTCAAGAAAGCGTGCTTGTGAACATCTCCCACTAATGGCTGTCCTTGCAAACCAACAACTTGTTCAGCCTTTTTGCAGCTAAAGAAGTGTTCTGAGGACTATAATGTTCATCAGTGTGGGTTTATGTGCATGCAGTAATATAAGCTAACAGAAACCCAGAATCCAGAAGAGACACATGCAATTTTCATTCCAGAAATTCTGAGCTGAAAATAAACCAATCATCTCTTGTCTTTTCCCACATCCCTGCCTGCAGAAAGGACAGACCATTCTTTATATGTTCCTGACTAGTGCTGAGAAGAAACAACCCCAAATATTGCCTGCAATGGGGCAACTGAGATAGACAGCCCCATTTGAATCCCAATGGGTTTTCTCCCCAGGGGTGGGTATGAGCTTCCCTCTTCACCTTTGGACCTTCTGTTGGCATTTGGGTGAAAACAAAGTTAAGAGCTTAAAGTCAAACAAAAGCAACCTGAGCTGGGTTGTGGGGATTCAGTTCAAATCATCACCACTGGAGTGAGGGGAACCAGCCTGGAGATGATGAGCTCATGTCTTGCCTGGATTAGGGAGGAATCCTCCAGGAGACGCTGAGTTTTGAATGGCATCCACCCATTTTTGTCTTTTGCTCTTTCCATTACAGAAATAACATGAAGCAACTGCACAGACTCCTCTGGGCCCCAAATAGACTTGCTTGCTAACTCTGCACCAACCTGCCAGGCCCAGACATGCACACTGCTTTTCCACCCTGTTCTCCAGTGGCTTCTAAAACAGAGCATGACAAGTGCCATTACAAGCTATTTAAAAAAATAGTTACAAGCCATTTTAAAAAAAAAGATGCTACCCATTCTCTGTCCCCCCACATGTTGTCTCCTCGTAAGCTCGAAAGGTTAAGGTAACTTGGAAAATTCATTGAACCTGGATAGAGTTTAGAGTTTGCAACAGAACCTGAAGACGAGTGAGCTGCCCAGGTTGGATTTTTTTTCCAGCCTGCTGCATATGGTTCCTCTGTGCTGTGTCATGACACCAAGTGTCTCGTCTGATTCTGGGAAGATGTCCTGCTGAGCTGGAGGCATTTCAGGACAAAGCTGATTCTTGTGCTTTAAAGGGCAACATCTTAGTCTGAGCTACGACCTCAGAGCTTTCAGCCCTGGCATGCATGAGTCTTAGTCCCCTGCAAACAGACCCAGGGGCTGAGGTATACCAATGGCCAGATACCCAAAGGCAAAAATCAAGCTGAGACAAACACACCACTGTTTTGTGGCAGGGCCAGGCCAGTTTTGGGGCCCAGCATTTTCAACCCTCCCTGAGCTATCTATGCCATGTGTTAGTCACAGAGATGCTCATGGTCCCGTAAAGAAAAGCAATGCCAACACAAAACACAAACACAAAATACAAAACACAGTTGGAGGTCTGTGGCCAGCGGTGTCCCCAGGGGTCAGTACTGGGTCCAGTGCTCTTCAACTTGTTCATCAGTGACTTGGACAAGGGGACAGAGGGAACCCTCAGCAAGTTTGCGGATGATACAAAACTAGGAGGAGAGGCCGACGCTCCCGAGGGCTGTGCTGCCATTCAGAGTGACCTGGACAAGTTGGAGAGCTGGGCAGAGAGGACCCTTACGAGGGTCAACAAGGACAAGTGCAGGGCACTGCACCTGGGCAGGAATAACCCCAGGGACCCGCACGGATTAGGGGTTGACCTGCTGGAAAGCAGCTCCACAGAGAGGGATTTGGGAGTCCTGGTTGAAAACAAGTTAAGTATGAGTTAGCAATGTGCCCTCGTGGCCAAGAAGGCCAAAGGGCTCCTGGCTGCAGCAGGAGTGTTGCCAGCGGATGAGGGAGGGATCCTGCCCCTCTGCTCAGCCCTGGGGAGGCACCTGGAGCACTGGGGGCAGCTCTGGGCTCCCCAGGACAAGAGGGACGTGGAGCTGCTAGAGAGGGGCCAGCACAGGGCCACGAAGATGGTTAAGGGACTGGAGCATCTGTCGGATGAGGAAAGACTAAGTGAGTTAGAGCTGCCTAGCCTGGCAAAGAGAAGATTGAGAGGGGGTCTTATTAATATGTACAATCACTGAGGGGACAGTGTAAAGAGGATGAGCCTCAATGGTGGCCAGTGACAGAACAAGGGGTAAGGAGTACAAATTGAAACCCAGACAGTTCCATCTCTATGTGAAGAAGAAGTTCTTTCCTGTGAGGGTGCCCGAGCCCTGGCACAGGCTGCCCAGAGAGGCTGTGGAGGCTCCTGCTCTGGAGATCTCCAACCCGCCTGGATGCGCCCGGGTGCCCCGTGCTCTGGGTGTCCCTGCTGGAGCAGGGAGGATGGACTAGATGATCTCTAGAGGTCCCTTCCAACCTCAAGCATTCTTTGTGAAACAGGGGTAGAATCTCCTGGTAGTGTAAAGGGACTGTTCAGCCCCTGAATATAGCTGGGTACAGAAAAAGGACAGAAAGGAAAAAAATGGTGGGAGAGAGGATGAGGATGATGAAGAGCACTGGGAGAAGGGAGGAAAGTGGTGAATTAAAAGAAGATAGAGGAAAGGGAAGAACTGTTCTAAATAGTCCTGCAGCTCCGAAAACACCTAGGAGCCAGAATTGCTCCTGTCCTCTGACACAGACCCACTGTGTGGCCTTGTGCACTTCCCTTCTTCTCCCTGGAGTTTCTTTCCCGCTCTTTCATCTGCCCTAGTTTTCATTTCTGTAAACCTTCCAGAGTAAAAAAAAAAATGACATGGAAAATTAGCCAACTCTGTGGAGCTCAGCCTCCTCTGGAAATGCTAATCTGGAGAAGATGTGGAGGAGGAAAATAAGTAAATAAATAAATGGAGTAGCTGAACAAAGAGGAATGAGGCAGAGATGGTTTGATCTGAGTCTTGGCACTGTGCCCTGAGCCCTTGGTACCTCTCTTTGCATGCTGAGAAGACGATGGCTTTGTCATGGCTGTATATCCACGGCTCCCTCCTGGTTTTGCTGAGCCGTGAGTGAATATGTGTGTGTGCATGCAAGAGGTGGAGCTGCAGACCAAACTTAACCCTGTACTTTTCTCGATTGGAAACAAATGGAAGGTCTCTGTTTTCCATTCACTGGTTTTATAACAGTTTGAAATTAGGCTGATGAGGTGTTTCCTTGCCAGCACGGTCTATCTTGGGCTAATTACAGAGGCGGTGCTAATTGCAGGAGCCAACCTATACAACCGCAGCATTCCTCTTCTGTGCTTCTAGGGGGAAATGTAGCGGGGAACTCCTGCTCCTGCTCACTCCATTTCTCCCTCTCTGTCTCTCTCTCTCTCTGGGTGATTATGATCCCAAAATGATAATTAAAGGATTGGGAAGAGAAGGGGACCTGGCAGAGAAAGAGCATTCCAGGTTCTGGAAAAGAGCCATGGATCTGGAGCTTGGCTAAAAAAGCACAGAATAAAATAAAGCTGGAGGGAAAGAGAGAGAAAAGCAACCCAGTGAAATCACTGCAAAGTGAGAAGCAGCAGGTCTTGCAATGCCTTCTCCTCAGTGGTGAAGCGACTGTGAAGGCATTCATTCCTCTAATGTAGCTTGAAACACTAGGGGCCGTGAGAGACACAATATATCCAGCTTTGTCAAAGATGTCTTGGGATCCAAAGCAGGGTTAGTGCCCCCCTCTTGCAGTAAAGCTATAGAGGTGCAGAGGGAGCCTAAGGGCCACCAAGCCTGCCCAGAAAGGGCACCTGGATGGGGGAATCTTAGTCCCCATCTAAACCTGAAGCTCATGCTGGGACCCAGTCACCTCCCTCCTTCCCAGCTATTCCCATGCCCTCATGGGGTGCAGGAGGACAGACAGACAGGCTTCAGCTGTGTCCTTACTTCCCTTCTGGAGAATGCAGTGGGGGAATAGAGGCTGCAGCATATGCAACCCAAAGGAAAAGGATCTGCTCCATAAATGATAACCGAATGGAGGAATGGCTGTGGAACACTATGAGACTTCACACAGCCTCCAGAGTCATGGGTCCTAAAATGGCAGATGACTCGTAATGTAGGCAAGAAAAGAGGGAAGGATCATTCCTCTAAATTTCATTTTTTATTCATTTTCCTATGCATCTGCTCTTACCCACCATTAGAAAAAGCCCTGGGGCTACATAGACTTTTGGTCTGATCCTGATTGGCTTTTCTTAGGCTCCTCTATAGCCAAAGTGATTGTGGTCTCCCAGCTGACAAACCAGTTTAGTAGAATCAAAGCTGCTTAATAAAAGGCTGGGTATATAGATCTACAGGAGGGAAGCCTTCAGTTCTGTGTCTGGACTCAATAGCTCCATTTACACAGGCAACATGAAGCCACCCAGGGTCCTTCTTCTGACCCTGTTTCTTCTGCTTTGTCTCAGGACCTTCCTTATTCCAGGATTGTGATGCCCCCCCAGCAGAGTGTTGGGTGCTCATTCCAGTCCTGTGAGCTCCCTCTGAGACAGGGCGCATCTCTGGACCATTCCCAGAGAGAAATATGGAGCAGACCACCAGACCTCACTCCTTCCAGTCCCTCATTTTATCCCAGCATCTCACTGGGGCCTAGAGGAGATCCAGGGCAAGTCTGTTGGTGGCCACAGTCCCAAAGCCATTAGTCCTGCTCTGCTGAAGACAGCTAGCCTTAGTTGGGAGCCAGTCAGTGCTCCCACCTCATCAGACCTCTTTTCCTTCAGAGAATAGGCCATGGCCATATGGCAAAGGGATGGAGGGATCTTCCTGGCTTGTGCATCTGCTCTTGGTGGCAGCCAGCCAACATAGCGAGATGGATCGAGATGTTTGCTGCCATCTATGGCCAATAATAAATAATGCAAAGGCAGGTAGAGAGATGGGGCCTGGCTGTAGCCTGGACTTTCCTCAGAGCAGGGTCTCTCCTGTGGTGTTCTCCTTCCATGAGGTCAAAGCCAGGCAGGGAGAAGGCTACAGAGGGCAAAAGGAGATGCTGTGCAAAACAGATAGCGATGCTTCTCTCATCACAGTGGCTTCACAAAGGGGAGAACAACTTTGGTCCTGGGTTTCACGTGAGACCAGCACTCTGGCAGCCCACTAGTGACAGCCACTAAATGCAGAGGCTGCAGGAACTCGTTGTGACTGCCCAGCTATTGGGCATGATGCTGCACAGCTTCCCCACATCCAGGCATTTCCTTCAGCTGAGAGGAGCAGGACATGCACGTGCCTACATGTATACACATACCTCCTTCCCATTTCAGAAAGCCTTAGATTGACATTTCTGGTATCTCCTGGTGCCTTTTCTGGCACCTTTTTTCACCCTGCTATCTCCAGAGTGGATGTTTGGAGAATAGCTGATGCCAGTTCTGGGGACTGCCACTGCCTCAGCAACCCAGAAGCCTTGGAGAGATGTTTCAAACATCTGTGCAAGGTTTTAAGATAGTGATTTTTGCCCTGGCAGGCTTGACACCCAATCACATACTAGGTCTATGCCCCTCCCTGTGCTCCTTCTCCAACTGCAATCAATATTTTGCCATCACCCACCATTTTCTGTGTTCTGGCTAGTGCAGAAGTGCAGGGGCTTGGTCCTCCTTGGCTGCTTTGGGATGTTGAAGGTCACAGCATAAGGATTAATGATTTTGGCATGACTGGGAGAAACCAGGCTGTTCAAAATAGCTTGCATGTCTGCAAATTCGGCAAGTGTTGCTTTGATCTTTCAACCCGTGCAAAGGAGGTGCCCTCTTCTCAGGGAGTTTTCCTTGCCAGCATGCTGGGCACATCCAGATGCTGACCCTTAGAGCATGGGATGTACATCTGGCTTAGAAATGGGAACTGCTGAAGATCTGGATCTTCTAGGATCTTCTAGCAAGACCCTTTTGAACACTAGATCATATATCCCCAGTTAAAGCACGGTATAGAAATGCCGTGACCCCATATGTCAAATGCATCTGACTGAAGGTTTTCTGTCCTTTCAAATTCAGATGCAAGTGATCCTGACAGTGCTGTGGATCTGCTCAAGATTCCACAGACAACTTCTGGCAAAGCAATAACGCTAAGAAAATAAAGGCTTCTCCAGGCCTTTAGCATCCAGGACAAGCTCCTGTTCTAAATTGCAGGACAAAGTAGAGATCTTGTTAGCCCCCATGTTGTATCCCACTATCCATGCCCTACCTTACTGATAAGGCCTTATTGCAGTTTATTTTTCCCAGTACAGAGTATTAAACCCCATCAGGTCTCACACTGGCACCAATGCACTCCCTGGGATGGTGTATCACCTGGAAGACAGCACATGGCACCAGGACAGAAGGGACACATACTGAGTGAGGATCTTCATAAGACTGCATGGAGATAATCAGATGAGGAAACAGGCACCTTTAGAACAGAATTCCTCTGATTTACTTTCTATGACTCCTTTAAATTAGACTGGTGATGTCTCCATGTATAAGGGGAGTTTAACTGATGCAAGTGGAGGTATCTGCAGTTTAGACACATGGGGGTGTGAGACCAAGGCACCTCTGCTCAGAAATACATTATATCAAGCCAGCAAGGCTAATACAAAATCCAGTGGCTGTGCCAATGAGCTGGTGACCATTTCTCAGGCACGTCCTTTAAGTGGTCCTGCAACCAGAAGACTCCTGAACTGCCTCACGTCAGCAGCTTTCACTGGAGAAAAAACTTTGGAGACTGAGTTTCTATATATCCCTTCTGCCTTGTTGTTCAACTGACCCCGTCTGACTACTCAAAAAGACCCCTGGGCCAGAAGGGTTGGCAACCAGGTGAAACAAGCACTTCTGTCCGAGCATCATTTTCCTTAGACAGTACAGCAAAGAGGTGACAGATAACAGAGAGGACCAAACCCTGTTAGGGACTCTGGACAAACCATGGGATAGCCTGGGACTCTGAGGGAAAGATAAATGCTTTAGATAGGGAAGGACAGATCACAGGGGACCAGGGACACCTTTGGGTAGCTTCTGAGAGCCTGTGGCTCATCCTTTGCTTGGGCTGGGATTGTCCTTGTGGTTAACAGAACAGTCTGTGCTACCAACACCTACAGATTGGCTGCTCCAGGGAAAATGGAAATAGAAAAATTAGTATCTCAGTTTGTTCTAGGCATCTGCAATGAAGATGTGACCAGCCTAGATGGTCTCTCTGGGCTCCTCTAGAGCTCGTGGTGGGAACAAGTGCATCCTGTGCTGTTTTCAGTGCTGAGATTAGACCGAACTGAGCAACATGCTGGAATCTACTGTCTCTACTGACTACATCTTTGTTGTCTCTGGAAGGCACCAGGTCTCATGCAGATGTCTTCATAGAGTCAGATGACTCCTACTCTTGCAGCTCTGTCTACACAGCAACTAAACAGCCCTGAGACAACTATATCTTGCCTGTTTATCAGTACTAGGCTAACCACAATTTCCAGGTCCATTTCTCTTTTCCTGTCATTTGATTGCTTTCTCCTGCTTCTGTGATTGGCGCTTACTGGATCACATGCTAGGCTCATCAACAGGATCCAGGCATTCTTTAAGACTATGAGCTCCTTTTGCTTTTGGTCTCCACCGTCTTTCCTTCCCTTTGTCCAAAAGCCATTGGATGAACCCAACAACATGAACTAATCCAACCAGAATGCATCCCTGTTGTACTTTAGAGGCAAAGTGATAAACAGAGGTGCTGGAGGCTGTTCCTGCCTTCTTTTGGATGAGAAAGAGAAGGTTGCGATGAGTCAGGACTGACCTGATGTGGAAATGAAGCTGGGGTGATTGCATTGGCCTCTAAGTTCTCTGTTTTTCCTGATTTAGTTGATTCTATGATGGAGTTTAAGCTTGATTCAACCTACGAGGGGTGCTGTGGTCTTTCTCCACTGCTGACTCTCTCTTCGATCCTAGCCAGATCATGCAGTCTGATGATGTTTGAGATACGGCTCTGTCCTGCCTGTTGGGAAGGAGGGACCCAGAAGACAGAGTTGCAGGAGGTGGCACGGCCCCATTTGCTGGCCTGGAGCAGCTGTCTTGATCCCAAGATGACAAACCAGCTGATGTGAGGGTATCTTTGAGAAACCCATGTATCCACAGGGAATCAGACCCTGGGATCTGGTTAGGGCTCTCTGGTTTTTCAGATGGCTGTGGGTTAGGAGGCCCCATGCGAAGGGATGGAAGCACTGGGCTGCACAAACTGCCCTTGGCTTCATTATTGCCAACTGGGATTTCTCTACTTCCCTGTGTGAACACACTAAATATATCCAAGCAACTATAAGCCCAGCCCTTCTAGGATGCGTTCATGCTAACATCTCAGGGCTCTACAACACAGCAACAATATACTGTGGTTTTGACTGTACAGGCTATGGACCTCTGTGGGGTTTAGGCATATGCCTTGGGGAGAGAGAGAAAATGTTCATTTTGTATCAGACATCTAAGAACTCAGTGAGATTTAATAAAAGCAAAAAGTTGACCTGCACACCATTTCCATGAGCCATAGTGAGACACAGAGCTCCTTGCACAGATGTTTCTGACTTATCCTGTGATGTATGATGTATGATGATCAGGGGCCTGACAGAAAGTCAGCCTAAAGCCTGGCTGCTGCTGAAAGTTAGAGGCCAGATACCTCTGCATCTTCAGCTGCCTTGGATATGACACTTCTGACAAGTCAGTTCAGCTCATGGACCCAGCAGAAACACAGTCTCTCTTTTGCTGTCTTTAATAAGGAAGGTTTATTTTTAAATCAATGGATTGGCTGCTAGTGCAGTTCTTCTGCCTGCAACATTAGGCCTGAGGAGGAGGTTAATAGGGAGAGAAGAGTGGCAAGTCACACTCTGGACATATTTTGTTTTCTGAGCCTTTAAGATCAGATTCGAACCAGTATAGACACTTTCCCTCTGATCACTAGGTTGCAGCACGAAGAGGTGACAGCATTGCACTCAGAACAATAATGTCAAACTCTGTCCTCAAGTTCTTCTTCACTTTCTGAAAGGTGAACATTTCTTCATCTTTTCATTTATGCAGGAAATAAATAGGTGGAAGTGGCATGCCTGGTGGAAGAATGGAAGCATGGCTGTGTTGGGTCCACTAAACTCACTAACATCCTCCAAACCATAGCCAATAGTGGATGCTTGAAAAAGCCTGCGAGAACAGGGTGATTGTACTTTAATCCTAAACTTATTCCTAAAACTCTTCAGGCCTCCACTGTTCTGCAGCCAAGGGACTTCCTGAACCAGACTCAGTTACTAAGTATTTACCAACACTCCATGCGTTGTTCTTCCAAGAACTTCCTCAGTCTCCCCTTAAACCCATGTAAACTTCTAGTATGCACAAAATCTTGCAGAAAGGAGTTCCACTGATCAAGAACACACTGGTTGAGGAGTGTAGCTTTTTAATTTCTTTCCTAATTTCATTTTGTTCTTCTACTGTGAGACAATGAAGACCCCTGAGCCATACAGAACTTCATGGACTTCATTTCTGCAGCCCAGTCTCATGCCAGTGATGCCCACATCTTGCTCCAGTCCTGTATCTCAGAGCTGTTACCTCTCTGTGTTGCCTCCTGTCCCAAACTACTTAGGGCAGCTAAGTCAGAGGATCCCTGGGACAGTCTGGGTTCAACTAGCAGAGTTCAACCCATAGACCCATGGAATGAGAGAGAAGTCACAGCACTGTGATATGGACACAGGGCCTTGGGGAAGGGTGGAGGTCTCTCCAGAAGACACTTCTCCCCTCATAGCACCCATATAATATGTCTTTTTCCCACATATGAAAAATGGCTTCCTCCTGACTGCCTCAAACACTGACAAAGGAGATCTGGATCAGACTTGGCTTTTCACACCCCAGGGGCTTGCCAAAGCTGTGTCCCCAGGCTATGAGCGTGGGGTCCAAGGACGGTTTGGATGTCCCGATCTGTCGGTGCACAGTGTCTGAACGAGTGTCTGCCATGTCCATACATTGCTCAGGGTATCTGCATTCCCCTGTGTCTGAAATGCAGGCCTGGATGGAGTGCCCATGTGCTGGGGAGTGCATGCATGAGCGCTGGGCTGCCCGCGAGCATCGGGAAACCGAGCGGACGAGCGCAGACTGCCTCCCTCCCTCCTTCCGCGTAAGGCAGGAGAAAGCATTCCCAGTGTGGACGGCCACTGCTAATGGCCCAGGAATCCTCAATGCAGCTGTTTGTTCTGGCACGGGCGCAGCGAGGTCCTGAAGTCAGTTGAACCGCATCGACTTCCCTGCCAGGGTCAGATTTCAGAGGTATGCGATTGGGGATGCCCCCGCTGAATGGTTCCAGCACCTGGCCTCCGCCCCCTTCCCCAGGCTGCAGTCCTTTCGGAGTGAGGGAAACCTAAGCCTTTTCAACACGGGAGGGAGAGCACGGCCGCCAGACAAGTGATTTACAGCCCTGTGAAATCCCATCATCCAGCCAGCCCACAAGGCAACAGTGCTCCTATTGTGATAGCCAGCTTGGTGATACCAAAGAACCACGGGGCTAGTCCCACTTCCTCCGCGCCCTTCCTCCATGTCCCCTCTTCAAACCTGGGTCCCATGGCCCTGTGACCCTCTGACAGCTGCAGGACTTCTGCCACAAAGCACATCAATGAGGTCCCCAAGGAGATGCCATGGTCCAGGCATGGATCTCCCAGAGCCAACTCCGAAGTGTGTGTGTTGCAGAACATGCTGTTTCTCCCCAGAAATCAGAGAAATTCTGCATACTGAGCTTCAAATAGTGGCATCCACCCCTACCTTCAACCTTAGAAGAGCTGAAAGATCATCTGATGGTGCCCTGCTCTCTGGTCTTAAGTGCTAAGGTACCCTGGTGTGCTCCAGTTCTAATCAGCACTCCCATTCTTCTGTCCAGGTGCAATGAATTTGGTCTCTTTAATTCCCAAAGTCAAATGAGGCTTAATGACAAGATGGGGCACAGCAGGGAACATGCTGATAAAAATGAAACATCTTGTCTATATGTAGGATAGCCAGTGTGCTTCTAGAGCTCACATACATACACGGCTTGGAACAGAGATGCTCTTGCTGCCTAGGGAAGAAAAACACATAATGAAGAGTCCACAGTAGATCTGAGGCCAAGTTATATACCCCCTAAGTTGACTTGATGCTTGACATGCAAAGCTTTGCATGAGGTATAGTAAAGCTGGTGAAGTTCTCAATGGAAAACGTTATGGAAGCTACAAGATGATGGGAAGGCTGGGTAGATGAAAAGACAAACAAAATCCAGTCAGGTTCATTGAGGACATGAAAACTAAGTCTTGCTCGAAAAGGCCTTGTACTGTGTGTGGTTGGGGATGCAGGGAAGCATCATATTATGATTTCTCTGTTGTGTTTCAAAAGTCATCTACCCTTGGCTAGCTGCAGACAGAAGGCAAAGGAAGCTTGGCTCTGAGCCTTAGGGTTCCTCTTCATAGAGAAATTAGGCTGGTTAGTCTTCTTAAAGCTGCTCTCTAGGGCATGGATTTTCCCTCTCCAGAAACCTGAGGCTGAAGTAACAAGGGTGTTGCACTGAGCAGAGCAAGTAATTGTGATTTCTGTGTGCTTTGGGAGGACCCTGTGATGGACCTGTGGGGGAATGCAGTAAGGAGTTGTGAGTGAGGTCCTTCTGTGATACAGACAGCATCAAAAAGTTTGGAGACTCAGTCTGAGCTAGTCTCTTCAGGCTCCTTTTGGTCATCAAGGAAAAATGAATGCCTGCTGAGGGCAACTCAGTTCAAGAGAAGTTTTGATAGCTGGATGCACGGCATATGGATGCATGGGTTGGGGCAACTGGCTCAGATGGAGAGAATCTCTTTTTGATATCTGAAGTCAGAGAAGTGTCTTAACTTAAAAAAATAAAATAAAATAACATAGCATAGAGAGTAATAGGAAACCTCTGGTATTTCAGGGGTGGTACACTGGATTGCAGGGTGATCAAAGAATAACAACAACAAGACCCAGATAATTTTTCACTACTAAGAGAGATGGAACTCCCACCATACACAAGCCAAGGGTAGGTCCTTGTGGTCGGACAAGCTCTCCCTTGCATCTCACCTGCTAAGGGCTGCTGGGCTGCCCTGCTCTGCTGGGCTGCTGCTCTAGGTCCCCACACTGCTGTTTGGGGTCATTACGGAAATAGATACTTCTTATTTAACCACATACCAGGTGCACAGTGAATCCATCCTCTGAGCCGGGTTTGGTTCGCACCATTAAGTTTTCTCTAGTGTCTGGGCTGGCCACGTGCATGCGGGAGCTTTTCTGTTCACAAGAAAACAGTTCATGGAGGGTCTGAAGGTGTATTTTGGTCAAAAACTGCAGCAGCCTCCATAGTTTTACTGCTCCCTCTCCCTCCTTCTCCTCCCCTGCCCTCCCTGCCCTCATGCTGGATGCTCTTTATGGGCCTCAGAAGGCCAAATGGATTTGTCCTGCTTCATAAGTATTTTACTGGCTATTTAAATACATCCCAAAGAGACTCTTGTCAGCAGATCAGAACTTAATGCCAGACAGTGTTGTAGGGCATCACTGAGAGCGATGCTCAAAGCTTCTGAGATGCTGCCCATGGAGCAGGACACAGCCTTTCTGCAGTGGTGACTTGGTGTCTGTTTACTACAAGGCAGAGGGAGGCAAAGTGAGGTGACCTGTGGCAAAGGGGAACTGCAGCCAACCAGGATGGTTTCTCTCCTGCCATCACTGCTGTCCTTCACTGCAAAACCAGGGCTTTTCACTCTTCCTCAGTTGGTTTAACCCATCTCACTGTCCATAAGGAAAAGGCTGAAAGGGTGAGAAGGTCCTGGTGAAGGGTGCAACAAGGCTTCGAGTACAGCTGACACTATATCCTACACATTTTGTTACTTGAGAGGGGCGTAAGAGACTCACAGCATCATCTTCTCACCCGGCCCTCCCTAGTTCCTCCTCCAGAAAGATATGGAACTTCTGAGAGTGACGAGTTTGAACGGAGAGGGTAAGATCCATGAGAGGGATTGCAATTCCAGGCTGGGGGGGATTGAATCTCACTTAGGGCTTCATGTTCAACATGAACTCTGCTCTATAGAGAGGGCTGATGCCCTAGACATGCCCCATCCTCAGACTGTTCTTATCATCTGATGCATGGGACATCTCTGTGTGGGAGAGGAGCTTGCATGGCTACATCTCCCAATTTCCAGTCATGTCTCATAACCACAGAACAAATTTTTCTTCTACCTCTGGCCTGCTGGAGGGCAGTCTAATCTCTCATTAAGAGCAATTGTGTTTTTTTTAATTAGTTCTCAACTGTAAGATGAAGAAAGACTTTTTGCAGGCCATTCCTCCAGCCTTCTGAATGACCCAGGAGAGACAGTGTCCCTAGATGCCATTGCCTTTGTCTTTGGAGCAGGCCCCAGGCATCATCCTCCCTGTTACCTCCAGGATGAGAAGGAAAAGATCCAGCCTGAAATGCAACCACTGGAAAACTAAGCCTTTCCTGATGAACCTAAGCCCTTGGTGAGACAGTAGGAAATCCTGAGGGTTGTTGAGTGACCATGGGTTTTAGATGGCTGCAGATCCACCATCAGGGAAGTGTTTGCCCCGCTCCTTCCTGTAGCTGACAAAACCTGCTTCCAGAGTTGGCAATGGTCTGAATTTTAAAGCATGTGACAAAAAATATCACTACAGCACAAAAAGATGTGACTTTATTGCTCCATCTCTGCTACAGAGCCAAATCCATTTACCAACTTGGTGACTTTTGAAGAAAATTATACGATCCTTTCCTGCAAGGCAGATATAGATAGAAAAATGTGGTATCAGGCCTGTCGTTATTTCCTTCCCTTCCGGGTATTAGCAAATGAGTCTGTCTCTTTCCAGTCCTCTGCCTCTTTTAGATTTACACTATTAGATAAACAAAGGGTTGAAGGAAAGGAAATTGAATTAAAAAATTGATCTGTTCTTCCTCCTGGGAGCTCTATGAAAGGCTGAGTCCCAACATTTCTGGGCTAGAACAGGAGGAAGGAGAAATAATAATTCTTAAAAGGGAGGAAAGAGAGGTGGGAACATTAACAGGGCTGTAAAGATACACAGGTGACACTACCTATGTACTGTTCAGTTGATAACAAGACAAGCAGCGCATAAGACTACCCAGAAACATGAGAGGCAATCTTTCCAAAAGTTACTAGTGACTGAGGCAGCAGAACTGGAATTATTTTAGAAGGGGCTGATTTTGAGGGGTCAAGTGGCTCCATCACATAGATTCAGACATAGGTAATGATGGACCACATTTAAAAAAATAGTATTTTGGGATCTTATCTTACACCACTTTTAGAAGGCCCAAGTCTCTGAGGATTTGAAGGATGCAGATCAGCATATTTTAGAAAAAAGGTTCGAATTCAGAGAACATGAGTGCCCAAGCTGTCCTCTCCTGACCAGAATTCAGCCTCTAGTGCAAGCTGAGGTTGAACCCAGCTGTTGCCGTGTTCACACATCTGGTTCCCACAGGCCATCCTCTGCAGTGATAGCATGTGCCGGCACAGAAATTCTGAACGTGGAGCGTATATAAACACGCTGTAAAACACTAGCAGTACAGTAAACACAGGGGAGATCATAGCGGGCAATTGGGTTGGCCTGTGTTGGCTGCTTCGCAGCGCTCCTGTGATGCAAAGCAGCTGTCAGCTCAGTTTAATCCTGTGAACAACTGTCTCCTATTAGCCCAGCGTTGCCTTTGGGTCTGCGCATACTCAGGAATCCGCTCCGTTGAGCTCCATTGATGCGCCTATAGGTACCCAAGACACTGAAGGATGTCTTCAAGATACAGACCTGCTGTGCAAGTGCCTGGGAGCTGCAGGCTGTGAATGGGGAACCTGTTGAGCTGAAGCCAGCTGTGGGAAATGTAATTACACAGTTAAACTCGGAGGCTGCTGACGGTTACATAACAAAGGAAGCCCAGCCTTGCTGGAGGCCAATTGCTTTTGTTCTGCTTGAGAAAAGAAAGGTTGTTGTGGACAGCTTGGATATCTTCTTGTAGACAGGAACACTCCAACTAAAGGACTGAAGCACCCGGGTAAATAATAACAACATCTTACTCCACTAGGTTGCTCCTTCCAGAATGAAGGCTTCCCCTGTCCTACAGGACTGCCATTCTGGGCTGGGCTGTCAAAACAAGTCATCTTCTCCTAGCCCCAAATCATCACCATCACTGGCAGAAAAAACTTCCAGGAGGAGCACATTAAAAATGCAGTAGTTCATTTAGGACATGCTGTTGTTTTCTTCCTCTCCTTCCTGGAAGGAGAAGTGGGTGCAACAGCACTGACGGATTTAGAGTTTCTGAACAGCCTGACAATCAGGTTCATTTAATTTACCCTCTGTTGGGAAGTTGTTTTATGGAAGGCAGCTAAAATTAAGAAAGGACTGGGGTACAGAAAGGAGGGTGGGGATGGTGGACTGGATCATCTTTGGGAGGCCCAGTCCATCACAGAACTCTTAGAAAAAAGGTAGGAAAGTCTGCTGAAAGAGCCCTGTTTGTTTTCTTACTCAAATGTAGAATTAAGTCTGTTGATAGAGCTCAGGAGAGGTGTTCTCTGAACTGGTTTAACAACTCTTAGTGACAGAGAATGTCTCCTTTTCAGTGACAGCTTATTCCACTGCCTTGTTGCCCTTAGGTCAGAAAGCTTCTGCTGATGTTTAATGTGATCTACTTTGCTGTAGTTTAAGGTCATAACCTCCAATCCCTGTGGGACACGAGGAACACATTTTTTCCCTTCCTCTGTGCAGAAGCCTTTCATGTTTTGGAAGACTGTAATCATGTGTCCCCTTGATCTTCTCCAGACTAGACGCCTTCTCTCCTTCTGTCTTGTCTCATTGATCATGTGTCCTCAGTTACCATTAAACCAGCCTGGGACAGAGCTGTCTGTCTGCTCTGATGACCTTTGCACTTGATAGAAGGAGTTTTACAGAAGCTAACAAATGTTGTTATTATTAAGGTCTTCAAACTTAGATTTCTCAAATCCTGGGCTGAGGCAGTGGAGCCTCCAGGAGATCTCAAGGTCTTGAATTTGAATCCAGACAGCATAAAAAGCAGAGGACCTGTGGAGGACTCACGTAAACTCAGAGGACCTGCACAAACTCAGTCCATCCTCCTCAACCAACCGAGAGCCTCAGACAACATCCACGAGCATTCAGGTACATGGGCAGAGGGAAGCTAATTGTTTCAGAGATGCTACTGAAACCACAAATCCGTCAGACACATTTCCTGTTTCAATAATGTCTCGAATCCATTAAGTGAGATTCTCTCACCCCCCTGCAAGGTTGATTTGCCACAGAGACAATGAGAAAGCAGAAAGCTTCTCTGGCCAGGCTCCATGCTCTACAGGGGTGAGCAGACAGTGGAGCATACCAGCCCCCATCCTCACTGCTCTCCAAGGCCTCTGCTGATTCCCAACTCCTTTGAATGGGAGCTGGCATAGCCACAGTGCCTGTGAGATGCCCATCCCTATATATGAGTTTCCCTCTACCAAATTCCAAGATCCTAAAAATAAACAAGCCCCCCCTGCCCCTCTGAAATGACACCAGGAGAAATGTCTTCACACAATAGATTTTGGAGAGGGAGGACAGGAAGATGTTATTTTTGGCTGCTTGCCTATTGCAAAACCAGCCACCACTCTAAAGCCAATAGATCCATATTAGTGAATCCCTTGGGAGTCACAGGCTGCAGATCTACATCTACATTATTAGTAGGACAATCACATTTTGAGGCCACAGATAAGAGGTTGTTACTGTTAGGCTTAACATTATGCAAGCTTGCGGCAAAATGCATCTCTCCTCTGAGGAACATATGGCCCAGGGCCCAGAACTCAGAGTGTAAAGTTGTTTTGGTGATAACTCCCTCAGATCTCACTTGGATTGGGTTCCTCGACACCTTCAGAGCCAAGCCTAAACAAGTGGGATTGATAAAGGAGAGGAGAGGAACCAAAAAAAAGGAGTAATTTCTCGAAGTCACTCCTTGGCAGAGCCAGAGACAGCACACGGGTTATCCCACTGTGAAGCCATATCCATCTAATGGATAATCTTCCAACTTAGTGTGTTGGTCAAGGCTCTTTCTACAGGCCATGGGGAAAAAAGCAGGAATAACGAACAGGGAGCAAGTATCACCTTAAATGGCATGAGAAGAGCATGAGAAGAAGCATAAATAAACCATTTTTAAAGTCTAGGCAAGGTGAGATTGATCCTACCCATTGGTCTGCAGTTCAGCAGAGGCCAGCAGCACACTAGCTCTCCTTCTAGGCTGTTGTTTCTGTACTACATCCTACAGCTGACAAGATCTTGGTGAGTCATCCTCAGCTTCTTTACATAACCGTGATAAACAGCAGTATTTTTAACCTAAAGTCAAATGATTCCAACCATGGTGGTCCAAAGGAAGTATTGATGGTGAATAGTGCTCCCTTGGCCAACAAAATGTGGAAACTGTGGAGTCACCTCTGGTTTTCAACTCGTTTTTGTCATTTGTGAGTCCTTCACCTTTTCTAGGTGATGTGGACCCTGTATTGGCAGTGTTAACACTCCTAGATTTCAGCAGTTTTATCTCTCTTTTGCAAACTTCCCAGGAGCGCCTGTGACTGCCAGCTGAGCTGGGGACTGCAGACTGGAAATCAGGGAGGAACAGCCTGAACCAGTGGGTATTATTTGTGATTTAACATGTTTTTGAGAACATTGAAGTCTGAGATGTAACTGTACTACTACTAGTGTTATTCCTTATTACATGAAAATTCAGAGAAGAGATGGCATGGACAGGGACTTTTCATGATTTCCTCAGAAATCCCTGCTCAAGAGGATATTTTCCTTCTGGCAGTTGAAATCTGTAAGTTTATTTGCAGTCATTGAAACAAAAAACTGCTTTCTGGCCTTTTTTTTTCAGCTAAAAGCAGTTTTAATTTTATTTAAAACATGCAATTTGATTTGAAGCCTAATATTCTGGATAGAAAGCATGAAATTTCTCAGCCTCCCTGCTGTTCTGGAGAGATTTTTATTACTGATAACTACTTTACAGCATCTTTACTAACTGCATTACTACAGCAGCTGCAGATTTTCCCTGGAAATGGGAACTGTCCAGAAATTGCTACAGTATAATAACATAGGCCAAAATCCACCCCGTCTCCTGGAGCCATGCTGGGATGGGTCCCTGCAGCTCAGGCAGCAGAGAAGGATGTATCTGTGCATGTGATTTAATTTATGCCTCTATGGATTTTTTTTTCCTCTTTCCAAAGATGCGTTTCCCAAATTAAAATGTACAAATTTCTGCTTTAAGACTTGTTAGTTCTGCATATCACAGATGTAACAAAACCTCAAATGCTGAACAAATGCAACCAATTTTCTTTCAAAGAGTTTGCAGGACAGCACCTATTCCCATATAAGCAAAGCAAGCAGAAGATTCACATACAAACATCAGAGGACTAAAAACACAAGGGATTATTATTTTCTTTTAATTTCCCCTGGCACTTTCCTCCATCACTCAGCGACTGGCTAGATGATGAACATGAAAACTATCAAAGGAGCTTTTTTTTTGAAGCTCCATAATTCCTTAGATGTCTCCTTTCTCCCACATTAACAACTCCCTCCATGGGATGACTTGCTGAAGGACATGTGGGGAGGACGTGATAGTATTTTCTTATTTGTTCCTCCCTATCCTTCAAGGAGATGTGTAGCTGGCCATGCAAGAGGACTAGCACTTCTCATGCATTTCTCTGGTGTTTTGATAAATCTGGTTTTCTTTGCACCTTAGAGGTCATGCATTGGGGGATCCTCAACTTGCATTTAGGATAAAAGCAAGTGTTTAACTTTCTTTTTCTTTTTTTTTTTTCTTTTTTCTTTTCTTTTCTTTTCTTTTTTTTTTCTTTTTCTTTTTCTTTTTCTTTTTTTTTTTAGCAGTAGAGAGAAGCTGGAGCTCATCATTTTTAGAGTTTCGGAGCAAGAGAGGGAAAGAGCAGAAAGAGGAGAAATCCAAAGGGCTGCTTTTTGAGGAACCCCTGATATTTTAAGCAGCTCCCATGATTTTGGAAATATATCTGTAATCGCTCCAATGGGCTGGCAAGGCAGGGTCTGGCATCAGCTGGGAACCTAACGTCTGAGCAGGTGTTCACAGAAGACGGGAAGCCTCTCAGATCCTCCTGCTGATGCCTCCAACTGTGATTCTGTAAACACTGTATTAGTGGTTTTTTGCTGTTGCTTTTTTTTTGTTGTTGTTGTTTGTTTGTTTTGTTGTTTTTTTTTTTTTCAATAAATGTTGGCCTTGAGTCCACGTTGGCTAAAGCATGCACAAATAAAACTACAGAAGCAGGTAAAGAATGGGCAAAATGAGGGAGAAGCTGGTTTTTAGGAAGACATGATGCTGAGCTCAGATGCGTGCAGTGATCGCATGTGGAAGTGGCTTGATGGTGCCTGGCAAATCACCTCCTGAGGGCTGTTCTGCTTCTGCCCAACATCGAGGTTCAGCTCCTCTCTTTGTGGGTGTCCTCAGTATCATCATCTTTCCTGATCTCCCCCCCTGCCAAAGACTAGTGGGGAAAAAAAGCAACTTTAGGGTGCAAATTTCTGCTCTCCTGTAGGTGCCTTGGGGACTGGGTTTGCTGCCTGCACAGGGAACAGGAGCCCATGGAGATGCTGCACCCTCCAAAGATGAGACACATCTCACCTGGCTCCCAGGGGAGTTTGGGTCCCCTGCCCTGTGCTCCAAGCAGCAGTGGGAAGGGAAGCTCTGATCTTCATGGAGCTACCACTGGCCCTGCCCTGTCCTTAGAGGACCTGCCTCCCTTAGCATTCTGCAGATGCAACAATGTCCTTCTGCAACACCTGGACAGAACATTGTAACAGCCACAGGTGCGACAATGTAACAGCTGTGACCACAGGTGGGCTTCTTCCTTCCTTTCTACTCCCACCCCTCTTCCCACTGCCTTTCCTATCCTCCCCTGCAGGGACCCCAGCCCGTTCTCCCAGGAGAGACCTGATCCAAGGCAACTGCATGGGAGATGCCAGCAGGACCGGGAGCCGGTGGTGAGGGCGCTTACAACAAGAGCAGCTCCATAGACGGTGTCATGACACATTAAACCTCAGTGAAGCCAGTGATGGGGCATGACGTGCTCCTCTGTGCAGCCAGTTGGCTCAGGCATCCCCCTCCTGCTCCCCCTTCTCCTCTTGCAGCCCCTCTTGCAGCCCCATCTCAGCACGGTTGACACTTCAGATGCTTCTGCAGCGGGGATGGAGGTGACCATCCATGGGGGAGGACCTGCTGCATAGGACAGCTGTTCCTGTTCCTTATCCCCTTGACTGCTTGCATCCAAATGGATATTTCCCAAAGCAGTGTGACCTCGTTCACTCTGCCTCCTGTGGGACACAGCACCCCTAAGCATGGACTGGGGTCATGCAAGCTGGCAAGGGCGAAAAATATGCCAGGGAGCACATTGGACACTATGGACAACTGTAGGACACTGCTTCAGCCCACGATGTGGTTATTTTTACTCACTAGTGAAGGCGAAGGCTCATGGATGGGGGTATCTTTAGGCAGTGCTAAAGTGTTGTCCATCCCGTGCACCAGGGTCTGGGATGGGTTTGAAGAGGGCATGGAAGTGCCCCAGGGAGCCTGCCCAGAGCTTGGGGTCACTCTCTACATGGTGTTAACTCTGAATTTATCTGTAGGATATTCAGTAGTCAATCAGGGTCCTCACATGGGACTCATTCTGCTTATCTGACTATACTTAGAATGCTTTTTGTCCCAGCAAATGCTGTGCCAAGTGGGCCAGTCCCAAGCCAAGCACATGCCCACAGAAGCCCTATGGAGATCCTCTTGCTCAAACCCATCAACCTAGAACCTGGACCAAATCCTTGCCAGTTTGCTATATATGTGCGTGTGTGTATATATATGTATACATGTATATGTACAAAAGGGAACTGGCTTCAACTTCACCAGCTGCAACACTCCTCCCTTCCCCCTACTCCTCCAGAAACCTCAGTCAACTTTCTCTGATGACCGTATAATTCAGGAATATAAGTATTATTTATTTATTTATTATTTATTTTGTGAGAGGCTTGATTTCCTGTTTACAACCCTGCAAATATGTGCAAAACGCATCTCAAGTTCAATGCATTGGTCACACTGATACTGTCAATGACACCAAGGAACGCTATGGCAAAGTCTGTCTAAAAAATGGAATAGGAGAAAAGCAAAAAAAAGAAGATCTCTTGCCAAATCTACTTGAAACATAGATGCTAAATTTCCTCAGACCTCTTAGGCTCAGACATCATCCATCATCATGATTTGGACTCAAATCCAGAGTTGAACTCATCTCTGTCCTGTGGTTTGAAGCCTCCTGCTGCCAGCAAGCTCATCTTCCTTCCCACCACCACCATAGCCAGAAACACGAGAAACTGCCCCCTGCTTCATCCTCCCTGCTCCAGACTGCTCATGTTTAAGTGTTTTCAAGAAGATATTCATGGAACAAGGCAGGCAGCCACAAGAGAAGCTACTGAACCATGGTTGAACATGGCTTGGAGAAGCATCTGGATACTGGGGAATTATCATTCTAAACATCTAAACCTGCAGAATCTTCTCCCTCTCCTGCCCTGTGCGATCCACGGCCAGGAGGCCAATACTAGGATTGCCAACTGGGCTACTCCAGGGTGCCCCTTGGTTCTTTCCTTATTTCCCTTCTATGACACTGATTGACATCAGATGAGATGCTCCTGGCTCTTCTGCACTTCACAGGAACAGCAAAGATTCACACCAGAAGAAGGCTCTGGCCCCTTGAGCTTTGTGGTTTCTTTGATGAGGTTAAAGCAAATAACAGATAAAAATCAGATCCTAGGAATGCAAGAAAGAAAAAAAAAAAGGAAAAAAAAAAAAAAAAAAAAAAGCTTCACTGTGGTGGTGAAAGACTGAAAGAAGAAACACTAATTATGTTAGGAAACAAACTGGAGCTGAAGCTGGTACTCCGCAGTGGAATCTGATGGTGGGATGCTCCAAGTCTGCTCAGTGAAGCTGTGGTGTGAGTCAGAGCAGTACCATGTACAGCTGTGTCCACCTGTTCACATATGTGTACATAGGCAACATATGTATACAACAGTTTTGGACCAACCCTGTGCCTTTTGCCAGCTGAGGAAATGAGGAGAGACCTTCAGGGGCACCTCGTGTCTCTGGAGAGCTGTCTCAGAGGAACTGATGCTCTGCAGCTGAGCAGGTTCCTGGACGATATGGGGCAACTTTGAGATGCAGGAATATATGTTGTTACCTACAGCCAGTGGTTAGGCTGGGTAAATATTTCTAGGTCTGCCACAGTCATGGGAATTTAGCACAAGCAAAAACAAGACACATCTGCATTAGACGTGGTGCATCAGACCCTCTGACCACCCTCAAGCCCATGCTTTCTTACCATGGCTATTCAGACTTGGAAAACATTTCCACTCCAATGCCTACAGAACCACCTCTTTCCTTCACCCTTCTCCAGAAAGAACAATAAAAACAACCTACATTTCCAGATGCACAGATTCCACCTTCACCCCTTGAGCACTCAGAGCAACAGATGCTGGAGAACATGCAGATGCTCAACGGAGGGGCTAAATCTCAACTCCTGGTCTCCATAAGTGAAAAGGCCATTTTAGAGTAAGAAATTCAGTGACTGTAACCTAGAACGCATGCGAAGAGATTACAAGCTTTGAGAAAATCTTGGGGAAACCAACTCTAGGAGGCAGGAAGGCTTTGGACGCTGAAGAGTCCTGATAATCCTAGTTTTTGAAGTGGTCTGTGCTGGTCTTCTCTTACCAGACACTTCTATTACCAGCTCCCTTCCCACTTCATATTTTAACTGAACTCAGTGAAATTACAAACTCTGGAGTAGACAGGCTAGGCAACATCATTTTGATGATCTTACTTTTTGAATATAGCCAGGAGAAAAAAGTCATTTACTTGCATCCGCTACCCTTAGTACTAAAGCTACTTTAATTCTGGTTGCTGGTTGCTCAGAGCCTGGAAGGAGAAGCAGCTTGTGATGTTGGAATTGAGAAGAAAATGCAGGTTTCTGAGGGAAAGCTCAGATTTTGGACATTAAAGTGGGATGGATGGGAATAGCATGCAAGGCTGTGTAAAGTAGACCAGTGGTTTCACTGAGCTTTGGGATTTGATTCATATCCTTGAGTTGCAAAAGGGCATTTGCTTTCTAGAGATGAACAAATTTCCTAAAGAGCTTTAAATGAAGGATCCTTGAATGAAGCAGGGCTGAGGTGCCCCCAGCTTCTGAAACCCTCCTTTTCCTCCTCTTCCTCCTAAGAAACGTTCCCCAACTTGTCTGCTTCTGCTGCCTCCGCTTCAGTGCCTGGCGTGTAGGATGGGCCTTAGCCTCGCCTGGTGTTTTGGATAGGAGAAGGCAATGAGAATACGACTAAGTGACCAGTTGCAAGTCCTCCAAACTCCCCACCAGCCCTCAGTTCTCTGATCATTTGCCCTCTGCTTTATGCCCACCAGCCATACTTCCCAACCATCCGTTCCTCCTTCCAGACTCGCTCTTCCCTTAGCCTTTGGCAAGCATTACCTGGATTTCACCTTTCAGTTCTAATATACAGCAATATACAGCAAACATAAAAATAAAAATATCAGGTTTTCCAAGGATTCCCGGTGCCTTTTAAAACCTGCCTTTACAGGTGCAATTAAGGTTTGCCTGCAGTGTGACAAGACCAAGCAAATAAACAAATACACTGAACCACTTGGAGAGAGGAGGGTACTAAAGGAAAGATAACATCGAGGAACCCTGATCAGCAATGGAGCAGCCATGTGAAAAGTGAGATAACCATCCTGCCGGGGTGCTGAGCCAGCAGCTCCTACTGCCCGCCCTGGCCCCAGACGCTGATTTGGGAGTGGATCTTTTCCAAAGAGGCCACGTCTCCTTTTGAAGAACTGCCCTTATCTGCCAGACGGTTGATATCAGAGGTTGTTACAGTGGAAAGCCTGGAAGACACCAAACACCTTTGGACTTTAAAGGCTCATTTATTCTGCACTTTGGTAGGGTCGGAGAGGTTAGCATGGGCAGGACGGCTGTGCAGCTGAGTCCTGCCTGGTGCAACCTACCTCAATATCATGTAGTTGGAATGGTTTGACCCGACCTCTTCACTGTCCCCGTGAGCTGCGGTCCCTGAAGCAGGTAAATACGTGCCATTTGTGTTGTTCCTCAGCTCCTCCATGCCTCTACTGAATCTTGCGGGCACTTACTCACCTCTATATTGCTAAGTAAGGGCTCCAAGTCCTGCTCTCTGGCCCTGAAGCCAAGCTGACACAGGATACCTCACATCTATGAGCCTAAACCCTCTTGTCCCTCAAAGCAAGGTGGCTGTGTCCAGTCTCACCAGCCTGTGCTATCCAGAACACTGACGTAGGCATTGCTTGAAGTGTTCTTATCTGCTCAGACAAAAACGCTGCCAATGAGGGTGCTAATGACTGAAGATGTCTGAGTGGAAGTTCAGAGGCAGTGGTGGAGCCAACACTGTGGTCACACGCAGGACCCATGATTCACATTGCCATTCACACGTGTATTTCTTAGCAGCAGGAGGTAGGGTTGAAACGTGG
Organism: Tinamus guttatus; assembly: GCF_059628265.1. Lineage (NCBI taxonomy): Eukaryota > Metazoa > Chordata > Aves > Tinamiformes > Tinamidae > Tinamus > Tinamus guttatus. Next base: position 428,919 of record NW_028289024.1, read on the forward strand.
AGGAGCATATATGGTCAGGAGTGCAGTGGGAAGGGGGAGAGATAAGACTAAGTGGGACTGCACTTTTCCGAGCTGTTGTATTGGCTAACTTTTAATGTGCTACAGCAGCAGCAACCAGGAGCAACAGTACTGCTCACTGTCCCCAGGTGGAGGGTTGTTCCAGCAGGGAAATGTTCCACTGACCTTCTCTCCTTGATGTCCCCTTACCTCAGCTACAAGGCAGTGGCAGCTTAAACATTTAGCCCATTTTCTGCTGGCTTTGCTGATCCTATCCACATCAGAGGGAGCAGAGTTCAAAAGGCTGGAGTGAGCCTGGGAATAGTCATGGGAAAGGGAGGACTGCTGCCTTTGGACTCCATGCCAATTTATGGTTTTGGGACCCCCTTCCAAGAAAATATCACTTCTATACTCTGCTCAAGGGTCAGTGGGAAGGAGGGTGAGTTTTACCTTGGACCAGGTCATGAAATAGGTGATTCCTTCTCCTTTTAGCCTACTGGTTTGCATGACGAGTGTGTGCCCCTGCTTTCTACCCAAAAAAAACTTCAGACATAGCCCCAAACAGCACTGGAAACCAGGGCCTGACTGCAAGTGAATTTCCTTAAGGGAAATTCGTGCTCATGCCCAAGGGAGCTGGAGATGGCAGGATGGGGGCAGCAGCTGTCTCGTCTGAGCTGTCTGAACCAGGACTGCCCCTCAAACCCGGATCATGCTGCTGATTTCAAAGCATCACTTAGAGGCTATTTCTGGGCATCTCAAACCCAAACAACAACTGTTTGGACCTAAAAAGCACCTCAGATTTTATTTCCTCCAGCTTTGACCCTCTGTGCGTGCAGTTGATCCGTCGCTGTCCCTGTTCCTGGGGCATCGAGCAGTGGCTTGCACTGGACCCAGAGCGCTCAGGTCAGATTTGCCACCAGGGATGAAATCACAGCCCCTGCATTAGGCTGACACAGAGGCTTGTTTGCTTTATATTTTGTGGTTGAGTATTTTATAGTCCAGGGATATCTGCTAATCCCAAAGTACAATAACAAAAATCGTATCCTTCCTAAATACACGGGGCAGCGATGGGCACTCTCCCAAGCGTGTGCGGCGAGAGGAACATTTCAGACATTGCTTTCCTGTGCTGGGAGTCTGCCTTTATTTACTGAAAGCAGACAGCTCGTCAGGCTTTGCAGGATCTCTATGCGGAATTATTTTATTGTTATTACTCTTTTTATTATTGGCCCGTGCTTTGAGACAGAATATGATTATCTTTCCCTTCCAGCTATAAATTATTCAACTTTAAATCCTTCCCATTTCCAGATCCATTAAAGAGGTGATTCTGGCCAGGGAAGCGACGAGACACAAATCGGAGAACAAGACGCAGACCGTCTCCTCCTTCACACATCTCCTTCACCCCCGTCCAATGCAAGGGTCCTGGATGGACCCCACAGCCTCTTGGAAGGGCTCATTGCTCTCCTGCTTGGCAAAATGCCCCTGAAGACACAGATGAGCACCCTTAAAAAGCAAAATCAAAGAGGGGAACTAACCCAAATCAGGTCCAGGACAGTGGAGGTGGGGTCTGTTCTCTATTTCATGCCCACACATGGACCTCCGCACCAAGGCTGGTTAGACCATGAAGAGCTCAGCCTGTTACCCGTGTCTCAAAATGGAGTTATTCCGACCCAAAGCCCTGCCGCACCACTCCAGGGAGCTGCTGGATTGTTTCTCCCCCCTAATTTGTGTCTCCTCTGGTGACAACCTGTTTGGGAGCTGCCAGGTTTAGAGCGGCAAAGCAGGGAACAAGCCATGGCTTTTGGGGTTCGAAGGTGGGACATGGAGAGGTCTTTCCAGAGCCAAAGTGTTCCAGAAGTTTTGGCAGAGCTTCTCAGATAAAACTGTAGTGCCTGCACCTTAACTACTGCTGAGGTTGATTCCCATTTCTAAATTTCTTTGAGCATGCACCATATTTTTAAGCCCGTGCAGGGCTTTCTGACTCAGGCTGGTCATGCTTCTTTGGTCCTTGGACCCGGCAGGAGAAGTAACTCAAATTTGCCCCCTTACACAGCCAAATTTCAGCAGGAAAATGCTCAGCAGGCTGAAGTGTCCTCTGTGTTCAGGCAGGTGTTAAATTGGGAATACTCCCATGGAAAATGGGGATTGCCCGGGAGTTGAAGGTACCTGGATCATCACCCAAGTCCTTCATCCCATGTCAAAGAACCCTCGGTCCCTCTCAGCTGCCACCTGAAAGCCCAGGGACTGGGCACAGATCTTGTCATGGGGCTTTGGTGATGCTACAACCTCACGAGGGGCACAACATCCTCACAGAACCCCTGAGAAATGAAGGTCCTGATGGACCACAGCACAAAACGCAAGTGAGAGGGACGCAATTGCCCCCAAGAAGACTCACTCCCAGGGCATTTTACTGGGTGCTGAATTTTTTTGTGGTCTCACAACTAAAAGCAGGACTGTGCAGCCTGTACTGCTGTTCAAAGAGTAATTCATCTCGCAACTGATATACCCCACAATGTACGAAGATTTCTGAGACACCATTTCCCACCCCCACTTCAACACTCGTTGCATGCAGTACCTTTATCAGCATTCTTAGCAAAGCATAAAATAGAAATAAGGGAAAAGATCAGCACGGGGCGTCTCAGCGGTGACGCATCATGTGCTGGTTGATTGCTGCGGTCACCGTTATTGGGTGCAAAGCAACCTCGTTGCAAGCAGCATGGCAATTATTGCAAGAAAAGGGGCATTTATGGTTGACAACAGCCCCTAAAACCCATTCAGACCTGCTGGCCAAACATCAAGCTTGGAAACAACCCTTCTCACAAAGCAAGTAAGAAGCTGTGGTGCTCAAACACGCAGCCAACTTAAAGTTAATTTTTAAAATCAAGTTAATTTAGGGGGGAGGGAAGCAAACAGGCTCTAGACTCCCTGAAATATGTTGTCTGCCTTGCAAGTCGTTATACAGCAGGATGATATGGGTGTCTCCTCCGGACTGAGGGTATGCCAGAGAGGGCAAATGGTATCTTTGGAGCCCTTGGATTTTGAGGGTAACATTTCAGACTGCCTGGGATGTTCCTTGGCTCTTCCTAACCTGCAAACCCAGCAGCAGGTTTGAAAAGCAAGAGAGGTCTCAAAAAGTGCCCTTTAGGCCTGAATAAATGAAATGGTGTGTCTGTTATAATGGGGGATTATTGCTCTTTCCCTTAGCTCTGGAGAGTGCGCAGGTTAAAAAAAATAATGTTTAAATGCTGCATACACCTGACAGCTGAGACTTGGCACCAACTCTAATTCTCTGCACCTTCTAGACGCACCAGCACAAGAATAAGGAAACAGATGCACAAGAATAAGGAAACAAGTAGGTGTTGATAAGGCTGGAGATAAGCGGTATCCCACTTTTCCTGTCTTTTGAAGTTTGCCCAGCTCTGGTTTTGGCTGTCCCAAATCCCTGATTTTCTCTGGCACTCACAGGGACATTGAAACTAACCGGGATTTTGCTGACGACTTCAGCACCAGCAGGTCTGCGAAGGAGGGAGCCAGCAGGTGACATGTCCCCATGAACTGCATGATGACATGGCCCCAAAGCTGACTGCAGGCAGAGGAGATGCTGATCCAAATCCAGAACCTCGACCTCAACCATCATTGAACCCTTAGAGACCCTACAGTTGACCTCACCAGTATCTCCGGATTTTCTTTGAGCTTTCAAAGGTTTATCCATGCTTGGAGCTGGACAGTGGTAGGGATGGACCACAACAGCAACACTTTCCACTGCCGCTTCTTGTTTTATCAATAAGATGCTTTCCTCCAACATGATGCGGGAGCTCTTGGGGGAAGCACCCATGTTGGAGCTGCACAAAGTCCCCAACAATTCCTACCAAACCCAGGGGAATGAGCCAAATCTGATGGACCCTGCAGCATCAGGGAAGACCTACCCGGAGCTGGGACTGCAGCTAACCTGCTCCCTTCCAAACATATCTCCATCCTTTGCGGACAGCAGGCACTATCCCAGGTAGTGCTCATGCCACTTGTTTTGTCAGAGGGTACTGCAAAAGTGCAGCGATGCCGCTGATATCAAGGATGGAAAAAGAAACTGAGGGACATGTCAAAGTGATGTGCGCATCAGGGGTTCAAACCTAAGGGCTGGCTTTGGGTGACATTTACCTTCCCTTTTGCAAAAGGGCTTGAGAAACCACTCAAAGCTGCTGAGAGCTTAATGCATTCCCCATCCCTGCCATCAAGACAGTTTTAACAGAGTTTAGCCCCTTTGGCAACACTTGTCTCCCTCTGTAAGGAAAAAAATCCTCCATAAGGATGTGCAAGAACAGGTGAAAACAGCCACGAGGAGCGAGGGGTTAATACTAGTCTCATTCTCCTGAGTGTAAACTGCCATCCCCACACTGAGGTCTGCACTCCGAGGTCCTCTCCGAAGCCAGTCCCGGAGAGAAAGACACTATTTTGCTGAGGTTAAGCAGATTAAAGAGATTAAATTAAAATGAAGTTGCTTATGCTGGTGGGAAGACCATAAAAAAAGAGAAAGAAAAGAAGAAGAAGAAAAAAAAAAGCAAAAAAGTTTCCCTATACTCGCTGCTAGGTGTCTCTTGCACTGCTTGCTTTTTGCCTCCTTGCCCTGTCAAACTGCATGTGTTTCTCTCTGGAGGGTTTTAAAAGTAATTCAAACTCCCTTGGGGGGGACGCAGGCATTTTAATTTCAGCTGGTGCGGCAGCTCTGGGAGCAACGCTATCTGCCAGCTAAATGAAGCCTTTGGTCTGGGTGAAAAAAAAAGAAAGAAAGAAAAAAGGGATAAATAAATAAATAAATAAATGCCCAACACTCTTCTAAACCCCTGATACAGTAAGTTACTCATCAAGAAAACAGCCAAGCAGCTTGTTCAAGAACGTGAAGGGAAAAAGATTCGGCGACTCACCAGCGCGTAGACGGAACTCAGGACGGAGCAGCAGAGGATCAAACCCAGACTGTGATAAACCAGATATGATCCCATATCCAAGAGGCTTCTTCCAGCATCCGAGATCTCTCGGGGAAGTAGGAGGACGAGAGGTCTTGCGGCGCGCCACTTGCAGATGATTTCGCCTTCCCTCCCGCCCCCCCCACCACCCCCACCACCGTCCCCCCCCCTTCCAGAATTGGTGCTTGTTTGCTTGTTTGCTTGTTTTCCACAGTTTTAGCCGGAAAGGCACATGACGAGCAAGCCCGGTCCTTTGCTCCGCTTTCTCATGGCTGGAGATGTGGCCGCAGGACCCGTGCGACGCGGAGCCACCTCGGCCGCTCAGCGCCGCGGCCCCCGCTGCTGCTCGCGCTCCGCGTGCATCTGTCCCAGGGCAGAAAAAATCACATCCATATGTCAAAACTGCTACTCTGCTTCCTTTTTTTTTTTTTATGAGGCAGTGGGAAGTTCAAATAATTTCTTTGTCAAACGCAAACACACAGAGAGAGGCAGGGAGAGAAGGAGGGAGGGAGAAGGAGCGAGAGAGGGGTGGAAGGGGTGGGAGATCGGAGAGGGTGGGGGAGGCTTTTAACCACGGCTTTATTTTTAGATCCAGTAATTTTATCTTTTAGGATTCAGAAGGGTTTGGAGGAAAAAAAATAACTTTTTTTTTCCCTCTTTTTTTTTTTTTCCGGCATGCAGACAAATCGCAAAGTTGAAAGTTAAAAAAAAAAAGAAAAAAAGTGAAATCTTGGAAATATTTTCACTTAGTCTTTACCTTTTTACAACCGGCGGGACTCTTGGGGCTGCCTGCTTGTATATCCCAGTGCATTTCAGCGCTCCACAAGAGGTTTATTCTGCCGGCCCGCCGGCCTGCCGCGTTTCGGAGGGACAAGCGGCGCTTTTCGCTCCTCTCCGCCGCTCCCTCTCCAAGGATCTGCAGTTTCAAGAAGCCAATTGAGCGCGGCGCGAGCGCGCGGGGCTGCAAGATCGCGCCCACCGCCACCCCCCCGCTCCCGCCGCCCGATTTCAGGAGTTTAGTTTCTCGCTTTTTTTTTTTTTTTTTTTTAAAGGAAAACTATATTTTTTAAAAAGCTCTTTTCACTTACTCCGCGGAATTTTGCGAAATCCTGGCGTTTCCATTCGCCCTTAAACGCGCGCACACACAGACGCGGTCCTTGTCCCCAGCGTCAGTGTCAGCGAAACCCGCGGAGGGAAAGCGCCGCTTACAGAAAGGAGGTAGCAGCATGGCTTGATTTTGGGGAGGGGGAAACCTGGAAGGGGGGGGGTAATATATACATATATATATATATATAAAACACTCCCCGGGCGGAGTGTGTAAGGGAGTTTGGGGGGGGCTGGTTGCCGGTTTTGGGGGAGCGCAGCATCAAGGCTACCCCCCCCCCCCCAAAAAAAATAATTAAAAAAAACCCAAACCTCCTGAAATTGACTAGCTTGTCAGTTTCACGGCCGCGCTGTTACTCCGGTTTCATTCATAAAGAAAATGCAAAGCAAAAGAAAAAGACAAGACCCCCCCCGCTTCAACCTCCCACCTCCAGCCAGGCTTTCTACGAGGGCGGTGGAAGTGGGAAGTCGGCGGGGTCTCTAGAAGACGCGAGCTGCTCCATCGTGGCTTATCTTATCTTATTTTATTTATTTATTATTATTCTTACTATTTTTTTGGCGTGGGAGGAGTGTTGCGGGGGGGCTGAGAATCGTGACAGCGGCGCGACACGCGCGCAAAGCCGCAGCCTCCGCGCTGGGCTGAGCTCTGACTCATGGGGGAACTCTGCGAATCAAACCCTGCGCTCGCCTCGGGTTTCTCCTGCTTCTTCTTCCTCTTTTTTTTTTTTTTTTTTTTTTTTTCCTCTCTGTTTTTCTTGCAGAAGCAGAGGATTTCTGCCGAGTGGTTGTGATTTAGAAGGAGACGAACGGGCCGTAAGTAGGGGGGAAATGATAATAAGAATAAAAATAACTCAAAAACAAGCAGGCAAACAAAAATAGCAAAGAAAAAAATAAACCAAAACAAAGCCCCCATCTCTACGCCTGTTGGACAGCAGGCGGTAAAAACATCGAGTTTTCGCGGAGTGGAGCTGTGCGCATTTCTTTCTTTTTTTCTTTCTTTTTTTTTTTCAGCTAAGGAAAAAAAAGAGAGAAAGAAAGAGAGAAAAACTCAACAGTCGGTTTGTTGCCTTTTTTTTTTTTTTTTTCACAGCCCCGTGGCTGTGAATAGGTGCCTTCAGCTAATTTTATGAAAAGGGGCTCTTTCCAAGGCTAAGGTAGAGTAGGGCTTCCTGTAAGAGAGAGAGGAAAAAAAAAAAAAAAGGGAAGAAAAAAAAGAAAGTTCAGCTCTTGATGCAATCTTTTCCTCCTCCTCCTCCTCTTCCTCCTCCTCCTCTGGGGGGTGGGGTAGGTATAACCCCCCACCCCGGGCAAGACCCCATTGGTTTCCCCTATCCATCCTGTGACGGGTGGGCTGGGGAACCACGGGACAAGCGCTCCCACCCCCTTTCCCACCCCTTTTTTCCCATCCCTTTTTCCTTCCCACCCTCGACCCTATCCATGAGCAGGACATGCGGCTCCCAAATGGGCTTGGAGTGCCCCACCACTGAGGATGGGGGGCAGCATTTTTTTTTTTTGTAGAGCTCCTGGCCCCCCTCCCCATACATGGAATATTTCTGCACTGTGGATTCAAGCATTTGCACCGGAGCTCTTTACTGGGGAGGGGGCAAAAAGGAGGATGGGCTATTTTATTTTAAGAGTGATTCCTCAGGGGACCCTGACACGGGTGTTTCTACCTCTGTTTGGGTTTTGTTTTGGGGGGCCTGTGTCCCTTCTGTACTCGCCTGGGGGGTATCAGGGGTGGGGGATCCTGTGTCCCTTGGGGAAGCCCCCACATCTGCCTGCGTTTAAATAGGCTATGGATGGAGCAAATATTTTCTCAGGGCTCTATAGTCTTTCTGAAAAATATAAGTGTATATATATATATATATATATATACACGCACCATGTGCAGGGTGCGGGACAGGATCAGGGATGCCCCTAGGCTGGTCTTTCTCCCCTCTCCTCTAGATCTTTTAATGATTAAAGGCAGATACCACCAAACTGCTGAAGCTGCACAAGAAAGAAATTGTTCCGTGCTTCCTGCTCTGGTTTAAAGGCTGCCCAAGAAGCCTGACAAGGAAATCTGACTCTGGCCGTTTCTCGCTTTCATAGTCACCGTGACTGTGGGGCATGTTTTCCTCCATCCCTATTATCCACAAGCAAAACAAACCCACGCCTTGGGAGGCCCCAGAGCCAATGTTGGCCTCTGGCCAGATGTAGTAGTCAGGGCTCAATCCCTTTCTCTCTGACTATTCTCTTCTTGGCTATCCTAGGAGGATGGAAAGGGCAAGAGCTATGACTTTTCTTTGGAGGGATGAGACTCAGACACATTGTGGAAGAACCTAAAGGTGACTGTAAATATAGAGGGCCATACCCCATTGTGATAAACCCTCTGGTCCTCATCCCTCTTTCACCTGCATCCTTGGAAGTCCGTGATGTTCACAAGGACATACCAGAAGAAAAGGGGGTAATTGGTTTGCAATTACATGGAATTTAAATATTTAAGACAAGCTGCACCACTGTGAGCAGAGCAGAAGGAATGCAAGAGCATTTTTAAGGGCTCATTAAGGTTATGGAGTCATCCAGTTTAGTGACAGTGTGTGGTAGTGCATGCTTTGGGAAGAAGATAAAGTTATGGACATGCGTCTGCCACCTCCTCTAGACTGCCCAAGGGATCTGCAGCTCAGGGTCTTCCTCTGAGAATCCCCCAGACACAGGTATTCCACGGCATAACCATGTGCTAATGAGGAGCTGCCTCCTTTCATTTGTGCTGGACTTGCAAGCTGCCAACTTACATGATAACTTTCTAGTTCCTGTGCTGGAATAAAAAGCACAAGGAGCAACCAGTCTCTTATCACCCTAGACTGCTGCTGCGTTGCTCCTCCATCATCTTCCATCCTCGTGAAAGTCCAGCTTGCTTCACTGTTGCTAATACAGAAGTTATTCCCTTCTCTTAGATCACACTTTCTCTCTTCTTTCTCTAAGAACCTGGACAGAAGGAGACTGAACACGCTACTATCCCCAGTCCTCCCCTCCATGTCCCCATGCCACATCCAACCTTTCCACCTCTGCCTTTGGTGGCTGCCTCTGTGAGTGGAGAACATGTCCTGGGCTGTGGCTCTGCTGCTGTAGTTCATTTTGGAGGAGATCAGCACCAGGTACCCAGGAAAATGGTTTTGTCATCCTCTTCATTCGCAGATGCTGTGTGTTTTCTTCACCCTGCTTATGAGCAGGTCCTTCCCCTCTCTAAAGACTTTTGAAGGGGAGATGATTTATTCTGCCTCCTTTTTTTTTGGGGGGGGATAACAAATGACAGTTTGCGAGCCCTCTGCTTGGACCGTGAAGGATGGCCTATTCTACCATAGGAAACAGGACTCCTTTCTCCTTGCTAGGTGTTTTACAGATTGGTAGTCCTGCCAAGGCAAAGGTAATTTAGACATCTACACTTTGTTTAGTTTTTCTTTTAGATTATATCCATGAACCAATATATAATGAACTAGGAAGGAGTGCAGCACTAAACTAATCCCATGTAATGCAGCTACTTTAAGGAGACATTGGGGATGATGGAGGTTGAATTCAGTTTCTGTCTTGCACCAAACTCCCTAAAATTTTAGATCCTTCTACTGATAATTCCAGACATCTTATTTATATATTTCATTTTAAAATGGTCAAGAATTTGGCCAGAAATGATTCCTATTGTGAAGAGATCCTATGTTGTAGCGAAAGTTTGCACAATTTGATAGTAAAATTTTTGTCTCCCTGGGTTGTTTTTTTCACAGCTGGGTGAATGCTTCCTCTCTGCGTGAGCTCAAGTGCCATCCTAGATCAAAAACATCCTGCCCCTTCTCCCTCGGGTCACCCAGGTTAGGGGAAATACGCACTGCTGACATCAGCAAAAGTCACTGATCACAGGAGGGGAAAGTCTGACAAAAATGGGGTTGGCAGGAACTCTTCAGAAACCCCATGTTGTGTAAGAAGCCCGTCCACTGATGGAATGTCACTGAAAGGGACCTGGCCTTTCCTGTTCTGTTTCCATTTGCTATTGCTGCTGTTTTGTATGTAAAGTCAATGCCAAAGAAGACAGGAGTGAGCTTTGGCCAAGTCAGGTTTTTGCAAGGGGACAAATGATATGCATGGATTTGTGGCCATAATCATCATATGTGTTGCAAAAAAAGAGTTTTGGTGTCAATGCTTTTCTTTGACATGGGCAAAGAAGAGATGGAGGAAAATGAAATGAATACCTCAGGGCTTCCACTGTTTGTGCAAAGCTGGACTCCTACCTCTTGGTTGAGATGAAGGTGAAAATATTGTGTGGTGTCTTCTTTGCTGTCTCTCAAAGGAAACATCTAGTGTGTGTCTTATGGATAAAATCCAAGGTGAAAAGCTCAATCAAAGCAAAGTGAAAAGCCCTATGAAGAGCCTGAGGGTAAGTCCTGGGCCACTCCTCTGATTTTGTTTTTGGTGCCTTGGATCAACCGCAGTGCAAGACTGAAGGAGTTTGACCATATTATTTTTTATCATAAAGGAGTTTTGCAATAGTAGACAGTCCATGCTGGTATAGCCAGTGATGACCATGGCTGGGACCTCAACATCCTTGCCATAGAGCAGCTCTGTGATCTGGATGAGTGGAGTGGATGAAGTTGTGGAGAATGAGTTATATCACAGAGATGGTTCAAGACAAGGTGCACCCAAGAGGTGAATGTATTGAGAACATTATCAGAGATGTTCTCCCTCAGTAGGTCCTAGATAAAGACAGACTCAATATGCTCAACTGAAGAGAGAATTGCTTTTTTTATCTAGCACTTTCCGCTGCAGATGCAGTACTTGGCTTTGCACCAGGCCGGACATGCATTTGCCCCTCGTTATCACTAGAGTGAATGACGCAGTTAGACGAAGCGTGATGAGCTTTTATTGCATGGTGCATCAAGCAGAAAGGAATCCCTCTGAATATCAGGACTGGGAGATTGTAAGGCCTAAATGGGCCTTTATGTCATCTGTTCTGCTCTCTGCTGTCACTCTACTCACAGTCTTTCAGAGAGTCACCAGTACTCTGAGCCTTCTAAGGGGACCTTTCCAAGGGATTTAATTCAGAAAACCATCCCATCTTCAAGGCTTCAAGGGATAGCAGACTACCTTCTCATTGCTTTCCTTGAAATGTTCCACTGATCAATGTTTAGTCACTGAAAACACTAGACAAATAAACAAACAAACAAAAACCCCCCCAAACCAGACTTTTTATTTTTCTAAGGGGTTTGAGGGTCACATGGCTTGAATGCACTACCACTGGTTCTTGCATTGACTTTCTCCCACAGCATCCCTCACTCAAGGAAAAGGAATGCCCCTTTCCTTGGACGAGTGGCAGGACCTCCCCTCTTGCAGGCAGCCTGGGAATACTAGACTTTGGGTAACTGATGAGCAGGTGAGGCAGATATGCTCCCCTTGCTGTTTGCTCTTCTTGACATAGGACTGACCCGAGCTCATGATGTGAGCCTGGACTGACACTGTTGAACTGACATCTGAACCTGGACTCTGTAGAATGATTGACCAGTTCCCAGAGCTCCCAGCTTTGTTGCTGAAAACACCATCCCTCTGTACTGGAGTGCAGGAGTCACAAGCGCCAACGTCAGCTGAAGACTTGCTGGTTGGCAGTAGTGCTGGACTAGGGTCCATAGGACAGCATGGGGAAATGAAGCTCCTACTTATACTGGTCTACACTGATGCCTCAACATCTGTGCTGGGTAGAAATCACCAGCCTGTCTTCTCCTGGTCCTTCACAGTTTGGCTGTAGGACGAAGTGGTGGGTAGGTGAGCCTGGCTTCAGAAACAGGACAAGCATAGCAAGCCCATCTCTTCACCAGGTGGGGTTCCCACTGTGCTGGGACTGATCTCCGGTTCATCTACCATGGCTTTCTCTTCCTTGCAGAGTAGCAACTGATATCACAGTGGGCTTGTTCTCTTTTCATCCTTCCTACAAAGGGTCTTTTGTGGTTTACCTTCTTTTGAAATAACATCCTGAGTTGCGAGAGGTGTTTCCGTAGACTTTACATGTGGTTGACCCGCCTGTTGCTCATCACACTTTAGCTGTTTCAACAATTTCTGCGCATCACTGAAGAACCTCATTCCCATACTAGGGCAGAAGTGCAGGTCTCAAGCCTGTATGCTTTCCTCTGCATGTTTTACCTAATTTTTTTTCCCCCAGTTTTGCCTCCTCCTCCAGGTGTATGGCAGATTCATGATGTCTCTGGCTGCATATCTGTGTTGGAATCATTTTATCCTTTCCCTCCCCTCTGCTACATTGCCATCCAAAGCATGGTCAGAATCAAGGAAAACCTCAGTCCAGAGGCAAGCAAGAAAAACCCCACTAAGAGTGCCAAGGGTCGAAACAATTTGGCAAGCTTTACAGAAACAAACTGCTAGCGTGGAATGACGAGATGGGAGCATTACTTCAACAGGAGAAGCTCTGATTAGCAGATTATCGCTTAAGTGATGTTGATCCCAGCCACGCTGCCTTCCAAATGAGCCCTTTTACAGCTGCCAGCTGCACCATGGAGTCATGCATGTAAATAAGTGGGGCCAGATCCTTTGCTGGCATCGCTCGAGGCTGCTTGGATGGACCGTCCTTGAGCTACAGCAGCTGGAGAAGTCTGGCTATAATGGGAGCCTCACTCATTTCTCAGGCTCTTTCAAGAACTCCTGGGTGAGATGTCTTAAAACAGTCTGTGCATTGCAAGGGGTAACAGCTTCTCACAACCCAATGGCATTAAAACCATAGCATGCCACAGCTGCAGGGACTCTGCCAAATTTAGTTGTGTTCAGTTGCCACGGGACAAGGCTGGCTTTGTGTGCAATAGTCAGGTTTTATTCCAGAGATGAGTCTGAGCTCTCAGACTCTGCAGTGGGCACTGTAATGTGCTCCAAGACAGTGGAAACCAGTGTGCAAAAGGGTAGCAGAACCTGCTGTCAATTTATCATTAGCCTCAGGAAAGAGCCTTGCTGAGCCAGATAGGGGAATGATGAGGGATATATATATGTATTTACTGTTGCTGAGTTTGTAACCTGCTTCCTGGGACCATAAACCAGTATATAGCATCCTGCCCTCATAAAGCTCTATTTATCTCTGTGGAGCTTGTTAGGCTGAGCGCGTCCGGGGAGCACGTGGCATGAGCCCATCTCGCAATCTCAGCACCAGGATGAGCTTTCCCCGGAGTTCACAGTCCGTTTCAGCCCTGATAAGCGTCCAAAGGTGATGGCTTGAAACCTGCAGTGCCAGTGGTGAGGAGGGGATGACAAGTGTCTCTTTGTGAAGCTTTGCTAGGTGGTTGCTGCTTGCTAGAAGCAACACAAACCTATGACTCACCTGGATGCAGGTGCTGAAGTATGTGTGTAAATGCATGCAGGGTGTGTGTTTTCAGCAGTAAAAAAGGCCTGCGTGATTCCACCTCAATGACGGTGCATTCTGTAGATAGAAGGTAGTTTGTGGAGAAGGGTCAAGGAAGTCACATAGCTACTTGATGCATGACTTAGAACACGTGGCACACAAGGAATTTCTCCAAGGGACTGGGGGTGGCTACATTTCTCTAAAATCCACTGTTAAATCCAGCTCTGCCTTAATGTAAGTGTATTGTGGGGAATTTAGGGAACTAGAATTTGAAGTTCAACCAAAGCTCCAGCTTTCTCCTAGTTTTTTTCTCTCCATGGTAGATCTCTCTCCTTCTCCTCCTCTAGGAAGGGTGGATACAGGCTCAGCTGCAGGCACTGACATCTCTTGGAGATTATGTTGTCTCTGTGTTCAGTGCATTGAATTAAATACGTCATTCAGTTCCCCAGGCGATGTAGGAAGGTCTTCAACCTTTATCCTGCATGGGATTGCAGCCCGTTTGGGGAGAACTCTGACCACACATCAGTGACTTCAAGGCCTGGTAATTTTGAGGCTATCGGATGAATGCTGGTTTGTCAGCATAACCTTGACGTAGACTTGGACTTTTCAACCTAGAAAAGAGGTTACTGAAGAAGAAAAAGGTAACAAATAGGATATAGGTCTGTGCAAATCATGGAGAAGGTAGTTGGAAAGTGGTTCTTCAGTACCCTTCGGAATAGAGCACTTGGGAGCAAAGGAGAATTGGAGGGCAAGTTCAATATAAAGAAGATCTTGTGATAAAGTTGTGAAACTCCTTGCAGGAGCTTTTTTCATGGATTCAAAATGTGTGTAGATGAATTCATGGAAGGAAAGCAGCAGGACTTTTAAATACTGATACAACCCCTTTGCTTGATCTGTTCTCCGAGTTAGGGATCAGTGAGAGCTGGGAAGTTATATGGGAAAACACAGTAAATATTCAGGCTGTTCTTATAGTAGTTATCAATAAGAACAGTATTGTTAGTAGTTATCAGTACAGTACTGACTTCAGCAGTCATCCAGAATGAGCACTGGATATTATGGGGAGTGGACTTTTCATCTGAGCTGGGTCAGTCTTTCTGGGGTTAAAACAAGGGAAATGTGAGCTTTCAGTTGCTCAGGCAGCAAATTCAGCCCCTGGCCAAGTACATCCCACTCTGAGATACTGGTCCTTGGAGATGTGTAAGCAATGACATGCTCCAGAATCTCCCTACCTCTTATTTACTTGCATTGCTTCTGCTCTAGGTGATAGTGGCTGCTGACATGGGCCATCCAGGGGACGATTGCCCTGAGCAGGCTGCAGCAGTGAGCCAGGGGATGGGATAGTGGTGATGTAGTCACTATGGAAAAGTTGGAAAACCTGGAGGTGGAGAGCTTTTCCAGCAGCAGTCTACAGGACATGTCTTCCTGTGATAGAAACACAAGCTTTACCTTTCTCCTCTTTCCATGTATTTTGGTAGGATCGTTTTCAGCATTCAACTCACTTGGCTTTTGTTTCCAGCTTTACGCCTCTTTTCATGCATAGAGAAAAGGCTTGGCTGGTCTTCCAATCCATACAAGCCCTCCTATATCAAAATTAATAGCTTTTAAAAGTCACCTCTAGCAGATGCTTCCAGCCTACAACAGGTAAATTTCAAAAAAAAAATCCCAGCATTTTAGTTATCAATCACTACAGATTCAACGAAATATGTGATCATGGGCTATTTTCCTACTGTCTTGCAATATGAACCCCGGAAAGAAAACATCCTGGGTAGTATCCTGGTAGTACCAGCAATTATGTATTAGAAGAAATACAAGAAAATCCAGGCTGTCCCTGCAGAAGTGAACATAAATTCCTTCTTTCTTTGTGATTTATTAGTGCTCCGTATCCCTATTTTATTTTTAATTGGAAATGAGAAACTAAAACACAGAAGAAACCAGATGTTGGGGATCACTTTTTTAAGCATAATTTACACAGTAAAATTGTTGTAAGTTTTAATGACAAGTTTCATATATATATATGTTGTGTGTGTATATATATGTATATATACACATATATTTGTCCTGGGGAATGGGAGGGAGTGAAATACAGTCTCATTTCCCCTTTCAGTGTAGGGGTGAATCGTGCCGACTTTGCCTTGCGGGTAGGACTTGCCGCAGGATTTGGTTGGGGAGGCAAGCCGGGGAATGGGAAACGAGCTGAAATCATTTCATGCTGTGTATTCCCAGTTCTCACAGCTTCCTTGGAGCTGTTGGAGTTTGCTCAAAGCTAGAATGTATCCAAGTTCCCCTTATCATCACAGCGTGCGGAGGATGACTCTCCAATCTGGCTCGGGAAGGATGCTCCAGCCTGACAACCTATCTGGCTCCATGAGGTTGCCATGTCCTAGCTCATAAGATCTGGTGATATCTCAAGGTTGGAGACGAGGAAGAGGCTCGGTTGACTGTGGCCCCTTCAGGAACATGGTTTCTGCTGGTTGGGCTTTCACTCCTAGATTTTCTTATTAGCCTCCTGTTAATCAAAATAACCTCATTCCCACCTACTTTTCACCACATCTCCCACCCCAGCTCCGTCGTTATCCACACATACAGAGTTCCCAATGAGAAACCAGTTTCACCTGTGAGGGTAAATTTTGTACAGGCCTGATACAACAGCTGTGATCCAAAGTTATAAACAAGGCAGATTTGCAGAGAGGCACGATCTCTTTCCTTAGGCCATAGAAACATAGGACAACATATGAATATTCCAGCCTAAGTCTTGAAAGTGGTGCTGGAAAAGCAGTGAAAGCAGCACTTGTGGACAGAAAACCTTTGTCTATTCCCTGTGTATTATATATTTTCCTAAAAGAGATCTCTTTTTCTGCAATCCTCACATTTATCAGAAATGATAACTGATGTTTTTGAGAGATTGTGATGACAGTTTCTCTGAAGCAGGAAACTAGAGAGTCTGTTTAGGGACAGACACTTCCTGCCATCTCTTACATGTTGCCTTGCATTGAGCCTCCTTCTGTTGAAAGATTCTGGTTAGATCATCATTTTGATCATTTTATCATCATAAGATACCTCTGGTTGTATTCTTAGCTAATGAACTAAAATGATTTTTTTTTTTATTCTAGTGAGATCGATGCAGAGAAAGATGTTAAAAGCAACCCAACACTAACTCCGTCCATCTGTTTTTCTTCTAAATAGAAATAAGGAGACTTGAAAATCATTAGTTGCCAAAGAAGAGGAAGATTGACAGTTTTCTCAAGGAAAGCTTCCTTCTCTTGAGGAAGCTGACCAGAGCAGAAGTAGTTTAAAACTGTAGTTTTTGAGAAAATGATGGACTCAAAGAGAGACCTTCATAGCTGGAATGAGATACTTGTGTTTTTACTTTCTCCTATGAAAGTTTTGAGTGTGGGAAATAAATTGTCTCCAGAGATGCTCAAAGTGGGGACAAAGGTATGTGATTAAACATAATAGAGCAATGCAAGTATTTTAGGATATAAGTGGAAAACTGCAGCTGAGAAGTGAGTTAATACTGATTTGGGTCCCAATGCTCCTCTTTTCAAAACAAAAAACTCTATCAGTTAGAAAAGAATCTCTGAACAAGTGAGAAATAAAAAATAAGAATTTAGGATAAATTCAGTATAGGTGAGCTTACAGAAGACAAATAATCTGAAACTTCTTTTACCTCTATGAAAAGTGTTCTTCTTTTTCTGTAATTAGATACTTAAAATCATAAATTTTACCTAGAAGAGTGGGAAAGAGCACAACGAAAGAAGACAGGTAAAAAAAATAGGCCAATAAATTAGAAATGGTCAATCAGTTGGCCATGACATGATTGCCCATTGCATACTAATAAATCAGCTAAACCACTTCATTTACTGTAAATAATTCTAGTTATGAGAACTTGGAGAAGGAAAGAAAATCTCCAGCAAGAGCAGGGATGCAGAGTTATACCACCTATCTTCATACAGAGATAGAAAGGAGGATCAGGACAATTATAGATGAAGTGGCCTGCCTTCATTTCCTTGTCAGATATTGGAATTAGGTATTTACCTATAAATCCGTAGATACCTGGAAGCACTATGATGGTGATGAAGAAGAATGCTTGTCAAGAACAAATCATGTTAAAACACTGTCTTCTAAGTTTTAATTTGGGGATAAGGAAGCAGTCAGAGAATGTGTTATGCCTTGGTTTTGACAAACCATTTGGCATTGTCTCATAAACTGTCTTAAGAAAATATACGTTACAATTGATCTTCTGTACATTAGATGCATGTTAGGTACTATATCTGAGACACTCATTCTGATGAAATTAAGATATTTCCATAGGGTAATTCCTCTCACCCATCTTAGATACCTATCTTATAATTGGGCAAATTAAGTCCTGCAGATGCCCATTTCTCTTCTCTGACTGTAACGAAAGACTTAAGTTTACTACCTCAGGATTTTTCACATCTTTTAGACATCTGACCTAGGGCATATGAATCTTACTCAAGATTCTAAATCAGTGGTAGATCTTTAATTTATGCTTCCCAAATATTGCACTCTGGAAGAAGACAAGGATGAAGAATAAATAGTCTTCTTGTGTTGTGGAGTATTTAACATTCTCCTTCAACAGAAGGAGAACTCTTCTAACTTCAACATTTAAGAAATAAGTATAACACCAAGTTTGGAAACGGAGGACTGGAAAGAGAATTCAGAATAATATTGATGTTGTAAAAGGACTGTCCCTGAGCAACAGGAACAGTTTAGGTAGTGGTAAATGAGAAAAAGAAGTACATAGCAATAACGAATTAGGGTCATCTCATGTACGTTGCAATAAAACAATATGGGCACATGAGAAAGGAAGGAAAAAAAATAACAATCTCTTTCAAGAGGCCAGGAATCTGTCAAATATCAGGTAAGAGGTTGCAGCCAAGTAAAGGACTGAACCTCAGATTTGTGACTCTCAGCTTTGTGCTTTGGTCTGAACACTGTCTTTGTTCTTTGCAATAGCAACTTCCACTAGCTGGGTCCTAAAACTGTGCAGGATTATATACTTTAAGCTTTCAGGAAATAGCTCTTTTTACTCTTTTCCTCCCCTCCTCCTCTCCCTTCCTTCCTTTCATGTACCTTATTATATCTTATTCTTACTAAAACAACGTCCCTGTGTCCCTTCGTTCTGTGCTGGAACCTGATGAGACCCTGTAATGTCTAAGACAGCATCATTGCTTCACTCTTCAGTTCCTGGTCTAGGAGGCTATATAGAAATAAAATTTTGCTTCATGGAGGAACTTAGAGAATAGCTAGACCCAGACACTCACTGTATCTTTGGGATTCTTTCTTTCTTTCTTTCTTTTATTTTTTGGCTTTTTTTAATTCAAAATGCTGCTACTAAATGTTAAAGCATGGTAAGAGATTCCCTGTGGAACTTATATTAAATTGCTTAAGGTGGAATGCATCCTGTTCTACTTGAGCTTCATGAAAGTCTGCTATGTAGTTCAGATGTCCAAGCTTGTCTTAGACACACAGGAGCTTCCCAAGGACAATTCTGAGACACTTAAGATGCTTATATCAGCCTGTGACAGCTCTGATATTGTTCCAAGGATTGAAAACAGAAGTTAAGTCTATGATTTGACTGGCTTATTTTACTTGACAGCTTGTGAATATGAGAAAAAAATGGACTAACAGAAATCAGATCTGCGATGACTACGGAGGGAGACCTGAATGACCAGCTCAGATGTAGACAACTGTGCTATAAAAGTTCATGCTTAGTCCATGGATCCCTGCTCCTTGGAAAGGCGGGAGTTTGGGTGACCTAGTCAAACTAGTGACAGCTCATCCTGCACTGAGATGAATCACCTTTTGGAGATACCTTTGGCCCATCTTCCGTTGAACCAAGAACTGAGATGGCTCAGTTAAACTATACCAGTTACCCAAGAACAGGCGGTGGGGCAGATCAGGAATGGAAATCTAGTCTTCTGGGTTTCCACAGAGTAAATGGACTAGACAAAGCTCTGCATGATCAGTTCTGTTAAAGCTACAATCTCCAGCTGAAAAGTCCTTCACCTTGTGGCTTTCTGTTGGTTTAGCATTTATAGAATCACAGAATCACAGAATAGTTAAGGTTGGAAGGGACCTCTAGAGATCATCTAGTCCAACCCCCCTGTATAAGCAGGGACACCCAGAGCACGGGGCACAGGGTGGTGTCTAAGCAGGTTTTGAAGATCTCCAGAGCAGGAGACTCCACAACCTCTCTGGGCATTCTGTGCCAGGGCTCTGGCACTCTCACAGTAAAGAAGTTGTTCCTCATATGGAGGTGGAACTTCCTGTGTTTCAACTTACACCCATTATCCCTTGTCCTGTCACCGGCCACGACGGAGAAGAGCCTAGCCCCATTCACTCTATAATCACCTCTCAGATACTTGAATGTGTTGATCAAGTCTCCTCTCAGCCTTCTCTTCTCCAGACTAAATAGGCCCAGCTCGCTTAGTCTTCCCTCATTAGATAGATGCTCCAGACCCTTAATCATCTTCCTGACTCTCTGCTAGACCCTCTCTAGGAGCTCAATGTCCTTCTTGTCCTGGGGAGCCCAGAACTGCACCCAGTGCTCCAGGTGCTGCCTTCCCAGAGCTGAATAGAGGGGCAGGATCCCCTCCCTCGACCTGCTGGCAACTCTCCTCCTCATGCAGGCCAGGAGCCCATTGGCCTTCTTGGCCACGAGGGCACATTGCTGACTCATGGGTAACCTGTTGTCACCCGGGACTCCCAAATCTCAATCTGCAGAGTTGTTTTCCAGCAGGTCAACCCCTAATCTGTGCTGGTGCCTGGGGTTATTCCTCCCCAGGCACAGGACCCTGCACTTGTCCTTACTGAACCTAGTCTTTTTAGGGCACTATTTCTCTGTCTTTTTACAATTAAAGATCTACCTATTCTTCAAGATAGAAAGACAGACAGAAAATTGGTTCAACTCACACTCTTTCATTGTCTTCTAATTGGGAAAGTAAGAACTGTGGTGGATGAACAAGTTACTGACCTTCTTTAGCCAAAATAAATATTAACATTACAAAATCATTATGTTACACATTACTTGGAAATATTTTAATTGAAAAAGCTGGCAGTCCAAAAGTGTGGACATCTTTCTGCATGTATTGACACACACCTATGAGCTGGGTAGGAATTTCCAAGGGAGAAATTTCATGTGTTTCCTAGAACCTATTTGATCTTTCCAGGGCTACAAACGGCTTGGAAAGTATCGGCTGGACAGCTCTGCAGGCATTTTTTTTTTTTCACTTATTGAGACGACAGCTTATTTCTCAGCTGAATCACTACATCCGAACATCCTGATACATCTGTCTATTATGTCTTTTAGTTGTTCTTATTGTTTCAAGTCAAGCTTAGTAAAAATGAGTTGCCCTGAAAGCAAGCAGAATCTCTGAAACCCCATCCCTACCCCCAATATGTTATTTTTTTTTCATTTATAGCTTTTCCATTTGTGCCTGAGGAGTCATTTTCACAGCACTCCTAATATTGCTGAAGGAAGAAACCCAAGGGGGGGACCTGTTAGCACTTAATGCACAGAAACAGGGGGAAATACATTGTAAAAGCTTGTGGAGAATGTACGGTCTTTCTCACGACCTGCATTACTAATCCAAGCTTCTTTCCTCCAGTGGAAATAACTCTCTGTGTGTCTGTGTGTGTCTGTGTGTGCCTGTGCACTTACCTGTGCACTTTTTCATGTTTTTATTGTACTTTTTAAAATATATTTTATTATATATATTATATATATATTCACATATATATATATGTATATATATATACAGGTTCTGCACAAGAAGAAGGCAAAGATGAGTTACAGTTTTTTGTAAGAATCAAGGAAAACTCTGTTTCCCACAATAAATGACAGCCTGGAGAGGACTGTATGTTAAATCCTTGTTCTTTCCTCTGTTAAAACATAGATTTGGACTATAAGGAGCTCAGCTCACTGATAGATTTGGACATACAAGGAGCTCAGCTCACTGATTCTGGACAGAAATGTCCTCTCCATCCAGCAGAACCTTCCCCAAATAAAATTCCATTAACACATTTGCATCAGCTTTTTCCATTTCAAAAGTGTAACTTTTTTTTTTTTTTTAAACAAAGAAACTCTAAATGCTTTACTAGAAAAGTTCCAAAATGGTTGGAACTTCCAGTCTTCCAGGAACAATTCCAGTCATCTGCCCATGGTAGCCTACAAGCTTTAAAAGTATCATCCGTACCATAAAAGAATACAAGAATCCTTTCTTCTTCAGTGGATATAAGAAATAGTTAATTATCAGGTATGAGGATAAGATTTTACCAATAAATTATGTTTGCTGGCAAAAGGATTTTCTTTAAAATGGGATTCTGATAGTTAACCACCACTTCTTATTGTCCTTTACCCCTTTTTTAAAAAAAGTTTCTCACTACTTTTAAAAGCCTAAAAATAATCAAGTTTCAGAATAATTTCTGCATATGTTTGTAGGTTGAAAACACACTTTGATAAAGATGTAGGCTTTTTTCTTCCATTCAAAGGAAATGGAAGCACTACAAGATAACTCATGTGAAATAGAAAATAGGTTTTCCACTGCCTGTTAAATGCAAGCATCTTTAATATTTCTCTCAAAGCTTTTCTGTCTTTTTGCAGCTATAGCTAACTGTATAATGGGAATGCATTTAATCTTACTTTCTGCAGACGATATTGACAGACATTGTCATGTCCCTTCAGCTAAAGCTCCGCTTCCACGAACTGAATTCCTTAAGACTATCTATGAAATACACCAAAAATTACTGCATGGTTACACCCCATAAATGTCTTTTTTTTTTCAGCGTGAGGAAACGGTGGAAGTTGGCTCTCGCACATTTCAACAACGTTACTCAGCCAAGCATAAGAATAAGGGAGCAGAATGGAAAAATGGAAGAAAAGAAAAGAAACACACCAGTCTTTGGAACATTTACTTTTTGCCAAGATTTGAGGTACTTTCAGTTTAGGAACATTTTCCAGCTTGCCTATTAAAAACCTTTTTTTAGTTACAAATAGTGCTAGCTAAGCAGCAGACAGTGGCAAGTAAAATTTCATTTGATAATAACGTTTCCAAATCAGAGATCCTTGCTCTTTCAACACATATACAGACATGAAAAATGAGGTTCCATCTCTCGAGGAGATGAGAGCTTTGAATTGAAATATTTATCAAGGAAATATCTTTGGTAGCAGGTTCTTCTGATTTCAGTGTATAGGAATTGTGTAAAAATAAAGTTGTTCATTGCATCGGAAGGACTGGACTCTTGCTGTTGTATCTGAGCATGTGGAGGATAGTGGGGAATTATTCCTTCGCTTTTTTATTTATCTGCAATTTTCTTTCTGCAGTCCTAGTTGAGAGACAATGTTTGAGATTCTCAGCTTTAGAAATGTATCTGCTGTGGCCTCAGGAATAAGTAGTATTCACATTTTTGCTTGTTATGGAGAAAGACCAAATAAAAATGTTTAGGGTAGCTGAAGCAGGGTTATTCTCAATTTGAGGCAAGGAAGTAGAACAGGTGATGTCTTGAGGTCTCTTTGTACATATATCTATGTATCTATATCTATACAGCAGTCCAGTCTGCTCATTTCTTGGCTGCCAGATTGGATTTTACAGTATATTTTGAGTTAAAATTATCCTTTTCCTCCACAGCAGCAGAAGACCATTTCCATAACAATCTTATCCACAGGGTTTTCACTTCATTGATTACTTCTTCATATTTTACACTTGTCCATTTGCAGATTCAGATTATGTTTTTCTTCCATTCCAGGACTTCAGTAAGTCATCAAAGTTTCCCAGTTTTCCTTGGGGTGTCCATCTGAGTCTATAAAAAGACAAATAGGTTGTTTGCTGGAGAAGTATGATGAAGAAGGGGACTAGCACAACCAATTTATGCAGTGGCAGTGGAGATCATTATTTTTTGTCACCTCTAAATCAAATTTTCTCCATAATTGTTTAGAACAGGTCTTGTTCATTGACTCTTCTCAATATCCCTTCATACTAGCAGCTGGATTGACTTTTCAAAATGTAGGCATTTAGTGCTTTTTGAGGTATCTTGTACTATCCGACATACCCACTTGCGGCTAGCAGACAGGACAAAGGATCTAAGGACCCATGCCCTTCTGTAGTGGCAGCTGGAAGCCAGGGAGATCCCTCAAGGCACTGCAGTTGCAGATGTCCATGATCAAACAGCGGAATCCCTCTGACAGTGGGATGTTGGTCCTCCTGTGAGATGGCAGCTGCTATTAACAGAAGGACTTAGATGGTCAGAGTCAGGGAAGGAGCCAGTACTGAATCCCTTTTTAATAAACATCAAGTCACAGAGAATTTCAAATCATATTGGCAGCTCAGTTCTATTGTTTGAGCTCAGGCCATTTGGAGCAAGAAAGAAAGAAAAGGAAAAAATGCTATGCATCGTTGCAGAAGGAGTCCTGCCAAAGAGCTGGGTCCACAGGGATCATGGCAGAAAGCGAGACCCAGAATGACATCTTCCATGTGGTGTTAGCTTGACTCAGTGGATAACGTTAAATGAAAGGGAAGCATTTCATCGGTCTCCTGTTGATGTCAGTCTCGTGTGTTGAGATGAAAAGTTGACCTTTCTAAACTGAAATGCTTCCCTCCAGGAAAGTTTAAATATTTTGACTTTGTTCCAGTTTGAGAGGAAAACAAATGTCAAAATATCAGAGACTCCTTGTGCAAGAGCAATGTCATTGCCCCGTGTGCTGTGCAGTTGCATTTATTGCTTTGTTTATTCATCTGATCTGATATTTTTCAGTGGAAAATTTTAAATGGAGAGGTTTGGGATTGGTTTTGAAGACTGGAGTAAGACTGAACAGATTTATTTGGGACTTCTTCTCTCTTTCTTCTCCTTTCCGAAATATGATAAATTGAATCATGTCTAGATTCCACATATGTATAGACTTCATGTGCACATATGCAGCAGCACATACATGGCATATCGTTAGCTGCTAGCTAAGAGACTTTCTGGAGTACACTAAAAACATAATGAATATTCAACACTTACCAATTTAAAGGCTATCTCTGATACATATCATTGGGTGGCCATAAAATCCAGTGTTGTCTTCTTTCTCTAATAGCTCTACAGGGAACTTAGAGAACTGGTTTAAGCTGTACAATTCACTTTCAGATTGCTAAAGTCAGGTGAAATTAATCCCATTTTTGCTGTTCATCCCCTGCTGCTCCTCAGTCTCCAGTTGAGACACTGCATACTCATTACCTCCAGGACAGCTTCTGGTGAGCTAATAAAGGAAGGAATTCATGATTTCAGAAGAGGATAAACATCAAGGTTTTTACTCTTGACAAATGCCCTTGAAAAAAAAATAATAATAATAAAAAAGAGAAGGCAGGCCGCGGGGGAGATGCTATGTAGACAGAAGAGTCTTGAAATAGAAAGTTGGTCCAGTATTTCTGTGAGATGTCAGCAATACTTAACTGAGCTTTGCCTGCAGATATTCAACCAGTTGGAACTAATCCATTTCCAAAAGAGGTGAATCAGTGTCTAGCAATTCAGTAAGCCAGTTGCCCAAGCTCTGGTTGCTAGAAATCTGTATTTCATCGCCTTCATGAGGGCAGAGTCCACTGGCATGCACAAGAGAATCCAAGGAGGCAGCCCCAAGGTCTTGCCTGAGCTGCTGGGAACAGAAACCGTGGCTGTCAGGCAGAACATCTCAGGGTGGGCCCTAAAATTTTATCAGTCTGGGGTGAGACACCAGGAGCGGTAAGAGGGAGGGAAGGGAAAATGCTAAAGCTTTTCTAAGCTAAAGAATAACGTTGTTACTGAGATAGTGAGTAAAAAATAGCCCTGAGTATGTTCAGGCTGCAAAGGAAAAGATGGTCTCTGCCCATACAAGGGTTGAGATTCCCAGATAAACCCTCGTAGCACAGGCAGAAGCTAAGATAGTTATTTGAATATAGAGGTGGATACATTTCCTTGAGTATCCAAAATGAACTAAAAATCTCTTCCTATGGGACTTCCTGAAGGACAGTCACTTCAGGTGACATTTAACTTCCATATTAAGACAGCTAAAATTAGAACTGAGATTCAACCTGAGATTCAGAATTTTAAGAGTGCTGTTGTAGTCACTGCATGAATTTTTTAATTTACGTAGGATCAACTAGAAACAAAAATCTCCTTTTGAAAGGATCCTGGTGAGATCTTTGTCATGCTGTGGCATTCCTGAAGGCAGAAGACAAGGCATTATGTTTAGCATTAAAGACAACATCGTGAGGAATCTTACAGTCTTCATTCATTAACGAGACACTACTCAAACACAGAGAGCAGGCTATCTCACCTAAGGGTACGTATCAAAAACTCAATGTCTGGTCAGAGTGGACTAGGCTCCCGCTGGAGTCAGTAGAGAGAGGCAGACATTTCTGGGAGATGAACTGGAGATCGCCTTTTGGAAGTGCCTCTGGTTGGGTGCCCTGCATGTCTTGTAGAGAGGAAACGCTCGCATCTCTATTAGCCAATGTTTGTTTTGATGAATTCCATGTAGCAGCCTCTGTGAAACTTGCTATGTTTTATGCCAGCTCTTATCTGCCTTTCCTTCGAGCCTGCTTCTCAAAGCAATGCCTCTGATCTGGAAAACTCCACTACAAACCCCATCGTTCCCTAATATCCATGTTGATCATCCCAGCACAACTCCTAATTTTTTCCTTTGGTATCCAGTGAGATGATAGTGTATGGGAATCTGTCTCTTAGCTGAGGGTACTGTGTGCTAGTTGACAAAAATTCATTTTCCTTCCCAAAATCTACTCAGGGAAGGTTCTTAGTGCTGGAGACTCTGGACAGTTCCTTCAGATGGACTGTGACTCCTGACAAACTGACACGACACCTCTCTAAGGTCTGTCTGAGAAGAGGACCTATGGGCAAGTTCCAAAGGTGACTTGCAATTGCAAAGATGAAATACACTGGCAGGGTTGAGTAAGGCAGGAACATTATCCTGATGTCCCTCTTAATCTATTCCTTAAATACATAAATGCATCTGACCCTGCAGTTTTATGACCTCTAAGGAATTGTCTATAATTCCTAGTTTTCCTGAGGATAGACTGTTTTGTGATTAAGCCACTGGGCTGAATCCAGAAAACACTCCAGACTGATCACTGAGAATCATATTTGGACTGGCTACTCAAATACTCACTGTAGATGTCCCGGCCATTTCTCTACCCTTTTCTGGGTCCCATAAGCATGGATAGTGGGTGGGCTGAATCACTCATTGATTTCCTGACCTTTGGTTTTCATTATATTTGTGGTACACCAGTTTTATATGGTTTAAATATAGACTTTTCTCGTAGTAAGGGGGATTCAATGCACTTAAATTTAGGCATTTAAACATTGTATCCAGTCTAAATTAGTTGTGTAGGTGTCGTACATTTATTCACCTCTCCTAGTGCAGGCTAAGCTGCTCTCTGGAGAAGCTGATCTCTCTTCGTGGACTCTAGAGGGAGCCTGGATGACTGCTTTAAAGTAGATATGCAATTTCTAGATAGCTAAAATGAGGTGATCTAAAGCCTGACATCTCTGTTTCTCATCTAGCATTTTTTTTCACTACCTCAGCAAAATACAATGTTCAGTCTTGGACTCTGCATTGTTCCAGTCATCTCATATGTATACTTGAATGAGACACTGCTAGGAAGCAATCTACGTACTATGAAGAAAAACAAATGTGGCTGAGAAATTTAAGTGCTGATGAAAGACTCTTACTTCCATTAATTTTTTGGTGGGCAGAAGAAAAAAGATAGAAAATCATTGCAGTTCTGCATAAATTAGGAAAAATCCTTAATCAACAAAGAATGCAAGAAAGTTATATGCATCAGTCACACTTAATTCTATCCCTTCTCATCAGCAGGATGAAATTTATCACAATTATTTTACAGCTTTGCACCTACTTATTGTTTTGCAGACTTTTTTTTCTTATCTGCCTATCTCAGTCTATATCTCGATAACTTTAGAACCTGTTGCTCAATTTTAAATAAATTTAACAGATGGTTGAAAGCCCTGTAAATATGAAGTTATTGCAAGCTTTGTGAAAATACGTTGATGGGTGAAGAAGAAAAATTCCAGAAAGGAAGTACCCTCCAAGGGAGAGACTGCAGTGTGAACTCCGACACCGGAGAGACTGTAGGTTGGAGCCACAGGAAATGGATTTGTAAGCTCTGCTGTTCACAGAACTGCTTCTCTTTTTCTTCTTCTCTTGGCTACCGCAGAAACTGTTTCCTTACATCCTTCCCAAAGTTAAATAAAATTCATTTATTTTGAAGGATGAGTAAGCTGTAATCATGCCATGACATTGCGGTCTGCTGAGTATAAGTGGACAAAGCCTAATTTAGAACTCTGTTATAAAAAGAAAACTAGAGATAAAATAGCTTCTCCCCTAAATCCAAGCCATATATTAGAGCTCTCTTGAGCACATTTTTAGTGTTTTTCTTAAGTGGCCACCTACTTTTGCAATGATGATTTCAGCAACACAAGTTCACCCGGAGAGGTTGCAGACAAAGCTTCTCACAGTGTTATTGGAAGTGTCGCCAGAAAATCTAGTTGTAAAAGGTTTTCAAAAGATAGAAAAGGAAAAGGGTAAATAAGCAAAAAGGGAAATAGGAAAAAGGGGAAAAGGAGAAAAGGAGAAAAGGGGAAAAGGGAAAGGAAAGAGTAATGGTTACATGAATGGTAACATAAATGGCTCCTACCCCAAGACTTTATTTTCTCAGCAGATGACTCAGGAAATAAAGTCCTGCTCACAGACAGTGATCGGAATCATGGAGAATTCAGTGACTTGAGGGATCTCGTAAAACTAGATCAGAATCAAGTTGGGAATTGCACCAAAACACATTGAATTCTTGCTATATAACTTAAAATAATGCTGTCAGTGAATTGTAGTCATGGGCATGCAGGTTGACAAGTTTAAGAGAGTTGTCTGGATCCTTGTTTCCCATAATAGTGTGTAACTAGCAGCTCCAGGTGTTTTGTTCCACCTAAGTCTCAGTCATCTGTCTTAAGGAAGCATTATCAACATTGGACGCATTCTGCTTTCACAGAATCACAGAATGGTTGAGGTTGAAAGGGACCTCTAGAAGTCATCTAGCCCAACCCCCTCCACACGCAGGGTCACCTAGAGCTTTGGCACCTATTTGGAAAAATACAGGCCAAAGATTTGGACAATATTCCACAATGCAAAAACAAACTAGTAACTTTGCCTTGTAGTGACTTCTTGATGTGGTGTGGCCCATCATATTAGAGCTTTGGTTTTGCAGTAATTTTAAGTTCGCTTTGGTTGCCAGCACAGATGAACCACACTGAGCTCCAAGTCTTTCTCTGCCACCTTTTTTGCTGATCCATCACATTCATCCTGCTTTCTTGAACCAGGCTATGGAGCTGATCCAGGCTAAATTTAAGCATATTTTTGGTTGGGTTAGTTTTAATCCAAGCGGTTCCTTGAACCAGCCCCTTTGATGTGGCCAAAGGGGTTCCTGTGGCATTACTTGGAAGGATGTGGCATGGGAGGACAGCACTGAGCAGGCAGGTGAGCAGAGGGGCTGAGACCCCCTTTTTGGCTGCAGTGAAATTTATGTAGTCTTCAAAATATTGGGGAGCGAAGGCTCAAGAGATACTCATGTATGTGCTGATAGAGTCCAAGTGTTCTGTGACCTTCAAAGAAGATTTCTCCTTGTGTTGCACCCCCAAGTGCAAATATTTGCTTAATTCTCCATGACAAAGTTTAATCAAAGTGCAAACAAAGAAGTGGTGTTAGACTGAATAATAATTTTTGTTTTGGTTTGTTTTTTGAGGGGGAGAGTGGGTGGGTCTCTACATTCCACTGTCCTCACTCTTAGCATCAAGTTGTCAGGAAAAGTAAACTTTCCATTTCTGTGTGCTCCAAGTGACCCAACCAGTGGGAGCTGCAGAGCTAGATCTACACGACTTGTATAAAATCAGAATTGTTTGCTGAATACAATTGCTCATGGGCAAATTGTTTGGAGGCAGGGAAAAGGCACAGAAATCACCATTGCCTAACTGTAATGCAAACATGATGTAACGAAGAGTGAGGAAAGGGCTAGTTTAGGGAATCTTTCTCCATTCGGTGCTTTTCTATAGGGCTCTAATAGGCCTTCAGCAAATGATTTATCTAACTTAAGCTGTTGAAAAAAAGAGCATTTATTCAGGAAAGTTCCTTCATCTGTTAGGGGAAAGATAGAATATTCTAGAATGTAATTCATCTCAAATATCCTGGGATTTATCCTCTGACACTATTGATCTGCTTCTACATTTATGGAGAGTGTAGCTATACCGGGTCACATTTAGCTTTTAGATGAGCCAAGGTAAGTGAGACAAATTACGCTCATGACTGTTAATATCCAAGTATTTTCCCTGGTAAAAAAAAAAAGGCATTTTAGGAGGTGTAACCAAACTGCTTCTTAAGGATATGTGGTGGCTTGCTGGCATTAATCCACATCACCTATGACATTCCCACTAAGAAACAGCCAATCTGTGCTGGGTTAATCCAGATCTATTCCCGTGATGAATGGTTTCTCTGCATGGGTTGGACAGGCTAAATATGAGGGAATTTAGCCTGTCAAAAATCTTGCTTTTAGTATGAGGCTTCTTTTCCATCAAATATCCCATCTTGTTTCCTAAAAAATAAGTTTAGAAAGGACTCTCACAAATCCCATAGTCAAAAGAAGACCAGTCTGTGAAGTCTTTTCTTTTTCCCTTTGCTCAGCTACTGATTTTCATGACTCTTGTAAAAAATTTTAATATCTTTGAGACTCTCAACCCCCCCACAATTGAAACTGGCCAGAGACTTCCAAAATTATTACAGGAGGAACTTGCAGCCAAATGGGAAAACAGCTCAGAAGCACAAGCTTTATTTCTTCAGGAAATTAAGCTAATAATGTAGCCTTTTCCTTTGCAGTTTGGAGAAAAAAAGAAAAAAAAAACAAAAAAGAAAAATAGAAGAAAATCCAAAACAAACCAAAACTGAAGTGTATTTTGAAGTGAGCTTTACCTTATCTGGAAATACATTTTACACATAAATAAATATTTACTGCTTATATGACTAATGGACAGAGTTCAGCCTGCTTAGGGGATATAATTTAACATGCTATATATTAACAGATTATTTTTAGAGTTTTTAGAGTTTAACCCTAAAGCACCAGAAGTCACTAGGTTGATACTATCTGTTTTTGTAATAAATACAGTATTGCTGTGATTTGTTTTGCATTAAAGCACTTCAGTGAACTTTTGGCCTGAGCAAGCTTTTCTCTGAGTCTTAATTTTGGTTGAAAACAGAGGAAAATGTAAATATTTAAATGATGTGTTTGAAATGATGTCATCACTATGTTTCTCAACAGAAAAAAAAGGGAATTCAATTGAAGTAAAGTGAAATTGAGTTTGGCGCTAGGAAAGCTTTCTAATAAGAAGTATAATGAAATGCCAAAAATCATTGCATGAAGAGGAGCTCATGATTTCTTTTACTGGGGGTTTTAAGAACAAACATACGTATAACAGGAAAGGCTTCACAGAGTTGGTCTCCATTTGGAAGGTCTCTCTATCTTTCTTTTCTAGAAAACAGGATTGGCTATCTCATGGGGGAAAAAAATAATCTTGTCAACACAAACTGGTAGCGTGTCGAAGTCAAAGATCTGTGGTGTGAGAAAGATACACATTCCCAGTCACAAAACAGTCATTTTTTTTTCATAAGTTTATTATGAAGCATAATTAAATTAATTGTGCTTTTCAGACTTTTGGAAATGATGTCTAAGACCTTTGAGAGACGAAGGATAAACTTTTGATGCCCAGGGTCAGAAGGGATGAGCTGGGCTCGCGAGACTCAGCTCCACGTCCTTTTGGATAGGGTAGACATGGCTCGGTGGGTCTTTACATGCAAAGATTTATTGAAGCATCTGCGAAGACCAATTGCTCCATCTTCCTTTAATCCGTGGTACAGGCATGAGCGATTCTTGGAGTAAGCTAACGTAAAGGTGAATCTAGTACCTGCAATGCAGATGAGGACTCTTCCTGGGAGTGCTTGGAGATTGAGTATAGAGGCAGTAGAGAGGCATGGCCAGTCAACTTAGCCTTGCATCCCCTCCTCATTCCATGATTCCTGCTACCCTTGCTTTCTACATTACTTAGGAACATAGGCCTCTCTACATAAAGCCATTATGGGATCTATACTTGCCTCAAACTTCTTTCTCAAAGACATGTCAGGATGCCAAACACCTTGCCATTCATCAACACCAAGCAGACTTCCTCAAAATCAACAATTTATTTTTAAAAAAATCTTTTTTTTTTTTTTTTTTTGTCTCACTATTGGGTATCTACTCTAAAATGTGTGTTTGTGCTCTGGAGGCAATAAATGCAGAAAGTCAAATAAAATGTTTATCTTATTAGCCTGGCATCACGGGAAAGGAACTGTCCTCCACCAGGTTCACTAGTGAGTTGAAGCCCTTCTGGAGGGTTTTATATGGTGCTTTTTTGAATCTTCTGAACAACTCCTCCGCTGTTGCCCTTATTCCATTATTTGTAGGCTAATTTCAAAAATAAACCATAGAAATAAATCATACAGCCAAGTTCAGTTTGGAAGTGTTTGCCACTCTTTTTAAATGCAGTGGATGCACGCACTGTAAGAAAAAGGTCTCTGTCTCTACCTGAGTTTGCTGAATGTCTTTAGTGACTTGCAGTTACTTTTAGAGAAGTTACAATGATTTTAACATTTACAGTCAAAATTATCTATTTGTTAATAATTCCTATTAATAATGCAATTATATTATTATTATTGTTATGGGCCAGCCTCCTAGTATGTACCCCTTTCTCTGACCTTATATTTACCAGCAACTCAACAGCGTGCCAAGTTCTTTGCATGGAGGAATACAATCTTGGCTGCCTTGGCTACACTCAATTGGTTTTATATATTTTAAAATGTTTATTGCTAAGATTTTTTTTTTCTGATTGCCTTAAAAATATATTTGTACAAGATTGTGCATATTTATTTGTTCTTCTACATATACGGAATGATTTCTTTTAGGGTAAAACCACACAGCTGCACAAATCTAAGCAAACTGTAAGTTAAAAACATATTATAAATAGTTAGACAATTTACTAAAACAAACCCCAAACCACATACCAGGAAAAGAACACCTGGCCAGTGGGGAATTTTCCCATTATGGCTAGAACAAATTCAACAAGGGTCATCTGATACCAAAGTAATTTGCAAGCACAGCACAAGTTTCTTTCTTAAATAATTTTAAAAATATAGCTAAAAGTGAGATAAAACAAGCCTAGACAAGGCCTGAGAAGTCTGATGAATGGTGAATTACTGTTTTAAACACAGAGACTTGTTAATAGCACTTGGCTACAGCAAATTGTCTGAGCTTTGAAATTCAGCTTCCAGATGTGAGTAAAGCAGACTATGCTATCTGAAGAGTCTAAGGTGGCATCAAGGCATTACCTCCACCCTAGGACAACCAAAGAGCCATATCACAAGGAAAACAGCCAAAGGAAGGATGATAGAAGGTGGGTACTAAATGTCCATCTTTTTTCATGCCAACATCTATCTTTTCCCTTAGTGCTTGTCTCCCTCCAGTACACACAGGTTTGAGGAGGCACAGGATGGCCTCCTTGGGATTTCAAATACGCTTCTTCTGTTTTTGCTTAACTTCACAGATGCCCGTTGTCCAAAGCATGTATTCTGGAAAACCTTGCAGCTGGATTTTATTCACCAACAGCAATTTGTAAAGAGAGTCATAAATATACATAAGCTCCTCCAGTGTTCTTAGTGAGGAAGATGTAATTCTTCCCTAGAGAAGATGGAAATCTGTCATCTGGAGAATCTCTCATATGAGGAAAGACGAAGTGAGCTAGGCCTGTTTAGCCTGGTGAAGAGAGGAGTGAAACGGGATCTGATCAATATGTGCAAATACTGAGGGGAGAATGTTAAGAGGATGCGGCCAAACTCTTCTCGGTGGTGGCCAGTAGCAGGACAAGTGATAATGGGTACAAACTGAAACATAGGAAGTTCCATCTCCATGTGAGGAAGAACTTCCTTGGTGTGAGGGCGCCCGAACCCTGGCACAGGCTGCCCAGAGAGGCTGTGGAGTCTCCTGCTCTGGAGATCTCCAAACCAGTCTAGATGCCAACCTATGCCCTGTGCTCTGGGTGTCCCTGCTGGGGCAGGAGGGTTGGACTAGGTGATCTCTAGAGGTCCCTTCCAACCTCAACCATTCTGTGATTCTGTGATCCTGTGATGTGATGCTGGAAAGTTTAATTAGGATTCCTACACTTCCAGCTGCCAAAGCATCTGCAGAGATATGGGCTGCTGTGGCAGCCAATCTGCGTTGAACTTGTTGTTCATACACAGCACTTGCATGTGGCCAATACACATGGCCCAGCAGACTGAACATCCAGCCACCGTTGCCAAATATCCAGAAGCCACAAACAAATGAGCTTTTCCAGAAAGAGCAGAGAGAGGCAAAATGGAAGGGGAGAGTGGCTTAAGTCCCTCTAATCCACTCCAATGAATTCACATCTGAATACAAAAGCAATTCTTCTGGAGACCCTCTCTTGGCACAATTTCATTTAGGCAAGAACTCCAGAAGCCTTAATAAAAACCTGACATATTCATTGCTACAGTGTTCTATTTTATGTTTGGCTTTTCCTAGATGAACTACAGCTCAGTTCTCTTTTGCAGCTAAAGTTTAACTATCCTTGCTGTAAAGCAGCTTTTTAAAAATCTCATTAGAAGCGACTGGGGGTGGAGAAAAGTAGTTTAAAAATTAATAGAGCTATTTTTTCTTAATAGAACTATAAAATGCTATTTTTAATGGGTATCCAGTATGTGAAAACCCAGTCACGAATTCATCTAGAACACTGAGAACCAGCTATAGGATTACAAAATGGTCCATTCTCAGAATAAATACAAGAAATAACTCAGATTTCCTGTGGGTAGTGGTTTCATAAAACACAAAGCTACCAACAGTTTTGCCCTTCCTCTGATTTGTCATTACTTTGGACAGCTTTTTAAGATGAAGCAGTGAAAAATTAATCTTTCAAGCAAAACGTTCCCAGTCATAAGATTTCCTCGTGTTCATCAAGTGCACCATTTAGGTGCACCCCAGGTTCTCCCGCAGAGACACAGGACAGCTTTAAGGTCATTAGCTTTGTCTCTCCTTTTCAGCATATGTCTATTCCAGGACAATGCAGAATGGATGTAATGTGTAGGAGGACTTATCAAATACATCACAGAAAAGGGGTATGGATAGAATGTAGCTGGGACTCCACTAATACCACAAAAAGTCATTTGGAAGAATTCTCTGCGCAGACAGAAAGCATATTTATTACCTATGCATGGATTTGTGTGCCTTTTGTTTCAACTCTATCAGTAAAAAAAAATGGCCGGAATGGAAACAGAAAGGCCAGAAAGGAGACAGGTTCTCCAAGAACTGTCCATACATATCCAGCTTTTCTGGAATGGAGGACATAGCCCTGCTATTTCAATGACAGTTAGAAAGCTTCAAATTCTTCTGAAATTTCTGACCTGTTTCTTTTTTTCTGGATATACTCATACAAGTAGATAAGATGGATCAAAGGTTGAAGGGACTTGTGCAAGGACACCAAGGAATCCAGAGGCATGACAGGGATTTACACCTGGGTCTGCTGAGCTGGAGGCTAAGCCCCTCTGCATCCTTCCCTACAGAGAGCAAGATGCGCTTAGAGACACATCAATATGTGCTACTTTCCAGTCCTGTTGGTAAAATAAGAGGCAAAGCAACCAGGAGAGGTTGACAAAAATATATATATATTTTTTTTTGGTGACTAAACAACAGAATTACTTAACCAGATTTGAATAACAAAGGTATTCCTTATGAAGCATGGAAGCTTTCTGAAGCAAAAGTCTTAATGACACAAAGCAAAAAGTATACTTATCCCAAATATGTAAATGCTCTCAAATCCCCATTTTAGATGTAGAAAGTTATTCATTGTCATGTTGTAACTCAGTGTCACCTAGACTTGAACTGAACTGCTCTGGGTGCTCAAAACTGCTTTCTGATTTCCAGTCTAAGTCCATTCTGGGTCAATCTTTAACTTTTCTTCCTGTGCCAGCAATGACCTTCAGCATGAATGAATAACTCCTTCCCTGCTGGGAGTTCTTTCGTGTGTTTTTATCCCCACTCGATGTCCTTTTGGCTGGGCTAAGAATGATAAATTCTTTGAGTTTGCCTATCCTGACACACTGGCACACTGCTTTGCTCTTGTGTCCTTATCTCCTGGGTGTGCACACAGATCACATGTTGTTTTGCTTGAGGTAATTACCTGGATATTTGGTGGGCCTTATATCTTAAGGTTCACCAAGCCCCTTGATAAGGAAACCACAGGGAACTCACTGATATGCAGCCAAAGATGTTCAAGCAACTGTTGATCGTGCTATACTTACAAAATTTCTCTTATCGGTCAGTGCAGGGAAACAGATACCTCTAGAAGCAATTCATCCCGAAAAAGTTGTTCTGATGAAATATTTTGCTGTGGTAGGATATCTAGACAGGGATTAATCTTATCTAATTTTATAAAAGTCTAAAGAAGAAATAGGCATTCCTATTTCTCTGTGCAAAAAACTTATTTCTCTGATCATGAGCTAAAGTCATTGGCTTTAGGATGAGTTGGATTGTGCCTCCAACTCCATTGGCCATGTTGATCCTCCTCTACTGACTGTGAGATCTCCTGAGGTAACTCATTCAAATGGAACCAGGTCCATGTTCTCAGGTGAATTCTGTGTGAGGAAAAAGAAAGGCTGAAGAGTGAGTGAATGGGTAGCAATCCATTCAGTTATGCTTATCTTGTGGGGAAGAGTGAAAGGAAAATAGGAAATTTTTGAAGAGAGAAGCAAGGACACAACAGTTTCATAGCATCATTGGAATAGAACAAAGGCTGAAATGGTTGTAAGAAGAGGAAAAGCATTGTTTTTTCAAGAGAAGCCCTGTCCAAAGTAAAATGTTTGAAGCAGAGAATGAATTAACCAAATGAATCAAGCAGGGTCACCTAGAGCACATTGCCCAGGATTGTGTTCAGATGCTTCTGAACACGTCCAAAGATGGAGACTCCCTGGGTAATCTGTTCCGTGCTCAGACACCTTTACAGAAAAAAAGTTTTTCCTTCTGTTTAGATGAAACTTTATGTTATTTAAACCTTTTTAAGTAAACATTTAGCTGACGTATACTTTCATTCAGATCGATTAGGATTTTAGGATTGAGATCTGACTAGGACCAATTTTTCTTTTCCAAAGGCACCAATGATAGAAGGATTTCTAAGTTTGATCCATGATGTATCATCTATGCCTCTGAAATACCTCCTATTATGGTATAGCTTTGTACATTGAATCAAGTAGTGAATGTGCAAGGCTGATACTCAGATTCTGCACGATTGCCATTCTTCAGGTCCGTGGGTCTTCTAACACACTCATTGACTACTTAACACATCCAGATCCATTGCTGGTGAGCAGTAGGTGGTCTGAATTGCTGATTACTGTGGTAATCTTTGCTGCCTTTGCAACATATTGGATTACAGACAGAGTGGCAATCAGAAAACCCAAGATAACTTCCAACTCTTAATTACTATCAATATATTTTCATATTATTGTGCCAGGCCTTTGCTGGCCTGAAGGCAGCGGTAACACCATGACACTAGGCCTAAGGCTAGGCTCGCTCGGGTGGCTTGCCTGAATATGTAAATACACGTATGTATTGGGAACTGCTTGCAGTCCATGCTATCCTGCTAGCTGTGCATGGGCCAGGGACTATTTCCAGAATCATTTTGGAAGCAGCAAGACCTTTCTGAGGAGTAGCAGCACTTTAAAACACTCACGCAGAGCATTTATTGCCAGTTGGCCTCCGTGCATAGTCCATGACTGATTAACTTACTACTATAGACACAGCCAATGTGTGCAGAGCTCTGCAGGAGTCGAGTCACTTCTCCAGCCAGAGGCTGTTTACTGGTGGTATCTGCGCTGCTGCGGTTCCTGGAAAAAATGATTGGCCATACTCTTCTTTTGTGCAAGGCAGTGTCTTCTGATGATTCCTGCTGAGGTGCTCCAAAAGCAGTCATTGTGTAAAATTAAAATAAAGAAATGATGGCAAGGTGCCCTTCTAAATGAAAAAAAAAAAAAGAGCAAAAAAGCACAAGTTTGGCTTACCCAAATCCCACCCTGATTTCAGCAGTGACTGACAGCTGGAACAGGGACTGTTTGCAGCTTGCACTGGCTATCTGAGCTGTAAGGTCACGGGGCAACTCAGTGCTTTTTGCACCGAAAGAAAACATGAACAACAGGATATTGGAGGCAGAACAGCAAGTCGGTTTGTTAGGTTTGCATATGCAGTCATAGCTTCCTTGAATAATTTTTGATATAAGGCTGCTCCGGTTGCTAATTAAAACTATCTTGTTTAGAGAACACTGACCTTCAGGCTGCACGCAGCTGGTGTAGCTTCCAGGAGGGAAAAACTTGGGAGCCCACATTCTTTTGTATTTACTAAAAAAGCCTTGATGGAAAAGAGGTATTGAAGGCAATAGTTTCAGGATGCAGCCTCATGATCCCATGTATTGCTACTGAAGAAAACATGATCCTTCCCCACTCTGCTAAACAAGTGTGCCCACTCTTCACTCTTCTACCTTAATTAGTCCATGCATTGATGCATAATGAGATGGACCAAGTATGCGCATTAGTTTTCAGCCAGAGCAGTTTCCCAGTCTGACTCATTATGTTGTTATACTAATGGCACAGGAAAGTGAGTGGAGGCCACATATCTGATAGACTGCAGGCTTAGAATAATCAGAATAAATTGCCTTCTTTCTACAGAAATAGATGGAGATCAAGGGCCAGGGCCAAAAGTTAAGATCTCAGCAAGACTGCCTTTAAGACTGAAGCAAAACACAGCCCATGAGTTCAGAGGGGAGAGATCTTCCCAGGAAGAGAGGTACAGAGCTTGCAGTATCTCACATATATAGCTGAATTGTGGAATGTTATGGAAACCAAAATCAGAAATGGGATTAGAAAAGAGATTAGAGAAATTCCTGGAATGCAAATCCTTTGGCTTAGAAGGTCGTAAACTACAGATCTCTTATGACTGGTAGGTTACAGCTGTTGGAAATGCAGCTATGTTATTATCTTGCTGAAATGAGCCAATTTTTAAGCATTTTTACTACACCTGAGACGATGAGCTGTGCAATGTGAGTGCAGATGTTCAGGCTATTTGAAAATCACTGATGTGTCCCTTCTTGAATCTCAAGGTTTCTGAGCTATCTCCATCCACATCAAATCTCCACCCCAGCAATGGAGAAGAAACCAGTAATGTTAGCCTTTCATAGCACTTAGTATCCTCGACATGTTCTTTCTATCATGTGGTTTTGCATTATATTTGCACTGAAAAGACAAGAATATCAGATATTCATTGCATTTGCCTCTTTTCGGGAATAAAATACAATACTTTATGATCCTTCAGTATAAAGGGTGCTACAGTGGTGGGACAGTCCGTTGAAAGTTAATCTGAGGTCAAGGTGTATCTTGCTGGCTCTGAAATTGTAAACATGCCTAGTTTAACCTGAAAGACTTTGTCCAATTTGTTCTTGCTTCCTGAGGATAGTGAGAACAGAGGTTACAAGAGTGAGGCAAGCAGTGTAAAAAGTCAGCATTTATTATTTCCTGTTTTTACTCATAATGGGGTCAAAGCGCTGAAGATGTGTTGTTCCTGTGAGTATAGCAACTCAATTATACCTACTTATCGTCAGCAAGTTTGGTTAAAAAAAAAAGAAAAAAAAGTCATTGCAGCCTCACAATTTCAGCTGTGGACTAAAGAGATCACCTCAGCTAACCCTGTTAAGATTTGTACAGCTCATCTGGATCAGGAGGGCAACTCTGCTTCAACAAAGCATTAGCCTAATTTCACATCTGTGCTTAAACATCACCATCTCCTGTTGGGCCTCTGCATGGATCTGTTTACTTAATCAGGTCTCTCCAGGTTGTGTTTATCCCAAAGGGTGAAGATGGATTTGAACTACTCTGCAAGCACTCCAAGTTGTTGCAATTCCAACACGTTCTGGTTTGCAGTGAGTGAGTGAATCTACAGGTTCTGGAATAGAAAATATGAATACCCTAAGTGCTTAGGTCTATCTTCCCCACATATATTTGCCTTCCATTTTTTCCATAGCCCATGCAGTGGGAGGACAGGTCTGCAGTTGTGAAGACCTTAAGATCAGTGGATGGTAGTTGCCACTGCATGGATATAGTCATAGTTCACTATGAAAGGTAAATATTAGTAAGGATAAAGAATCAATTATTTTTTTTTCATCTATGAAGGATGTTTGTAAGAGTATTGTACCTCTGGAAATATCTGAGCACCTATTCAAGGGAAGGAAAGAATAGATGTTTTAACCTTTATGACATTGCATTAATAATTTTTATGGGGTGTGGCAATGCCACTGTGAGAAGGGAACAGCTCACACATGA
This sequence comes from Tinamus guttatus, assembly GCF_059628265.1. NCBI lineage: Eukaryota > Metazoa > Chordata > Aves > Tinamiformes > Tinamidae > Tinamus > Tinamus guttatus. The sequence goes on from NW_028289024.1 coordinate 468,838, forward strand.
AAATACACAGAAAAGAGGGTTATGTTCACATGATCACAAGAGGCAGAGTTAGTTCATCATAAGAGATACCATCACCGTTTGAGATTGTGTAGGAAACCACATGCATTTATATGGATTTCTAAACCCATGCAAATTCACTACAAGCCAACAAGAGATAGCCACAAAAGATTATAACTTCTGAAAGCATCGCCATTATTGATGGTAGTCAGGGTTCATATTAATGCACACCCCAAACCAGGACCAAGCATTTACTATTGCAGACTGCTTTATTGCAGAAAGAGAGCAATAAACAATTATCCACATTCCCGATACCAGTTGGTCAACTGTGGCAGAGATAAAAAAGCACAGTTTGGAGAGAAGCTACAGTGTCTGTCTGAAGGCAATCCAGGAGAGAGAATTTAACTTCGTTAAGGAATGCTATAAGGAAAAACATTTCTCAGCAGATGTTAAGAAAGTGTAGATCTTCAGTGCTTTCACTCAGAATCAAACTGCCAAAAGTCAGAAGTCCCCGTATGCTCTTGTGCCTCATGTTTCCCTCTGGCTGGTGTTAGGTCTTTGGAGGTGTGTCATCAATGGGACACTCTGAGTCATAGACCTTGGAGGAATTTAGGTCACTGGCTTTCTTGGCATGGTGCTTCAAACTAAGATAATGAAACACCTTATATAGAAAGTCCAAATATGAGATCACCGAGAGTGAATGAACTCTTGAAAACATTGGCTGCAACATTTCTTTTCTTTGGATTATTTTTAAACATTCTACTTTCCTGCCTGAATTCTCACTGCTCACCACGTGATGCTGACATAGGCAGCAGGGCAATACACTACTGCCCACAGCTAGGGAGACATTTCTGGATTAAATCCCCTCATCTTATGGCACAAACTGCCACCCCCTATTAGCTAGAGCATTGTCCAAGGACCTTTTCACAATGCTTGGCAAAATTATCTCTTAGGGAACCATCCCCAAGGCCCATCCCATCTGTAGAGGCTGCTTTTCCTCTCCATTCTTGTAGTCCAAGGTTCTACCGAATGAACTATTATGGCCAAGGAAAAAGACACATTCCCTCAATCAATTTATTAGTGTGGCTTGTTTTGAAACATTCTGGTTCCCAGTAGTAGCAGTAAGTGAAGATGGTGCACAGACCACCAACTCAAACACTAGCTGCCCATGGATTTTTTTGCATGCTTGGTGAGCTTGTGCATGCATGCATTCTGATCCAGAATCAGATCTAGGCCACTGTGCTTACTCTGATGTTATCTGCACCAATTAATGCAAAGCACTTGGTAATATTCGGTCTTAGCAATTGCTATGGTGATACTTACACTCATCTATTCCTCATCTGAAATGCACGTGCACTGTGATTGAAAACTTCCATTGCCCTTGCCATGCTTTTCATTTTTGAATAGCATATCTGCCTAGCTGAAATGTTTTTTGTACTTTGTGTTGCCTGCTGTGGAGGAATAAAAAGGAATATTGGATAAAACCTGAGCAACTTCTTAAAGAAAAAAAAAAAGTTCCCCAAGGTAGTGTAAATATTATGACAGACAAAATTGTTCTGGAGAAAAAAGAGGTGGGTTAATGGATGAAGACAAGAAAGATGAGATGAGGTGAGGCATCATTTAGGACACTGGGGATAGCCAGAGAGCTGCAAATGAAAGTGTTAATGTGTTTTAAGGTATTGTCACTGCTCATCTGAGACAGTACAACTGACTGCATGTATTCCTGGGCTCTGGTCATTGGAATGTGAGTTGTTACCTTAAGTCCCACTTATATGGGGCTTTGGTCTTTCCATGAGACTTTCATGGGTAGCTTAGATGAACCCATGCTATTCTCTACACATTAGCAGCATACAAAGTTTCTGCTTCTTGAGTGAGGGAAAACACCATCATGCTGCACAATAGAAACCCCTGAAGGAAACATGAGCTTGAACAGCTGAAATTGTCCAAGGATCCACTCAGTCAACCCAGTTCTATTCACTTCATGTGGAAATAATTCCACACACTGTGGGGTGGGAAATGTTCAGCTAGCTTTAGTTGCAGGAAAAGTAGATGTGCATTATAAGCTAGCTGTCCATTCTCCTGTTTATCATTTGAAAGAAACTGGTACCTCCGGACGTTCATCTTCCTTCAAATCTCATCTACAGATTGTGTGAACAGCTCTCTTGGTGTGACTCTCTGTCTTCAGTTTTTAAAGTAGATTTGGTCACTGCAGGCTGCAAACTGCCTGGGGTGTTTAAAGTAGAGGGATCAGCTCCTCCAAACTCTTCTTCAACACTAGCTACAGAATTTTTCTTGGTTAGCCCTCCATGAGCTCAGTGACAGCTTTGATCATCTCATTGATTCGTATTTCATGAGTGTTCAATGGTTGTCTGTTTTCCTTAAAATCAATGCAAACTCTTAGTTGCTCTCACTTAAAAAAAAATACCCTGATATCTCAGCTGAACTTTGATTTTATCTTCCAGCAACTAGAAGATCTTTCTTTGTCTGCTGAGCTCAGTCATTTTGCAGAGGGTATTTTCTCCCTGGGTCTGTCCTTTGGTGTAATTTAGTCACCTCTCAATCTTGTTCTTGCTCAAATGAAGAGGTTAAACTCTTTTACTCCCCCACAATATGAAATATTTATTAACTTTTTCCTCAATGGATAGTTTTACTGGTGCCAACAAGACAATTTGCCTCAGAAGTACTTTAAAAAGCTCCTTCAAATAGACCCTGTCAGACAGGAATCCTCCATATTCTTAACCTGTGTCTGTACCTCCCAGCGCATCTTCCATTATGTACCTCTGTGAAACTCAAAATCTGCCACTTCTGTCTTTGCTTTTGTTTTTTTTTTTTCCATTTATTTTGCATTGATTTTCTGACTCTCTTGTTCTGTTTTCACTTTACCATCTGCCCTTGTGAAATCACTCCATTTTAGGTATCTGATAAATAAGATCCTTGAGTTCACACACATTTTTCACCTGCTTTTCCTCCACTGAATCAATTTTGCCCATTATTCATCTCAGGTTCGAGACAAGAGGCCTTTCAGAAGTACCAAGGTTATAAATGGCTGGTTGAGACACTTCCATTTTCCTGTACAGAATGTTATCAGAGTCTGACCACTGATCCCTCGGAAAACACCAAATTCCATTTCTATGAGTAATTCATCTTTATTTGATAAAGAGTTCCATAACAACCAGCTTGTGTTGCATGTGTGACCTTCCCAAGCTGTCAATTGACTAGAAGAAACTAATGACTTTTTAACAGGCACCTTTAATTAAGGACTATATAAAATAGCTGATACCCTCACTCCATGTAGGTGGTACTGTGATATAAGCAAAGGCCATCTATTCTTGTGTGTGCATTTGGCTGTGATCCTTGAATCCCTGGGTCATGGCTCCAACTAGAAGATCACACACAAACAGTTACCACAGGTCCCACAGACATAAGACATGTCATTTTGGATGCCCACATATGGGCACTGTGCATCCCAAGCCCATATGACCAAGGCGTATCCGTATGCCCAGGGTATATAAGAAACATACAGAAGGCTGGCATATGCAATCCAGGATCTGCAGATATACCAAAGTAACCAAACAATAAGTGGAGAACTCAGGGCCCCTCACTTCATTCTGGTAATTGTCTGAAGGCACAAACTTTTGTTTAAGGGACAGCCTTGTGTCTACCATAGGGCATGAGCTGGGCTTTTCCCTGTCTCTGGCCTGCATATCAGAGTTTGTTCATATCTCCAATCATCTCTCTTGTGGGATGAAGTTTCCTCTTGATTAGGAAATGCTCAGAGCCTGTATTTGAACTACATATTACTCCTCTCCTCATTTCTTTCAGCATGTGGGTTTTGTTTGCTTTGGGAAAATTGTAGAACAGCTGATCCAAAACCCATGAAAGTCAACGGGAGTCTTTGAACAGCCTTTGATGAGTTTTGGAGTGATACTGAAGTGAGAACTGATGGTAGACTGGAGATTGAGCTTTGGCATTAATCCTTTTGGTTGATATGGCTGGCTGACTCTTACTGTGATATGTCTGCCTCTAAAGTTCTCACTCAACTGTTCAGAATTCAATAAGCCATTTTGGAAGGGGCAGAGAGGAAGTTAGCAAATCATTTATTATTCTTTATTGTAAGTATGTGTTTGCATTGTATGTCATCATTACCTGACCCTTGTTTGGGTCACATGCTGTGCAGACACGGACTCTGAACACCATCTCCAATGAATTTCAGAACAGAAGGTGTAGGAATATTCCCAGTTCCCATGGGAACTTGAAACACAGAGGAGTTTTAAGTAACTTTGCATAGGTGCTGACTTAAGTCTTTGGAATAAGAAAGCTGGTGGAAATCCAATAAGAACAACAGCTAGTTTGGGAAGAATCCAGGTTTCTCATTGTGCAAATTAGCATTTCTTGTAGATTAGTGATTTAGCCTAGTACAAATTGTGCCTTCCTAGACACTTATGGACACCTAGGCTATGTACTTTTCGAATAGTATTTCTTGGTTTCTCCTAGAGAGAATAAAAACAGCACAGAGTAAACAGTGAATCATTCAAACACAGATGGATATACTGTTTATGACATGGAGGTATCACATTGTTTGCTAACTTTTTTTTCCCTTTCCTTTTTATCAAGGGTGTGATAGGGGCAAGTCGATGGTAAGTTTGCAAGGAGAGTCAGCTGACAGCCCATGAACTATCTGAGTGTCCAAGACACTCAAGCCTTTATTTTGTTTTTCCTCTGGTGCCTCCATTCTTGGTCTGACCAGCTGGAAGGTCTAGAGTACCAGGCCTGGGAGAAGTTGCCTATGCTGAAACAAGATCAAGCACAGGCTGAAACAGATACGGACCAGGTTCACAAAGGCACTTTGGTACAGAGTTAGGATTCCTACTTGTTTCAAGGAGAATCTGAATGCCTGATCTGTTCAACTTTTTTATCTTGACTGTTGTGGCTTTCAACTAATTAACCCACAGAGAAGGTGAGATGTGGCTGCTAATTCCAAAGGGTTCACCAAGCTTCACTTGTTGGACTGTTCCACACAGATTTATAGTTGAACTATGGCAATAACTGACTTCATCCACCATGTATGTATAAAAGCTGATGTATAAAGAAGTGCCGTCACTGTCAAAAGATATTTGTTGTTCTTACCCCATTCCTTTATAAGTAATAACAATGCCAGAGTTCATTTGTAGCAAGATGAATGGCTTCAAAGGGTTCCCAATAAAAACCACAGCCTTGTGTGGGGTTGCTGCATACTTTTGTGGGAGGTCTGGAAGAAATACGATCCCCTCATCTTAGGTTGCCAAGTGTGGGCAATTGCCATACCCTGAAGATTACAGATAGGACCAACGTTGGCGGCTCTTGTCCATTCAATAGACCTACAGCTATTACTCAATTTCCCTCTGCTGCAGTTGGAGTTTGTTTTCTCACAGAACCAGAGGGAGCTTTTCTATAGCATCCTTAAGGGAGACGGGTTGTCAGCAATTGGCCTCCTATGGACAACACTTGATCATGAGTACTTCGGAAAGGGAAGCTGCTCCTAATGAGTATATAAAGTGCAGAAAAAAAATGTAACCATTCAACATTACCCTGGAAAGGGCCCATTCACCAAGCCTGCCATGACTTGTTCCAAACACTTCAGAGTTGATGAACTCCTGCTGAAGTTAGCAAATCAGGGGATGCAAATTGACATCTTTCATCCTGAAAAGACTGGATCATCCCAGCATAATTTCAGGAGCTGTAGGAGAGACTAAAGAGTCACTATGAATGTGGAACCTCATTTAAATAGAAAAAAAAAAAAAGAGAGATGTTTCTTTTTTGCCCAGTCAATGTTTCCATCACTTTTTTATAGTCTAAAGTATCTCATTTTGGAGTACTGTGGCACAATTCTTGGGAAAAAATCAGCTTCTGCTTCCTTCTTCTCTTTTTATGTTAAAGGGGATGGACTTAGTTCATGATGATTAGAGATTGCTATAGATATGGCAGTTCTTGTGTAAGGATACAAATTTGAAGCCGAAGCTCTTTTTCCAACTTTTCGTACAAGAAACGGCCTCAGTGAGACTCCTGCCTGCTTGGAAGCAGCAGGATTTAGTCTCTAGGCATTAAGAAAAGTGTTAAAAATGGGTGAGCATTTTATTATGTATTTGTGTGTATGCTGGTTTGTTATTAACTGATATCCTTAGGCTCCTTCTGCCCCATTCTGTAGTGGGAAAATAGACTAAGGCTAGGAAAAGATAAAAAATCCTGTATTTCTTTTATAAACATATGCTTTGCATGATCCATCTACATATTTCAACCTTTTGCATCAAACTCTTGAAGGGTGGTTTAAAACAAGCACAAAAACCTCACCAACCGCAAAACAAAACAACAACAGAATCCCGTTTTCTTTTCATCCAGTTTCCTCCCCTCCAGCCACAGAAGGAGTCTAAATTAATTTATCGGATCGTTGATTTCATAACACAAGTTGAGAAGTTTGCGTGTATCTGACATCTGAAAAATAACCTCCACCCACTGGAGGGGGGATCCAGCAGCCCGGCCACTGATGTGGTGAGGATAACAGGGGAAAGGGAGGCAAGAACTTGAGATATTGCCATATATTTTTAAGAGGATAGAATTCCTGTTTTAAATAGAATCCATGCATGGAAGTCCTACGCACCTTTGAACCTCCGATTGCTGTTGTCAAGCACTCAAGTCAACATAAGTTTGATTTTGAGATCAGAGGGATGAGGAGCTAGCCATAAATGAGTTTTCCTGCTTTTTCCAATGGCGGCTATTTTTGTTCGCTCAGTAAAGACACAAAGCTATTCTCAAGCCCAGACCTCTCTGCTTTCCATTCTGGATTTTTTTTTGTGAAACATAGCATTATTCTCAGCCAGAATGTGCCATCCAGAGTTGGAATCGTTCCCTTGCACCTAAGTATGACCTATTTATTAGGATACCATTAAGTACACTCACAGAAGATGCTGGTGAGCCAGCTGGGTGATGGAAAGTTGGGCAAGGTGTGGAATTCACTGTGCTTGAACCTGCTCCAGGAGTTTCTCTTTTGTAAGCCAATAAAATCCTGAATGGCACAGGGAAGGTGCCCAAGAAACTGTTACTCATTGCCTCTTGCTCTACAAAGGCTTCTGAAATCAGATAAAATTGCTAGGTATCAGGTTTAGAAGAAGTCAAAGGAGGTGATTTTTCATATTTAGTATAAGTAAGCTATGGAATTTCTTGACATAGAGGTTATAGGCGTTAAAATTTCATAAGGGTTCAGCAGGTAATTAGGCAAACCCAAGGAAGGCAAAAGTCCATAGAGGACTCTTACATACAAGGGTACTACTTTCTTCTTAGGAAGCTCCTGAGCTGCAGCCTCTCACCTTGTGCTCACTTTGCTCTGATAGTTTCCTGTTGGCGCCTGTTCCTGGCCATTATCAGCGATAAGATATTTTAACTTTTCTATTTGAGGGGTTGATTTACTTTATACGGCCTGAGCAGAAAGTCCACATCCTCCTTCATGTTCCTAAAGCAGACTTTTGGTGTACCTGTGTGGTCAGAGAGCATTCAGCATAGCACCATCATAGCACCATACCAGTTTTAAAGCTGGGGATGTGTGCAGGAAAAAAAAAAAGGGGTGGGGGGGGGAAGGCTATTTTCTATTATCTTTCATCACTGTGTTAAAGGAGTGCTCATGCTCATATGAACTGCACATTCACGCCTCAGCTGGGTTGTTCCGTCTCCTTGTGAACATCTTGCATGACTGTCTGTCTCCTCTCTACATTAACCCCTAGGAGCACCCCAGTGATACCACAGGCACTATCCCTGCTTCTCAAATGAAACCTTTCTTACAGAACTGAGTGTTTCAAAATAATCTTTATCTGCTCAGTGTCTCCTCTGATTTTTTTTCCTAGTTGAAAATCACTTTTTTTTTTTTTGGTGCTAATTTTTGAGCTTGGATAGCTTTGGTATGGAAATGAACAATAGAAATGAATAGAATTTCAGAAAGTTGCTCTGATCTGCGCCTTAAAATAAAGCTGATTAACACCTGCTGTAACATTCCCTTTGATTTCAGGTGACGGGAGTCTTCAACTGAATATTTTCTTTCAGAATTTTGTGCTCTATTCCTGCCGTTTTATCATGAACCTAAGGGTGCCACAAACATGTTTAATGTGAAACACTCATCTGAGGCTGGATCTCATTTATTTGCAGCTTTGTCCTTTCCATAGTGTTTCCATCTGTGGCCTCAGAGGGTGAGTTTGTATGAGTTATCCAATGGTTCCACCGACTTAAAAATCTCTGGTTATTTTGAAGCTGACACTGACCAAAACTGCCTTATATACTAAATATAGAGCAATAAGCACACCTAGATGCCAGGTCATTCGCACTGTATGTGAGTCTTGAAGGAAAAGACATGGTGTCCCAGGTATCTCCGGTCTCTGATTTGAAACCTTCACCTCTTAAGCTGTGTTGCACTGTTATGGTGTGACTCTGCGTATCTTGAAAGAACTGTAATTGAAGGCTACAACCAGTGCATTAGCTTCCCCGCTGCTTGTTAAATTCTCAGCTTAGGTCATGTCTACCTCAGGCCAAGACCTCCACACTTCAACACTTTTCATGTCAGTAGCCTATTTTTCCTTTGGTCTCCCATTTCCCTGGCTCTCACTCAAACAAACAGATGCTACAGCTATTAGGAAGAGAGAGACTTTCAACAGAAACTCTCCATCAATAAATTACCAGGTGCCAGATTCAAAACAGGTTAAAAGTTCTGTTTTTTCATGCCATACATGGTTAAATTATGCAACTCAGTGCCATGGGTAAAGAACAAATCTTTACATGAGTTTACAAAAAGGATCTTACTGAAGACTGAGAGACTGTTTTGGAGTAGCATCACTGTATGATTTCGCTTGTCTAATGTGTCTTTCCAGCTACCCAATTCTGGCCATCACAGAAAGCCAGGTACTGGGTTGCACCCTTGGTCTGGCCCACTTGATATTACTACACATTCGTGGCAGGACTCTGAAAATCTGACCTTGCAGAGAAATGGTCAGGATGATTCTTCCTTTCTGCGATTCTGCTTCTCAAAGGGTGATTCAGATGCAAAGAAGGGAACATTTTGATCCTCAGAAACTAGAGTACTGCTGAAGAACTTGTTTGGGATCATGCCAGAAGTCATTTTTTTTTCTGGCAGTGAAATAAAACTAACTGCTATCAAGACCTGTGGAGATTTCCACTTGCCTCAAACTCATGATTTGAAGCTCCAGTTTCATTATGTTTGGAGATTGTAGTATAGTCTATGATAACATCATTTCCATGAATGTATTAAGCTGCATCTTTCACCAAGATGGAGGTGTTTTATTCTTTGCTGCTGCCTCCACAGTTACTTTGGGTAAAACATGACCCGATTTCAATATTAGACATTGATAGACATTCTGATTTTAAGTCAGATTGGATATTTGTTGTGAAGTAGTTAGTAGGACAATGGTTGAACAGGATACTGGAATAGTTTTTTCAAACACAATCTGAGCACAATCACTGATGCAATTTTTTGTTTATTTAGGATTGTCTTTATCAAATATGAAAAAGAATATGACATGAACATGGGAATTTTTTGTGAAGCTGGAGAGAAGATGAAGAATGCTCTGAAAGAAACAGTTACCACGGAAACAGATACTGTCATTTTCAGAAGAAACTTTGCACTTCAAATATAGCAAATGAAGCCTATTGAGATGCAAAATCTGATGCTTTGCCCTTTCTCCCTCCCTTCGCTCTTTTTTTCTTGCTTTTATCCTTTCTCCAAAATACCTAAATCAGTGCATCTTCATTATATAATTAAAGGGAGGAAAAATACTTCTGTGAAAGATATCTCAAAAGACTGTTACTCTGAGGGCTTCCTTTAAGAGAGGATCCTGGTAAATGCATCAGGGATTCAATGGACTGTGGGTCTCTGTCCCAAGTAACACAGATAGTGCAGAGGGGTGGCTGTTTTAGCAGCTTGTATATATGAGGGCTTTCTGAGGAGTGGAAGTTGTTGTGTGCAGACATCTGAGAGCATCTGCAAGGGAAAAAAAAGACGTGGAAAACAATTTTGAGAAAGAGGAGGGCTTTTGGACTCCTCTGCAGAAAGCACTCCCAAAATAATGCCTTTAAAGGCATTTTTGATTTCAAGGTTAGCCTTGATTTTCTTTCTGACCCAGTACTGCTGGCCGGGTTTACTAGGACATGCTCCAAGATGATGTTGAACTTTAATAGCAGCCAGAGGTCTATCACAAAAGCAAGACAGGGGTTTGAGAGATATTAAGTCAGACCCTTGCTGCCATAAATCAGCATAACCTTTGGGAGGAGATGAGGGTGTTTAACTGGTGCCAATCAGCTTATTCCTTTTGAGGTCAAAGGAGGTAAAATGATTTAGTTTTGATGAGAATCTGGCCCATGATATTGTTATGAGTTACAGGAAACAGAGACATCTTTAAGATTGGATTGAAGTGCTGGTCAAACCCAAGGGTTTAAAGAAAAAAGAGAGAAAAAAAAAAGGAGGTATCAAATACTCTAAGGATTGGCTGTTAACAACTGTTCAGAGAGAATCAATTCCTCTGAGAAACAAATAGCTTTTTTTTTTTTGCAATTTTTATGGAAAAGGTGACCTGTATCTCCACTCTTTTTGATGAAGAAGAAGAGTAATATGGGAACAGCTGTGTGAAGTGGTTAAAGAGATGAAATCAATACTAGATTTCTGGTGAATGGAGAAGTTGCTTCATGGGACTTGAAGACACTGAAGGTACTTTGTTTTGAAAGAGAACTGGGTCCAGAACTGCTGGTTCCTGGCCCAATGATGAACTCTCTAGGTGCTACTCAAAAATTGTCAAAGGGCCGGTGTCTACTTTTGTATAGATGTCTTGGCTCTTTTTCGGGGTGTGATGAGACTGTGCAACTGCAAGAGTAGTTTACATTTTTGGTTCAAAGTTTGGAAGCATTTGTGGAGTTTCAAAATAGACCATAACGGAAGTTGTACAGGGGAAAATTTCTCTCTCCTACTGTCAGCTACTTAAAAGTTGGATAAGACCCATCGCTTCTTAAGATAGGTGATTGCAGAACTGTTTCCATTTTCCTCCTCTGCTAAAGACTGTCTGAATTTTTAAGTGTCTGAAAATCTTTCAAGATCCATCTGGAGGGTCTAAATAAGTGTTTAACCTAAGCTAGCCTGGAAGGATATTGGCCTTCCAGCCAATAGAAAGGTCTCAACATTTGATGATGAGATTTACGATCATTTTTTCATTTTAGGTGTGGCCTTATAAGAGTTAAATGAGTGTTCATTGCTACTAAGTTGAATGTGTCACCCTTTATTCTATCCATCCGGCACACCGAGTATGCAGGGAGAAATTGTGAGCTCAGACACTAATTTATTTTAGTTATTCTGAACTCAAAGCCAAAATGTCTGATGGAGTCACCTTGGTGGGTCTGAATGTTAGCTCTCCCACGTTGCACAGTACGAGATGTGATTAATGGAATAGGCTGGGTTATGCCAAAGCCTGTTGAAGGGACAATTCCCTCAAACTGCCCTTTCCGGGTTGACACAATGGTAACTGACAATTCAGATAAATATGACCTAGAATTGCAGCTTCTAATGACAATATTATTAGATTAAGTAACTAGCAATGTTAATTGTTCAAGTAGTTCCTGAGGTGTGATAGGCCACCACACAAACCTGTGTCTCTTCCCGTGGCACCTATGGTCTAGTGATGGTGAGCACCTTCTGTGCAAGGTCTAGGGACTCAGAAATGTTGCTGGGTTAAAAGTGAATTATTTGTGCTTTTTTCATCAGCTAAGAGAGTTTCTATCTATCTGCTTTGTCTTCTGAGGACCCTGATTTTTCCCTCATTTTATCATGTCAGATCAGATGGCCAACAAAGTTTGTCTCCTGGGACATCACAGATGTTCCTGTTGTCTCCTCCTGTCTCGGTGAAGTGGTGGCAACTCCCAAGACTTCAAATAGATGGGGATAATTCTCATTTTGTCCATTTGCATATCCCCTGCTAGCAAGACACCAATTTCAAACAGCATTTCTTTTTTAGTTTCATGTTGCACAAATGCCAAGGGATGTCCATGTTGCAGTAGAGAAATTCCATAATTTAACAGCACTAAATGCAGACCAGAGTCTTGTTCTGTATCAAGCATAAAAAATGTTTTATCCCAGAATTTCCTTTCTTTTAAATAATATATTTTTTACCTTTTCTTTTTTTTTTTTCATATGCATTGAATTCCTTTGGGACTTATTCATAAGCAAAAGGTTCTAGCTCTCTCTTTCTCTTTCCTTTTTATCTCTCTCTATTTTTTTCCCTCTTTTTTTCCTAACAAGAACCAGTGATCATATCTACATTGTTGATTTTTCTGCTCTTGCTGTGATTCCCAGGGCAACAAAGTCATCAAGCTTCTCTTCCAGACTCTGCCCTTTGGTTAATGGGAAGTCTTTAAAAAGCATCAATCAGCAAGTGGCGTTCCATAGCGTATTGGGAAATTCTCTGTTCTCAGAAAAAAAAAATCCTCAAATGCTTCCTTCACAGCTTTGATCTTTTGGCACTTGAAAAAAAAATGCCCTTTGCAATGGGATCATGAGCTTAAGAGATTATTAATAAAAGTGCTTTTCCCCAGGTACTGTTAGGCAATTTATTATTGACTTACGCACTTACCTTACGTCCTCTTCTTGCAAGTTTAAATTAGCACTGCAAATGCCAAATTCTGGCTTGAATTACATGTGGCTTTTGGTTTCTTTTACTGTTATTATCACTGTTTCTGGCACCTCCAGCTCCTGTCAGTCAGCTGAGCTCAGAATCAGTACATGTTCCCATTCATTCGCAGTGTGCTGCAGTGTCACATGTTGCACCTACAATACTCCATTTCTCCATGGAGCACATTTCAAAATGCATTTTACTTCTGGCAGAGGGTAGTTCAGGTATCACTCAGAGCCAAGGAGGCTGACAGCACTCTGGTATGTTCGTTGCCAGGGTTTTGGGAGAAAATAAGGGCTTTTGTATAACATAATGTAGTAGTTGATTCCAACTGACTCATACGGAGCTGAGGTAAAGACTGCACCACACACAGATGATCTAAAAATAATGACCATGAGAATCTCTGACAAAACAGTCATGCAGTTTCCACCGTCAGTTCCTGGGGCCTCAGAACTTCGGCTGGAGGCTGAAACAACGGTCCAGACTCATTAAAAATCATTCATAAGGTCAAACTTCAAACGGAGAAGCTTCCTCTTCTTACCAATCTCCTCTCTCAGAACAATTTTATGCAGGGAAAGTTTGGTTCTTTGAATAAAATTCCCAATTGGAGCTGTGCCATGGAGAGATGTTCTTCTACCTTTTCATATCTCACCACAGCTGCAGTGAAGAGTATGGCCTGGACCAGTGGGGTATATTTGGGCCAAACTCTTTATCAAGCACCTGGTGGTCTGGTGCCCACCAAACCTCCAGTCATTCTCAGAAGGGGGTGAAAAGGCTTTTGCCATTTTGGGCAGTTTTTTGGAGATACAGGAACTCAGCCTCTTCACCCAACCACAGCAAGACAAGATCCATTTTCTCCATTCAAAGAAGTCTTTAAAATATCACTAATTGTGCATCAAGCACCATGCCCATCTATTGCTCAATTTTACTCTAACAGAAGCATGATCAGGGTTCTGTAATTTGTCCAGAAATCTGCCTTTGGGTTCCTATCTATATAGTTTTAATGGGTTGCTGAGTTTTTGATTTATTATCCCAAATGTCTGGCCAATATAAATGTTTCCTTTCCTTAAAGCCAGCAAAGATTTGTAATATGCCTACAAATAATCTTCCAATCTGACCACATCAGTGAGATGACAGTAAATTATATGGAGAAACATGCAATCCAGGCACTGGTATATGTTGTTGCACATAATTCTATGGTGCTCGTATAACTCACAATCCGGCCTTTATCTGAGCCTGAGAATGACTCTGTCATCCAAGCATTTCTCCCCCTTTTAATGATGAATGTCAATCCTTATTCATCCTTCTGCAACATTCTCAGCTTTTTTAATACACGAGCAGAGGAGTTATCAGATAGCAGAAGGCTGTCACTGTCAAAAACATGATATTTCTTCTGGGGACAGGATTTTTGACATCTCTGAGGGGTTATCTCCACAGCACTCAATTCTGCAGCTGGCTCATATCCTGAAAAATATTTTCATGGAGAAGTTTACAGGAATCTCTTGCCCCCCTTATGGCTTTTTAATGTTTTCAGCAGAAGTTGGTCGTCTGACTAAGTGCTAAATCATACACCATGGAAATCCAGGTAAACTTATTTTGGGGAGAAGAATGCTATACCTATCAGTACTTGCAATGAAGAAGAATTGATAGTGAATGCTGGAAATTCACTGAGGTCAAATTAGTTAATATTAGCTTTCCTCAAACATTGGATTATGGAGTTAAATGATTATATAATTATCTTATCATTCCTTCCTCCCTCTTTCTCCCTCCTTTTGTCTCTCTCTATTTCTCTCCTCTTCCCCCCACCTAAAAAAAGAACAAAACCCAGAAAACCCAACTTTCTTGATTTTAAATTTTTTACCTCTCAAGGATACTAGGACAATGTTTGAGAATGTGTCACCAGCTCTCTCATAGCTCAAAACCCTCTGCTGACCGTCCCCCTCAAAAAACACCCCATGCAAACAAAATAAAGCCATTTTATGCCTGGTGGAAATCAGGATGTCTGCTGTACAAGATGTTTCCAGGTTCCACTGAGTCATACAGGAAGCCCTGTGTGAGGTAGCACCTTACAGAGCATCAGAGATTCTCTGTGGCCAAAGAGCAGATTCTTCCAGCTCAGATCAGTTATCTTATTTGGAGCCTTCATAAATCTTCCTTCATGTGATCTCTCCAAGTGTGAATAAAGTCAGAGCTCTCACCATAGCCTTTCTCTAGATAAAAGATGTGGTCTCTGTTTGGATACCACTTTTCATTAAGCCCTGCAGAAACGTATGGAGATTTTTTGTTGAATTTAGCTGATATTGGCACGTGGGTTAAAAGCAGCAAGGAGGATGCAGCAGGAATCAGACAGGTGTTTCTGTGTGCACATACCTGCACAAAATCAAGTATGTGACCCATTCTCAGGGGACCAGGCAAAAACAAACCCAGGGAGACTTGGAGTTCCTATGACATGAAATCAGTCCCCTATAGCACTTGGGCCTATTGGATTCACTCTCCAGTTGAGCCTCATTGCCTTTAATCACAGCAAGGCTGTTTTTTTCCTGTGCTGAGGAAGATCAGCTAGGTTCAATAGGTGTTTTGCAATGATTTTGCTCCTGTAGGAAGGAGCAGATGAGCAGATCTAAGCACGTGTGTTCATATCCCAGTGGTGTGATTTGGGTTTTTCTCCAGTTATTTTCTTTTCTTGGACTTGGGCTTTTCTAAAGACACAAAGGGAATCCTATCCAGATCCATCCTGTGAATGCAGCCTGCGTTCAGGTTATTAGATGGCATTTCTCCCAAAGCTCAGTGAAGAGCTGAGATACCAGGAGGATATTTGAACAAGAACATTTTTGAGATCTGTTTTATTGTCAGAAATGAGGTAGATTTTGTTCTGGACTGCATTGCTATGATTTGGAGAAAGAGAGAAGAATAATGTTCATAAATCTTGGAAGAGTCTCTTCAGGACCTGACTCTATCCATACCCAACCAGACAGGCAAGGATTACTATCTTCACATTAATCTTCTTTATATCTTCATATCTTGCCCAAAGTGTCTGGATCACTATGTTAACAAAGGTAGAATCATTTATTACTGGTGTGGAATCATCAACTTTTCAATGAGCAGATTTTCTTAGATATTTTCTCACCTAGTAGTTGAGATCTTTTGTAGGACACCTAATAATGGGAACATGTCCAAGGAGCTGGGTGCATGCTCAGCATTTAAGGTCACATCACGGGCTGACCTAGGGTCTTTGCAAAGTCATGTTGCAGATGTGAGGAAGGCCAGGTGACAGGCTGTGGGTCAAAGCTAACTCTGCAACATATGGTCTCTCTCTACTCCAGAACTTCAGGAACTGGACCGAGGAGATCTGAACTGTACTGGACACATATGGTCACTGAGTGAAAGTTCAACTGTGGTACTGTCCTGTAAATATGTGATGTCCCTGACTAGCTGCAGAGGAGAGTGAGGTTGGAGCTGGTTCAGAGTGTCAAGCTGAACCCATCAGTTAAGAAGTCTGCTTGGGTAATCGTGGCCTCCATGGAGTAATTTAAGTTGGGGGGGAAAGTATAAGCTCACCCCTGTGGGGAAGGGGGATTACACCCATGGCCTGGTTAGTGTTTTAGGGATGTCTCTGAGGCATGTTTTCCCTTTGCAACTCGTAATAACTCATTCCTATTTCTGGGCCAGGAGAAACTCCTAGGCCACATCTGGTCCAACGTCTTAGGGCCCGTGGGTGTCCTTTATGGAGCTTCTCTTTCTCTGGGCTGTGCTGGAGATCAAACTCACCGAGTATCTCCCAGAGGAAGCCAACTTCTGCTCTCAGTGCCCAGTCCTCGCTTATCCCTTTGGTTCCAATTAGTGACAAAGGTAAATGATTCATGGAGTTGCCAGCTCTTTATAGAAAACAGATTTTCTACATGGAGAAGTGACTCAGAGTGTCCGCCCTTGAACAATGGGGCCAGTCACCCAGCGGGGTCTCACAAAGCAAACAGCACTGAAAGCAGAACCCAGTGTCCTGCCCCGTGTCGGGAGAAATGTTATTACAGTGGTGGCTCCACCAGAGTGAAAGGGACAATTGTAAAGGACCTTATATTAAAGGGAACAGTTAAATTCATTTAGGGCATCTGGATACTGTTGGGAGCAAGAAGAAGAATGATATAACTTTGTGCAGGGTGGTAAAGCAGGAACTGTTGATTTTCTCTCTATATTATCAGAAATCTGTTATGAATTGCAAAGCCAAATAAAATACTGGCTGCTTTGCTGACCTTTAAGAGTTATGAGCCACACTTTTCAGACTTGGACTTCTAATCTGGGCTGGATTATCAGTCAAGGGAGAGACTGTTCTGAGACTGTTCCTATATTGCATGTAAAATAGCATAAAGCTCCTTCAATGTCTTCTTTTCTTGTAGTGACGTCAATCTTCTGTGGGCAGAGCCATGATATCCCCTTCTAGAAGGGTTTAAGGAGAGGACCATTTGGGAGCTCATGGGAATGGTTGTGTTCTGAGACTGATCTTTGGTGGTTGGGAACGGCTCTCCTACCTCTGCATTACTCCTACTGCATAACTACCATCACTTTGCCTTTTTACCATTCATAGTACACTGTAATTTTAATAATTATTCCTTAAAAGACTATAAGTGGGGATGTATGATGCTGCCATAAGATGCTGAGAGCAGAGAGACCGAATTTTGAAAAAAATTCTCACACAAATGACAATGCTTTTATTGCCTATGATTGGAAGAGGCAAGAGTTAGCTGGACTGTAAGAAGGCCATGTAATGTGTCCCTGCTCTGTGTCTGCAATTGTGGTAGTGACATGGTTACAACCCCAGGATCATTTGGGAGTGTGGTTTGTGGGTGTGTGCTGGAATATGCAAGACTTGTGTCTTAGGTTATAGCACTAGAAGCTCCCTAAAGAGACCTTCAGGAGGCTGAAAGTATCACTCTGGAGTTTTCCAAACCATTCTTTTTGGATTTGACAGCAGAAATGGCATGTCTTGCCTTTTGACATCATGATAACTTTCATCCCATCCATTTTCTCACAGGTGCCATCTGCCTCCCAGTCTTAATGGAGGTAGGACTTGAAACCATGGCTTGATGTCCCTTTGCTCGGGGCCTTATGCCCACTGCTTTGATGCTGACTCTGCTCTGGTCAGCTGCACAGCTTAAGTTGTGAGCCCCACAGCAACCCAGGTTGATTTCATGATCCTGGATGCCATGCACTGAAAAAATCCCTGTAAACATACAGCAGTACACTGGATGTAATCTACCTCTCATGAAGGATGAACTTATGTTTTCCTTAAAACCTGTTGATTCTTTTGCATGAATCATGTGTTATGACAGCCCATTAGCCCCTTCCATCTTCTGTCTAGTCTACATGCCCTCTTTGGAGGCCTTTCTTAATCATGCCTCAGTTCTTCCTTTTCCAACCCAGTTGCTGCTTTTCTTTCAAATTTCCAGGTACACCGGGTTAATCACATCAAACACATTCTAATCCTCTGTCCCACTGGTTACAGATGTCTAGTACGTGTTAGACAGTTAGGTCATGGCATTTTTTGTGTTGATCCCTGTTGAATTCCTGTTTTTCCACTCTTTCAAGCTCACATGGACTTTCATCAACAGCTTTGCCCTGGCCAAGGGCAACTCGGGACAGTGCTTGGCATTCTTCATTATTTTTGTTCCTGCAGACATCTAGGTTAAACAAGCAAAGCTGAACAGATGACAGAGTTGCCTGCAAGGTCTTGAGACATCGAGAATTTTTTTTCCAGGTGTTCAATAAGCTGTTTAACAGACAAAGGGGAAGAGGTCATGTAGGTAGCTCATAATTATACTAGTTGATGTAATAAAGGGATTTTCTCTAGTCACAGATCATCACTCAGGCTCCTTATAGAGTAAATGAAGAGTAACAAACATGTTATGAGAGTGAGAGCTTACACATCTGCTTTGGGATGTCATAAACTGCCTCATGGATATACAGTGGATACCAAGGAGTGCAGTTTATACTTGGTGACATCATGCAGATGTCTAGATGCTACAAGGATCACAGCCACTGCTCTACAGTGATTGTAGAGAAGGCAAAGTCTGGCAGTCCTGGGTAGAAATGGTGGGATTTGTCTCACCTACATTTAGTTATTTAAACATCAAGAGTCCAGTATCAGCTATTTGCAGATACCCCTGAATTAGCTGGTAGGAATAGACAGGCTTCTTCACTGAGTGATAGATCCCACCTGATCTGGTCATTACAGGCCAGTATCCTCTGTACGTGTTGATTCTGGAGTTATTACAACCTGTGGCCTCCCTTTCAGCAGTGTAACACCAGATGAAATGTCCCGCTTTGCAGCGTATGAAGGATTCAACTCATTATTTTTTGGGACAAAAGCAGCTAAGCTGTGTGTGTCAGGATGATGACCACAATATGGTCTTCACAGCTTGTGTGTTGCCTAGCAGAATGGGTTATGGTCTTGGCTGGGGCTTTAGGAAACTAAAATAGTAGTATTATTAATGATAGTAGTATAAACATTAATGTGCTTATTGTCACTTAGAGCCTGCTATCAGGCTGTTTCTTGAGGTCAGCAAGCTAAGATGTCTGGAAACAGCTGTGGGAACTGAGTGGGGCCCTGCATGGGCTGTTTATTGCTTTAATTCTCGTTGTTGGAAGCAATGAGCCTTACAGAAAGGAAAAAAAATGCTGTGGGTCTGCTCCCCCCTCACTCTGTTTTCCCCTTCCTCCCTCTTATGCCATTGCTGGACATGACAAAAAAAAGCATAACTGCAGAGAGCGTGGTCAGAGTGATAGGAACTGCAAAAAAAGGAGTAATTGGATAAAAGCAATTCCTGTAACTGTGAGGTTCTGCCGTCCCAAATCCCAACCATAGTGGCTTTGCCATTGCTCTGTTCTCGGAGCACTCAACGGCTGCATGAAATAAACTGTCAGCTAAGATCCTCGTTAGGAGGCTGCTGTAACTGCAGCGGAGGGGATGGCTCTTGGCTTCAAATGAGCTTTGTGGTCTGGCTGAGGCAGTCAAAGAAGGTGGTAAGAGCCAGACCTGAGCTATCTGGGACGGCTGGGCCATGCAAATCCACTTTTTTAGCTGCAAATGGCCTTTATTTACATTTCCACTTAGGTAGATCGTTGCCTCAAGACTCTGAGAATTCAAGACTGCACTTTTGCTATGGTGGCATTTAAAATATCCCCCATATGTAAGGAAAATGCCTGATAGTGTTGAAAGCTTTGGGATTTTTTTTTCTTTTTCTTCCCTCTTCTTTAAAAGAAAAAAAAAGTATAAACCTCTTGCAGAAATGGAAAGTGTCTGAGAGAGTTATTCAGCTAGGAACATGTAAACTGTACGGTTATATTTTTATTGTTATTGTTTTGAGAGAGCGTTTTAAGTTTGGGATTTTGGGGGTCATGCTGCTGGGAGAAAGCAAGAACTATGACATTTGGCATCTGTATCAACAGAGCAAAGAGGAAGAATTTGGGGTGGGCGTTTCTTTCCTTCTGTATTTGTTTTATGCTAACCTCCAAAAACTCCATCCCGATGGGTTTTTTTGTTTGTTGATTTGGTTAGATTTGTTTGTTTGTTTGTTTTCTGTTGTCACTAGCTGTTTTGGTTTGGGTCAACAAGGAAAGAGAAAAGCAAAGAGATATGAATTTGGAGAAAATTGAGCATTGAGTGCAGCCCACTCTACCTGAGTAGACAGGTAGCTAGTTGCTAGTCTAAGTCCAACAAGCATCTGTGGGTGATCCCACACGACTAGAGAAGTATCTTTAGCACAACAAGAGGCCAGGATCCACTTGTTCTCATGGCCAGAATTTGGGCTCTAGCCAATGTTGGGATCAACTGCTCCTACTCCAGGCTACTCCTTGGACCCCCTGATATTCTGTTGTTTTAAGCCTACAAAAATCCTCAGTCTCTCCCTTTTCATGGTGCCCAGCGCAGCAACATATGGAGAGACAGCCACTTGTGCCCAACTGTTCTCCAACTGCTGGAGTTTTATAGTCCCTGCCCAAAAGGCAGATTTTGGCTGTGTTCTTGCCAACATCTGGGCATCCTTGAGGTGAGGATGCTGCATGTTCTCATCTGGTACTCAGTGTCCTGGCATCTGGCAAGGACACTTGCCAGAGGATACAAGATGTATCTTCTTCACAGAAGTTCTACATCCTTCTGTATCTCCTTTGCAGAACTGAGCGAGCGAGAAATACAGGAGTGTGTTGCAGAAAAGGTTTTAGAAAAGTCTTATGTGCAGAAGGATTTACTTGCCCCTATGCATGCACAAAAAGAGAAGCTGATAGCAAATTGCACTGTCTCCCCAGAGGGCTGGAAAATGATTCATTTTAGCTGCCTCTAATGATCTTCTTTCCTTTTAGATGTATTTAAATCCCTTCCTCACTACCTGTGCAAATGCTGGCTGTTGTCTGGGTTGTGCATTCAACGAAACCTCCACAAAAGTTGAACAGCAGCCCCAAGAGCTCCCAAAACAGGAGAATAGAATTGCTTCAGGATGCTTCCAAAATAGAAGGCGAACCAGAAAAGCAAAACAAAACCCGAGCCTAAAACATTTAAAATGAAACAACAAGAGCAGCCACCAAAAATGCAGCCGGCAGCACAAAAAAGAAGCCATGCTGTGCCCTCACCAACTCCTACTCTGTAATTAAGTGAAAATGCTGAAGGTTTGGTATTTTTAAAACAGTTCTCTGGTTTCCTCAGGAAAAAAAAAAAAGAAAAAAAAGAAAAAAAAAAGAAAAGAAAGCCTTGTGTTCTTTTCCTGAGTAAACAGGCAGCAGAAATTTAGAGGATTAGTCCAGAGCTGGGGGATGCTTTTCCTCTGTTATTTTTTTCCTTCTGTGACTTCTAATTTTGTCACTGGTTGGACTGTTCCTTGCAAGGCCAGAAACTCCATGTGGCACAAGAAAGGGATATTTCAGTTTTAGCTGATCTGGAGAAAAAAAAAAAGGCATGGTGCGTTGCATGAGAAACCACTCAAATTTAAGTGGCGCGGAGGAAAGGGTTGTCCTTTAATCATTTCAGGGTTGCTGGTCCTGAGGCACTGCCTGTGCTGAGGAATTTTCCTATTCAATCATTAAAGAGTAAGGAAAAACAGATTTTTTTTTTCTCTCTCTTCTGTAGCGAATTTTATTAAGAGCAACAACAAATGAACTTTTCCTCGGGAAAATGGGAGGGGAATGGTATTTTGTTTTGTTTGTCAGGAGCTCAAACACCAAAATACTTTGACCAAGAACCAAATGTGACTGCAGAGCCCCAGGGACACTGGTGTTCAGATGTCCCTGTCCTCCTCCATGGGCTGGACTCATGGGTTAGGCAGCATTTCCCATGATGCGCTGCAGTCCCACATGCAAATGAGGACAATTGTATCCTGGGAAATGCAGTTTTATGAAGACAATTTTTCCATTGCTAGAAATGACCGCATCAGCATCTCTGGATGTGATGTTCATGTACATGTGCACGTTTGTGCATGGCCAAAACACTTTTTTTTTTTCTTTTTTTGTTCCATAAATTAAATGTCTGAAAAATATATATTCAACTTTTGTGCTCGAAGCAGGAAGAGTGCCAAAAGTCATCATTGATTAAGCAAATTTCCAATGAGAAAATGTTTCCATAGAAAAATTTGAAGACCTACCCCCGCCGTTCTTAATTACTTTAAGGACACCTGGTTTACCTTGTCCTGGAGCTACTACTCGGTTACTCGGGTACTGGACTTATTTTCTTAAAAGTGTGCAGGCCAGTCTTAATTATGCAAAATGAGAACATGAAGGGAGATTTTATTCTCTACAGAAGATGAAAGAGTAAAAGTGTTGGGGTAGGGGGAGAGACTCTACCTATGGTCACTGCTTCTTTTACATAAACATTTTCTATTATGTGGCTCATGCAAATACCTTTAAAGATGTCTATTAGGGGCATCTACAAAATGCTATGAAGATGGGTCATGGTATCTTCTGGAAGAGAATCATGGAGATGTGGATAATACCCTTAAATGGTTAAACCTTGGGAAGGGAGTAAGAATCCTACAGGCTTAAGGTTTCTCCAAGCAGGACACAAATAGGAAGGAAAAGATCTTAATCACAGGGACCCTCCTGTTGACCTGGTGCCTCTCTGAAGAATTTACATGGATTTACACTTGTGTTAGCAAGAACAAAGCACATCTTTTTAAAGACTCATCCTGTTCCTCTGAGTCACATTTTACTTGCATCAAAACAAGTCTGTGTTTCCTGGGCCTAGTATCTCCTAGAAGACATTGAGAAATGAAAAGTTGAACCAGGAAAACATTATTTGCATTTAGCAAGGGGGTAGCAATATTGCACTGTACATTAGAGAAAAATAAGACCAGACCCATGGGCAGATACTCGAACGACTCACTCGATTCAGAACCAGTGATTTTTTTTAAGTTTATTTATTTTTACTTAAAATATAGTGGAAACAAAAAGTTTATTTCAAAGCAACTAATATGCTTTGTGATACTAGTAACTTAAATTTCGATTAAGATCCATTATTCCAGAGCTGGAGAGGTGCAAAGTGAATTTCACCAGAATGAAGAGAAATTTCCATTGTTAATCTTTGGGAAACACCAGAGATGCCAGAAAAAAATGTTGAAGATTATATATTTTTAAAAAATAATTATATAATGAAGGCTGGAAATTTTCTCACAGAAAAGTGTATTTAAAAGACATAATATTATCATTCAAAGTCTTAGTCATCTTATTCTACATCCTCCTCCTTTTAAAATTATTTCTGTTTTCATTTCCATAGGAAATGAAATCAAAATAAATCTGCACATTTGTCTGTAGACAGATTATTGATATGTGTGTGTGTGTATATATATATATATGAGAAAAAATATGTGTCTGTGAGTGGGCCAGCATATGTACTTAGATATACAGAAATATGTGTATGTACATGTGTGTACATATGTGTCCTCACCCATGTAATGTGCCTGTGTATGTATAGATATTAATTAGATGAACTCCAGCCATGTACTTACGCTACCTGAAATGGAGAAATACGTAATCTATAGTGTAAGACTAGGCATATATTAAGGAGGAGGGTAAATGAGTGCAATGTTACTTGACTAAATAAGGTATCACAGAATCACATAGAATCATGGAATGGTTGAGTTTGGAAGGGACCTCTAGAGATCATCTAGTCCAACACATGTATTTTTATCAAGGAACTTGCACGCAGAAATAAGTATATATAGACATGAATGTGTATGTCCTCCTCTACATCTGGCTATTTAAATATAGATGTTATTGTGCATGCAAGTGCGTATTTCTCTGGTGTGCTTGCATGTATTATTCTATATAAATTAAGATATTTCTGTCTGGATAAAAGTTTTCGTGTCTGCCCTGCAAGATGGGACCAAATCCCCACTCTGTTATCCAGGCTGAACATGTGCCAGGACCTCATGCTTCAGATACAGATATTTCTTTCTGGGAGGACTGGGAAAGGCACTTAGATAGTACAATGAATCACAGAATTCCAGAATCCCAGAAGGGCCGGGGCTGGCAGGGCCCTCCAGGGACCCCCCAGTGCAGCCCCGGCTCCAGCAGGGACACCCAGAGCACGGGGCACCCGGGCGCATCCAGGCGGGTTGGAGATCTCCAGAGCAGGAGCCTCCACAGCCTCTCTGGGCAGCCTGTGCCAGGGCTCGGGCACCCTCACACCAAGGAAGTTCTTCCTCACATGGACATGGAGCTGCCTGGGGTTCAGCCTGTGCCGTTCCCCCTGGTCCTGGCAGCGGCAGCACCGAGCAGAGCCTGGCCCAGTCCTCCCTGCATCCTCTCCTCATGTATTTGATAAGATCCCTTCTCAGTCTTCTCCAGGGTAAACAGGCCCAGCTCGCTTAGTCTTTCCTCATAAGATAGATGCTCCGATTCCTCAATCATCTTTGTTGCTTAGTCATGCTTCTTTGCATATCAGGCCTTTTCAAGAGGAAAAATATTCCAGTATTTACTGGCCCTTGGAACTGTAGGAGCAGTCCAGCTTTTTTTGTTGAAAGCCAGTGGGAGATAAATAATGTTTCAAAGTGCAACTTGCACCGTTTGAAAAAGCCACTTCTTTCCCATATCTCTTTATCTCCTTGAGGATAATGACACACAAATACGCACCCCATCTGCTTCGGCTCTGCAGAGCTGGCACAGCTGCACCCTTATCTTCTCTATCAGTGTCCCAAACCTTTTATTGCTGACAAAAGAAAAATATTTACACAAGGAGGCTGTGGGAACACAGCATTCTTGCTGGCACGTTCTCCCACGTCTTGTTTGGAGTCACAAACAAATAACGGCATTGATGGCTTCCCTATAGCTTTTAGGCAGTGGCTAAAAGCATAAAACTCTCTTGGTCAGAGAGGTCAGAGCCCAGGCTGTTATTCATAGCTGACATAGCTAGGTGCAGAGTTTATTCCAATAAACTTGTTATATACCCAGGCCCCAAACCCCCAGCTGAGAGTCCTGGTGCTGGGCAAGTTATTCAAAGAAGTGAATGATGTGCTGCTTAACAGCTGGCATTAATTGGCATAGCTGCACTGATGGCAACTATATTTACATTATCTGAGATGTGCTGAGATTGTTGCCCGGTTAAGACAGATTTTCTATTTTTTCTCAGTCTGACCTGGAAGACCATAGGGCTTATATTTAAATGAGCACTTAATAAGACCTGATCATTATAAAGTTTCTGAAAATCCATCCATAAAAGATTAAAACTATTTTAAGTGTCTGTAGTCTGAATGACAGAAGGAAGAGATAAGCAATCACTTTGGAAAATATGTCTCAAGACTTTTTTCCTATCCTATCAATGTCTGGGTTGTGGTTTCTGAAAACTGATTTTTTATACAAAGTTTACTCTGTAGAGTCATTGCAGCCTCTTTAATTTGGCTACTGCTGCTGATGCAGTTGATAAATAAATCATAAAACATTAGTGTCATTCTTCTTATTTCATGTGTTTATGGATTTGGCCCCAGTGAATACGTGCGGACGCAGATTTAAGCCTGGAGTCTAGGAAAAATCAAGGACTGCATGGAGAAGGATTGCATGAACACTCACTCCAAAGTCCTTTCCAGGTGCCTAGAAAAGAGGGTGAACTTCAAGGTGTTTCCTGAATTCTTGAGCATGGGCATGAAAATGGGATGTTTTTTTTTTCCAAAGAAATATATATATTTTTTCTTTTTACTGGCAGATGCCAACTTTTCTAAAATAAGTGTTTTAGTGACTCTGTAACACTTGTCCAAAACTTCCCATGCAGGGCAGAAAGATCTTCCTCAGGTTAGGATGAAGGTGAGAGCAACAGCAGACCAGATTAAGATCATCAGACAGTAGCCAATGATCAATAAACCCACCTGGGCTTTGAAGACATAGTGTGAAATCTCAGCCTCTCATTCAGAACCTTTTTAGAGTGTTTTGGCCAGACTATGACGAATATTCAGAGCTAAGTCTCTACTACTGTGAGGATTCACTCATTGGGGATAAGCCAGTGTTTATGAGTAGAGGGGCTTGAACATGAATGTCACGCAACATAACCATGCAAGAGCTGTCACCTCCCTTCGTCTGACTGTAGATTGATGCAGTAAAGGAGCGTTTTCTTGAGCTCTGCCTCCCTTTGCTTCCTGTCCATCTAGCACGGTGGTCTCTGCCACAATGGGAAGAATGTTGTTGAGCCAAAGGATGCTGCACACACGCAGAGTGTGTACATGCTCCATGTGCTCGAGACTGGTATGATGATGTTTCTCTGCCCTTATGCCTGGCAGACAGACCGTGATCATAGAGCAAAGCAGCTACGTTGCTCTCTTTGTATTATATTATAACCTTTTATATGTTTAGTGAAGGATCAGAAAAGTTGTTGTTGTTATTTTTTCCTGGAACTCCTCTCTGCATACAGAAAACACTTTTGCTTTTACCTTCAGCCTCATTAGGTCTTTTGAGTTCACTTCTTTTCAAGACAACTAGTTAACAAAAAACCCTTATTAGGTGTAGAATTGGATGACTGGATAAGAATACTGTGAACACTTTATCCTTGGCCTCATTAATGATTGAGAAACCTCCATGAATTCCTTCCTGTCCAAAGTGTAGGAACAACGGAGCAGAACGAAGAAGGAAAGGATTTGGAGGCTGGTCAAGCCTGGTAATTGGGGCATTGGCTGTTGCTGATGTGCTTAGTGATGTTATCTTGCTGTTTCTGTGTCTCCTTTTGCTTTTGTCAGTGTGCTCTTTAGGACCAACTGACTTTTTGTCCTGTACATCCTGCACGTCCTCCAGGTCTAGAGGCAGATGGACATTAACTTTATGGGAGTAGTAATAATAATACCTAAAGCAATAATAGCAACAATAATAATGATATATTCATAACATTAAAGATAAGATATTTTACCTGCCTGGCAATAAAATTATTATGGGAGCTGTTAACTTACTCTTGAGATTTGTACCTTAGTTTATATCTAAATCAGATTCAGACCCAACCAGGGGACAGCTTACGTCCTGGATACGACTGGAACAATGAGGGAAAAATATCTGATGTTTGTTGGGAAATGTTTTGAACACAATAGACTTGATTAACCACAGAAACACGAAAACACGACAAACAGGACATCCGTTTTATGGCATCAGTAGTAACCTCTGAGTGCAACTTTCCTTGTCTATCTTCAGCTGTCTCAGCGTTAGACCTCTAAGGCAGTTATTTTCAGCCCGTCTACTGTCAGTGGGCACCTATAGTCATCTACAGTCTCCCCACAGACATTTGTTTTCATAAGGCAATCATTTCTCTTAAATGGTAGAATGAAAATTGATTGTAGAGTGGATGTAATTTTCTCCAGAAATGGCTGACTCTCTATGCCTTGATAGTAGAGGAAGCTAGACCTCTAGGTTAGACTAGATCCGTAATATTTACACAACTTAAACTAGCAGATGAAAACCACTGAGGACTAAAATTTAGAGAGGTAAAAGATCATCTTGAGAAGGGAGTGGTTAGGATGCAGTTAGGCCAGTTTGAGCCAGATGATAGACTTTTCTGTGCCCGTCACTGTCTCTACCAGTTATGACTGCAAGAGTGAATTTCTAATACAGAAACACTGGTCACCAAAACTTGGTCTGAAACAGTTCAGTCATTCTCCACTTCCCATATGGTAATTGTTCCTGGGTAATGAGAGATACTTCTTCATTTATTTGGGAAATCCTCTTGACCTAAGGGCAAAGTTCTGCAGAATTATGATCTCTCTGCCTTTGAGTTCATTTTAGCTAGTGCAAGCAACTTGTGGTTAGAAGGAAGCCACCATGGGTCTTCAAGTGCGAGCAACGTGGAAACATTTTCTTCCAATCAGATCTTCTAAGGCACTAGGGGAACCACCCAGAACAAAGGTTTATTGCACCAGGTCTTTCCCTGTATGGGAAATTTCCCTGTATGGGAAATTTCATTAGCCAAAAAACCTTTGAGGAAGAAATACACTCCTGAATAAAGGATGGGGCTTCTCTTATCCTTACATGAAAAACACCTTTCTGATGATTAAAAAGAATCAAGTTAGTTATTCTGCTTGGAGCAGTAATATGTAACCAAGCATAACTGGTACAACATTAATGTGTAAGGTAGGAAACTTTAGCCTTAAGTGGCAGAGAGACAGCAAGAGTACAAATGAAATTTGTTTTTCACACTTGGATACCTGCTCACAGTCACAGAGTGTTAAGACTTTAATAAAACAGAAGCAAATATTGATATAGCAAATTAGGAGATGAGGCATGGACATAACAAGCCTGGATTATTCTACAGTACAAATTATGCTTTAGAAGTTATAAATATAACTTCTTCTATTGGGAAAATTAATACAGTGGCTCTGCATCCCTAAGTATTTTTTGCCTGATCTAGGCTTCAAATCATTATTCTTCTGCATGATGGTCAGGTTTCAGGACTTGTTTTCAGACATATGAATTTCATTTCATTCCTGCACTAGACTGGTGCAGTGTGCCTTTTTCTGGATCTTCTCTATTTCTTTCATCCATTCTTCACTCTTTTTGTTTTAATTTATATTTAGTGCCAATTACTACTGCTAGGTGCTCACAGTAGAATCATGGGTCAAAACAAATGTTGTGGCTTGTGTTTCACTCAATGATGTGTTCTTGGGAGCAATGGCTGCTTTTTGCTTTATATTTGTCCAGCAACCCCTAGGGTTATGGGTTATTGCACTACAAGGACAGCTCACAATTATTATTTTGCTGATGATACCAAACTGGGAGGAGTAGCCGATACCCCAGAGGGCTGCGCTGCCATCCAGAGGGACCTGGACAGACTGGACAACTGGGCAGTGAAAAACCTCATGCAATTCAACAAGGCCAAGTGCAAGGTCCTGCACCTGGGGAGGAATAACCCCAGACACCAGTACAGGCTGGGGACCGACCTTCTGGAGAGCAGCTCTGCGGAGAAGGACCTGGGCGTCATGGTGGACAACAAGTTGACCATGAGGCAGCAGGTGCCCTCGTGGCCAAGAAGGCCAATGGGATCCTCAGGTGCATTAAGAAGAGCGTCTCCAGCAGGTCGAGGGAGGGGATCCTGCCCCTCTACTCAGCCCTGGTGAGGCCACATCTGGAGTATTGTGTCCAGTTCTGGGCTCCGCAGGACAAGAGGGATGTGGAGCTGCTGGAGAGAGTCCAGTACAGGGCTACAAGGATGATCAGGGGCCTGGAACATCTGCCCTATGAGGAGAGGCTGAGGGAGCTGGGCCTGTTCAGCTGGAGAAGAGAAGGCTGAGAGGGGACCTGAGCAGTGTCTAGAAGTACCTCAAGGGAGGCAGTGAGGAGGATGGGGCCGGCCTCTTTTCACTGGTGGCCACCAACAGAACTAGAGGAAATGGCCGGAGACTGAAACACCAAAAGTTCCACATAAGCTTAAGGAAACATTTCTTAACAGTGAGGGTGCCAGAGCACTGGAACAGGCTGCCCAGAGAGGTTGTGGAGCCTCCTTCTCTGGAGATCTTCCAAACCCGCTTGGACGCAGTCCTGTGCCACGTGCTCTAGGTGACCCTGCGTGTGCAGGGGGGTTGGACTAGATGATCTCTAGAGGTCCCTTGCAACCTTAAGCATTCCGTGATTCTATGATTCTATTCAGTATTTGTGTGCTATGTGCAGAGGCACAAAAGCATCTATAATGTCACCAGTCTCATATACTATGCCTTTGCTGATGTTCACCTCTACAGCACATGCTGTTTGGGATCTTGCCCCCATGTTTTGCATTGTGGTTAGTATGATTCTTGCTGAGACTGGCAGTTATAATTAGGACAGTTTAGATGAGGCCCCTTATCTTACTGAGAACCTGTAGAGATGGTTCATTTCAAACGGCTTTCAGAGCAAGAGATGACTTCTCTCACCACCATCTTTGTCTACATGTATCTTCTCTGAAGCTCATGGAGAATATCCATTTCAGGTGAATGTAGAGTTTGACATCTGAACTAGTCACACCAGGCTCTTCTTATGGTCCCTGGAGTCTTGATCTCCGTTCATCTTATCCTAAACTAGACATTTGCCAAAGACCACACAAACTATGGCCCCCAAATGCCCCTTTCCCTGTTGTCAATAAAAAAGCCCAAGTTCTCTAGCTCAGATGGAGATACTGACACTGCAGATATGGATGAAATAAAGGTTACGAATCAAGGTGAAATCAAGATCATGAGGTGAAATTTACCAGCCCATAATTTAACAGACCCATAATAAGACACTTGCTTCAGGAGACAAATTGTGTCTTTGACCGGATTCCCTGGATGGATTAAACCTCCACTGACTACATGGAGTTCTGGGAGAACTCAGGGAGGTGGAGAAGTCTTCAAGAAGGGAAGAGAATTCCACATTTGGTCACTTCTAAACCTCCTGCATTTATCTGAGATATTATCTCTCCTCCTACTTATTATAGCTTCATTAGCTAAACTATATATGTGAGCTCCTCTAAAGCATGGGAGTGCAAAGTGAATCAATTCTCACATTCGTTTATGGTTTAAGATGAACTGGGCGTGTGTTAAGCAATGGAGTAGAATCCTTTAATGTAAGACAGCTGCGTGGCAGTACCTTGCAGCTCAGAGAAGAATAGGAAACAGCTGGAAGTGATACTGCAGCCACATGGTCCTGCTAGATCCAAAAAAGCATGGCTCTGCCTATAATCAGATTTGAAAGCATCGTGAGGATCACCTTAATTAGATTCTTATTAGGCTTCTGTTCCTCCACTTGAGACCTTTATTGCATTAAACTAAATTACTCCAAGCCAGGTTTTAGTTAGCTTAAGAACAATTACACACTGTTCCATACTCGTTTCACTTCACTGTTTTGTAAACATGCAAAAGCTAAAGTCTGGGTCTTGATTTCAGAAGTACTCAATAGCAAGAACTCTTTACCTATGTAATTTTAAAATAAAACATATGTGTAATGGCAGAGTTTACTATGATCCTCAAACCAGAAGGGTAAAGTAGAGAGAGACCATCCTTTGGGCTCACCATAGATGTTTTTGCTGCAGGAAAGCAGCATTTAATGCCTGCTTTAGCCTTCACTTACAGGAACATGGGTTCCCTCCTTGAAGAGAGGAGAATAAACTGTTCAGATTAGGGCTATAAAGGGTGAAACTCCCTTTTCCTCACCTGAACCGCCTACAGTCTTGACTATCTTAGACTTTCTTTGAGGACAAAAGACAATTTTGGAGTTAGGAACCCGGATCATTTAAACTCAGGTGAGCTGTTCCCAAGTTTGCTCATATATAGAGCAGTGCATCCTTCTATATGAGGACAGATCTACCAGAAAAGCAACTGAAGAAAGCTGCAGCCTCCGCCTTCTTCTACAAGCACCATCCAGACCACGAAAGTAAGAGGTGCTGTGTCCTTGAGTATCCAGGAATGACCTGGGAAAATGAGGGACGACCAGGGAATAGAATGAAATTTTATGTTACAGTGAAGGTAGCATAGGAAGGATATTTTTCTCAGGCAAAAATTTTATGTGAGATTAGGAGCACAGCTCTGCAGCTAGGGGTGTCCCAATTTCTGAATGGTTTTGTATAATTTCCGCTCATTGTGACAAGACTAGAGTAGACTTAATGGAAATAATTCCTAAAATTTTGTGTAAATAACAAGAAAGAGTCATTACAATCTCAACTACATTGAGAGAAACTCCTACAGAATGAGTTTAACATATGTTGGACCCAGAGATATCCATACTTATATAAGATGTTTTCTATGTTAAATAGATATATTTAGATATATACATAGTGTCATAGGAGACGCAATGACTCTTCAATATATTACCAGTACTGAACAAATTTCTGATGTTTCTAGAGAAGATGGGGACAGATGATTCTGCTCCCTTGGGGCAAGTCCATGGCATAGGAATTACTCTGGAGGAGAGTTCCTCCTTCTCTCTCATCCATTTCCTTCTGGTATGAGTTGTGTTTCCCAAGGAAGAATGAACCTGCTGTTGGGAACATTAAGTGGCATATTTATAGTAGCCAGAGAGCTAGAGAGTAAGTGAATTCAGCAAACAGTAAATTTGCACCTCATCACTGATATTAGTTTTGATGTCAGGTGTGATCAGCCTTGAATTTCTGAGCAAGGCAGTGAGGCCTGCAAGTCAGTGGGTGTAGAGAGAAGAGAGCAAGGAGATGGGATGACAGGTCTGATAGAAACCACCTTTGGAAGCCTTGAAAACTCTGGGAGCTCTGACTAGGGATCTTCCCCACAAGCAAAGAGTAAGAAACCAGTGCCTGACAATATGGAGCTCTCTGAGAGCCTGAGAAAAGGGTGAATAGCATGAGCCTGATGGGCATAATTAAATCTTTTTGTTGTTGGATCAACAAACTGATGCTGGAAGAAGAGGGAGGTGCATGCAGCAGAAACTGAATGGCAAGGCTTTGAAGGAAACACAAGTAAAAGACAGAGTCACACAAGGTGGCAGTGCAGATTCTCAGCAGGGGTTTCTGGACATTAGCAAGAAGATTAAAAATAACACTGTGGATGCAGACAGAACAGGAGAAACTAGACACCCACCAACAATGTAGCTCCGTTGACTTTACTGGAGCTTTGCCCAAGTGACTCATCCATGTATAGGTTCCATAGCTGGAATCCAGGTTCCTTACTAATTGTTCTTGTGATTTAATGACTATTGTTTTTTTTTCTACCCTAAATTGATCTAGCTTTTCTAGCTTTTCACTTCTTTGATGTTTTCATTTGGACCAAGCTGAGGGCGAGTGGCACCTCAAAGAGCACCGACTTCCAAAACATGTGGGAGAACAGCTGGAGTGTGAGTACTGTAAGAGAGCCCAGGTGGTCGAGACGATGTCTGTGCTGTCACAGGTGGGCAGGGGGTGCTGGCACAGACTGCCTTCTGCTGCTTTCACTTGTGCTTCCTTCAAAACCTTGCCTTCAAAAGGTTGTGGTTTAAACTGTTTTGGGGGGCTTATAATTGACATTTCTTTAAAACTCATCTCCCATGAAAGTACCTAAATGAAGAGTGTCACTGAATGAAGAATCCTCCATTCCCAACTATCTCCTAAATATTGAAACATGTTGTATGGATGATGGCAATCCATAATGACACAGCAACAGATATGGCCATTGTCACGAATGTGTCACTGATGTGATCATTATGTCACATTGTGTGGATGGGTTCTGTGCAGCAGCAGAAGTTTCTCCTGGTGGATGCAATGCCAGGAGCTTTTCTATTTAAAACATGGCCCTTGAAATCCATGAAAGACACCGAAATAACAAAAACATTGAAGGCAAAGCCTAGAGAGATGAAACCACCGTTACTTCTGGGATTTATCTCAGCTTCTGAAATCAAGACCTGAGGATTACCTCAGCACTCTTTTCCTCAAGTTTCTATTCCCAAACTCTTATGAGAAATCCCTAATTTTCTGAAAGGCAGATAGATAAATTGGATCAGCAGCACAAGTTTGCTATGGAGACCGTGAGACTTCTAGTCGACAGCCCCAGGGAATTAAAATGTCTATGCTCAACTTCTTCAAGTGCAAGCTAACTTTTGGTTGCTTGCTCATGCTTTTACTGCCAACGGACAATAATAATAATAGTAAAGAGGCAAAACAACTTTTTGCTTGGAACGCTTTCTGGTGACCAGTCCGATTTGCGTAAACTTTTTTTGATTCCGTGTCGTTCTCTGGTTCAGGGCCATGTTTCGTGCTTCAAGAGGGAGCTGAGAGCATTTCTCTAGCAGTGTCCCCTGAGCAGCCGAGGTGGAGACAGCAGCAGAGCACAGCAGAAAGCTGAATTTATTAGGCAATGAGGCTGCTGAAAAGGAGGAAAATGGCATTCCAACGAACTCTCATGCACTGCCAACAACTGGAGATGGTAACAGCAGAAAGTGCAGTCTTGGCCTCAGAGGCTCATGCACTATTTTCCATCTGATAATAAAATAAAGTGAAAGTTATTAAGATAAAAATAGGAATTAATAGATTTCCATCGGGGGAATCAAGTTCAAGTGCTATAATAAGGGAGGTGTTGCTGGAGGCACTTGCGCATTTCAGTGGGATGTAGACGTAAGTGCTGCGAAGACGGATGGAGCGGGAATTGCCGCATCCCAGACGCAGCAGTGGCCGGCATTCCTGGTGGTGGCTGTGCTGGGGAGTGCTGAGAACTTGCATGCAGAGCCTGGGGATCTGATAGAACAGATGCAGGGTGACCCTGTGGTTAAAACTTCCCATCTGTCCAGCAGACATCTCGGTCAGGACACAAAGAGCCCATGGGAGCAGCACAGAAGGAGGAATTATCTGGAAGGACTTGCTCAGCTTTGAAAAATATTCAGCAACCTCCGTTTTCTCTGTTCAGAGTGCCATGCCTTGGATTAAGCTTGCAATCGGTGGTCTCTTTTTACACTAGCATGAATTTAGGGCATGTTTTCTTGTGGGGTACACCATAATTTGGTTTGTACCAGGGTCATTCAAATCTATACTCATAAATGAAATAATGAAATATGCCAGGAGCTGGTGCTCTAACATCGGTGCCGATGGGCAGGATCAGGCCATTTCCATACCATTAGCCACCAGCAAACGTATTGGCTCCCTCTGAGACTTTGCTCTGGAATTTGCTCCCTACGGTCTGTATGGTTCAATTTTCTACATCTTGCATGCAAACAAACCGACCCAAAATGGCTTTGCAGGACAAGGTTCCTAGTGTGTAGACCAGGAAGAAAGGGTGAACAATGAATGTTAAAAAAAGAAGAAGAAAAAGAAGAAGATAAAAGGAAATGTAAAATGGAAAAACTTTTGAAATTCTCGAGATTCCAAATGTGCCCATCAGCATCAGCATTTATTCCTTTTGGAAAGCTCTCCAGCAATGATATTTTCACTCATCCAGTTCCTCCACCTCTTATTTATTTATTTATTTATTTATTTATTTAGTATAAAAAGACAAAGCAAAATAGTTATAGTAAAAATATATTTTAAGAAAACATGATTACAAAATAGTCCTGTGAAAGGCAAATGCACAGATATCAAATAAAAGTAGAGAAGAGCAATACTATCACTATCATCTACTACATATCAGTAGAATGGTAAAATAAAATACTAATGCTATTACTATTCGGAATAGTAGAAGGGATCATATTCTTAGCAAATATTCTTCTGTAGTGCTTTAAGCTCACACAGTCTCTAAGACCAGCAAAAATTAAAGGGCAGATACATGTGCATGGGGTTCCCGAATAAGAGAGATCCTGGGGTGTTGAATACGTGGTGGAGGTGAGAACAACCACAGAATTTATAACTTTCATGAGATAACCTTTTTCATTTTTCCTTCTATTTTCTCTTTTTTTTTCTTTTTATCCTAAACCAAAAATTAACAATCACATGTAGTACTGATGAGGACCCAAATGTGGATTTGTCTGGAGTCTTCCCACATACCTGAGGTTGTAATTTATTTTCTCCAAATGATCCAAGACACACAGCACACAAGGGTGTTACTGGACTTTTAATAAAATCATCCATTCCTCTCCAGCCAGGAAGGACATTCCTTTCTGCTGGCTCCAAGTCCGTTTCCCAAGTGCATGTCTAATTGCCACTCCAATGGTCCCCAGGGAATACAGATAAGATCAGGTGAAACATTTTGATTCTTATTTTACAGAAGGTTCCAAAGCAGGGCTTTCCTGCTTCCAGATTTTACTCATGCCTGTAAGACAATGGATGTGACTACCATATAATAATAATAATAATAATAATAATAATAATAATCCCTGATGTCACTTTGTGCCTGGTTCTGTAAACACAGACACGGGATGGGAAATGGTCTACAAGCCAAAAAATCATGGTCTGAATGCAAGATGAAGCAGGGAGGAATATTTTCCTGCTGTTTTGCTTCAGAGGAGATACGTGGCCTCCCAGAGAAGCCATGTCAGAGCAGGGTATCAGCCCCAAAGCTCCCACGTCCCCACCCACCGTATTTGTCTCATTTTCCCTGTTTTAGTCATCTACTAGTGGCTCACATTAGCGTACATGATTCTGGCAGCAGAAGTAGCTCAGTTATGATTTGGTAGCAAAATATTTGGACAACGGAGCTTCCAAGTAGAAAACTTTCCAGGGCAGAAACCCGCTCCATCTCTCTCCGTCACTGTCCCTGGGCTACTTTTACGTCTCCCGATCCCAGATCACAGGGAGGTTGTACTCTAATCTTTTTCCATTTGAGCTCTGAAGATCAGACCCTTCTTAATTGGCCCCAGCTTCCGCTTCAAATTGGGTAATGTCTGGGCCATTAATATTAATGGAAAGAGGAGATGCTTTTGTTTGTTCTATTTTCAAGTGGTTTCTGGAGGCCATCTCCCGGATAGCCAAGCTTGAAACCACACTGCTTGAAACACAGACAACCCAGGCAGCACACACACACCTGCTCAGCCATAGAGTTTTTCCAGATGTTGACCTCCCCGTTAATGGTAATAACTGGATTGCCTTAATTCCTGGACAACCCTTACGTCTTTTCGTTGCCCAAGCTGAAAGCCATTACCAGACATAACTACATCTGATGGTGCTAAAAACAATTGCCAGACAAATGTTTTGAAACCTCTGGTTGTGCTGGCTGAGATGGGGAAATGGTTTTGCAGGGATATTCCTGAGTAACAGTGGACACAGATGAATCCCTCAAATCCAGATGTAGTCTTGGAAGATTTTACCAGGCCTGGCTATTGCTTACTGCTGGAGGGGATCCCTTCCACCAGTTAGCCATTGAAAAGGGTTGTGGTAGCACCTTGTTTTCTTGAGTGCAAAGTCAGGCAAAATGCTTCAGGAACCTTTAAACCACACAGAGGCACCAATACAGTTATTATGAACCCCATATTAAACTCCTATAGAAAGGTGGAAGAGTAAATTAGGGAAGCTGCAGCATCTTGAACAGGTCCAGTTGTCTCTGATGGCTGTGTTCATCTACCATTCTCTTTGATTTCTGTTATATTTAGGAAGCAGAGGTCTTCTGTTCTAGGGTTTTCCACACAATTTATAGGGCAGAATTATAGCTTATGTTCCTGTGCATGAAGCCTTTGAAATGTTGTGAAGATGTGGGCCAAGGAGACCCTCTTGCCCCATTTGTGCAGCACTATGCAAGAATTTGAGTGAGCACTGTGCTCATCTCTGCTCTTCCCCCTGGAATCCCTGACCTCTAGCCCTTGGTCCATGAAATTCCCCCTTGAGCTTGGTGGCTGAACAACACTCTTTGCAGCGGGGTGCTTTGGGGAAAACAACCTGCCCATCCTCAAAGTTATTTATAGAAAGTGGAGGCTTAATAATTACACAGAATGATCCCTTTGGGTCATATCCATTACCTATTTTTGGCAAAAGGAGAAAATGGAAAAACCTTATTAACCGGGGGCTAGTTAGTGTAAATGGCAATGAGGTGAAAGGACACAGGATCCCATCACTCAGTTACTTAAAACTGGTTAAAAAGTGCCTTTGCATTGCCTGAGCATGGCACTATGGAAAAGCAGAATTCTTCTCTGACTTACTAACAGCTCAGATACCGGGGGGACATGCAAAAACACACACACGCCTAAGAAGAAGCTGTGAGTCTCCAGTTACTTGGGTAAAATGACTCCAACCCCAGACTTTTGTCTCTCTGGAAAGGACATATTTGATTATTATCCCACCATTCTGAGGAGCATTTTGGTGGTGCCACTCTGTGGAGCCAGGAGGACCTTTGCAAATGTGATCTGAAATCCTGATGTCTTACTTGACTTCGCATGTCTTTGTAGTCTTAAAAAACAACAACAGCAAACCAAGGCAAACCCCAAAATCAGTGAACCCCATGCCCTGACAATTGCAAAAAAAATCAGGCATCATCAGGGATCATGCTCCCTCAAACAAGAGCTTCTGGAAGATGGGAAGGAAGGAAATATTTGTGATGTGTTTTTCCTTCCCTCCCTGTCTCTCCCTTATCACTTGGCAATAGGCACTGCTGACGGCAAAACACCAAAATAGAGGGGACTTAGGGGACTTTGACCCTGTTCTCTGACACCACTTATGCTTTTATAATGATGTTCTGCCAAGACTTAAGCTCCTTCACTGTTCTAGTGCTTATCAAGGATTTTTCATGCGTTATTCAGAAGGATCTGTCGGGGCATTTTCTCACATTTCTCATTCTTGTGGCTGTCCTGACTTCTTCCAAGACAGACAGCACAGTCAAACTTTCAAGCTGTAACTAGTTCTCTCTTCCCCAGAAGTCAGAGTGAGAAGAAGTCAGCCAGGCTCTGATCCTTCAACTCAGATGGGAAATATCACCTCCACTGAGAGCAATCCAGGGTTTGGAAGGGGCAAAATGTTGTGGATGGATGAAGTGCGTAATCTAAAACAGAGGTTAGACAGGTTAATAGGTGAAAAAAGAATCTGTTTAATAAAAGCTTTATGTTATAAAAGATCCTATAAAAGAAGAAAGCAGCTTCAGCAAGATACCTGAAGAATACATGGACAGTGGGGTGGAGAGAGGGAAGGAAAGGAAAGAGAAGGAAAACCTTATTCTAAGCACCAAATATAATGATTTATTTTCATCAAAGGGACAATGGCAATAGACAGGCTTGAGTTAAAAAGCCTGCAATAAGGGAATCAGTCATATAATAAAAAATAAATAAATGCTGTCTGGAAAATTCAAATGTGGCATTATTCTGTGGATGCTGTCAGCTCCTGGGCAGACCACAGACATGACCGGCCCTGCAAAGAGATGGATGCAGAGTGACAGCACCACGTCCCTGCCAGATGATCACACAGGAGCAGTCTGTGAATTCATGTCAGCATAGGAATGTACTTGGAAAGAGGTCTGGCCACTCAATTCCATGCCGATCTATTTAAAAAGGCAGTTGATGGCCTGTTTTTCTTACCCTCGTTGTTCCCTGTGTTTTCTTTTCATGTTTGAGGTGTTTATTAGGTTTGAGGGCTGTACAAGGGAAAACAGACAAACAGCCACCAGTTGACAGCGGGGTTGTTTAGCCAAGCAGAGGCTATTTTGGAGATGCCCCATTCTGTCTTTCACCGCTGCCTGGAATACAGATCTGCAGGGGCTAAATTGCATGCTCCGTTTTTAACTTGTCCTTGCAGTCCAGGGGGACGTCGCGTGGGGACTATTTGCACAGGTGAAACACTGAGGCTTTGGTGAGCTGCAGAAGGGCTAACAGATGCCATCCCACCCTCTGACCACAGAGAAGGGCATGGATGGGGATAGGCATGATGGGGGTTGTTCCTTGCATACTTTTGAATTCTATTACTAGAAAAAGATGTTGGGATATTGTGTGACCTAAGGGGAACTGAGGATGAGGGTCACCTTCTCTGATCTTGCTGATCAAGAGGCTTGAGGGAAAAGGAAGAGCTTTATATAATCTGCAGTGCAAGGTGACACTGGAAATATCCTTCCCCCTTTCCCCTGTTCTCCCTTTTTTCCCACTTCTTCTACAACTTCTCACTCCTCTCTTAAGCACCACGATCTCTGCTCTGCCCAGGCATTTCATTGCTAAGTGGAAGAAGGAAAAGAGAATGCAAATGGGGACACAACCCTGCTCCAAGGTTCCTTCTCCCCTCTCTCAATGCTGCAGATGGCTGTTCGAGTACTGTCCACACCTGTAGGTAGATAAAAGGAGATGAAAACAGAGATTTGAAGAGATTTTTCCCCCAGAGGGAAATGGAAGACATTTCTCTTGGCCTAAACCTCAGCCCAGTGTGGTAGGAGATAAGAATGTGGGTCTGGTGCTCTGGGGCTTTGCATACTGAAAGGTTTGGTCTTTGATGTGCAAAGGGTTAGGAAGACAGCCCAGGGGGATGCCGGTGCTGTAACATGATCCCAGCCTCATCTTCAAAGTTGTCCCTGTGTCCTACAGGGACTGAAGGTCTCATCATCCCTACAGTCCTGGTCCCTGAATGCTGCCAGAGCAGGTAAGTTTCCTCAACATAAAGAAGTTGGAGGCAAAGCCAGAATAGTGTTGTTTTCATTTATGTGCATTTCTGGTGGCACTGCTGCCTGCTTCATTTCTTCTTGCCTTGACTCCCCAAAATCTCTTCAAGATGACACATGAAAAATGCTTGGGATTTCTAAAGGCAGATGGCTGGAAACTATTTGCTCCTCAAACCATCCCTGACATAAATCTCCAGGGACACAATGAATTTTATAAACAACTGGCAAGAAATCAGAGGAGAAACTCTCTAGCCGTGGGCACTACTAAGGACTTGTAGTAGCAGTAATATCCAGTAGCACAGAGGGGCAAAGTAATCATTGTCTAAAATCAGGGGGTTTTAGTATTATCTGCTAACAGATGGAAGGCATAACGTATGCATTTGCTGTGTTTTCATGGAACCCAGAAGAGAAACAGCAGTGAAACTGTGAAATGCAAGAAGGGATTCATAAAACATCTTCCCCAGGCATGTTAAAGGAGCAGGAGTTGGGCTGAGAACATCTTTTTTTGGAGCCTCATCCAGGCCAGGTAAAAACCCTTTGAATTCACCTTTATGCAATGCTGTTTTTTAAGAGAGTGGCTCTGCTGAGTGTAACCACAGGGAAAGGAGAAAGTTTACCCAACCTGGAAGGGGCGGGAAGGCCCTGAGCTGGCTCTGAAGAGCAGGTACTGTTCCTTCCCGGTGCTATTTCTGGAATGCCTTGGAAGCACCACGGCTAGTGCTAAAATAGTGATGCCGGCCTTGATTTGCCTCGCGCTGTGAGAAGAGGCGAGTGGTTTGAGGTGAGTCTGGAGCAAGGCGGGGAGGCTGGAGGCA
Organism: Tinamus guttatus; assembly: GCF_059628265.1. Lineage (NCBI taxonomy): Eukaryota > Metazoa > Chordata > Aves > Tinamiformes > Tinamidae > Tinamus > Tinamus guttatus. Next base: position 509,698 of record NW_028289024.1, read on the forward strand.
AACACAGCCCTTTTTGATTCCAGGAAAATTAAATAAGGAGCAAAGATCCCCAAAGCTGGAGGTGGACAAGTACGTGTGAATTGGTGCCTCTGCTCCAGGGGGAGGTCACCTGGGCAAGAGGTCGTGCGGTCCGAAGGCAAAATTAAGGGGATACTTTCCATTATCCACCACTGTAGTTGATAATATACCGGTAAAGGTGTATCTTTATCACTGTTTTTGTAGCAAGAAATGCCAATTGCCTTCCTTCAGAGAACATGAATAAATATGATATATAAAAACAACTATTTCATCCCTCCCTATCTTTCTGTGAAAATGGCACAAAACACAAAAATAACTTAGATATGCCTCTTAATTAGTAAGAGTGAAGTGGTAGCTTTGTTCCATTCCTAATAAGCTAGACTATAAAGTGAAGAGTCTCACAAAGATGCAAAGATTGTCTATATACATAACAGGATGGGGAGGAGACAGCAATATAGGAGTATAAGTTGGTTTATAGGAACTTGTCCAAGCATGATGTATGTGAACTCCCACTGGTGAAGACAAGTCATGATGACCATGGATGGATGACTGTCCATTTTCTATCTCCTGTGAAAAGCGAAATCTCCAGGGTAAGGAGGGGACAGGGGCAATGGGGTTGGGCTTGTACCAAACTGTCCCATCTCCTGCCTGAATCTGGACTTCATCGAGACTAAACTATGAAAGCTGCTTTTCTTGAAGAGCTCTGCTCAAGCTGTGATTGAGCCCATTTTGGCAGGAAGCAGGACTGCTAGAACATGTCCTAAACACATAGTCCAAAAACAATCCCATGGAATAGCAAGATGTTGTTCCTGAAAATGAGAAACGCTGATTGAGCTGAGGAAATAAGATGGTCTTGGGAAAAGAAAAAAAAAAAAAAGGAAAAAGGAGAATGAGTCAAAGGCTTTCCCAAGATCACTGGGTTGTATTTGTGCTGCTAAAGATATCAGCTCCAAGGAAGAGTCCCTGGTCATAAGGGATGCCGAATGACTCACTCTCCTCCCTGTTCAAGGCCAACCCTTTCCATAGCAGGTTGTCTCTGCCACACTTCATAGCACTTGGCCTTGGCCTTTACATGTCCCCATATAGTGATCTTAAGATGTAATTTGGGGTTTTCTGAGGATCATGTCACAGTTCAGTAGAAAAGGGTGTTTCTAGCATGAAAATGAGCATATGTGCTGTGGAAAAGAGGTCTTTAGAGAGGTCTTCAAAGGTGAAAAACAGTACTTATGTTTCCTCTTAAAGGGAGGTGGTGGATTCATGCCAAAAGAGAGCCTGGATATTAATTTGCATCTATTCTTTATGGATGACCTGGGAACCAGGAGAGAGATGTGGTAAAATGCTGAGTTATTTGGCACCTTAGATGCTTCCACAGAGATGTTGGTGTTGTTAAGCATCAGTTACCAGCCACCAGCCTGACCTTTCTGCTTCCTAGGCTGCAGTAGTATATCTATAATAGTAAATTAAATATTCCTGGACTTATTCTCCATCTTGGCGGCCAATGGATATGCAGCATATGCAGTGTGCCATTAACTTCCAATGCCTTCAGAACTGAATGAACACATCTAAAATATCTACAGGGAACAGTTCCCAACCACTGCCCAGGAATTGGCTGGGAAAATGTTGGACATTCCCAGATATAAAGGCCATGTTCACAGGGGTATAGACAACTTAAAAAAAAAAAAAGAAAGAAAGAAAAAAAGAATGGTCATGTTTTTCCCTGTTTTGTTTACCAGTACTGATGCAGCTAGAGTGACTGGGGATAGGTCCATATACCTGCCCTTGCTGGTGTGTCACTGGTCTGGACCACATGTGATGAGCATCCCATGTGGGCTGTGCTAAAGGTAGACTGGGAACAACATTACATCTGCTCCTTTACTGCAGGGTAAAACTCACTATTGGACTCTGTCTTTCTGCTTTTTAGACTTTTTTTATTGTTTGGTTTTTTTTCCTAATACCACAAGTCAATGCCACAGTTTACATAATGGTGAGAAAATAATGTGTTCAGACCTTGTTTTAGATTAGAAACAGAGGTGCTCAGTGTCCCATCTCTGGCTTGTATTTGGTATTAATTGTTAAATAACCAACAGTTACCCTGTATCATGGCTCTTATTGTCCATTTATTAACTATCACCCCCTCGTTGCATTCATCAGTCCTCCAGATATACTTCTCCCCCTTACGTATCCTGTCCTCCTCAGCATGTGTCAAGCAGGAAAGGAATTAATCAGCTGATGAAAAGCAGGGGACACCCTGTTTCAAAAATGAAAGATGCACCTTTGACTGTTTGTTTGGGAATATGTGGCAATGGGGCTGAAATAAAGGTTATTTTGGATAGACGGGAAGCTTTACAGAACCTTCATTCACTCCCTTTGACTTGGCTGCATAAAGGGCTACTGAGCAGATAAACTTTTAACGAAGGTAAATTCCTCTCAATTAAATTGCAGGAAATTAAAAAAGATGCATTTCACAGTGAGGAAAATTGAAAAAAAAAAAAGTGTTAGGGCTATGGTATATCTGGGAAGTCCACCATCCTTCTGAACCCCTTTGGGTCTTGTGCTGAGAAACCTTAGGGCATCCCTGCCATGAGAAATCTGTGGTCTCAATAGACTATAAGGAATTAATTTAGCATTTAAGCCTTTTTTTTTTTTTTTTTTTTTTTTTTGAAATTAAGCTCCTGACTGGCAATCAAATCATTCAGTATGGAAAGAGCAGCTTGTCCTCTTTCCCTCCCCTGGTTGGACACGTTGGGTTTTTGGCTCTAGGAGGCGAGAAATACTCCCAAACTTCACTACGTGTTGTGTCTTTCAGCACTATGCCTATCCTGACCCTTCAGGCGTCCTTGTAGTTGCAAACACGGATATTCAGACTCAAAGAGCATTCCTCATGTCTAATCCATAGAGGTGCCCCCTGGAAAAGAGCAGATTTCTATATATAGCACTCTGAGAAGTCATGGGGTTATTCTGCTAGGGTGAAGGGGGTCTGTTCTCTGCAGCCTGCAGCACAATTCAAGCCTTGTTAACACATATGAGGGAGAAAAAAAAGAGAAAAAGAGAAAAAAGAGAAAAAAAAAGGTCTCCTTTGTAAGGAGTGCGAAGCAGGGAATGGCTGGGAGTGTGTGTCAAAACCTCTAGGAGACTTGGTTTGTTTTGGAGCCTCCTGAGGTTTGATATAACAGAACACATAGTTTCACTCTTAATATGGCATGTGTCTTCTTTGCCTTGATGCTCAGTGGGAAATTGTCCTTTCCCCATGTCCACATCCAAGGACATACCTCATCTCTCCAGCCCATTCCAGGATGTTTGAAGAGGGGGACAGATCCACGGGCCATAGCTGGGAGCAAAGATCTGTTTTTTGACAAGACCATAAATATGGTTGCTGTGTCCAACAGGGGATTTGCAAAAGATGCCACTTCAGATAAACTTATGCTTTGTTTGAGGAGACTTAGGAATATTCAGCTGCATGGCTGGATTCTCTTTAGTTATATCGCTCCCTTTTCTTCTTCCATTTATATTTTCCATTTGCAATTCCCATTACACTTTTGGGAGGTGGTATTCAATCATTAAATTCAATTGATATTGTGATTTTGGGATGCATTCTCTTGAATTCAATGAAAAGGTGATCTTTTCTGTGATCCATGCACCATTTTCACCTCCTCACAGATATCTGCTATCTTGCAGACCCGTAGGTTGAATAAAATACCTGTCTGTCGCTTATCACCAAGCTCTGCATCAAGCTAAATCTCATATAGCAGTATTAGCAAGAAGCTTCTGGAAACTGGTGATGGGATGGAACAATTCCCAGCTTACTGAGAACTGTAGCTGTGCTTCATATAGCTTAAGGCACATGCCTTAATGTTGGTTATGATTAGGAACTGAACCGTGGGCACAACAGAAGTTTCTCTGGTATCAGCAGCATCCCTGCAGCTTGTTTGGTCCTGTCACTAGAGGGACCCCACATATATCCTGACATCTGTTTAATTAAAGGTTGAAGGCCACTGTGAAAACCCTGGAAAGAATGATTTCAGAGAGGTTATGTAAACTCATTTATCCAACTGTGGGATATTATAAGTTTATAAGCTAGGACACAGCTCACAAGAATATTCCACAATGCCTTTTAGGGAAAGATGTGGGCATAGTAATTCTGCTTTAAAGCAATAAATAATGAAAAACGTAATTTTTAGGTCCTACATTTTTAAAAAATAATTAATAGAGTGGTATGAATAAGCAGTCTTTTTGGTTCATTAGATGAATAATAAATAAGTGAACAAATAAAAGAGCAGTCAGAGACCAGAGGGAAAAAAAAAGAACAACCCTAAATGTATTTGTTTCGTGGGATTTCTCCATAAAACAATAATTGAAAAAAAAACATTAAACATATTTTGGAGTTCTAGGGATCATTTTGTTACATTTTGGGAACTTTCAAGCAACTTCTTAATTCGTGAAAATTTTGGAATGAAAAGTCTGGCTTCTCTGAAGTACATAATTTGGCTAGAGCTGCAAAAGGATGCAAATAATCCACTCCAGGGCAGAGGCTGAGTTGTGTGCAAGGACTTGAATCAATGCTTGACTTAGTCATTCAGTTAAAAGGGACCCATACGTCTTGCATGTGAGTATTGCCAGGACATTATGAAGATTCTCAGTGACTCAAGCATGGGTGTTTCTACCCCAAGACTCACAGCAATGGCGTTTCCCACTGAGTGCTACACTTAACTTTATTTCAGGGAGCTGTTTTATGTATCCTCAACGTCCTAGGAATCAAAGATTTATGGAGCTCGATTGGTCCCAGCAGGTATCTTAGGGCACTGTCACCCTAAAGCATGACCCTAATGTCTCCATCCTTGGCTCTGTCATTGTTGGCTAAGCCAGGAAACCTAAGCCTGACAAGGGAATTTTATGGACCTGCCTGAATCTGTGGCCAGGGACATTGCTTGTTTTATACTGAAACACCGAGGCCCAATTTTATCTTGCCAGTCATCCATAAAATTGTCATAGAGATGGCAAGAGGTTGTAGGTCTCATGTCTCATCATCAGAGGTAAATCTACTACATCAGAAAGAAACAAACAATCAACAAAAAAAGAGAGAGAACAGAACCAGGATATGTTCAGGGATGGTAGCTAGGACTACCAAATGCAAGAAAAACTAATGTAGGAAGAATGGTTGAGTTAGACCTCTTCAGGCTGGAAAAATGGTATCTAAAGTCTGCAAAGAAACAGTCTGGGAGACAGTAACTCCTTCACTGTGTCTTGTGCCAGAACTAGAGGTCATCAAAAGAAGTGAGTAGGCAGCAGTTTCTAAGGAGATCAAGGGGACCCGTCTCCCCTTAGGAGACCCTGGGGGGTTACACATCACTCAGTCCACCAGCACCTGTAAAGCTCCTTGACACGAGAAGATGCGGATGTTAGGGTTTGCACAACTAAAAGTAAAAAAAAGAAAAGTAGAAAAATATAGAGAAGAAATAAATAGCATCAACAATTAGGAAAAGTCAAGAATTGGCATTTGCTCAGGTAATCTCCTTCCCATAAACTAATGGAGGTTGGGAAAATACTAAGCTATCTCACCACAACACACTAGCCCTGCTCCTATGTTCTTCTCTATGCACTTGTTATCTTAGAAACAGATATTGGCACCAGTGTCTTCTGATTTGGTTATAAAAATCTTTGTGCCAGATGTGCTGTGCCAGATATGAAGGTAAGACACTATAAGAGGAAGAAAGACAGGAAGAAAATTGTAGAAAAACAGGAAAAAAATGGCTGAAGGACTGAGTCTCAGGTTCAGAACATGAGTGCTCATGACCAGACTAGGAAATCTGAAAGAAGGTGTGATCTGCTCATTTTGCACAAAAACTGGTGTTTTACAAAGACTTCAGAAGTCTGGGTCCTGTAAGACCTGTTCTATCCTGTACTTGAGGCACAATATGAGTAAGGTGTTGCAAAAATGAGAGAGGAGAGAGAAAAACTATAACATGAACTCAAGAAAGACATGTCCAATATCTCTGGACTTAGAATTAACTCCTGAAGTTTCGCCATATCTTTGCAAAACACCATTGATGCAGCCAAAAAGCGTGGGTCTTTTGGGCTTCTCAACGAAGTCTCCGTAAAGATGGATCAAAAGTTGCTGCTAAATTTATCTCTGATTTTCTGTTTTGGTGCAGGGCATGGTTCTTCCTTAGGTCATCACACGCTGTGAGTTGACCTGAGTGCGAAAAGAATGAGCCCTGGTCAGCTTAGTTTAAATGCAGGGTCCTGCAAGATGATGCCGTGGGCTCCATGAGTCCTCTAGAACAGGCAGAGCCAATGGGAAGTCTAAAAGAGCTGCCAGTCTGCTATGTTACTTCATGGAATGGGACCAAGACTGTGCCATTGATCTCTGGAGGTGGCTTCAGGGCAGATGGGTGCAAGTCCTGAATCTCACACTCAGCACGTGTGTGACACTGCTGATGACGCAGAAGACCATGGAGGGGCTGCATCACCCATCTCATGGCCTCAGAAGCTAGTCTAGATACAAACCCAGGCCCAGCTGCGTGTTACCATTTTGTTTTTAGGAGCACATTTGCTAAAGATTAGTGGCAAATCTGGCTTCTGTTTTAACCCGAGGGCAGCAGAGGGAATGTAAGGGAGGAAAGACACTGAGAGCTGCTGGTCCTGAGAGAGGGAGGAGAAGAAACATGCTTTACAAATGGAAGAGGCTTTCTGCTTCCTCCTACCCCTCCCATGATGGGGGCAGCCACAGTCTTTGAAGTCCTGTCCTTCAGGCTCTTTGCCATGGTTTGTGCTCAGCACTTCCAACAAAAGTGCGGTCTCTTGGTGGCAAGAGGCTTGGCCAAGGAGCAAAAGGCAGGCTTTTTACATTAAGGGAAGGGCTGTGAACAATTTTGTCTTTATCACCACAAAAGGGACTGTAAATCCCTCAGAGTTATGGATTTTGGTCCTGCAACTTGATCCCCTAGAACCAGTCATTTAACTTAGGATAAATCTTTTCATTATTATTATTATATGGTTTGTTGTTTTATTTTAAAAGAGAGCGCAAAGGCGGAGGGAGAAATTGGCTCCAACGCGGTTCGAAAATAACATTTGCAGCCCAAGTGTTATTTTATGTACACTGCTTTGCCCAAGTGTACTCCATAAGGATATGAAAGGACCAGAAAGCTGAGACCAGATTGCTCCATTTAGGGATGGAGCTTAGTCCATTTCTTGGCGCTGGTTGGAAAGTCAATATTTTCTCTTTCTTCTTTACTAGCTGAATTTAGTGGAGCGGAGGGTCTAATTCCCAGCTCCAGTTTGGGATCCAGGCAGGCAGGCTGGCAGGCATCTCACCCTACAAAACCATGGGCTGTGCAAATTCGGGTCTGGCTGTTCCCAGCTCTTTCACACTCACTCATCCGATTCCTGTCTCAGCCTGTTGTAATTTTTGGAGTCTTTGGACTAAGTCCTCATCCAGGACTCAAGAGGCAGTTGATCTGCCTGTCCCACTTTGCCATCTACTTGCCAGCACCTGGTGAGGAAGAGAGGCTGAAAGATCATGGAAGCTCTCTGAGGAGGTTAAGAGAGCAAAATTCTCATCTGCCCAAAAACGTGTCCTTCTTGTGTGCTCCAACATGTACAGCCCTTCACCTTGCACACGGCCAGCAAAAAGATGGGCATCCTGCTTTGTGTTAATAAAGCAAACAAGCTAACAAAACACAGTTCTTTCTTAGGTATTTCAAAATTTGTTCTTCAGCAAGTGTCAGAGTTCCTTGGGGGTGCCTGTTGGAAAATGTGCTTTTCAAAAGCATCTCTGGTTGCATCCACCCATGCCAGCTTGCATCTCTCCTGGCATTGCTGGCCATGATTTTCTGTCATCATTTTGCACAATGATGTGTGGTAACACAACTGGGGCCACTGTCCACCTGTAGCCTGGCAACTTTATTAACTAGTTGTTTGAGACCAATGTGCTGGAATGAAGAGGGGCATTGGAGTCACCAGACTCTTTCCTCAGAACCTCAGTGAGGGATTTTCCTTCTAAAAACAGATTCTGCTCAGAGGCTCAAGAAGTATCTATGCCTCCTGCTGCTGTAGGGCTTATCAGTACCGTGCTGCCATCCTCAGAAGGTCAAAAATCCACAACTTGGACTCCCTAAATCATAAGGTTGCCTCTTCAACATCAAGAATCCAGAAACCTGTGAATCTCTCTTTCTGAATAGAGGTAATAAATTATACAGGTAAATTATATGCAAACATACATATATGATCTTCTGAGTCAACTGTGGTCAGGAGGTTATGCTGACAAACCAAGGTCCTCATATGTGGCAAGGGGCCACAATAGTGACCACCCACCACCACCATAACCGCAAAAAAAAAGGCCATATGTCTCACTGCAGTTTTAATAACTTGCCCAAGTTCCATTTCAGGGACAAGAAATGAATTCAGATATGGTGGGATCCACTTGAATTCCTTCCCATGACATATCCCAGGCAAAGCCAAATTTTTATCTCCTTGCCTGGAGTAAAACGCAACAAAAATATAGTGAGTTTCTGGGTAACTGCAATTGGTCCATCTGCCTTTTTTCTTTGTTTGAGGAGCAAGAAGGATAAAGATGTGCAGTGAACTCATCCAAAGTCCAAAATAATCAAAAGTGGGAGTAGAAATCTTGTGGATGTCTTGTGGATACATTGGCTCGTTATTACCTGTGAATTACAGTGTTATGCTGACTGTCAGATGTGGTTTGAATGGACACAGTACCACGTTAAGAGCATTCTAAGACTGTGATACCCACCTTCTGGATCACTAATATTTTCCAGATGTGCAGGATGTCATTACTTGCATCTCCTTGCACTCATTTACATGAGCTCCCCTGACATCCTAGCATTGGCTCCAGCAAGCCTAGCAGAGTTAATAGTGAGGACCTTGCTCTCAACCAGTTCTGTCTGCATTGGCTCCCCCAAATGTTTCAGTCTTATTGGAACTGGTTTCATTTTGGAGAGAGAGTCAATTCTTGAGCTGCAAGAGAAGAAAACTGATTTCCAAGTCATTACATGTTATTCTACTGTAGGCGTATCTCCTAAAAAAAGTAATCTAAATCCCAGAGGTGTAGGTGGCCAGGAGAAAATGAAGGCTATTTTTCTCTATTTTATGTTCTTAGATTAACTTCTAATTGTGCAGCTGGGCACAACGTTGAAGCAGCAGACTTCAATCTGAGCGAGCAGCTATTTTTGTCCTATCCCCTTGTTCCCATGAAACATGTCTCCATAGATGTGATTGTCTGCTGTTCCAAGATCACCTCAGGAAACAGATCATGCACACATATGCAGACTCAGAAGCATGGAACTGTGTACCAAAATTCAATCATTTTATATGATTGCTGCTATGCTCTTTCACTAAACAATCATTTCTGTCTTGCAGTAATGATGTGTTGCTTAAAGTGATCTCCTCTTTACTTATATTATTTAGCTGGCACTTAACTCACCCCAATAATATATAATAAATAAATAAATATATGTATATATGTATAAATATATAACTATATACACACACACATATGTATACACATTTATCTAGAGGGATAAGATGTTGACAGATGTTGAGAAGGTTCCCAAATAATAGAAGTAAATATTTGAATCTTAAAACTTTTGGTTGGGTTATACTACCTCTCAGACTCCAGGATATCTGCCAATTATAAATGATGGGGTCAAGAAGAGATTGGGGAATATGTTTCCCTTAGGTAGACAAAGTAGAAAAATTGAGGTATTCAAATTCAGTTTTTACTTTTCCCAAGTAATTTATCCTTCTTAAACTTTTAAAACACATCCTCATCCTTTTCCATCCCCAGTTGAAAATGGCCATTGTTTGGCATTGTTTTTCCCTGCCTAAAAACTGCAAGCACATTGAAATGTTTTCATTGACACATCTGTTAGCAGAAATGTCTTTGCGAATTCCCTGTGAACCACTGATATGTGGTGCTCTATTAAACAGCCAAGCCATGTTGATTATTTATTATTCATTGTTTAGATTTATAATAGTGTTAATAGAATAAATATTTATTACAAAGGCCCTTGTTGTCAAGGACACGGTTATAAAGCAAGCAGAGAACAGCTTGAGTGAAAGACCACCCTTCCTTCCACAGACCCGCCTGGACTGTGGTTGGATTCCATGTCTCCATCTCCTCATGGTGTGAAGAAAATTATTACAACAGAGCTGCAGGGTGATTTACAGTGAAAAAACAAAGTCATTTCCCAGGATTTTTTTCTTTTTCTAAGTGACACCAAGGAAAAGAAAATGCAGTAGAAATAATTATTCTTTCAGAAATCTCTGATTTGCTTCTTTCTGTTTTTAGAGGTGGTCTTACTCAGGGAGTTTAGGAAGCTGAAGTCCCCATGAAGGCCCATCATCTCCATAGCACTGGGGTTGCACTGCCATCCAAAAAGGCAATTACCTTCTTCCTTGACCTCAAGAGGATCAAAGATCTGACCATCATGTGTGCGGTGGATGGGAAACCTGTATTGACAACATCCAAATACCCTCAAGGAGGAACACACATCCATCTCCATGCTTTATATACCCAAGTCTTTATTTCTAATGCAACCTGTTTAATTTACAGGCCTGGTCCAGAGTTTATGGTTGCCAGTAGCACGCCCTTAGTGAGAGTAGGAGTTTATTGCTTAGGCTGTGGGATGGCTGTGATGTATTCATGTACTATTTGTTATGTTACTTGCTTTCAGCATGGCGGGAGTCAGCTCAGCTGGGCTACTGGAAATTGCCTTTTTCAAGAGCAAAATCAGCCTTCCTGGACTTCTTGGACAATACCCCTTCCTCTGTCTGTCCTCCCCCATGTCTGCAACACTCTCCTCCCTCATGTTCATTAAGAAAAATCTCAGCATCGCTCTTTCTAGTATTTGGTGAGCTTGAGTGAACAGGATCCAGAGCTGTGCTTTCATAACTGGTTTTTGTTAGAGGCACCATGACAAGTTGGGAAAAGAGCCCAGCGCGGGCGGGCGGAGAGGTCCCAGCCAAGTGGAGCTGGCTCTTGGGATGTGCTAAGCAGGAGCTCGCGTCTTCGCAGAAGCACTTGGGCTTTTCCCTAGGCTCAGCACTCTCCTTAGCTCTATTTTTAGCCTGTCTCCACCTGATGTTGGTCTTTCCACCTACACCCAAGTCCTGGCAACAGGGTCTGCTTCCAAACCACATCCTTGCCTGGGTGTAAGGTGCAGAAACCCTAGAGGAATGACACATCTGGCCAAACCTTAGTGAAGCACACTGGGATCAGCAGGGTTAAAGAAAATGATCTGATGGGTCCTATCCCCCATCATGGTGCTCCCTGCCTCCTCTCCTGCGCATCTCCAGTCTCACCCCTTTCCATATTCTCAGTTCTCAAAATACCTCATGTCTGCAGTGACGCTAACAGCTCCTACCCTCTTTCTTTTTGCTCAGCCATCCTCTTCCAGATCCTACGCCTACATTTTTTTGCCAGCAGCTGGAGGAGTTGTGAAGGAACTGGGACATGTGCTGAGCAGACCAGTGCTGAATGATATACTGCTGAGCAGAGCTGACACCCCAACTTCAGACAAATTGGAATGAATCAAACAACAGGGGACAACAGGAGAGACATGAGGAGGAATCCAGGCTAAAAGGACATCGCACAACTCTGATTTATTCACCCACTAAGGGTCCATATTCCTAAAGGTGGCCAGCATGCTCCAGGCACACTTGAGGTCTTTGGCCACATGCCTCCGAACAGGATTCTCCTTGGTCCTGCAGCTCAAAAAGGTGGGAATAGCCATCTGCAGCCCCTGCTCCTACTCAGAGTGTGGAGCTGTTTGGAGGAGCCACAGAAACCAGCAAAGTCGTCTGCCAAAAAGCCGAAGCTTTAAGACGTTGCTTTAAACCAGGTTGTAGCTTGTCTTTGCCTTGGAAGGTATTTCTTTCCTACAAAGGGAGATCAGAGAGAATTCACCGAAAGCAGACTGAAAAAAAAGGAAAAAAAAAAAGGAAAAAAAAAAAAAAGGCTATACAGGAGAATATCCAGATCCAGTGCATATGAGATCAGAACAAAGTCAAACCTCGCTCCAGGCAGCTGTGAAATAGGGAGGTTATAATGTGGATATGGGTTCAGCCATGGGAAACTGCTGGAATTTGTCCTGAGATCGCTACCAGCTTATATCCCTGGTTATTAAATACACTTTGCACTTAACGATTTGGTGAATCTTTTGAACTCTTTTTTTCCAACACCTTTTACAGTTATACATTATTTGCATTTTTCTGCTCAGACATTTTTCTAGGCCCAGAAATGTTCCACTCCTGTGGTATTTGAGGTGGCTAGTTTTTAAAAAGCTATGACTCATGACTCCAACTAGGTTTACCTACATTCACCTTCTGCTGATGCATCTTTAGGCAAAACTGAGGCCACATTTTCAGGGATTTCCTATCACCATGGACTAAGAAGTTGCTACCTTTTTATGCCTTTTTTTTTTTTTAATGAAGCCTGTTATATTTAAGCAGTCGCAAGAATCCAGGAGTTGGAACTATTGGGGGAAAAAAAAGCCAGACTTGCAATAATAAATTGGCAGCTATGGAAGAGCGGGCCTGTGGTTTGCTATTTATACTCGTGTCTGATCTGTTTGGCTCTTGTCTGAACTAGATCATTGAGGGGATTACTGCTTTATTTGCAATGCACCCAACATATCTTTGGTATGAAAATTATAATCATACAGATGTGTTCCTTGGGTTGCATCCTGCACACACATACCTCATAGTAAATCAGAAACAGCTTTGTGAGAGGAAACAGATTTACATGGGAGCAAAAGCGGAGTCTACCTCTGCGCCGACCATACATAATTCTATCAGATGCCGAGATTTGTTTAACTTCCCCTGATTGATTATTGAGCTAATGTTGATATTAGTAGCTACTGTGGACAAAATACTGCCAGAGCAACTGCCAACTTGCATTTAACCAAGGATGATAGATTATCGTTGGGGTGGGATTCACCTCAGCTAATTTTATACTTCTGTATTTTAGTTAGGTAGTCCCAGACTCAGCAGAGGGCTCATGCTCCTTTCAGTGGTGCAAAGCAGAGAGGAGATCTCTGAATAATTCCTCCCTTTTTCCTCCGATCACTTTTTTTTTCCTTAAATTAAGAATTTTGGCTGAACTCTCAAAAGGCTTTTAGCACCTTCTGGATGGAAGATGAGGAAAGTAGGAAAAAAAAGATGAAAATTAATTGTAATATATGTTAGTTCTTCTGGTAGTAATGGAGTTTCTGCATAGGAGAGTGATAAGATATTTGACTACATTTGGGCAATCTGACAGTAGAGTTATTATCTTCATTAGAGAGATTTGGTGTTTTTTGCTTTTTTTTTTTTAAGGGACAAGTGGCTAGGTGCAGAGCTCTGTCTGTGAACTTAGCCAGGGTGCTATGTGACAGAGAATATAGATATTTATACTCTCAAATTGTCTTTGAAAATGCTTCAGTTTGCTGAAGTTGTTTAAAATTTTCATGTGATGCTTCACCAGCTCTTATGGCCAACTGCTCATCCTGATGCTAGATCTGGCAGACATCTTTCAGCACAGAACTGCTATTTTTGATCAAAACAAAATATTTTGCAGATATATCGCTTTGTTATGCCATCATGAGGGAAAATCTAAAAACAAATTCTTGTTTTGCACACTTTGGTTAAACTCTTTTTTTTCCCTCCCTCTCCATTTCAAAATATTTCATGAAATGCCATCCATATTACCTTACTATTGTTGGCTGAAATACAATATTTGTTGCTGTTTTTTTTTTTTAAAAAAAAAAACAAGGACAGTTGCTTCTTAGCACTCGCTCAAGCTACTTATCTTTTCCAGATCAAAGTGTCTTCTGTCTGTGTTAAAACGAGGCAGCATGACACTTTCCCAGTCCATGAAAAACTTCAAAAGCTTTTTTTCTACTTAGCACAAAGCATCCATTTGTTAATGGCAGTGTCCCATAAAATGGAAATGTTGAGTTTTGACCCGGTGGATTTGAAGTCATGGCTATTTATGTCTGCTTGTTGAGCCGCACGCATAGAAGCACTGACTGACTTTTCCAAAAACAAAACTTCCGTGGCTTAATTCATCAATATGATAATCTCTCGTCTCGATCTCTTATGCACTGTGTTTTTATTTTTTTAGCTATATAATAAAGACTTTTTCCCCAACATTTTAATCCTACAAGTGGCTTTATGTGCAGAAAGCTTCCAAAGAAGAGGGAAGATGGGGACCACTCAGTGCTTCAAGGAATCATGACTTGATCTTTTGCCTTAAATAGGAAAGCATCCAAAGGGAATGTAGTGTCTCATTTAATAATGTTATAGCAAGAAGGATTTACACGCATATGCCACACAGTTTCACTAGTTCTGCAGAGCCTAACATTTTATGGAGTAAATATATTTCACTTCTATTAGGAACACATCAGTGGACTGATTTGCCAAATAAAACATATGCCTCCTCTGGGATAAGAATAACAACGTTCTGTGGATGTGTGCATTCAGATCTATCTTATTGAAAAGCCAGTGAAGTCTGGCAGAAGAAGCTAGTTCAGTGTAAAAGGTTTTCTCTCTGCCACTAACAAGTATGTCCCCTGATATATTTACTGCTCTACAGCTGTTCAGATTCATAGGGTGGGATTTATCTTATCTAAATTTAGCAACCAAAATGTTAGACAGCTGGAATCTCAGTTATTCAAGGGATTAGCATAGACAAATTTCCTGTGATTGATGCTTTAGATAGGCAAAATTTCCAGGGGTGATTCCTAGCCATCACATAGGATCTGAAGGTCCAGGCTTCTGTTCAGCATAGACAAAGGAAAGAATTGTCCCATATGGAAGGAGGTTTCTTGGTGCTGTGGTCTAGATCTTTTGATGATTTAGAGCTTACTTCAGCAGAGTACACATCTTATCTCCCATCCTCACTCACAGGGAGGCAACTTAAATAGTCCAGTTTTTTTTCATATACAACGTGGCAAGCAAAAAAGTGAGCAACAAGCAAACAAAACTCACTTTTTCGCTGCAGCAGTAAGACAAAAAGACAAAAAAAAAAGGTAACATTTTGATTCTTTTTAGACTTTTTTTTTTTCCCTGAAAGAAGTCAAAGAATTGAAGTTAAGCAAAAACACTTGGCTTGATGTCTCTCTGAGCGGGTCAGAAAATAAGAACTTCAGCTGGGGATTTAATCGGGGTCTAGTCATACTGCATTATGTACATTAATAATGACTGTGACTTGGTAAGAATTTATTTGCCTTTGCAAGTCTTCAATGCTGCACAGAGTGAGAAGAATTCCTAAAGTGGCAATAGGACAGGAACAGATCCTACTGGACCAGAATGTAATAACGCATTATACTCTCTGGCTCCCATTTATATCAATACGAATAAGGCACTCACTTATATTTAAGGATGGGGATAATAATGTTCTTAAAGTGCCTTCTGCCTAGGGTGGCCCCAATCTCCAGCTCTTCTGAGAACTATTATGTGAAGAAATAATCAATAAATAAAACACTTTGCCTTTCTCCCTGCTCCTTTGGGAATACTAATTCTTACTTCGATATCAGACATGCTCTTTCATGCTGAGGAATATGTGAAAAAAATTGCTTGAAATTAAAACAGCTGTTGTTTCTTCTTCCTGCATAAGAAAGTCCTGGTCTGTTGGTTTGTGATGTTTGCAGGGGACAGAGGAAATCCTTCTGGGCACCCAGCCGCCCACCATGAACTCTGGGTAGACTTAGTGAAATGTAGGTCTCCTCTGATGGGAGACTGGTGAGACCCCAGGTTGACCTTGAGTGGGGACATCTGAGTAGGCAGGCACCTGAGGAACCCTAAGAAAGGGAAAACAGAGTGGGTTCAAGGTCAAAGCTGTGAATGGTCCCCTCTTCCTTGCAGATTTCTTTTCTAAAGCAGGAGCTTTACCCCTAGCTTGCTGTTTATCCCAAGCCAGAATTAGTGCACAACCACCTAGTCAACCTGGATCCTTCTCCTGTTGACCTGAGCCTGTTTCTTGAAACTCCAACCTTGTTTCAAGGAAGTGGCTAATCCCTGAGGGCCAGCCAGCTTTGAGAACAGCAGCCAGAGCAGAAAGGCACCACTACATGATTTACATTGTGGGTTCAGCTATTCCACAGCCCAAACTAAAGGACATGACACCAGTGTCTCCTTGTAAACAGCTAATTATGTTCTTTACATCTCTGTGTCTCTTTTTTCCCAACAGCTTCTCCCTCCTACACTCCCAGACTAACTAATTACTTTTATCACAGGATAAATATGCGGTCAAGAGGTTCCAGTTGCCATCAGGGTGTATTTTTAAGCCTTCACAGCTGATACGCTGTTTTAAGTGCCAGCCTGACTGATCCTCAGCCTTCATAACTTTGCATAACTTGTGGCAGGGAGGCATGAAGATGAAGGGAGAAGGAATGTTTTAGTCCAGCAACGTGGAGTTCAGACCAAGGGAGGGACGTGGCTTGAATCCAGTAGCAATGGGAGGGAAGAAAAGGTCATGAAAACTTATCTCTGGAGGTGCAGGAGGTTCAGCCCAGGAGGAGTGGTGAGAGAAGGAAGGGAGGGAACAGGGCCTAAATGAAGATAGAAGGATCTCATTCAGCTGGAGGAGAAGAAATAGTTTCTATTTAATAAAGAAATCACATTTATAGCCTTCTATTGCCCTTGTGAGTTTTCTTCTACCTCTTCTGCTTGTCTGGCTCAGCCATGCAGTTATTCACATGTTATGGCAAGGCAGCAGGACTGCCCTATCTCTGGGCAAAAGCCCTGCTTTAAAACTGGAATAGCGCTGTGATGATACTCTCTTTCCCACTTTCATATCCTCACTGCTGCCCACCAAAATAATTGTGAATTCAACTTTTTTCCTCTTTGCACTCCCTTGTGATCCTGTCAGGGACACTTTACTTTCAAGCCCTTCTTCCTGAAAGGAGCAGCTACCCTTAAAGAAAACTGCTCATTGCTCTACCCTTCCCTCTGAGATTTCCATTTTCCTCAAGCATTTATGCCAGAAGAGATTTCACTCAGACATGTGACTGAGAGCTGGTTGATCTATTCCTCACTCAAGAATTACTTAAATGGCAATTTACCCAAAATAAAGAACTTTTGAGTTTGTGCAGCCCAAAATACAACAAGGTGGCTGTTAACACTGGGAAATTTAATTTGCTATAGCAATCAATGTAGTGTCCAAATACACTTGTAGGCTAAAAGAAGCTCTCCGTAAATATAAGTATTGATGCCACTAACCGCTTTGATTGCTAGGGTGTGTGATACCACCTATTGTGCTTCTCCTTTGGAATATGAATAATATTACAGGGAGTAGCTTTCAGTCACTTGGTCTTCTGTCTGGATTTAAACCAGGGCTGGAAGATCTGTGCTTCACTGCAGGTTCAGAGCTGCCTAGGTTTTTTTTAGTATTTTGCACTTTATGGCGCAGAATGTTTCGATGGCATATGTGAAGTGGATGATGAGCTTCTATGTGCACAAATCATTCTGTCTGCAATGCAAATAAAGCACCTTTTAAAAGCTAACTGCCACTTAAATAACCACCTGCTAGATTACAGTAGCTCTGATCGGAAGCTTGTTTCTAAAAACTGCTAAAGAAAACATTGGCATGCCGAAAAAATAGCCTTAAGATAAATACTGTTAAAGTTGCTTGTTTTTATATTCCTTATTTTAATGAGGCAATAGTTGAAAATATTACAGAGATAAAATTGCACTGGCTAATTTAATTTGTGTCTTACCTCATCATATTTCAGCCTCTAGGATTGCCTTTCATTGGATTCTGGGGAATTCATACTATGCAAAATGTTTTCTTGGTATGGGAAACAGGACAGCTGGTAAAGATGTGTTTTGTAAACTTGTCTTGGCTATCAGAACAAAGCTGTGGTGAGCACACAAGCTTGGTGTGCAATATGCCTAGCAATCTGAAATTCCTCCAAGTGCCATCAGATGTGTTTCTGGTTTTCTTTGGACTATTTGAGATGAAAAGCATAAGCATAGAGGTTGTTTTTCTTTAGGTAAAGCATATTATGTAATAATAATAGCCCGGGGACATTTCATATGCAGCTGTTATGGCAGAAAGCAGAACAAATTTATTCAATACCCTAGAACACTTAAGTATTTACAGGGGGAAAGAAGCACAGTTTCAATATCTTTTACATTTTCTGGTGTGCAAAAAAAATTCAACAAATCAAAATGTGTTGAAATATATCCAAAGCACTCGTAATTGCAAAGTTCCCTCCTTAGATTGTGAAGACGGATGGGAACATCCAGAATGGATTTCATCCAGTCTTAGAATCATGTCATGGTGCATCTAGTGTTGAAGGATAAAATAGTACTTACTGGGGGAAACTCCTTTAGAGGGCTAAGGGCATACAGCCAGCTTCAAAACATGGTAATCCTTGATATTTTCCTGGCTGCTAGGGGTAGGATTCATCTCACTTCACATTTAAGCATCTACTCTGCACGAGTCATCGCGACCCTTTTGAGCAGGAGGGAGAAAGGCAAGCGCTCTCTGAGAGAGGATCACCTAGCTTAGATACTTGTTAACACATGTTTACTGATCCTAATTGTTCACATGGATTCAAAACAGGGACAGATTAATACCGGAAGGAAAACAACTGGAGATCACCAAATACAAAGATATCCACTCTAGGTCAGCAAGTCCCCAGGGCAAAAATGTTTGGAATGTATTTTGAGGATGTATACTTGTCTTGATACTCTTCCTAGGCATTTAATGTTGACTAATTTCTTAGAAAGGCTCAACTGGATAGACCACAGATCTTACCTTCTCCAGTTGCTCATATTCTTATTTCCTTCAAGTTGGGCGAAGCACCCTCTGAAAGTACCTAAATGTCCTAATGAGTAGAGAGAGCTTAAATCTGCTGTGGATCTCATCTTTCATGACTGCTAGTTCAAACATATTTAACTAGTTTGTTTCATGCTTCTTCTTCTTCTTCTTTTTTTTTTTTTTTCTCACAGAAAGAACCACTTGTATTTCTAAACTTGATGTTTTTGACTGGTAATTCGGTCCTCATGCCCAGAGAGCCATCCCTTATAACGCTCTCTGGGATACTCTGCCAGGGAGTTGCAGGAGGTCTCCTCTGCTTGTTGAACTGCCCGAATCACTGCTGTAATCCACCATTTTCCACACAGGTCATGGACAGGAAATTGTTTGCTATGTTGACAATGAATGGTTTTCCTGGCTTCTGATTGATCCGTAATGGTTTTTCCAGCTCTAGGAGCAATCATTTCTACCCAGGAACACGATATTACCTAACACCCTTGATTAGAGATATCTATTTCTTCACATAAAAGAGCAAGATCTCTCCTAGTTTCTCGACAAAGGTAATCTAATCAGGTCTCAACTGGTAATCTAATACCGAGGCAACAAGTCTAGGGCTCTGAAGCTCTCTGCAGTATGAACTCGTCCTGCTGCAACACAGCAGCCCTTGTTCCTTGTGAGCAATTTCTTTCACTCACCCAACAAAATCTCCTGTATAAGTGGGATGGTGGAACATGCTGTTAAATGTTTATTACTAAAAATTTGAGGGAAACCACATGGATTTGCTAGACAAGACTTACAAAAACAAGTCGCAGTAAAAGCTTTTATGGCATCTCCCCCAGCACCCAAACATAGACTTCCTTTTTGTTTATGAAACATATGGGCAAACTAATAGGCAAAATTTGCCTCTGTAAGCTGCATGACAAACAACCATTTCTGACTCTGTTCATATGCACCAGATGAAGAGTTTTTCTGTTGCCACTACGTTTGAAAAATTAACATTCAACACGCAAAAGAGATTTTCACTGCATGGGGCACAGTTGCAGCAGGAAATAGAGAGGCAACATTATCTTGCTAGCATAAATTCCTTTTATTTTATTTCACTTCTTTTGCTTTCCATTTTGGGAAAATATACTTTGAAAAATCAACAGGTTTGATCCTGGCATCATATTGGATAATTATAAAAAGCCATATTAGTACATCTTAATAACTTACTGGTGACAAATCCTTATTTCAAATGCCAAGTATGGTATACTGAGTAGAGGAATTTTACTTTGCATGGTGACAGATTGGAGCATGTGCAAATATAGTAACTTCTTCACTTATTTTATCCTTTTAATCTCATTTATACTTAGACTAATACCAATCAAGGCTGCAGATTATATTATCTGACTTCTTTTTGTATTACATTATTGTACATGAAGGGAAGTAATGCTTCATGTGTTTGTTGTTGCAAAAACTTGAAATATTCAAAAGTTCCCAAGAAAAAAATGAAGTGAACTTACAGTGCAAAACAAACAAACAAACAAAGAAATAAAAAATACAAAGTTCCTATAATGATACTCCGAAGAAAGGGCTAAAAAGATATGTGCAAGTTCTTGGTGTCCAAGCCAGATGGGCCAAATAGTCAAAAATTTAAGTTAAAGCACCGATGAATTAGTTTAGGCATCTGTGGAGAAAAAAAAAAAAAAAAGAAAGAGGAAAGGGAAGGAAAGGGAAGGAAAGGAAAGGAAAGGAAAGGAAAGGAAAGGAAAGGAAAGGAAAGGAAAGGAAAGGAAAGGAAAGGAAAAAGAAAACTCCCCAAATTGTGTAATGATGTGAGGAAACACTGTGCATTACCTGGGGGGACAGAGATGTCCCCATCCCTGCAAATTTTAGGCACATCCCTGCCAGGCGTGACAGGTAGACTCAATCCTGTCTTGGCACGGGAGAGATGAAGGAGATGATTTCCTGAGTTTTCAACCAACTCTCCAACTGCACGGCAATGGTTAGTTTTGTAAATATTTTGCTAATTTTACATTTGCTTTTCTTGGCATAGGCAGGGAAATGAAGCTTAGTTAGGATGAAGATTTATAAACAAGATTGAGATCAGGCCTAAAGGAGCAAAAGGGGCTCTAGTAGCTTTGCTGTTTGACAGGTCCCATCCAGTTTTCTCCCATATGTCATGCAGTACTCATAAGGAATTTCCTGTTGGAAGGACATTCTCAGCAAGCGCTGCTTAAAATCCAACCTAAATAGGATAAATTGACTTTGTTGTTCTTTGAGGGAAAAGATGAGGTCTTATAAATACATTTTAAGGATTGCTTTCATCTATGTGCTCATGTATGTTCAGTGATTTTTCTTTTACCTGGTGGAACACAAGAAAAAATTTTGGGGTGACAAAATGTTGGAGTTGGAAGTGTTTTACACAATTTTGCAGTTGTGTAAGCAAGTAGATGATTACTATGACAAGATTCATAGAGCTGAAAGAGCTTTCATGGAAGCAAGGAGAGAGGATAGAGGGATTGACTCTTCTCTCTTTGGCCATCCACCATGAAGAATGATGTTTTTCTTGCTTTTTATCTGCTTCGACTGCCTTCTGGCTTCTTACTACAGTTCCTTCCTTGAGGTTAACGCCTTCAATGTTCTTATGGTGGAGACCGTGCCTGTGTTACCTTTCACCACAAAGTTACTTTTGATCTGAACTGGGTTTAAAGACTGCTCACACCTATCCCAATACTACTGGTAGCGAAGGTGGAGAGAGGAAGAGGACATCTAGGACAGGCTGAAATGTCACCATCTACTTATGCAACTAAGCCTTCATCAAAGAACCTGAATGATTTCACTTCACACACCAAAGGTCCTACAAATATGAGCGCTTGTCCTGAGCTCTATGCTCTGGCATAGTCGATCATGGACACCCTTGATGCTGGGGTGCTCCCCATGGTGATGGCTTCTTCCTTGCTGACTGAGCCCACCCGTTTTTCAACATGAGGTCTTCAATGCAAACCAGAGCCCTAGGATCAGATGATGGCAATCTCTCCCATTGCACCCAAAACACTGTTTCTCAGAAAGAAAGATATGTCTGGAATGCACTGTCATTGTGTTACAGAGGGGTGCAATTTTGCTGAAGGGGACCCAGGGACCCCTCCCAAAGCTGCGTGCCAATCAGCAGATCATGCCGGAGGATTCTGCTCAGATTGCTTTTGGCATGGCTGTCTTTAGATCATTTTAATTAAAACCATCTGGGGTTTCTATATTTAGTAATTTTTCTTTCTTCTATGCAATCTATATAGCTAAAAAGAATTTCTAAAAGAGCAGGAACAAGCAACTGGTGATGGTTATCAGCTAATGCGAACAAAAAATAGATGAAAGGAGATGGCAAACCTAACTGAACGACAAAATGCACCAGGGAGCTGGCCACAGGCGATATTGCTGCCGAGCTTTGTTTCTTGTAGGGTCGTGACTGGGAACTGAAGCAACTAATTGTCATGCCTGTGTGAAAGAGAGGGTGGGATTAGTTTGGATTCCCAACGGGAATCCAAATATCCCGATGGATACCAAGACACCATCTATTCCCAAGACTGGAACTATTATGTGCATGCTATTCCTGAAAAAAAAATAAGAAGGAGAAAAAACTGTTTAAGCTTATCTTAAAGCTTTCCAGTGGTGGAGAAAACGATCATAACGTGGATTTTGGCATGCAGCACTCATCCGCAAACTTTCTCTTAATATTTAAGAATGAAGCTCAATCGTTGTGCAATTTAAGCTCATGATTATCACAGACATTGAAAACATTTAGTGTTCTCTGAACTAGTGCTTTTTTTTTTCCTGTGTTTGATGGGTACAAATTCTTCCTTTCTCTTACCCACTCCCCCCTCTCATTCTTTTGCCAAAACACCCATACTTCATTAAGTGCCTCAGCTCATATTATCGAGATCTCTGTTTTGTGGCAGCATCTGGGGAAAGTCCCCCTGCTGACCCCACACAAACAATAAACCGTCTTCTGTGCCTGTCTCAGACCATCTGTCTCCTTTTCTATAGGGTTTGACGGGTTGCAACGTGGGTGAGATGGTTGGGCTGCCTAGCACGTGTCCATCCCCACTTTACAAGACAAGGAGCTCACCCTTTACCAATCAGTACTCATCAGAAATGATTTACACTACTGGAAGCCCCTTCCCTTTCTCCCATCCTTTAAATCAGCTTCTGAGCTAACTCATGAACAAGTTAGACGGTCATATGGCTCCTATTATGTAGCGATGTGAGCAACACCCATCCCTACATCTAACACCTTGTGAATGGTGTCTGGGGATCTGATGTTTTGTGAAATCCTGAGTTTTACAGCTGATGAAGCAGGAGGGAAATCTGGTAGGCTGCATTTTATGAGAGCAGGGAGAACAATACTGTCATCAGGTTACACTTAGGTTTTCCCTCTTGGTGGTTCAGATGTGAGTGAGCACGACGTGTTGCTTTGTTTCAGCCTGTTCCGTGCTCTTTTGCCTACGACTATTCACACTGCTGCTATCATTCAATGTGACACAACTGGGACAAAAGTAAACTCTATGAGGCTTGGAAACCCCACCTGGAAAGTTCTCTGTCTGACTTTTTTTTTTCCCTTAAACTTGCTTTTTTGTGTAGATTTCCTGAGGTATTCTAGTGATTGTTTCCACAGAAAATTGAATTGCCCAGCAGAGTGACATGGAATGAACAAAGTTCACCAATTGCCGCAAGTAGTCATGAACTCTTCTATCTACAAATTTTTCTAATAGCTGCGGATGGAAAAGGAGATTATTAATATTTACTTCTGTTAGTAATCTGCATTCATTTCATTGGGATTATCAGATAAATTCAGGTAATTCCTGGAAAATAATTATAGCCAATGAAATATCTTCTGAAGATGCCCTAAACAAGTTATTTTTTGTTTAATATTCCCACTGGAAGATAAAAAAGGCTTGTTTACCTGAGACTGAGATCCTATAGAAGTGAGATCTTTCCCAGACTGGTTAAAAAACCAGGGATTGCAGGACTATTCAAAACCCACCTGGACACCACCCTACGCAATGTGCTCTAGGTGTCCCTGCTTGAACAGCGGGATTGGACTAGATGATCTCCAGATGTCCCTTCTAATCTCAATCATTCTGCGATTCTGTGTGACTACCCAGGTCATAGCTCAAGACTAGAAAATCACTGTTTCCTTCAAGTTTGGAGGCAAATCTCTCCGTGTTACTTTGGTTCTCTTTTCCCATGGTCTAGATCTCTTTATCCTACCAGAAGGACTTTATATCTTCCTCTACCATGCTCTCTGTGCTAGAAATTTCAGGAATCTTGTCTGTATTCACTACTCCTGTCAGAAAATAGAGAAGCAATATAAAACACCTCAGTCATTCAAGAAAAAAAGTGACAGGCGGAATGGGAAAGCTTTATTAACATGAGCTATTTTTCACTTCTTGATACATGCCTATATATTTATGCACAAATATGCACATATTCATAGGCATATGTGTCACAACATAAACACAAACACACACACACACATATATATATTTCCCCTTCATATAAGCCAGAGTAACAAGCCAGAGAGTAAGCAAATGTGCTTTGATTTCAGAATCTCAGAACCACATTTGGGTTTTTGGAAATACTTCAAAATGTTCAAGCATGCTTCTGGTTTATTGACATCAACAAGTATGAATTGGAGTCTTTCTTTCCAGGAGCCATCCTCTTCTATTACATTCTTGCAGTGAGCTATAAAACAGAGGCTGTGACTGGTCTGGGCTACTGGAGGTCATGTCTCATCCCATGAGCTGGAGTCCAGGGTTCACTTGTGTCCTGAGTGCCATGGTATATAAGCCTTGACATGCTCTCAGACATCCTCTTGGGATCTTCGTAGAACTATTGGAACTGAGACTGGACAGGATTAGGCTCTCTCTGTCCTTTTATTTAGTTATATCACTACTTGCTACAGAGATCTGGGATCTTCTTTTTGAGGGTGGCACTGTTCATTTTAACTTATGATTTCACCTACTTCCCCCAAAACATTAGACCAGGTCTGTATCTTGGTGGGAGGTATGAACTATTAGATTTATCCCACACCAGTTCAAGAAATCCCATAAGCTCCAGGCACCCTAGGCATGTCTTTAAGCAAAAAGTTGGAGAAGTAACAAAACCTAAGACTGGAACCTCAGTTCTTCTACTTCCTTCACGTACTCTAATAACCCAGCCATAGGACCAACACAACTTGCACTCCCCCTACATGCATTTTCCCACTACAAAGCAGAGTCATCTTGGTCTCCCAGGCCAAGATAGATAGGCAGGCTCGGCAGATGCCTGACAGGTCAACATACTAAAGCTACTTGGCACAAATGCATAAAGATTACATCAAAAGGGGAAAAGAAGCTCATAAACAAGTTCTTCAGGTGCAAGGGCTCCATTATTAGCCCTTGTCTGAGCTCAACAGACTGCTAGGTCAAAGAAAAAGTCTCAGGGTAAAGTGACACTTTGGATGTCAGTGCACTATGCACTACCCTCTCCAGAGGATAATATATATTAAATAGAATCGTAGAATCATTATGGTTGGAAAAGACCTTCAAGAACATCTAGTCCAACTGTAGAACAGTTGGCAAAGGGTTTTCTAGGTGCTCAAATCTGTCCCTTTCTGATTTCACATGTAATGGAGCAGCTAAACAATGGTAGATCTTGTGCAGTCTTTAATCATTAGCTATGTGTTCAAATCATGTTCCAGCTTCAGTTTGTGTGTGGGAAATCTTGCCTAGCACAAGCAAAAAGCTAAAAGTAAGAGAGGATAGAGTACAAGAAAAAAAAAAGAAAAATAAAAGATAATTTTTGATATTGAAGAAAGAGTCAATTAGATATCAAGACCAAAAAGATGTGCTTGGTGCAAACCTTTTTTTTTTTTTTAAAAAAAATCTGTCTTCCTAATAATGCATCCTGTGATCAAGATAAAATAAAATAATAGGATAACATGACAGCTAAGACATGGTAAGAAATGCAACTAGAAATATATCCGGGGGAAAGTCCTGGATATGAATGTTGGCAAGAATTAGCAGGGATCACAGAATCACAGCAGGGATCATATTCCCTGTTCACAGGTTGAACTGTACTTATACAGAACAAACTGACCAGCCAGCAGATCTGAATCTCCAAGTGCCTTGCACAGACTTGAGTGTGGCCTTAGCTGCTGGAGCTCAGCTCTTCCAACACCTCCTTGGCTTCTGGAGCCACATGGTACCTGTTGTAGAGTCCCTGATCTCCTCAAGCATAGAGCAGAGCTGGCCCATGAGTCCTTCCATTCTGGGACATTCTTGGAATTCCCTTGCCAGCTTGGAATTCCTTTGACACTATGTGACTATTGTTCCTGAGATGTGGATTCAGATTGGGTTACAGCCTTTAATAGAGAGGGTTGAATTTCACAACCAGGTCAGAAATTCCCCTGCGTAAAAAAAAAAAAAAAAAAAAAAAAAAGAAGTGGAGTATTCTGGGAAGTGGCATTAATGTTATACATGTGACATCACTGGAATAGACTCCATGTTCCTCTTTGATACTTCATCTACTTACTAAAATAACAATGAAAAAAACATGAACGCCAGATTTTTTTTTGATTGTTCTGCTAATAAGAAAGAAAAAAAGAAATGACCATAATGATGATAAATCTCATTTGAAGTTCATCCCCTAGAAGGATTTGGCCTGCAGGAAGCAGAAATGAGATAAGGCTGGTACATCTATTTTTGGTGGCTGCACAGAAAGTTCCAAGAGAGGCCTGGCCTGATGAAGGCTGCTTCTTGTGATGTGGGATTTCCGCCTTCATCTCCTGTCACATCAAGAGATAAAATGAACTTGGGCCTTCCCAAAGCTATGCTTAATGCTATAGCTGTTTATGTGCTGGGAACATCCTTTTAAGAAAGCAGAGGGACTTTGAGAACAGTTGAAGCAGAGACAGATCTCCAGAAAATTCATGCTTATCTCTTGTGCGTCACTCCGAGGGACCAAGAACAGGGCTGTGAGAGCCCCAGGCTCAGGCTGTGACCCTTGCTAACCCAAAAGATTTTGAGCCTACAGCAATAGCACGGCACTTGCCACAACTTTACAGCCTGAAATACAATTTTATTTGTTTGGAACTCATTTCTTACAGCTAGCCATCCTGATTAGTCTTCCAGGCTCCTTGTCTAGTCAATAGAGATCTATTAGATGTCCTTAAAAGGCACTTAAGATAGATTCCCAAGATTTCCAGGAGAATGTGTTGAATTGCTTTTTTTCCACTGAATCCTTTCGATTAGCTTCTGAGGGGGAAACTTGATGAATAATAACACAAAAGTCTGGGTGCATCTAGGAGACAAATATCCATATTTGGTGATGGGTCTAGGTAAATAGACTTCCCAAAATTCTTATTGTATCCCTGTCTAGTGTGGGATGTAGTAGTAGTCTATATACATAGACTACTGCTGTGTATAGACTACATATAGTCTATATGCAGTGTAGTCTATATGCAGTAGAAGTCCTCTTTTTACTTTAAATGGTAGTAGTTTATGCTAAAGATTTATTTACGTACATGTATCCATGTAGAAAGGAGTGAGATGTTCAACCTGTTTTTGATGATCCCTTTAGGACTACTGTATGATTAATTTTCCATTTTTCTGTGTTTTTTTTTTCCCCCCATGTTCAATAGTAGGTCAGAGACATCTGCTGATATGGTTCTCCTCAGACTTTGCTGCAAATCCAGATAAATTGGTCGTTCTCCTGCACCCATCACCGGGCCCTGTTGTTTCCCTAGTATAGAGCTAGACCTTTCTGAATTCATTTCAGGTTTCTGGATGAGAGCAGCTATTACTTTTTTAATCCCTGGGATTGCTTTTCAGCTAACTACACTGTAAACAACAGAGCCTGAGACAAAAGAAAAAATCCACCTTTGCACTGCAGCTCTCTCTGGTCGTGGTCTAGCAGGAACTTGAAATGCTCAGCTTTGAGATTTACAGCAGCCACTCTGCAGCACAAGTACAGACAGTCAAAGGCTGCAAAAATAGTTGCATTGCCATCTGAGCCACTGATCTCATCCCGTACCAAAAAAGAGAGTGAAGGAGCAGAGAGGAGAAGATCAAAATGCCACATCTCCATTGGAGTCAGTTGTGCAGAGCTAGTTTTCCTTCTGGTGGTCTTTGTACATTTGAAAACCCAAGGTAATGATGAAATTGGTTTTTGGGGGGGATGTCTACCCAATAAATTGTCTTGTCTCTACCTCTTCTGCCTTCAGCACCAGCCCTAGGCTCTGCAACATCACCATCTAAAAGACGGAGGCTATCCTATAGCTTGAAAATAACTGCTCATTAGGCCTTTTAATTGACCACTAGGACTTTCTCATCACCACATGAACAAGCTACTGAAGGACCATGTTGATTTTCAGAGGTTTTCAGAGGTTTTAGATTGAGACTCTGAAAGTTTGCTCAATCTGTAATACACAAAGCATTTCAACTGTGCTGCAAGCCCTGCAGTATTTGTGTAAATAATCGCAGAGTGCATCATTTACCGATTTCACACCAAATCCAACATCTCTTCAGGAACAGGAGCACACTTGCACTGAATTTGGTGTCAGCAGTGTTGCCTGGTATTACATTTTCTCAGTATTACATTTTCTGTATAAAAGATACAGCCTTTTTTTTTTTTTCCTAACATGATGAACAGCAAACATGTGTTCTCCTGATCCCAATAGTCACACAGTAAATGATGGTTACTGCCAGACGATCTACTATTCTGGTCTCTATCCACAGCTGGTATAAATCAGCATAGTTGCCTTGAAGTCAGTGGAAATCACTGATTTATAGCAGCTGAAGATTTGATCCAAAGACAAGCTTTGATTCTTTGCTCAAGCTGATGTTCATATAGCAGTGGTGCTAATGTAGGTCAGGCAAATCATCCCCCCAAAGTGGGAGCAGCAGCAGTAATCTCAAAGCAAATTCTCATGTTTTCCTTCAATTCCCTCCTCCTCTACCATCACTCATAGCATCTTCCCTTCAGACAAATATCTGCTCAGGTTCTACTCTACACCCATCCATCTCTAGAACTACTGCTCTTGCACACACTTGTGCTTCTTCTCATACCTGGTGTTGCTTCCGTCCTTCAGGACTTAAGGTGTGGATACTGAACAGCTCTACAGTTGATCAAAAATACAAAGAGAAATGGACATTCCTCCTCAGTTCTCTGTCTGGGATATTTTTGTTGGTTTTCATTAACTATTTTTGAAATGCTATTACCATTTGCAATATCTGACTTTCTGTTTATAACTTTGTTATAAAAGCATAGAGGTTGACTAGTCATATGAGCAGATGTGGTTTAGAGCTTTCTTCTTTCATCCAACAGCTGACAAGACATCTGCTGTGTTGGGGACTGAAGAAGTAAAAAAAAAAAAATCATCTTTTGGTTGCAAATCTTCTTAAAACATGATTTCTCTGCTCTCTGGGGAAGATGCTCAAGCTGTGGCCATCTTATAATTTTAAGGACAGCATTCCTTATTGGGAAAAGTTGCACAACAACTTTTGGTTGAGGAGGACATCTTTGACGTGCTCTCAATCTCTCAGTTAAAGATGTTTGGAGGGTTTCCATCAATGGTTGTTTTTCAAGGGATAATTGAAGTTTAAACTCAAAGATTTATCTTATTTTTATTTTTAACAGAAAAAAAAAGATCTACTTTGGGGGGAGGAGGGGAATGTACTTTTGTTGAGAAGCCAAGTATTTGAAAGCTGATATATTTCAGCCCCAAATAGTTCAGTTGAAGCATCTCACAATGTTATTTCATGCAAGCTGTTCACCTTAGGCTCTCATTTTTCTCGGAAAACAGGGGTTCACCTCCCACTGTACAATCTCCTCTCCTTGCTCTGGAGGGAACTGTAGCAAATCATAGTAAACATAGTAAAAGTGGGGAGACGGACATACCAAAGGGAGAGGAGTCATAAGGCACTATGGCAGTCTTCCCAAACCAAAATGATTCAGATTTTGGCCAGAATATTTCATTTTTTAATTATATTTTATTTTTTGAGCTCTTAAGTCCAAACTTTCTGTGGGAAATTACTTGGAAATTGCTTGGAAACTGTTCCCTTTGAAGATTATCCCAACCCATCTCTCAGAAGATACTTATCATACCCCAATGATCAAGAGAATTTTAGAAAATTCACAGCTAACACAGGCTCTCATATAATACTCTAGAGCAACGCTGGAACAGCTTTTTGGCACTGCAATCTGCCACTAACATCTGTCATGAGCATGACAGAAAAAATTGAAGAACACATTTTTTTTTCCCCCCTTCAAAACCTATTAATAGGAAGAGAGATTTTTGGTCTTTTTTTTTTTTTTTTTCCAGCTGCTGAGACTCTAGGGATCCTCAGGGAAGAAATGAATGGGGGATTTAAGGCAAGATTAGCTGTACTAATTTGGATGTTTACAGTAGTATTAACAGGGCATTGGAGTATCTTTAATCCATGGAACTGATCCAAGGTGTCCACCTGACAGTGGTTTGCCAGCTTGAGGTATGCCCTGCTTTGCCTTAACATTGCATAATTAAACAAACGTATGTGGAAACTTATGTGCAGAAATCACACGGATTTCCCTGGCAATGCCCTGGTATGGTTCAAGAGACAGTCCAGACGAAGGACTGTGCCCAGTAGTCATTTTGA
Source organism: Tinamus guttatus (assembly GCF_059628265.1). Classification (NCBI taxonomy): domain Eukaryota; kingdom Metazoa; phylum Chordata; class Aves; order Tinamiformes; family Tinamidae; genus Tinamus; species Tinamus guttatus. Next base: position 540,127 of record NW_028289024.1, read on the forward strand.
ATGCAACCATCCCATAAGAACTGTATAAAACTCAACCAAAATTGCATGAGATTTGCCCTTGGGATCAAAGAGCAAGTTCTGGCCCATTTTATTTTGTTTACTGGTGTTTAATTATTGAGTCCTGATCAGATCATGGCAACCACCATTATCTTTACACATTAATTTGGTGCAAAACAGTTGGCAGAGCACTCATGCTAATGTTAATTATGTCCAAACAGGGTCACTTTGCAGCCAGAAATTAATAGAATATCAATACAGTGTAGGAATGAAAGTTCTCATCCAGGAAGGTCCAGACCAGTATTACCATCCCTGCTGAAAACAAGCCATGCTGTTCACAAGAAGTATTTCATTTTTTCAGATGTTTGAGGAAAATTTAGAAATATTGCAGAAAGCTGGAAATGGATCTCTGATCTTTTTCAAATTCAAACCTAGCCACCGGTTTGTATTTAGTCTCATGCACATCTGTTCTTTTACTTGCTCTCCTGTCTTATTGGTGGCTCAGGTGGGTGATGCAGGCATGACATAGGTGTTGATCTGTTGGGTTGTCTTGGGTAGCATTCATTTTTCCTTATCCAGACATTTCCAGCTAATCTAGCTAGCTGGGCTCCCTTTAGTGGAGGGTAGTAGGCATGATTCATCTGACCTCCTTTAGGCTTTCAGGTGGATGTGTCTTAACTGGACCAGCCCGAAAATCAAACAAAATATTAGTGTTTTTTCACTCTCTTTATTCCAGATCTTAGCCTTTATTCCTACGTGCCTTATATGTTATAAACTCATACGCAGTACACTCATTAAGGCCTGTCAGAAAATGAATATTCTGTTTTATAAAGAAGTGTGATTTCAGATTTTGGCTTCATTGTTGAATGGGTACAAAACCCACTGTTACTTATCTTCCTCTTGAAAAAAGCTTTAGAAGGAAAGGCGTATTTTGATTTTGAATTTTATATTATATTTGATACAGCTGCACACAAATAGTATATAATAAAACATAAAATCGCCAAATATTTAATGGGAGTTCTTGGTGTTGTTAGAAGCCTCCTTCTCAAATGTATATATTTTTTAGCAAATCACACAATTTACAGAAAGTAGTAGAATGATACGGATTGTTTTGATTTTGACAGAAGTGCAAGGCTGGATTTTTCTAAAGGGTATCCAGCCAGCTGTATTGTGAATATACTTTATGACGAATATATAAAGAACATAAATAATTTTTATATGGCAGTTTGACTGTTGAGTTTTATGAGCTTGGGCTGAGAATCTGAATCAGACTGAGGTGGCCTTTCAGCCACCTTTCTGTGTCTTCTATCTTTACTTTTATTTCTCTAATGTCTTTTTATTAGCGTGCAGGTGAGGGGAGAACTTGTGGCTGATTTGTGGAATGTGAAGGAGAAAGTGAAACGCGACCTTTATTGTTGTCCTAATCTTGTCTTATCTTGCCAAGGTGGTCATGACAAGATCCCAAGCTGCTGTTGAACTGCTGCTGGCATCTTAATTGCCTGACATTTTACAGCGCTGTTTTCTGTTCAGGAATAAGATCCGGTGTTTTTTTCACACTCTGTGTGAAAAATACTGGTGAGTTTCAGCTGGTGCCCTCACAAATGCCCTGTCACAGCTACATGCTAATTTGCCCTGCCGTTTTTCTCTCTTGAATGAACAGAATCTAAAATTTCCAAGTCTGTGCAGGACCTGCTAGGTCAATTAAGATGTGTTTAGTGAGAGAACTTGGTGAAATTGCTCACTGGCATTGCTTGGATCTGTAGAGCATTCCTACTATCCTCTAGTCACAGCTCATTTCAATGCAGAAATAAACAGATATTTTTAGCAGGCACAAAAACTCTCTCTCTATATATATTTGTTTATTTTTTTGGGGGGGGGTGGGGATAGTAGGTTTTTTGCATTATTTCTTTGCAGAAGTACTCACAGCTTGTAGGGACCGCTTAGTCTTATTGGCACAGTGCACTGGACGCTTTCCATACCATTTTTTGATTGCTTGGTGAAGACCATGGGCAACCCTGTTCAGATAAGCACTAGACATCGGCTGGCGCACTGCTGTGGTGTCCCAGCAGTAAGGAAAGACAGAATTTGGGTGGAATTCATTTTACTTCATTTAAGGTGTCTGCAATGTAAATATTCCCTGTACTGGAGGCCTGTGTTCCCATCAAAGTCAATGCAGATCTATTCCATACGTTCAATGGGTGGTGCCTCACTTCTTTCAACTGTGGATGCCTATGGCTTCATTCCATTACTTAAATGTAAGCGATGTCGCTGGAGATGTCTCTGCCTACCATATCTGGGAGGGTATGGATGTCCTAAATTATAATTTAATCATTCATAGGGATGGGATTAATTTGCCTACATAAATGTTTCTAGCTGCATTTCTGATATCCCACAGTGTCTAATACATCTATATGCAACTGGCAGATACTGCACAGAGTTTATTGGAGACTGACACCCTTCAAGAATGCCAGCTGGAAGCCAGGTGGGATCATCTAGTGCATCTCTGTTGCATGCCCAGCACAACAAATCCCATGCTATGGCTCAGAAACCAAATGTAGGTTTCTATCTTAGGGATAACCCTTGGCTGCACCAGAGGTCAATGAATCCACATGAGGCTCTGGGAAAGTTCTGTCCCCAGATGACCATGTAAATCCATGGGATGTGGGCTCCATCCATCTGAGCTATGCAGATAACAGAGAGTTACAGATGGGCAGACACCCAGGGGCCAAGCTAAGGGCACTTGAAGGCGAAGTGGTCTCAAGGGGTCTGGAATGGTAGATTACCAGGATGACGTATTGACTCTATAAAAGGAGAGATTTGTAGTTTAGCTGATATTTATGCGAGACATCAGCATGGATCCTCTTGTCATATCCATTTCAATTTAAGGATCAGTTGTCTCATCAGAAGGGACAATGCTTTTGGGGGAAATAAAACCTAAGCAATGTGGAAGCAACCGTAAAATGAATTTGTAGAGAGTGATCTCTTGATTTAGGAAAAAATGACACAAAGATCTGAAAGTTATTAACATCATTTTGCTTTGAGGAGTTTAGATAAATGAAAAAAAAAAAAAGCTGAGATTAGAAAAGCCTCAAATGGATATCCTTATCTTAGCTATTTTACTTGGAATTTGACATTCAAGTCCCTGGAACGGTCTGGAAAACCTCAGCCATAAGGATCTGCTCAATGACACCCAGCATTATCCCTGATTTTGTGTGCGTGTGTGGATGTGTGAGTGTGCCATATGCATGTATCCCTGCAGCCTGCCAGAAACAATACTGATTCTTTGCACTTTCCTAGGAAAAAACAGACGAGTGATCTAGGGCACAAATTCCCCCTCTGCACCAGTTGTTATGATGGTGGTTGGCTTCCCATATAGCACCGTCCCCATGCTTAAATGTAAACCTATGTCTTTTACAGCAGACAGTCAAGGAGTGAAGATACTCGGCAGCATGTAAACTGGGAAGGTAAGTGGCAGCATGGCCCTGGAGTGCAAAAAATCCACCCAGAAGACTGAAAACATAACCCAAACTCCTTTTTGTTCAGGTACAGACATGCACACACACTAAAAATGTTTGACCCAATGCCAGCCTCAGCCCTAGCATCCCCAAACTCTTTTTCCATTTAAGTGCTAATTCGTAACAATGCCCTATCTGAGTGCTCCAAAATAGCTGGGTAGATGTCTTGTCCTTTTATAGCAGTGGCCCTATTGTAAGCCCTGGCATGTGACAGGTTGGGGAGTGACACAATGTGTGACTTTAAGAGACTGGACAGGGATAAAGCCTCGCGCTGCTGATTTCTCTTGCAGCAGCCACCTTTCTCCTGTCTGTCTGTCTGTCGGCTTCTCTTCCTCTGCAAAACAGCCCACCAGCATGCCCCCAAAGAAGCCTGAACCTAAGAAGCCTGAACCTAAGAAAGAAGAACCCAAACCAGCACCAAAACCAGCAGAACCAGAGCCCAAAAAAGAAGTCGAATTTAACCCAGCTTCTATCAAAGTATGTATGTCTTAACCCGGTACAGGAGGGAGCAGCGAGGGCTGGTGGGGCTTGGGTTGGTGATGGTCCTTCTGGCCATGGTACATTGAATGCTGATGACTCTGTCTGCAAATAGCACTTGGTTTTGGGCAGAGTGAGGGCAGAGGGGATTGACCAGTTTGTCCCTTCTTGTCTTCGAAGCGCAAATTCCATTTCTCGCAAGCGTCCCCGACCTCAACAGGAAACTTCAAGGTGCTGTGCAGAGTAGATTGCATGTAGATATCAAGAAGCCTGGCCTGGCTGATTATTAGCCAATGGGCAAGGCCATGTGCTGGGCTAGGAGTAGGCTCAGAGCGTGGTTTGGATCATCAGTGCCTGCTTGCAATGCACTAGGTAGACTTCACTGCAATAACACTCCCCATGGTTTTCCAGAAAAGCCCAATGGACTCTCAAAATGATGTGTGGGAGTGTGTTCTGGAGAGCAGAAACTCGGGCAAAAATCTAGACTTGAATGGCTCTCTCCTCCAAAGATTCCCCCAAGAGACATGAGCCCTCTCCTATTTTTTTTATATATCAGAAGAGTTTAAGAGTTTTCCCTCAAAGAATGAAGAGAAAGAGGTAGTATATTCTCACAAAAATACAACAATGAAATGGAATATCAGAAGCTAGCTTCTTGATTTATAAAAATGACATAGGTAAATAAAGATAAAAAAAATGACTTGTTCCATGAGCACGACTTGCTCTTTCTGCACCATACACATTCACAGGGAATTCCAGAAACCCCTGCATGCATCTTTAGGCATTTTCCATATGTACTTTAAATATTCATGACATGTAGACACTGTAAGGCATTATAAGATTTTTTTTTGCAAAAAGGATTCCTTCAAATTGGGGAAAAGAGAGGGAGCTCTGCAGCAAAGAAAATGGGTGACTCTGGGGTGAGACCTGGGGGACGCTTTTTTCTGTCTTGAACCATGAAAAACCTTCAGATTTTTCACTTTAAATGCAAAAGAGTAATTCTTTATTACTCTATCAAGAAGTAGAATTCAGTGTGCAAGGAATTAATTTTTGGCATAGTGTTTAGGCTACTGACGCCAGTGTTCATGCCGTGCTCTGAGAAAGGCTTCCTCTGTGACCTTGGGCAAGTGGTACGTGGTGGGATTCGGCTCTCTGTTCATGTCCCTGTACTTAAAATTCCTGCACTGTAAGAGGAGGAGAGGGCAATTGCAATAACCTCTTTTAGAGGACACAGCCACATTCATCTGGGACACTATGCTACTGTGGTATGAAGGCGGGGGGGCACTAAGTGCAGATAAGTTGTAATGAAAAAAAAAAAAAAAACTAAAGTCAACAGCAAAAATAAAACCTAGGAGCGCTCAAAAAAGGAAAATAGCTGAGCATACTTGTAGACACCACAGTTTCAAAATCATCAAATACATTTTTCTGCAAATAGGATTTGAAATCAATTCACTTCTGCATTTTTTTGAACTATTCATTCTGCACACTTCTCCATCCAAGTTATTACTTCTCCTTCCAGTGGAATTTAAAATTATGACTCTCCTAATGCTTTTAAAGTACTTCAAAATAAGTATTGAGTTTCTAAACAGTAAGTAAATCCAGTACTCCCATGGTTACATGTCTTGGTCTTTGTGGAGAACATTCTGTTGTGTGATACATGCAAAACTGGACAGGGAAAGTATTAGTAGATACATCATTTGGGTCTGGAGGGGTTTGCTTCCCTAAACTCATAGCAAAGAGAGATGATATTCTATAGATAAATATTCCTGGGAATTTTTCAATTAAATGTTTTGCATCAAAATTACATTTGTCAAAATTGAAGCTCTTTGTGCACAAGGGCTGGGTCTGGCAAATATACGGCTTCCTGTTTCATAAACCTAGCTCTGGTGGAGCGCAGGCCATCTGGTGTAGATCAGAATACCTCCCCAGATCATTGTACAACAGCTGAAAAAAATGCCTTAATGAGTTTTAAAATCCTTCAGACATCCCCTTTCAGCATTCCAGGATGAGACTGGTTTTTGTTTTCATGAAAAAGATAACACATAGTTAAAAACTGGAAAGAAAACAAACTTATACCAAAACAAAATGTTAAATATTATCGAAATGCAATGTTCTGATGGGAATGTCTTGAATTATAAACATTTTTTTTTTCTCAGACCTCATTATGCAATTTTATATTTGGTGTTTTTCACTTTTGCAATCCAATTTTAGTATAAAAAAATCCCAAAATAAAAACAATCATGTGAAAGAGAAAACGAATTCTGATTTTGTTTTCGTTGACTGTTATATTCTCTTTGCACAGTAATGGTCGAAAACTATATCAGATTTTTCCCGTTGTCTTTTTTCTTTGGCAGTTTCATGGTTAAGGTTGGGTCCTATGCTTGGTTCTCAGCTACAGTGGGTTAAGTGTGGCTTATACCCCCTTAAGTAATAGAGTTATTCTGAAGTTTTAACGTTATCTTCTGAAGTTTTAATGATACATATACATACACATCCCTACAGGATCTGGCCCAATACTTAGAAAGGTACAAAAGAGATTGGATAGAATTCAATACTGCTGGAAACTCACTGAAAAAAAAGTGTTTTTTTTTTTATTATCTGTATTGTATGGTTCAGCCTATGAGGAGTTTTTTTTTTTTTTTTTAAGAAAAAAGGTTTCATTAGAACTTTTCTTAAAACTCTTCCTTTTGAGGAAGAGATAGTCCTAAAAAGACTTTGGAAAAAAGGAGATGGTCTTTTTCCTATATCTAGCCTTTATTCCCAACTGCCTGTTGTCCTATAATAGTGGAAATACTTTGCCAGAAATAGACTTTGCTTTTGTGAAAAATAAAGTTGATGCTAGACAGAAGTAATCTTTTAATCTAATGGACATAGCAAATGGGATCAGCTCACCTAGCCTTTGTAAAGCTTCTCTCTGCCCCTAAACAGATTATCTGTAATCAGCAGAAAAGATCTCTCTTGAGCTTCAGCAGTGCTGGACACCTATAATGGGATCGAATCACCCTTAGAAGATGCCAATCTGTTTATTAAAGTGGGAAATGGGACAACTATTTGAGCACCAGCATTTCGGCTGCTAAAGTTAGCTGAGATGATGCGCATTCAAAGTCCAGTGAGTCCTGGCTATAAAAAAGGCCATATGGAGAGAGTTGGCCTGTGTGAGGACTTGGAAGGGATACCATGTACCACAGGCAGCTGTGCTTAATAACTGCGTTTACCTGGGTTGGCATTTGGGATGTTTATTGTAGCAGTATGCAGTCACATAGGTGCCTTGGGGGGAAAAACAGATAAATCAGTCTTATGGGGGGGAAAAAAAAAACAGGCATATTTCATTTTTGAGTTCCTTTGTGGAGGGACTCTGCTTTTCACAAAGAGTCTCAAAGCCCCTCTCTAAAATAACAATTATATTTATAAGAGCCCTGCTAGTAGGGATTGTTGGAGTGGTTTTACATGCCTATATGAAGCATTAATTCCAGGCTGAAGTGACTAAAATGATTAATTCAGAGGTAGATGGGAAGGCTTGAACACGGGAGAAAGCTGTATGAGTTAATGGCAGGTATATGGGTAAGAAGGTCTTAGAGTGGTGAATGACAGAGCAGGTGTTATTTTGTGGGTTAAAAAAAGAAAGAATTTTCCACTTGAGATGAATGGGTAATATGAAAAAAAGGAGTTGTTACAAAATTCAGATTACAGAAATAATTAATGTCTGAATGTGTAGGTGAGTGAGATGGGCCATTGTGGTCATGAACCGGAGGAGTTCCTGTATGGGAGAGGTGATCCCTGATCTCTAGGATCTTTGCAGGTGCACAAGATGTTTTGGGCACACCTTTGGAGGAGGATGTATGGTTTGTGTATCTGGATGTGTAGGGACACCAGCCTGTGTGTGAGTTGAGGGATGCATGTCTATACCATTATATATTTCTCAGTGCATTGATGCAGGGAGACAAATTAGGATCCCTTCCCTCTGGTGCGAAGACAATTGGAGCAGGATAAACTTGGCATACATCATGTTTGGCTTGGAAGATTTCCTGTGCCATGTGCTATAGATGTCCCTGCTGGAGCAGGGAGGTTGGACTAGATGATCGCTAGAGATCCCTACCAACCTCAACCATTCTGTCATTCTGTGATTCATGCCAGTTTCTAGCAAAATGTGTGGCCCGCTTGGAGACCTTTTAAGTCTGGCCAAGTCTTTCTTGAGGATGAAGTGGGAAGTCTCTACACTGGTGAGCCTCCAAAGATCAGATATCAGGACAGCCAAACATGACTACAGCATTGGTACAACCTTCCAGAGCCCTAGCACCTTTTTCTCTCTCCAACCTATTTTTTCCTTTGATTTCATTCCTCCCAGGTGTTCCATATTCCCACCGTCGTTGCCTTTATTATTATTGACCTATGGTGCATCACTTTTAGAGAGCAATTTCCCTCCCGTGCTCATATATCTGCTCGTTTCTGAAGTGAGCAGGAACCTGTAAGGTTCAAGTGAAGCCAAGCTGGGCCTTTTTCTCTCTCAGTGATTTGTTCATGAGATGCCCAAACACTGAGAAACTTGAGCAGAAAGCCCTTAAAGATGCAAAAATGACCGAAAGCTTTGCAAAAACAGCAGACTCCATTGCAATCCTGTGGGAGTCAGTGGGAAATTTGCCCCTATGATTTTTTTATGGAAGTTACCTCTGAGTCACTGTTCTTGCTGCAGACTGGTGCTCTGGCAAGGTGTGAAAACTTGTGTAAGCTTTGTGTGGTTTATTTTTCATTTAGCAAGCTGCAAAGGCCTTTTAGATATGTCCTTAAAAACTGCACTGGTCTGGTAGAATACCTTTAGGTGCTTAGAAGAAAAAAAAAAAATATATATATATATTCAATATAATAAGGGTAGGGACTCCTCTAACTTCAGAGGAAGATTTTAGATACCACCTGTTTTAGATACTAGATACCTGCCATACTTGGCCTACCCCAAATGGAAATATGGGGATGAGTAATGGAGGCCAAAGGCTCTCACATGAGCAGGTGGCATTTCATGCCACTTAGTGGCTGGTACTTGTTCCACAGGGCTTAAGTCCTGTTTAACCCTTTAGTCTCTTGTCCTGTATAGGGTTTTTGACCCATTCCTGCTCTATTAAGACCAAAGATTTTGGTTAGGGAGAAGGATTTGGGGGGAATTAGAAAAGAAAAAGAAAAGTGAGGTTCACCTGTCCTAATTCAGTTATCTTCAAGTTAAATAACTCAAGGCTAAGCTAGTCTATTTAGGCACCCATATGTGTCACTAAAGAGAAAGAAAGGTGCTTTTAGAAATTTGTTCATTTTTCCCCTGAGACAAGCTCCTAAGCTTCATCAAATGAAGTGCAAGTAAAGAAGAAGGTGCCCTGAGGTGTAGGAACATATAAACTATGATCTGGAGGCAGTTCAAGAGGCTTTGCCAGCTCATTTTTGTGCCCAGACTAACATTAATCCAAATAATTGGTGATTTGTACCATGGTGTATAGCTCTACCAACCACAATTTCTGCTAGCTGGGGGGTGTTTTACATGATATAGATATTGGCTGAATGTTAGTTGTTCTGCTCCAGACCCTGCTAATAGTCTAACACAAATGATGGAGTTATTCCAAAATCCTGGTTATGGCTGTCCATGGAGAATAGACCCTCAAGATGCTGGATCTGACCTATCTCTACCATGTTTGGAAGAAAGCCCCACATCCTCCCCATCCCTGGTCCCCATGGAGCTGTGGGGACCTGATTTTGCTTCTGGGAATGATCTGATCTGGGCCCTTCAAGCCATGGTGGGTTTTGATTTTTTGGGATGGGAGTGGGAAGGTAACTGTCCCACCATTTCCAAAGCCTTTCCAGCTATGAGGCTGAAGTCTTCAGCTACTGCAGATCTTTTCTCAGAAATTGGCACTCGAAATGGGCCACATTGCCCATAAAATCCCGTCGATGGTCATGCTTCAAACACCCCTTTAGCAATTTGCTCTGGTGCTTCTGGACAAGCCCCAGCAATAAGCATAATTGAAATGCCCAGCTGACACAACATCCCTCCAAAAGACAGCTCTGCTCTTTTATTCTGCTTTCTATTTATCACCGTCCACGTCATGCCAGCAGCACAGCACGTCCCCTGCCAAGCTCACCATTGTGGGGCAGCTTTTAATAGCAGAGAAAGCACCTTTCCCCCTCCTTTTCCTCTCTCCAGGGCAGCTGCTCCAGGTTGACATGAATTTGGCAGCTGTCTTCACAGGAATGGATCAGAGCCTGGAAGGGCAAAGGGTATTTTCAGCTTTGGGATCAACACTGGCCTTGAGCCAGCGGAGCTTTTCATCGGAGAGGGGATGCAGGATGCTGGCAACTTTCAGGGATAGGAGCATCCCCTGGAAGAAACATGTGGTCCAGAGATGCGTAGGTGGGTTTGAAAAGATAGGGATGGGGAAACAGGGAAAAAGGGATCAGGTTGGGATGAAAGAAAGGACTGCAAGACTGAAAAGCTGAAGGGGGAGGTTGTCTTTAGGAGAGACATTTGGTCCAACTTCTGGTTTTCCTGGAAGCGATCTTGATTCAGTCATACGATGTCTGTTTATGCCTCAGTTACCCCCTCGGGATCCATGTGATGGTAATAAGAGTTCTTCTCTCCCGGCTCTTTGGGATGTAAACAGGGGCTGCTCCTCGCCGGCTGCCTCTGCGCTTCCTAGCAAAATGAGTTGAAATGTTGAAGAAATAGTAATGCATTAAGCAAGAGCCTATCAAAATACAGCAAAAAAAAATGTTTATCTGCAGTGTAAGCTGCTCGTTCTTGATGCCAAAACCGAACAGCCCTGGAAGCTGCAGGAGATTTCCAGATGAGTTTTCTGGGCCAAAGAAAATCTGTCTATCTCTGAATGTCTCTCGTGTTTGTAGCACTGGGTGACGTTTCTTGTAAAAATACTTCTTTGGGAGAGATTTGAGGAGGGCGTTTGGTGACACCAGTGTGTTTTTGCATGTGTACACAGATTTTGCTAAGGATTCTTGAGGATTTAGGATTTTTGAAAAAAAAAAGTCTAAAAAAAGATAAAGAAAATTACCAGCCTTAGCTTTTCTATTTAATCATATATATATATATATATATATATATTTATCTGAAGTAGCTGTGGAGGATTCTTTCCTTCTTGCATAAAAAAGGCCCCAAATTTTTAGTGGTTGAACTCTTTTTTTTTTCAATTTGGGGCATTTTTTTCCCCTCAAAATTTTTAACTTGTTCAATGCATCCCTAAAATTCATAGTAGTAAGATTTTTTTAGTTCTTCTCAAACTTTTTTTTTTTTTAATACATGTATTTTTCTTTCAACTCTTCATTATACAGTTGAAAAAAAAACAAACCCTGAAAACAAAAATAAACAACCCCAAACCCTCTCCTGCCATGTTTGAAATTCATGGAGCCTAAACACTGGTCACCCAGGTCAGAGGGGTGTGGAGATGACAACATGTCAAGTTTTCTATGCTCTTCTCTATTATATATATATAAAATATATATATAGCTATATCTATGGCATACAAATATATGTATGATATATATATATTTTCTATTATAACAGTCTAAGTTTCAACATCACTGTTTCTTCAAGCCTGCACCCTTTTAAAGCAAAAAATCTGGAGCTTTCTGAGTGTGTTGCTGGATGGCTGCAAGCCAGGAGTGCAGAAGGATTATCTGAACATGGTTTTCTAGGGTTTGTCATGATCAGAAGATGCTTTCAGGAGAGGAAAGGAAGGACCTTCACTGAGTAGACCTTGGCCAAGACCAGCCCAATAACTGAGTTATTTTAAATCATGTGAAGTGATTCCTCATCAGCAAACCTGACTTTCATCTCCTTCCATAGTTTGTCTTGTAGACCTGCATTTGTCACTTCTTTTTCCTCACATTTACAGGGCACTCGTCTCTATGCAGAATCTCCCAGATGGCTTTTCACATGGGTGTAAAGCACAGAGAGGGCCTCTTGCCTTCATAATTTTGCAAGCCAAGAGCTGGATTCCAGAGGATTTGCACTGCCCTCAGCAGGCTGATTTTGAGGCACTTATTTTTCTGGTTCATTTTCTCTCCGGGGTGCTGGTCTCAGACAAATCAGAATGCGAGAGATTGTTTCTATTTTGCCAGGAAATGAACTCGGTTGAGTTTAGGAAGAGGGGAGATGAGAGCATGACAAGCACACCCTGTTTGGGCAGCTTCTGAGGTTTTCAAATGTGTCTGCTGCAGATCATGACCTAGAAAGCCCTTATGACAACACATCCTCCCACTGCAATTTATCTTCTGAGATTTTGGCCAGCGTGTTGGCTGCTTCTCCAAGACTCAGTGTGAATGTTGGTCTTGAGGGGCATGTTGATATGTCCACTGTTGCATGCAAGGTAGGTCTGCCTTGATTTACAGATGGGAACTAAGACACATGTCAACGTGCAGGTAGCATTTTATGGGCGTGTGTACCAGAAAATGAGTGGAAATGAGCGGAAAATGAGTGGAAATGAGTGAGAGCCACCTGAACCCGCAGCCTTATGATCTTTCCAACCAACCGTACTTCCCTGTCTGGCCTTTTGCTCTCAATTCCTTTTCCTCTTTCCAAACTGTCCCTTGATGAGCAGCAAGTTATTAAAAGCACACTCTGCCTATGGAGAGGCTCTGTAAGAAGATCTGCATTTCTCACATAGCTGCTAAACCTCAATCAATATGGTTTTAATCACCATTTGTGTAACGTGAAATAACTATTAAATTTAAATTAAATGCACAGCTTAGAGCCTGCAGAAAGCCCTGGCCAAAGTGCTAACTTTCCCCACGTTGCTGGAAAGACTGTAGAGAGGGATTATTTATTTCTCTAATAAACCAGACAAATCTTAACTTGGAAGAAGGAGGAAAAAAAAAAAAAAAAGTGAAAAGTAGCCATTGGAGAGATAGGGATAGGGAGATTCTTAGCAGAAACATAAACCTGTTGTTTTCCCCGGTTTTGGGGAATCACAGAATCACAGAATGGTTGAGGTTGGAAGGGGCCTCTAGAGATCATCTAGTTCAAGCCCCCTGCACAAGCAGGGTCACCTAGAGCACGTGGCACAGGGTGGCATCCAGGTGGATTTTGAAGATCTTCAGAGAAGGAAACCCCAGATGCCAGCATTTGGGCAGAGGACCCTGGTGCCCAAGTCCTGCTCGGGGTGATGATGGTTAAGGGCAGCAAATCTTTGGAGATACCCACTGACTTTGCATGGCCTACAGAAGACACCGCGGGCAAACACCCTCAAATATGCATGGCTGAAACTTAGACTACCAAATGAAGGAACCCTTCAACTTCCCTCTGGAAACCAAATATTTTGCATCCCCACAAATCCTTACCTTTCCTAAAACTGTGCTGGTTCTTAACGGTTTCACCCTAGATCTTTCTGACATTAGACAAATATTCGGTGCTTCCACCTCCATCCTCTCTCCTCACTCAGATGAGAGACTAAGCTTAGACTTCGTTGTAAGATTTCCAAGCAGCAAAATAACTGGTTAAAGCTCAGGCATTATTAAAACCAGCAACAACAAAGCAATGTCAAAGTGTATTTCCTAACAGTATTTTATATATATAAAGAAATATATTTATATTAAATGAGTTATATTTGTATAAATATATATAAAATATATCTGTATAAAATTATCATATGCTAGCCAGTGTAAAGATGTGGGAAGAAATATGGGAAAGGAAATTGGAGTAATATTAGTAGAGAAGCAATGCCAATATAATCCCCAATTTTTTTCCCCCTCCTAAGCAAATTTCCTTCTTGAGTTTAATGTAGTGTCTCGTAGTATGTGCACAACTCATTTGGCATCATTCCCTCCCCTCTCTCTCCTATCTGCAATCTGAATCCTAAAAAATAAAGCAGACAGGGAGAAGAGATACTTGGATAAGTGTCAATGGAAAGCATTATGCTACGTGCAGGGTATGTGGCCAGCTCTCGCAGCCCAGCTCCCATCGAGGAATTGTTTGCATCCTCAACTCTTAGACAGAGCTAGGAGTAATTGCCATCAATATCAGAGGCTCTGGAGAGTTTGGGATGCTTTTCTTTTTTTTTTTTTTCTTTTCTTTTTTTTTCTTTTTCCTTTTTTAATGTATGAATGCTAAGAATCAAGTCACTAAGGTATTCATGCTGTTTTATCCCAGTTGAATATCTTGGGCCCTGGTTTTCAAAGGCTTAGTGTGGATGCATGGTTGTGAATGTGTGGCTTGTGCTAATATATATTATACATGCATACATGAATATACATATTTATATAGAATATACATATTTTTATACTGTGTATACAATATATACAGTATACAATATATATTGTATACACATACATACATAAATAAAATGAATGGATGTGCACACATACCTATTTATGTAGCCATGTGCATATGTTCATATAAGCAAATATGCACATATGCATAGATGTACATATGGATGTACCAGCATCTTTCACTCGTGCATGCCTACATGCATCTCCTTCCCTATTTTATATACCCGCCTGGTGCATATATAAATATATATGGCCCACTGGAGCTGTGCCAGAACTGAAGACACAAACTGGCCAACAATGCAGCCAGCCCTGGCCCAGGCAAGGAGTGTGAAATGAAGCCCTTGACCCATTTGGAGGCAGCACATGCTCCATCCTGAGAAAGCCAGTGGGCTCCAGTGCTTTTATGCAGCTGGAGCCCGGAATAGTGTTGGTGATAATCAGCTGGCTGCGTTTTCTGCATGCAAAAAAACAGCCCCGTTTTTGCAAACCGGCCCATCCCCAACTGCAACGGCACCGGGGACAAACAAAATGAAGTAAGGCTTAGAGGGAACCCGGCTGCAGTTGGGAGCAGCCTGACAATAACCGCAGAATGCTTGCCAAAACACAAAAAAAAAAGGGAAAAAAAAAAAGAGATAAAACATTCACAAGGAAAATAGCTCAGGGTTTTCAGTGCTTGTGGTTAGTGCTGACTGATAGGTACCAGTTGCAGGCTGGCAGGGGGTAAAAATGTTCTTTCTCTTTGATTTACTGGTTCAAAAAAAACAAACCGATGCAACCCTTCGCCTCCTCTAGAGATGAAATGTCATCGCGTGTCACACTGCTCAGTGACCGCACTGCAGAAGCACTGGGAATTGCGTGCAGTTTGCAGCCTGCCTCTGGCATCATCATATCTGGGAGAGGACAGCCAGGAAAGAGCGGTGATGGGTCCAAAAGGGTCTTTGCTGCTGCAAATGTGCCCAAATCCTGGGCTTCCTGCCTCTCTTCCCAAGTGAAACTGACTTTTTGGGGTCTCCTTGCATTAAAACGCAGCCTGAGAAAGCAGTTGTGAATCAGAAGCGCTCGCTAATGTCACCCAATTTGGGGCCTTGGCACCATTCTAGTGGACCAAAAATGCAAAACAAAGCTCTGAAGCATCAGTTCCAATTGTGTTCTTCGGAAACCTCAGATTTGGCTTCTTTTTTTACATAAACAAACTTCACAGGGTGAATCAAGCAAAAGGTCCCCTGCAGACTGTAGTGAATCAAGAATAAAAGCTCCTAGGTGGTGATAAAGACTAAAAGACTGGAAGTGTTTTTTTTTTTTCTTCCCCCTTTTTTTTTTTTTGGCCTTTCTTCAGTCGAACACCTGAATTTTTTTAAAAAATGCAGGTTTTGAAGTTGCCATCACCCTGACCAGCCCTCTAGCCAGGGCTAAGCAGCGTGGTTGTTTGGAAAGAAGCACGAGTGCTCAGGCTACTCTGTGAAGCAAAAGCAGAGAAATCCCAGCTGCCGGCGCATTATTGAGGTGAACCTTTGGAAAAGGCAGCCTAATCCCTGTATTTTTTTGTTCTCCAAGGCAGTTGCAGGGTGAGCGGTGTGACATTTAGAATATTGCTGCTGTGACTGATGTCACTATCTGCACATGCATGGGGAAGGACTGTGCAAGGAGCACAGGGATGGAGGTCGGCGTTATCCTGTGTCTGGGATGACTGCTATGCCTTGGACCAGGACCACACTGGGAATGGTGAAGGCTGCAATGCAGATGGTGGAGAAATAAAACTTGGGCAGTGACGTCTGCATCGCATTGATGGGACAAATGCTCTGTGGGGTTGGGACAACATACATCTCACGTTGGCTTAAAATTTTCTCTGCAAGATACCAAAGCTCTTGCATGCATGGGACCTCTTTGAGGATGAGTGAGAACTTCAGCTCCAATATGTAAAACCCTCTTCCAGCTCCAGAAAATTTGGGGTTGCAGGGACATTTTTACTACATCTTGCCCCAGACCTGGGCAACCAAGAGCCCCACACGGTCTCCACTGCTAACACAACCGACATATCACTCAGCGACCTGGAAGAGTTATGCAACTCTGTCATTCAAGACCAAAATTAGCTCAGCAAAGGGTAGTTGTTTTTAGGCTTGGTAGGAGAATGAAAATATTAGAAGGATCAGCTTGAATTTTCAGGATGAGGTTTCAATGACACAGAAAAGCCCACAAAAATTCTTTTTTGGCAACTTGGGATGGTTTTGTTCAGTCTGAGAAGAGTTGTTTTTTGGTACGCTTCGGGGTGATCTAATATGGAGGGAGTGGGGTTCTTTAAATCAAATTTACATGAAAAATATCACTTCAATATAAAAATATTTGAATTAAAAGAAAGAACAGAAGGAAAACTCAACAGTATTTACAAGAGAAAGCAGCTGATTTTGGAAAGTCAATGGGAAATGATTTTCTGTAAGCATAACAAGAGTAATAACAATAATAACTAATAATACTAGTATCTCCTTTTTTTTTCCTTATTTTTTCTTTATTTTTTATTTTATTTTATTTTTTCTCGATGAAGCTACTTACTGAATTACAAAAGTGTTTGACTTTTCCTTACGCACTTTCCAGTATGTCATATGCAGGAAATACACTGCCTGGTGACTAATGTTCCCTGCTCAGTTTGAGCTCTTCTGGCTTAGTGTGACCTGAACCCAAGGGGCCCAACTCTACTGCTGATACAGAGTCCTCCTGTTCCTGTGCATATTGGGGTGAGATCTGGGATGTTTTTTCTGGTTAGCACCCAAGCAGTGTGAAACCCATAAGCTCCCAAGAAGAGTTGTAATGAAGTCTCCTTGGGGACCTTGGGGTCATCCTTTGCATTCTCCTCGTCCCCTTCAGAGATCCCAGGAGCCAGCGACTCCTTACATCAGACAAACAGCACAGGCAATGTCTGACCTCCGCTATACCATAGGCTCCCATCTAGAGTTTTACAGAGGATTTTTTAAACATTTTTTTTCAATGATTTCTTCAATGGCTGCAAACATCTGAACAAACATCTGCTGGTGAGGCCTGTGAAGGGAGGTTGCTGCAGAGAAAATGGGAAGCCAATTGTCAGTAAATGATTGGAGAACTCAAAACTGTTGCTACAGGGAGAACAGTCAGTCTACAAAGTGTTTTATATTTCTGGTGCTGATCCTTGCCAGGAACCATCTCAGTTCTCCATAGTGGCTGTCTCATTCCCTTGTCGAAGCTGTGGAATTTCCCCTTGTGCTCTGGAAAATTATGGCAACACATTCCCCATCCAAGAAAGGGAGATATCAATTTATGGGCTGCAGCCCTGCCAGAGCTGGGAAAACACCAAGGTTTAAAAGCAGTTCTGGGCTCCTTCAGTCCCCGAAGGTATTAAGAAGAAAGAAGGAAGCAAGGGAATGCAAAGTCCTGCTTGTGAGGACTTTCACCCAGTGTTCTGACTCAGACTGAGGGCACAGAGCATCGGTGCCAACCCGCTCTGAAGACCATGCTGCTCTAAACCTACTCCCTAGAGATTTGTCAGGCTATGATTCCCTGCCAAGCAGACTTGTGGCTGAGTAGATTTACTCTGAGATATTGAAGTTCAGAGTCATGTTGCAACCTCTTCCTTGGAGAAGGTACCTTGTAGGTTCTTCAGATCCATCTCAGTCTGATTCTTCACGGTTCTTCATCCATTGTCTTTACCATTATGCCCCACCTGAGAACATTCCATGGAGGTGACTCTGAGACCCAACCAGTTGGGAATGACCTACTGAGATCCAACCAACTCTAAGACCAGACCAGAGAGAGGTTCTCACACAAGACTTTTACACTCAGTTCTTGGGGAAAAAGGTGAATCAAAAGCCACAACATGGCAGGGCTGGTCCAACATTATTCGAGACCAAAGTTCAAGGGACTTTGGGATCTGCAGTCCCTAAATTATTCTAAAGTTATAAGAAATGGTGATGTACTGCTGTATTTCTTCATACCTTAGGAAACCCAAATAAAAGAAAGTCACCAAGGGACCAGCTTCTGGCTGCTTAGAGTGCAGGTTGATAAGAAAGTGTTTTTGTGTTTCTCTGTGTAGCAACATCATCTGCCTGACCTTGATGGAGACTTTGCCTTAGTTTCCCCATCTTGAAATACAGCCTTATTTTTTTGAATAAAAAGCTTCACTGGTTTTGCTGAACATAATTGTTCATTTGTATCTTAACTTCACTTTCACTATTGGTGTAATTAAACACTGCAAAAAACACAAACAGTTCAGTGTTCTGTTTGACTCAGTCCCTTCAAAATATATTTTCTGCCATTTCTGCCATAAGAGAGATTGGTCATTTCAAGCCAAGTTGAAGTAATTCTTTTTTTTTTTTTTTCTCTCCTAAAAATATAAGGTAGCAGCAGTGTCTTGTGCCTGGGCTTCTATTTTCTGCAATGTCAGTGTGTTTTAGCTGGTGCTCATGAAGTCCAGGTTGTGCAACATGTAGTGTCATGAGTCACAGCCTATGTCTTTTTCAAATGTCTGCTTGCTGTACAGTGTCTTCCTACCATCAGATCTTGAGCTGAACTAGAAATAACCCAAAAGTGTCTCAAGCAGTTCCAGTAATAAAATGTAGATGTAGCAAAAGAGATTGAGAGGGCAGAAGGTTTGGGAAGTAATGAGCGACTATGAGGGTGATGGAGATGATTGGGACTTGATACACCCATGGGCAGTGGAGGAGCTTACGTGCATCCCAGTTGTTTTGCACAGAAAGTGATGGAGATGGG
Organism: Tinamus guttatus; assembly: GCF_059628265.1. Lineage (NCBI taxonomy): Eukaryota > Metazoa > Chordata > Aves > Tinamiformes > Tinamidae > Tinamus > Tinamus guttatus. Next base: position 559,098 of record NW_028289024.1, read on the forward strand.
ACTCTATTAATAGGTTTGAAAATATCTTTGTAGGGCAGGTGGGAGAAAGCTTGTGGAATACAAATGCAGTCTTAACACAGTGATACTGATTTTGATGCCCTTCTGGGCCTCTTTCCATCTGCTGCATTTCTGCTTCCTAAATCGTCTCTGAATAAAACTCATTTCCTTCTCCAAAACTATCCCTGTGGTGGCTGAGGGAAAATTGCACTGTTTGTAAGACTGATGTCATAGAGTACTATGAAAAAAAAAATAAAAAGAGAGAGAGAATATTGTTTCCATTCTGGGGTGCACTTGCTTACATTGTCCAAATGCTTCCCCCCACATAACCTCCTGGCCAGCAACAGTTTTATTAATAGGACTCCTTTCAGCCTAAGTTACGACTGTCTTATCACACAGGGTGTTACGTGCTTGGCTGAGATATTATGGTTTTGTAAAGAGCAAAAATTCCCTGGGATAAGAAGCTGCGAAAGGCATAACAGCTCTAAGGGGTGCATCTCTCCAGGTCTTTCTTGAATGCAACCAGCACAATGCCACCATAATTTAGGCAAGGGAACAGTAGCAAGAGAGCCACATCTGACACCACTGCCAAGCCAGGTGATAATCCCTGGAAGCCAAGATTGCTAAAACAGCAGGGAAGTTGGCATAACACTTCCCATTTGCTATGGAAAGTATTTTACGGAGAAGCCTAGTGTCTGCAAGGACACAGCACAGTGTATATAGCAGAGTCGGCTCATCAGGGCAAAGTAAAGGAGGCAAGTGCTTGCCCTGGGTGCCTGCCCTGCTGCCCTCCTGGGCAGTTGCCCCCTTGCTCTTCCCTCTTAGAGGTGGATCTAGTCTTATGTGCTCCGTGCTGTTCTGAGAGAGAGGGGAAGTGAAACAAAACCCCAACCGCCTTTAATCTAAATATGTCCCGGAGGCAGCGCTCATCCCACTCGCCTTCAATAATACCTTGTGGCCGGGTAAATGATGACTCGGCTCTCCCTCCAGTTTCATGGTGGTATGTATGGAGAAAATAGCAGCAGCTGCCACCCACACATCTGTGCTGCTTTTCTGAGAGGAAGCCCTGCCTGGGCGGTAGGTCTGGTCAAACTGCCTTTCCAGCTGTCGTGCAGAGTCCCCCACGTTTTTGTAAGGGCCGTGATTAGAGGTGAGGCACGTTCAGGCTTTCAGCCCAAGCCTCCCCTTTGATCTGGCCGTGGGAATTTGCAGTCATCCTATTTTGCTCTGGATTGGTTTCTCCTGGCCTGCCATCTGCCAAAGGGCAAGCTCAGGCTCTGTGGGTGGGATTCACCAGGTTGGAAAAGGACATCTGCATCTGGGCTGGTTACCCAAGCTCCTTTTATTGTCCCACTCATTGGAGATAAGGCCACTATTCAGCTGTAAGAGTGAGGAACCACATCCCTCACTGTGCTCTGAGCCTGCATCCTGCTACCTTTGCTTGATATCTCCTAGTTCTTGTGCTGGAAAAGACTGTGGAAAGTAGATCCAAATCTGTCTTCAGATAATCCCCTTTCAACCAAGCAACCTAAGATTTACCATGGTGCTGCCATAATAGTCTCAGGGAGGGGCATCAATGGCATGATGAGCATGGGATGGGATAGGGGAAAGAGAATACAGTAGGGACATGGGAGCAACAGAGGAATGGGCAAAGAACATCTGCAGCCTTGTGGTGGGGACAGAGGTGGGGTTAGCTGAAAAGGGGAGGTGGAGGAGAAAAGGAGAGGCATCTACAGTCCCCATAAAATATTTTTGTGGGGCTTTTTGGGTCACTGTATTCTCTTCTGTGAACATCATGAACACTCAGTATGATAACACAGAGATTAACATAAAAATTTTATTTATTTATTTATTTATTTATTTTGAAAAATAATCTCTTTTTTTACCTGGCTGCTATTATTTCTGTTTTCTAGGTTGAATTCACTGCTGATCAGATTGAAGGTGAGGAAGATCCGTTTCTCTTCTCTGCACAGTAAATACCATCATGGGGAGGTGCTAGCAAATGTTGATGTGGACACTAGTGCAATATTTAGTGCTCTTTTGAGCAGATTGTAATTTAATTCATGCTCTTGCCATGCTGTCTAATTTTATGAGTGCCTACAAGACCTCTGGATCCCTTCTGAGATCTTAAATCACTGAACAATCATATTATATTACGGGATCATCTGTCGTTATTGTGTACTAGGGAAAGAAAACAGAGAAAGAAGTGATATTATGAAGCACTCATAAAAAAACAGTCAGGGCCTGTGATATGAACATGATCAGCTATCTTTCTATATTAACAACACCTGATAATATATTTCCTTGGGTTCTAAACAAAAAGTAAGCCCTGGTAGTCATTGCTACAGCAGGAGGATCATTTGCTTTACCCACACGGACAGAAACAAGATCGTTGTACACGAGTAGGTGGGAATCTAAGTCTCTTCCTCATATCATCCTAGAACCAGGTTGCAATGGCAATGTTTGATGCATATAGTCCCTGAGCTCTCTCAGCTCTGTCTTGACCCTGCAAATAATCTTCTGAAGGGTGAGGGGAATTTTCATTTGCTCTAATTAAACCAGAATCAAACAGTATCCTCCTCCATCACTGCTTCAAACACTATTGAGATGGTCAAGGGGAAAGTCATGCAGTGCAGAGATTCAACCCATGTAAAGCATATTTCTTTCATTATAGGCAATACCAGGTCCATTCTGACAATGAGAGGAAAGTAAAAAAAAATTAAAAACCCTCAGTACAAACATATATACATCTTTAAAAAAGTTTACTAACAAAATACAAACAGAACATCTTCCAGTCCTGTCTTTGAGATTTTTTTCCTTATATTCAATCAGTTTTGTGACAATCTCCAGGGAAGAGAAAATAATGAAAGTAATGATTTTTTTTTTTTGAAACAGAAACATCAATTTCCGTTTCTGAACCTTTTGTCCCAACCAAGAAGACTGATACTGAAACCTCATACATGTTGTCCTGGGAACAATACCCACTGCAGCTGCCCTCTTTTTTCTCAATTGGCAAGCTGTTTTTTTTTTTTTTTTACTTTAGTGATAATTGATAGATGGGTTGAACATCTGACATAATTTTTCTTTGGTGTTCAAAAGCTTGGCAGAGCTTGGCAGAGCCTATCAAAGTTGTATAAGAAAATGCGTTAACTAAAACAGATGAAAAAAATTAACAGACCACCAAACCTGGTGACTGGTTCAAGACCCACTGCAAGGCTTTAGAGTTTGTCTTCTAACAACAGATCCAAAGATGACTCATGATTTGAGTCAATTGCTTGTTTCAGTGAATCTACTCCTTGCTAGTTCCAAAGCTGTGAGAAAACCATAGGAAAGGCCCACTTTTGAGCCACACACCTTTGAACTGTTCCAGGAACAAAGGGCAGATAGAATGTCTTTGGGAATAAATAGGGCTCATCTTGTTTCTGTGCCTTGTTCTTTCCTCTCTCCCTCCCAACTTGAGATAGCCCAAGTGGGGATATCAGAGAATTGGGAAAGGAAGGCATATTCAAGCTGTGTGGATGCTTGCCTGGTCATCGGCCAGACTAGGCTAAAAAATGGCCAATTCACACCAATGCCAGGGCTGCCCTATGGAGTAGAGGACCTGGAGATGATCTAAACTATCTCTAGAAGCAGCAAATTGTGTCTATCTTCCTTCTTTACAACAGCTGCCTTCTGGTCTATCTGCCCTTGTTGCATACTAGGAGCAGAGGTGGTAATCCTGGATTTGTGGAACAGAATTTCCCTGAAATATCAAAGAAAATACTACGGGGTAGCAAATATCATGCGTGTGGGAAATACTACGACGCTTCCATGTTTGTCACAGCAGAATAGCAGAAAGTTATGCTGTGGGCCAGCACTGTGGCAAGACAGTAAACCCATGCAAAGTTCATCCCATGGATAGTTCATCAGCCCTATCATCTTTTGGAAGGATAGTCTAATGAGGACTGGGCAGAAAAACATAGTCCTTTCACTTCCTTGCTATCTTTCTTCGGCTCTTCAGGTCTTTTTGTGTTCTCTGCTACTTCACCTGATCTTTAGAATGTTCTCAGGTTCTTAGATGAGTAGGTAGATAGATAGATACAGACAAATAGATAGTGGATAGATACACTTAGCTGGAGCTTAGACAAACCAGGAGCAGAATCATGACTGCTTCATGGTCCAGGGTTATCTCTGGGATTCTCACTGGCACAGGCTGTCCTCTATACTTGTGACCACGGGTTAAACTTTGCCAGTATAAAAACGTGGATGATCAGTAATCCAGTGTTTGAGACTATTTTACTTTGCATTAAAAACATTGATTAGAGACCAGCGCTACTTGCCAAGACATGAGAGCTGGGACTCACAGGAGTTCTGGATTAATATGTCTTGTAATATGTCTTAATATGTCTTATAGATTTTCTCCTTCCCATTCTCTCCTCTCTCTCACAAACTTCCAAGACTGTCAACTTGCTTTTGGTTTTCAAATTAACCTGTTGTTTTCTGGGTTCTTTTACAGATATTTCAGTCTTAGTATTGCTAGTTTGCCAAACTCTCTATTTCAGAAAGCCACAACAAGATCAAGATCACCTGCCATACCTTTTTTTATGCAGAAGAAAAATAAAACAGACATGTAATTGTAATAATCACCTCTCTCTTTTTCTCCCTTTCACCACTGACCTAGCTGCTTCCCTGTTTTGGGGCTATTTATTAATTCCATCCTATGTGTCAGATACCCCTTGCAAAAGAAAAACTTTGCTGTGCCAGACTCATTTCCCTGCCTGGATAGAAGGGAATGTAATGCCTGTAATGCCAGCCCCCAAAATGTTAATCTCAGAGGGGGAAGAATGAAGCCATGTGTTACACACCCATCTTTTCATGTTCTTCAGCCTTGACCGCAAATGAAATTCTTTAGTGGTAGCAATGTATATTTATGAAACTGGATTTCTGGCCCTTCTCTCCCTCCTTTCATGGCTGAGGAGAAGAACACGAGCTGTTCAAGATGGGAAGATAGGTAGCAATTAGTCATATGAAAATATACACTGCTCCTGCCAGTGGTTTAACGGCTAGCAGAAGGACAAGGAGGCCATAGCCACTTTGGTTTCATTGCTTTGGTGGAAACTTGCATTAAACCATCAGATGCCCAAAAGAATCAAAAATAGTCTGTTTCTGAACATTGACAAAATGGACCTTCCAACCCACAGGCCTACGCTCTGATGAGAGATGGCTAAATATACATTAAGAGAGAGAGAGAGAGAGGAAAATGTAAGTTGTCAGTGTCTATCATGAACTGTGAGCCTTTAGGAGATGGTATGAAGGGTGTTCAGGTCTTGGCGTACATATGTGACAGGCAATGGTGTAGCTCTGGGAGGTAGATGGACTTCCCCTCCACCTGGGATGCTGAGACCCCTAGGAAAGGAATGGATGAGAGGACATCCAGATGTGGGACTCTTGCCCACTCCGGTCCACAGGGAGCCCATGGAAATCCACTATTGCCCTCTGCTGGGGATGGTATGTGGGATCTGGCTGGTCAGGGAGGAGGCAGAGAGAGACAGGCCAGCAGGGAGAGAAAGAAAGATGGAAAACAAGATACAATGCAGAGAAGAAAACAAGGAAAGCATTAGTTAACCCATAATGAGAAAGTGAATTGAAAATGTTGGATGAAGAAGGAAACGAGTAAGGTATAATGGAATGATAAAGATGAAAAGGGAGAATCAAAAAAGGACAAGAGGCAGAGAGAGTAAAATTGGAAGAAGGAAGGAGAAAGGGAAACATGCCAAGGGGAAGAAAGAAAAAATGAAAAGGAATTATAATAAAGGAGAGGAGAAGGTATTAAGAGGGAAAAAGTGGAGAAAATCTGGAAGGCAGAATGAATAAATCAGGATCTAGGGAAGAAAGATAGCCTTGCTCTGTCTGGTGGGTGGGAAAGAATCAGATACAGCAGGAAAGTAACAGCAGGACAACATGATTGAGTCGGGGATTCACAGCTTTATCGCCAAAGATATATTTATGATCAATTCCAGATACATGCAATGTGTTCAGTAAAGGTCTTCCCCTCCTCACATTAAGTGGTCTTAGAAGATATAGAAGTGAGGGATCCACTCCCATGGCAATACTATTGTCAAAATATTACTACCAGCATTTTGTAGGGGACACCCGCTCTGACAAGAGGAAAGATGAGGATAGTTCATAAAGATGTAGGAGAGAGGAGCTGCCTGCCTTGCAAGGAGAAGAGCTCTCTCTGCTCGGGAGTAAAGAGGAAATCAGGTAGATGGGAAACCATTTGGTGGAATTGATGTATATCTACACATGGGATCTGGTTGATGTTGGTAGCTGTTGGCATAGCAAAGATGACTTCTCCAGATGCAGTTTGATTTGGTGCTAGGGGAAAAAATATATATATATGTTGGAGGATCCTTCTAGGTCCTTCTAGATCTCTTCCTTGAAACTCTTAATTTTGACTACCTTTTAATTAAAAGGCTTTCTGCACACTTTCACTCTCCCCTGCCAATAGACTATTTGTTGTGCGATCCTTCCAGTAGACAATCATGGCTTGTCTTGTTACCTGCTAATGGAAACGCTCCTCTCTCTTGGTGGATTGAGTAAGTGCTCTCTAAAAGTTAAACGATCAATACAATATCCAGCACGCTAATGAACAGAACAGCTATTGACTTCTATGCCATCATGAGAGCTCTTGCTGAGCTGGAAAGCTTTCAAGGTCAACCATTTGGATGAAGTTTTCTGTATGTCCTGATGCAAGCCGAGCCGGAAATACCACAAAAAGAGCATTTGACCTATGCGATTCCACTCCCCGATTGAAATGGAAAATGTAAGGGAGGAGGAATACAAACATTGCAGATAACAGCAACAAAAAAGCTCATCAAACTTTTCCCAAACTGCAAAATAAAGGGGTTAGGCTGAGTTAATTAGAATGAAGGTCTGGGTTGTTTTGACTTTATCCGACGGAGTATGATATACATTTCTTTCTTTCCATTTTTCTCTTTTTGTCTTCCAGAATTTAAGGAAGCGTTCTCACTCTTTGACCGAACTCCAAAATCTGAGATGAAAATCACATATGCACAATGTGGAGATGTTTTGAGAGCTTTGGGGCAGAATCCAACCCAAGCTGAGGTCCTGAAGGTGCTTGGCAGACCCAAACCAGAAGGTTGGTGACCTCCTCCATGTTTGTTTTGAAAAGCAGCACTCCAAGAATTACTGGTCAGGCCAAGAAGATAAGATCCGTATTTTCTGATGGAAAAAATTACTGTGAAGTGACTGAGGACTGAGGAACACCCCCCTGCAAATTTCCGGCAGAATCATAGTTTGGGAAAAACTTATCTTCAGTCAGTACAATTGACTCAGATTTAGGAGAATGAATTCTTTTAATAGCCCTGTGTTTCAGTGTATTTTGCAGTGACAATTTCTTACCTTTTAAATTTTTAACGATTGCTAGGCATTCACTTGTATTTAGTAAAGACTCAGATTTTTTGAAGGTGTCCACTGCAACAGAGGGATAGACTGAACCTGAAGACTCAACTTGCTCTCCAAAAATACCTATCAGAGGGTCTGTAGTTGCAGTGGAATCTCCCTTAAAATTTTGCCAGAAACTCAGAACAAAGGAAAGCTCTTCTAGACCACCTCTACATTGAAGCATTTCCTAGATGACTTCCCTTACCCTTATTTTCATTTAGGCTAACAGGAACTGAGAACTAGGCCTTCGTTCAACAACTGTGGTATCTCCTGATATGATAATGAAACAGTGGCAGATGGAATAATAGCCAAGAAGTAGCTAGAATGCCCTTGAAAAGTAAGAATTTAGGGAAAAGGGATACAAAACCCCAGTCCTGCCAGGGTAAGGAGGTTTCCCTATTTACTGCAAAGTTCCTCTCCCATTTTTTTAGCATCTCTGCAAATAAAAGCAGACTTCATCCCAAAAATGATCTCCCCTTAGTCTCTGTCTTCTGCTTAGTTTCTTCTTTTTACAACACCTCAAATACCCTTGGGACTCTAACAGTAGTTGCTTTCCTTGACATTTGCACGGGTCAGACACAAGACAGTTACAGATTCAGATCAGTCTATTCAAAAACATACTACTCTCTCTTTCCCAGAGCTCTTGTTCCCACTCTGACTGGATGTTTCTCCATCTGTACATCCAATATTCCTATGTTCTGAATATTTCCTTTAGCTGGCATTTTTGACCAGAGTCAAAAGACCAGAGTTTTGACCACTTTTGACCAAAGTTCTCCTAACCACCAATCCTCTGTGGATGCCCCGTGGTTAATTCTCAGATGTCCTGGAGAAAACCCAAACTTTTGTTTCAATCTGTGTCTTTGCAGAAATGAACTCTAAGATGCTCGACTTTGAGACCTTCCTGCCTATGCTCCAGCATATTGCCAAGACAAAAGACACTGGCACCTACGAGGACTTTGTGGAGGGTCTGCGCGTGTTCGACAAGGAGGGGAATGGAACTGTGATGGGGGCTGAGCTCCGCCACGTTTTGGCTACACTGGGTAAGGTCAGCCTTTCCTCATGCAATGCCCTCAGTGAAGTCTTTCCCATACAACACACAGCATGCTGGGTGATGTAAAGCCCCTTTATGGAGAGAATGATCGGGCAAGACTGACAATTTCTTTATTAATGTAGCTAAAGACTTACAACACCAACACTGTCTTTTCTCCTCCCACCCTTTTCCCCTTTCTTTCTTCTGTCCTTGTTTCAGCATTTCACTTCTCCAGTAAATACTGTATTTCTCTTAACAAGAGTATTATAAATACAGTGGGAAACCCAATTCTCTCTTCAGTATTTGCCTTCAATTTTTCAAGCAAAGCTTTAAGATAAGGCACGTTTCTGTTAGTCATTTGTTTAGCAGAAATATGTCTGAAATGGATGAACTCTATTTTAAAAGGAGGAATCAATATTTTTGCCTCCTCTCAAATTCTGACTGGAGAAGTTCAGTGTTTCACAGAGAGTGATGACAGTAGCATGAATGTTGGACAAAAAAATTGGCTGTAATTTAATGACAGGTTTCCAGTTTGGATCATAAGGCACTGACATTTTGTCATCTGAATCCAGTAAGCATTTCTCAAGATCAGCCTTTTCTACTACTGCTTGTCTGCTGTTACAAAAAGTGAAATTTGATGTAGGCCAAAGGATTCCAGAGATGGGTTTTGACCTGGGATATTGTTTCCAAAATCCAAATCTTTCATGCTCAGGGATTTCAGTTACATGACACATCCATCTCTATTAATGACGCATGAAAAATAAGGAAAACAATGTTAAGTACCTGTTTTCACTGATGCTATTGGATCAGTCTGGGGATCAAATCCAGTAAGGACACACACACAAAGTCAGGCCTCAAGAACCATCTAACCTTATTCTAGCCAAAGAAACCACACCGTTCAGTTTTGTGACTCTCACTGTACTATCAAAAACACTTTTGTATTTGCCCTTTTGTTTCCAGTAACCCAGACCAATGCACGTCAATGACTGATTTGCAAGCACTTATAAGCAGTACTTACATCCAAAGAGTTAGCACTGCTATTTAGATTGGTATTCCTAAACACCGGCCAAATCCTAGACACAGCCAAGAACTCTGTAAATTGGCACACTTTTCTATTTGCTTTTCAAAAATGCAGTTGAATTGTCACAGGCTCACTGATGACTTGCCTCTGTGTATAAGTCAGAGACAAAAAAAGTGGAATAATGTAACTAGCAGAGTGCACTAGATACTATTTTTTTTAATGATTACAATTGACATCACCTTAACATTTATCCCATTCATTTCTGGAAGGGAATTCATCGCATCCTAATATCCTTGTGAAGCATAAGGGGCTGGATTGATGTCTCTGCCTTAGAGGCAGAGGTACCTAACATCTAAATAATTCAATTAAATGGATCACATCAAAAGCAGAGTTCCTAAGTTTGGTCTTAGAATTTTCCAGAACCTGAAGCTCTGAGCTGAAACAAAGAAGCAAACTTCAGGGTGACCTAACAGAGAGTTTGCTTGGTGAGGACTGGGTCAAAAGTGACTAAAGTCTCCATGTTTGGCACTTAAAGTGAGCTTATTCTTAGAAAAATGACTATGTGAACATGATACCATGTGGGTTTCCTTGTTTATTCTTTCTTCATGGTTTTCAGATCAAATTTTCTTAGTTTGCAAGTTGCAAAGTCACTTTCCTAGCAGTCAGCACCACAAATTGAACAGAAGAGCAAGTCTTTCTCTTTCCTCTCTTTCTTCTCTTTGGTATTCTTTGTTACTCATTGCTTATAAAATTCTTAAAAAAGAGAAAAAAAAAAGAGGAAAAAAATGAAAAATATCACATACTAAGGTACTGAACAGACATTTTGCTTTTCCTTGCAGGTGAGAGGTTGACTGAAGAGGAAGTTGATAAACTAATGGCTGGTCAGGAAGATGCCAATGGTTGTATCAACTATGAAGGTAAGTAGGAGCAGCGGTCTGTGCTTGAAGAATTTGTTCCAACTATTCCATGAATTCCAAGGAATATCTTACTCTGAAGGATCAGAATATGAACTTTTTGCAAGTTTTAGAGCAATCCAGATTCTTTAATCTCCCTGAAACTCCTTAATTGTAATAAGGTAATTTGCACTTCCCACAGGAGATATTGGCCATGAGTCTTTCAAAGATGCTAGTTAGGTCATTCTTATGTTGCTTCACATCATTAATTTTATTTTTGATTTATTTTTACTACGTACACCCATGGTTTCTGGTCTCCCGAAAAAGCAAAAGATGCTTATTAGGGAAATCTTTCATGGAAATCATTCTTTTACTTAAAAAAAACCCACAGAATCACAGAAATGACCTAAAAGAGTTACCTCTAGGATCCTCACTGGAGTCCTAAGAATCCTACAAGCGCTGAGCAAAAATGCCCAGTCCGTTCCATTAATGTTGTGGAAATTCAGAGGAAAAGGAGAGGGCTGTGAGTAAATGGACCACAGTTTTCTGAGGTATTTTGCAAACTTGCAAACTTTTGTCTCTTCAGGAATATCAGAAGATGCTTTTAGAGATCTTGAACACATATTATCATGCACAGCTGTCCTTCTTTGAAGGTGATCTTGTTAGCTAGTGACTGACTTCTGTATTATTTTCACTTAAAATGTTATGATTGGTCTTCTTCTACTTTCAAATGCTATTCTGGGCTCAGAAAAATCCTTCTTCCCTGTAGTTTATTGATAGGAACCTATAGATTTAGCCAAACTACATGATGCCTGAATTTATGAGAAATTCAGAGAAATTCATGGTATAGAGGATCAATGAGAAAGCGAAAGTAGGGAAAGGCAGTCTGGTATGCCAGGGGTAAGGAGTAAGGAAGGTATGGATTGACAAAAGTGTGTGTTTATTTCCACTGCCTACCTAGACTGATGGCCACACTGCACTGCATAAATATTATTTAAGGATTTCTAATAGTTTTAGCACTGAAACGCTTGGAGTCTTATTACAAAATGACATTGTCTTCATTGCATCAGGCTGGACGAGAAGAATGAATTTAAAGAACAGTCAAGCTGAACAGAGATACTGAGACATTGCTGAGTTTAATGAAGGGAAATCAATAAATGATCCTTCTGTTTCTATTCTTTCCAGCTTTTGTGAAGCATATCATGGCCAACTGAATACTAGGTAAGTCCCTTCTCTCTTCCTTGCGTACGGTATTATTTTGGTTTTGATTCCTGAGATCCGCTCAGGACAATTTTCAGCAGGATGTGAAAGGAAAGGAGTAAGTAAAGCATTATCTTTGTCCTACTCAGTGCACAGCAAATGAATGATCTTACTGAAACCGCCTGGTGATTCTGGATGTCTTTATCTTCTGGAGTCCAACAGAGTGTATAAGGCTTTGATTTCCAAAGAGCAAATGCTCATTCCTCTTTGATAACTGGAAAAGCCCAAGGATGAACATTTTGAATCCCCACTTGCAGGTCTGCTCCTAAAAAGCAAGAAGATGGAAGAGAGTTGATTAGAGAAAGAGTATGCAATAAATGCAAGGAGGACTAGATAAGGAGTAATGCACGACTATGTCACCGACCCTAAAGAAAGAGGATAATTATTTGTCTTCCATAAATCTGATTCCTGTCTTTTCCTGGCAAATAGAAAGATTTTCCAGGAAAAGACATGAGTGTTGTCCCACATATCTTCTCTGGCTTTATTCGCTAGCGTTCTCCAAACCACAGTACCATTAAGGGTACCTCAGTCTCGCCATTGCAAATGAGCTGAACTTCATTTCCAGTATTCACTGGCCATGGTTTATTTTTTATTCCTGGAAAAAGTGCCAGATGTTTTGAGCTGGTATTCACCACTATTGATCTCTCTGTTCAACTCTGGTGAAGGTCTGACCTGAGAGTTAACCAACTCTATCTATTCTGCACAGTATCTGATAAACTGAGAAAAAGGGAAAGATATTGTCTGTCTTTGTGGTTTTTCTGTTTTTCTGTTTTTTTTTTTAACTTAATTTAATTTATTATTATTGTTGCTCTTTTCTTTCTTTCTTTTTTTTTTTTTTCCTTTTGGTTTTGATTTATTTTTCTACTCTGTCCTGAGCAGGCCCAGCTTTGTTTGCTTTTGGAGCTGAGGTTATTCCAGCCCCTGAGATCTATATCCGCTGTATAGTGACTTTTGATTGTGTTCACTGGTACTCCAGAGAATGAGTTAAGCAGGAGTCAAATCTGGGTTTTTGGGGACTTTTGTTTCAAGATAAAAACAACCAAGGTTTAAAATCTCTACAAAGCTGATTTTTCTCATTATGGTTGAGTATTCTTTCTACAAACATTTATCTTCTATGAACACCCAGTTTTAGATTCCAAAGATTTGTACAGGCACACAGCCAAAATGGTAATTCCACAGCTAGCATGATTCTGACTTGTTGTTTAGAGGTGATCTCAAGCTTTAATCCCATCCTAAACCTGCTGCAATGGGAAATTCCCATTCTGATGCCAAAGGTCTTTCTCATCCCCAGAAACAGGGTCAGCCACCCATGGACACAAGTGATCAATGATATGTTGTAGAGCTGGCACAGGGCTGGGAACTGCAGTATATGGGCCAGAAAGTGTGTTTTGGTTTATGGTGGGTTTGGAAAGGGTGCTGAAAGCTCTTGACTCACAGAGAACCAATCTGCTACTGATTCGCCAATTAGTCATGATGGGCTTCTTTCAGGGGTGGCATCTTCCACTCCCTGCAGAGTTTCTGTTGGCATGTTTAAGGAAAGACAGATGCAATTTCTACCCTTGAAAGGCTGATGGCCCCTTTCCATAAAGCATATAACAAACACATCCGAAAACACTGGGTATGAACTCAGTGGGAATCTGGATCTGAGTCCAAAACTCAAGTAGTGGCTCATGTTCCCTGGCCATACCCACGTGCTGGTGGAAAGCTAGAACTTGATCTCAGTATAAGAACTTAACTGTGACAGTCTCCTTCTTTCTCTGATCATAGGTATTGTAACTATAGTGCCTAATTTTTCTTACACTATACCTCTCCATACACTCTTCCCCCAGTTGCTATACCTTATTCATAACACAGAGAAGTCAGTTGCATCTTTTATTACTCACTCTTCCACTTTTTGTTCCAAATGTGCTGCTGGATTATAGCCAACTCTTTGTTCTTTACAGTAGACGGTGATGTAGAAAACACTCTCAGACTGGCTATGAACCTACTCTTTACCATGTTCAGTGAGAAAGACACAGATAGCAGAAAACATTAAACTTTCTCACACAACTAGAAGGCACTCAATCCTACTTTTTGTCCAATGCCCACTTCACAGTAAAGCAGGACTGTGAGATATATGCCATAGACTACACTGACCTCCTGTGAAGGCAATGCATGCATTCCTTCCTTCTAGCCTGCCATGCACCTGAAGGTGTGATAAGTAGACACCTTCCTGGCCTATCTCTTATATGCAAAGGGCTTTCATGACACCAAAAGCATGTGCAAGCTCTGATTCAACAGCCCAAAATGCTGGTGTGACCAGTTGCATATTCTATTCTCCATCAGCTCATATCACCTGGTGGGCCTTTGACCAGTGGGAAGGCAAGTATTCTTCAGGAGCAAGTCGGATGATGTCTGGCTTATTCTGATGCTTGCTTTTCTGACACAGACTTTGTGTCATGCAAATAACTGAGCGAGTTTTAAACATATAAGATCAAATAGTAGAGCAGTAGAGCTGGAGGGACAATCCATAGTGTGGACACAAGGGCTCAGGTCAGTTGTGTACATGTAGGTGCTTGGTATTATTTCAGGTGTTCCAAGTGTCTCAGGTCATATCCATGGAGGTGCAGATGTGATGCTGAGCCAGTGGTAGAGCTGTGTCTTTCAAAGTGTCAGCTGGAGGCCATGGAACTCTAGGACATCTCAAAGAATTGAGCCCAGTGGCTGGAACTCATGTGGCTGTGGGTCAGTTATTAGAAGGCAGCACTAACAGCTGTTACAGATAAAGACACCTGCAAGTAGGGGTGTCTGCAAGAAAAATAGGTTTTTCATTCTAGTTTTTTCAGACCTAAAGGAGATCCAGACAGATGGAGTATACAGAGTGATTTATATCCCTTCCGATGAAGGGATATAAATGCAAGGAGTCCAGCTGCCAGTGCAGAAAAGGACAAATCTCACACTTCGTCTATGTCACGATATTCTGAATACCTTGGGGCTCTCAAATTGCACTAGATGCCTAAGGGTAAGAACTGAATCCTGCCTGAAATCTAAAAGTTAGCTAATGAAACCCCTTCAGCTCAAATATTGATGATGGGAGACTGATTTTAGATAAGGAGGATAACAGGATTAAAACAGACTGTCTCATAGTTCAGGAATTGGACAGTTTTTCTAGAAATCTGAGTTTTCACTTTAGCTTCATATTTGTGCTGGCTATATATAGTTTGCAAGATTGGGACTGGCCAAGTCTTTTTGTCATCACATGTCATTGGTCCTTGATCTTCCTTCATTTGCTTAGCGGAGAGATGCTCCTCTGCAGGTCTTGGTATCAGTAGGCTGAGTACAGATGCATGAGAATGACTGAGGCTGATTCCTGATGATGTCATTTGTTTCTGCTTTCTTCCTCTAATGCTTAAAAATAATTTTATTTTTAGGACAAGATAGGCGTCGAGAACCCCAGATACTGGCCTTGGATTTCGATGTAATGGAATGTCTTCTCAATTTACTGCCCAGATTCCCATTACATGGCTACAAAATGTACTTTCCCTGGAGTTATTTGGATAATTGTTTTTTGTTTGTTTTGTCTTCTTTCTTCATGGGAAGAGGATGGCCTTTGTGGACATTCAGTACACTTGGGAAATTGAAGAAACTGGAATATGAACCTGGGCATTCTCTATTTTCTTTCTTTCTTTTTTGCTTTTTTCTTTCTTTTTCTGATAAGATGTTTTTCTGATGCAGGATATAAAACAGCAATGGAATTTTGTGAAGGGAGAGGAGAAAAGGGGGGGTAACTTTCATGACTAAGCCAAGCAAAAATGTATTTTCATTTTCAGTATCCTTCTCTCCTCTCCTCTCTTCCTTCCCAAACAACTAGATCTATCTTTTGTTTTGTTCATTACATCTGCCAAAATGGCTTTTTCAAAGTCAATTCAGAAATCTGAGTGATCTGAAAAAGTAAGGGAGAAATGAAACTAAATCAACTGTATAAATTTAATGTGTGCAAAGTTATTGACATCAATAACCCTTAGTTATTGATAAAAACAATCACGGCAGAATACTCAGCAATGAGTATATGCTTATTCACAGATTTCTCAGTATTGGAAGATTTCATCTTTCATTTATGAGGTGTAAAGGAGAAAAAGAACAAAACGAAGAAGTGTATTCAATACCTGCAAATTCGCTAGAATACATCTCTTTTGCTTCTTCCCTACCCAGATATTTCCCCGTGCAACAGTCTCACCCGTGAAATAAGTTAAATGTCTTTCCCAATAAAGCTGGAAAATGTTCTATTATATATGTCTTGTAATTATTCTCAGTAAAATATGGGATTTTTTGCCTCCTGTTTTCAGCATTGTTTCTGTGTCTATGCAAAGTGAGAGTGAAAAAGGAAAGGGAAAATAGCAAATATATACTGTTGGGGAAATACTCAAGAGGGGCAAAGGAAAACAGAGAAGCATGAAAAAGCACACAAATTAAGTTGATTTTTCTGGGGAGAAATCACTGAAAAAAAGAAGGGAGGGAAGGGAAGGGAAGGGAAGGGAAGGGAAGGGAAGGGAAGGGAAGGGAAGGGAAGGGAAGGGAAGGGAAGGGAAGGGAAGGGAAGGGAAGGGAGGAGAGGAGAGGAGAGGAGAGGAGAGGAGAGGAGAGGAGAGGAGAGGAGAGGAGAGGAGAGGAGAGGAGAGGAGAGGAGAGGAGAGGAGAGGAGAGGAGAGGAGAGGAGAGGAGAGGAGAGGAGAGGAGAGAGAAGGAAACTGTATTTTTTTGGGAAAAAGGAGAACACAGAAGCAGATGCAGTTCACGTAGGAAGTACCAGACAATTTAAGCGAGTGACATTCCATTTAAGTAAAGGGTGTTGTAAAAAAGGACATCTTGGAGACAGTGGAGGGAAGCTAATTGGCACTACATTATTATACCAGGATACCAACTGGATGGGAATGACAGAATTGGTCATCCCCATGAAGAACAACTGCTGTGAGTGAGTGAACACAAGCAGTCAAATTGCATCAACATATGAACTGCTAACAAAATAGCTATAAGCAAAAACCCACTATCTGGGAGTTATATGTAGTATTAAGATGATGGCAAAGGCAATAAAATGCTGAAGGACATTCAAAAGGCTAATAGGAAGATGCTAATAATAACACAATTCTGCTTTCTCCGGGCTGGGTTTAGCGTGCATAAAGGGGAAAGTAAGAAAAACTGTCAGAGTGAATGACCACTTTGGCGTGTCGATTCTGAAGCATTGGTCACGAACAGAGCAATGGGTTGAACAGACCACCAGTGAGATTAGCAATTGGGTCTGCTGTAGTAAGTCAAGGTTAGATGTTAACAACAGGCTAGTTCCTCCTCGAGGCATCCATGGCATCCAAAATTTGGGTTTGCTGTCCTTTTCGCTGAAGTGATACTCTTAATCTCCAACCAGTTGCTTTTCTGCTTTTTTCTCATCTATTAGACACAACACCACTATCCTGTCTGCTTTTCAGTCTTCCAAAAAGATGCCATCTTAGCACGTTATACCTAAGTTTGAAGCCACATCTGTCCTCATCCATAAATGCAGGTGGACCTTGCACCTGGGCACACGGATAGCATCCATCTGGGTAAGCACAGATGGAATCAGTGTCTTCATCTGCCTGTGTTACGTTCAGTGGTTATCTTATTGGCACAGACACTTGATACATCAAAGTTTACACCATATTACTACTATTGCTACTTATTTGTCATTGTTGTTGGTAGAGTGATATCTGAAACACATGTTTAGCCATGTCAGTCCACTAGCTAGGGCTTACACAAGGCTTCAAGGTCTTCAAGAACACCTTCAAGAGCTGATGATGTTACAAGCAGGAAAGCAAGTTCTTTGGTGGAGCAGTAAGAGAGAGAAGAACCAACAGATTAAGCACAACCGCTAGCTGGACTGAGATGCACCAGCAAATAGAAATAGACCATGAGAGTGCCAAAGCACAGCTTAGGAGGCAAGCTGGGCCCATCAGCAGACCAGTGAAGTAGAAGAGATTAAAGTATCAGCTGATGTTTCACCCCAAGTGCCTTGGCAGGGCTTGCAGTGGAAGGATCTGCAGGTCACGCCAAGGTGCATGAGCAAAGCTCTGTGTGGGAGAGGGCTGGAACTGTGCCTATTGCCTCCTGTGCTGGACCTGCTATTGCTGAATTTTGTTTTTGCAAGCAGAAAATTTGCAAGCTAACCGGAATAAATAGGCAATATCTTCCCCATCCTTTCAAGTGCTCCTCTCCCCCTCCTCCAAACCCAAACTAGGAAAAATAACCTCCTATCTAGAGAATGTTTCTTAAAAAAAAAAAAAAAAAATAGATGTGGCCAGGAGACATGCCAAGTTTCTGGAAGATCTTTTTATAGCAGTAGCATCTGGCTCTTGGGGAGGCTCCGCAGGGAGTTTTGTTGGTGACTTTACATCTGCTGTGGTTAAGCTGCTAATGGACTGACTGTCTGGGCTGCTGCCTGCTCCACTGGTTTCTTAGTACCATGCCCTGGTTATTTGAGGAGTTTGCGCCTATTGACTTCTTGCCAAGATTACATAGTACATTCCAGCAGTAATTCACATTGCGACACCCAATTTTGCAGAAGGGCCTTTCGGAGGGAGCAAGTATATTGGCTGGCATTTTGTTATCCTCTCCTTAAACTCACTCAAACTTGGATTAGACCAGGGTTGGGTTTTTTATTATTGTTGTTATTATTATTATTATTGGTTGATAAGCCAAAGAGAAAGTGAATACGGTAACATTTTTCAGTGATGTCCACAAGGTGACAAGTGCATCACTAGTTTCATCTGTGAGTTGATTAAAAATCCTTAGGCCTCCCAGTGATGTGTTCCAATTCATGTTTACACTTATTCAATACACTCTAAAATCTAGTAACCCCTCCCGAATCTTTTACTTCTTTTGGAGTGCAAAATGAAAAACTTCCACCTCCATCTTGTTAAAATAAAACATTTTCACGTTTTTAGTATTTTGCTCTTTGACCCTGATTTTTTGTTTGGTTTGATTTCCAGCTAAACCTGTTTTCAGAATTACACCTGATTTTAAGGATGAATCTCCTCTCTTGTACCATTAAAAAAAAAAAAAATCACAGTTTTGTCCAGACCTAGCCACATTTTTTCAGCTTGCCCTTTTGACTTTTCTCTTGGCTGAGATTGATTGCACCTTGGAAAAACCCTTTCCACCTCCAGTGAGAAGGACCCTGAACAACTACAATACGGTTTCCCTTCTCATTCAGGCTACTTTAGAATAATTTAAATATCTATTGCTTAGAAATATACCTATCTATCTCTTCTGTGTCTTGATTGAGCTTTTCAGTGGATGAGATTCACCTTTTTCATCTAAGGAGCTCAACTGATTTGCTCACAAAGAGCAGTAAAGGAGGCTTCATAGACCTCCCTGGCATATTAATTCACCTTCTTGTTACACCACCACGATAAGTGAAATAGTTATTTTTTCTGTCTGATTCTAGCAACAGTGCATTTGGAGATGTAATGACAGGAAAATATCTGTATGTTCAATTTTGCAGGTAGAATCAATATCTGACTATATTATATTTTACATGTATATATATGTGTGTGTGTATGTATAAAAGTTTTACTATACACTGCGGTGTAGCTCATAAGAGCTTTGGATTTTCCAAACACCTTGTGACACAGCCTGATTATTTTCCCCCAGTTTTATTTAACGTGGAAAATTCTTTGGATTCCATAAAATTCCTGATGTAGGCTATGGCCATCTATCCTTCTTCTCCCATTTATCTGGCAAAGCTGTTGAAATATGTCAAAAGGCTGGTAGAACAGCAAAATGAATGTTTTCATTTATAAAGCCAAAAGTGCCTGTGTTTCTGAACTAGCTGTTCTGTGAATTCCTTCACTTTCCTGTAATAAAAGTGCCATGGGAGAGTTATGACGCATGCCAAAGATAAAAGAGAGCAGAAATAAAGAGCGAAAAGTATACATGTGTGTAGGTAAATCTATACTGAATTGAAACAACTGTGTTTCATCTGGGACAAAGTTAGGATTTGAAGCAGGGCTTCCTTTTTCACCAGGAAGGATCAATGGGCACTGAGGACTATACACACAAATGCACAGATGCATGGACTCATACAGAGTCTCCCAAGATGTGGTTTGACTTTTCTGGAATGGAGGTTCTGGTTTGATGATACTAATCTTTTGGGAGCCCAATACAAGATAAAAAAAAAACACCAAATACACACACACACACACAGACTCCCAAACCCCCATGACAAGAAGCAAATTTTAGAATAGTAATGTAGTTTTAAGGTAAAGATGCATGCCGTCATAAACTGAATAACCTTGGGATAGCCTAAGGGGATTTTAATCTCCCTATAGTTAGCGAACCTTTCTGAAGCTTAAGTAGTAATAATACCATTTTTTTTTTAAAAAAAAGCATTTTCAGGCAAATATATACACATGTTTTACTGAAATGAACATCATGTTGGACTGTGGAAGTCTCCAAAATTTCCTTCAGATGTCTTCAGATTGTCAGTTTTCACTGAATGATGATCTTAATGATGATCTTACGAATCAAGTCTTTCTTGCTGAATGTGAAACTCAGTCATTTGGTTCCAATACCATGATGCCACCTAGACAGATTTGTATCTATCTCTCATGTTTTCAGTTCAGCTTGAAAGCCTTCTCCCAGTTCTTATGGCACCATAATACACCCACCAAGTGGAGCTGATCTGAGTGGAAAAACAAGAAGTAGCAAAAACGCCATGGCAGAGGGCAGCAGCTCGTGGTGTATCACATACAGAGATCTCCAATTTGGTGACATCCTCTTAGAAGATCCATTTCTTTTTTTCTGGTCTGACATTTCAGGCTTCTCCAAAGGGCTAAGAGGGATCATTCCCTAATACCCAAAATACGGAATCTCATATATTTGAAAAAAAAAAAAAAAAAAAAGAAGGTTGCTTATGCATGTATGTGGGAGGCAGCTAGCAAAATGCAAAACATTTCATTAATATGCTGTGGTGTCATGGGTATGATGGGCAAAGCAGAGAAAGAACAGCAACAACATTAGTTACCATTAATTGCTATTAATTTACAAATTACTAATCATTATTATTTTTCCCGATGATGACTAGGACCAGGATTTCCTAGTTGTTGGCTAGGACCACATTGTGCTTGATGCTAGACCAAAACAGAACAAAAAGACAATTTCTTTTGTGTGGCATTTACAGTCTAGTTTCTTTCAAAACCATTTTTTTTCATCAAATTGAATGCTTACAATGTTTACTCAGTGATTCATGATGCCATCATACAGAAAAGTGAGTAACTGGCAAAAAAAAACATCAATACCACATTAAGGTGTGCAGGGGCTGGATGAAAAATGATTGGAAAAGTTATTTAACACAACCCCCAAATCTCTCTGGGTTTCCAAAGCCAAACTGTAATGAAAAGTGGCAGAGTAATTTCACATTTCTGTTTTGAGGAGGTGTCTGGGGGATGAATTTGGGTTGGGAAGAGTTGTCAAGCCTCTCCCATTTGCTGGGATTGTGATTTCTGAGATTTTTTAATTAATCTCTCCTCCGTTTTCGCCTTGTAGCTGACTGCCGTCCTCATGTCTTGCTCAATGAAGAAGTATGGGCATGTCTGTTGTGTGAGTATTCCATTACATTGAACCTTGGACCATATGATGAGATTCTCTGTTTAGAAACAATTCAAGATGATGACTATCCCTGCTCTGTGCTTCCATCCTTCTGTGCTTCCACTCATTAGTAGCCCCAAGACCATTGCTCCTGAGCTTCCTGTGGACAGTGATGGGACTGGTTTCAGTGCTTGGTGACATTGAGACGATGGAGATTGTTCTCCTTGGGAAATGAGCACAACCACTGGACTAAAGTGAACTGATTCAAACCATGAGTCAAAACATTTAAAGGCGTTTATGCCTTATGTTTCTCCCTTTTTATATATTCTTTCAGAATATATAAAAATATAATATATATGAAGAGTTGTGAGTCCATCTGGTACACCTCTGCCAGCTGAAACTGTGGGGATAATTGTCTGGGAAAACCATTTATTTTACTGTTATAGTCCATAACACAATCATTTTACTGGTATAGTCTATGAACAGTGATGCAGCTGCCTGACCAAGGCTCTCTAGTTATAACCTCACATTCAGACATGAACAAAAATTAGATTAAAGATCAAGCTCTAAGGTGTATCAAGCTCTGTGGCCAGGTGCAACTAGGGAGTGATGTGTCCAGCACCACATCCAGCTGCTTTTAGCTCCCTTTACTAATGTAAATAAAGGTTTGTGGACAACCTGTTTTCTGAGTCAGGATAAAGATTTAAATTCTGGTGCTAAACTGTGGTCCCCATCTTTATGTGCAAAATAAATGCAATCAGAAAATTGATTAATTAATATGGAAATAATGTAGAAATGCCAAACTCAGCTCCCATGCCTAGTTAGCCTCCAAAGCAAAGGTTTGAAATGCAGAGTCCCAGAAGAGCAGTGAAAATCTGTGTTGCAGGGTATTGTATTTCTATCAGAAATTGAAAACAGCCTTGGCAAAATTCAAGGTAAGATTTGTTTTAGATTATACTGATTTGTAGGTGGCAAAGGGTATAGCCCAGGCTGTGTTGGGAATTTTGTGCTGGCACCTAGAAAGCTAAATAAGTCTTTTTTGTGATTAAAAATAGAGTCTCAGTTGGTGAGAATGCAGCAGAGTGATCTGAGCCGTGTGGGTTTTGTGTAGAGCAGCTTTGACCACCTCAGAGAACTAATGACAAACTCGTCCTTGAGAAGAAAACAGAGAAAAGACACGGGCTAAAGGAGGGAATCGCAGTCAGTGAATTCTTTGCTCACAGAGATGAAATCAAAGGAATCAGAGATGGCATTTCTAGAGACGGGGGGATTGCACCGATGCAGTGGATCTTACCCATGTTATTTTATAAATGTCTCCAATAATGATGAAGGCTTCATGGGGAGATGGGTTTATATGGGAAGCCTGGGAGTCTCTTCTTCTTCCTTCTCTTTTCCTCTTTTATTGACTATAGTAACAGCTGATTTCCTGGGTGGAAAAGAAGAAAGAACCTCAAATCAGATATAGATATTCCATGAAATAACAAGACCTCAGAAAGAGACAGGAAGTGTCTAGAGATGGGGCAATGTAGCCAAAGACAACAGCTCCTGAAGGCAACCAAAAATATTCCTTACTCCCCACCCTGTTGCCGCCATTAAATATATGTTGGCTCCATTTTGGCTGGGTTTATTTCCAAGAGGGCAAGATGTGCAGCCTGTCCCTTGCTCGTCTGACCTTGCATAAACAAAATTCAGCCCCTTCTTCCCCTCTACCTTCCCCAGGGTATCTCATAAGTCCCTTCGGAGGAAAACAAACCAAAAAAGGAAAATAATAATAATAATAATAAATAAGGATGTGGGGAAGCATGACCAGACAGACAAGAGCAAAGATTCCCCAAGGACAGACAAATGTTTCAGACTTGCAGGGACTTCTTGCAAGCTCAGCCCTTGGCCTTCTTTTACCCAGGAAATATTCCCCAGGTACAAGGGGCTTTGTGGTCTCCCTCTGTGCAGCTCTCATGGCCTCAGATTTGCTCCTGGCCTGCCAAAGGATCATACAGGCATAGTGTGGTGGTCTTCTCTCTATATATCATTTCCAGGCAGCAAGTGCTGCTGTCTTGGCTCTCGGAGATCAAGGACTTCACAGAAATGAGCACTTTGTGCCTTATTTGACTTCAGGTTCATAGAGTCCTCTCTGCAGGCTGATTTCCACTGTGGGACTTCACATGGGGATATCACCAGGCTGTGACAGGCATCAAGGCAGAAGGTACATGAGGCAGCTAGAGAGGTCAGAGAGCAATGATCTAACAATGTTTTAACTGAGCAGAGAGTTTTCCAATGTGTCTCTCTTTTTTTTTTTTTTCCCTCTATCTGGACTTCCTGCATTGTTAATATCTCAGCTTCCTCTGTTTTTTCACTCATGGTACCTTTTATGCTTTTAAGGCTCTTGGTCATAGTTTCTAGGATCCTGGATTTCACAGAGCAGTTTTTGTGAAGGGGATATTTTTTTGTCTTCTGCATGTGGATATAGGGAGCAGATATATCATAGACTTTATTCAAGTGTGCATAGTCTCAGAAAATCAAGCGATGGAATGAACTTCAATAACAGCCGCTGCTACACATGACTGTGAAGGCTTGATCTCATTACTATGAATAAGAATATAAATATAAGCTTCTTTTGACTTAACTGCAAGTGTAAGTTTGTGCCATTGAAACTGGTGACTTCTTGCTAGATTTATTGAGGGATCTATATTGATAGACATCTGTCCTGCTGAATAAGAATAGTGTATATTCCTGTTTTCCCTTGTTATGTTCTTTCCAGGCCTGCGTGTTTCCCACCGCCTCCCATCTCCTACATTTTCCTCAGGAGATGGGTTGATTTAGGGGTTCATTCATTTTTAGATCATTCTTGATTATCCAACTTTGAACAATGTAAGATGTGCACAGCGACTGCAACGAGCATCTTGCAGACAACAGGCTGAACAGAAGAGATGCAATGCCACATATACAGGAATGAAGGTCTCCTTTTGCAGAAGTGGGAATTTCTGAAAAACAGCGTCTTTTAATGCTTTGCAAATTTAATTTGTCATGTTCACTACAGGAAAATGAAGCACAGGAAAAATGCCTTTCAACAGACTTTTGTAGGACAGCAGAACATCATACCTGCCATGCAGCATTTGCTGTGACATGTACATGACCAGGAGTCAGTATTTCCACCCGAACTAGATACCTTGATTACCACTTACTGTCATTGGAGACCTGGTCAATGAAGTTAATAAACTACAGTGTGAATTTTCTCATCCAAAGTATAGTATAGGTAAGTTCCTTAAGTGCCTGTTCCTTCCAGCTGACTATAAAAAGAGAGGAAGGAGACTAACTCAGCTGTACATGTTGACATTGCAGACACCTAGGGCTCCATTCACCATCTGCTGCTCATTATGAGCTTAATGTGGGCATGTATTTCCCCAATAATCCAGTTGTGTTTGGCAGCTGGTGTAGATTTCAGTTGCTGTGGAGCTACAAGTAGCAGCCAAAAGTCACTTAGAGCTAGCCAGCTAGCCATGCTGACCCCTTAGATTGCTTTCCTCCTCATTTTTGGTGACTCTCGTCATTGTGTCACATCTCTGCCAGGACTTGTGGTGATGGGCTGCAGCTGAGCCTAGTTTCTTTGCTCTAAGTATTACCATTTTGCTGAGTCTCTGCTAACTACTGAGATATTTCCACACACTTTGGCCACCTGGTGCTCACCTATTTGACCTCTGAAAAACCTCTGCATCTGAGCTTTCCAGTATTTTCACAGTCTTGTTTGGCCTGTCTCCAGAAATAACTCTCCTATTTTACTATACATATATATATATAGTAAAGAAAGCACAGAAACATAAAAGTATTTTACGCACACACGGCACATGTACACATACACATCCGTGTTTCCATAATTTTCAGTACAATCTACAGAAAGGGAAAAAGAAACAAACAAACAAAAAAAAAAAACTTGTCCATAGATAGAAAGCCATTTAGAGACAGGAGAGAGTGGGAGATTAAGTGTAGATTCATTAGTATTTAACACTGAATGAAGACAAAAAAAATATCCAAAAAAAAACCTGGGCATTTTATAAGAGAATCAGACAAACTGTGCCCTACTTTGGTGGAGCCTGCTTTCTTTCATTGACATTTCTGCTTTTTATAGGAGAGGTTGAGTGAGAAAACATGCAAGGGAAAGAGATTTCTGGGTATGAATTTGACAGCATATTTGGGGTCCCATTTGAAGCTTATATAAAGCTGGCATTCGAGCGTATTTATGTGCAAGTTCCCAGACTTTTCCATTTGCCATAGGTTGTCATTATCTGCAGACCTTTTCATAACTTCTAATGCAAGCTAGGATATTCATTGCAACATCTCACTGTCTTCTCCTTCTTCCTGAGTATTTGTAGGTGAGTGGGTACTATGGGTGAGGGCTATCATTTTTAGACAGCAAAACGTGATCTGTCTAAGTCTGGTTCATCTCTGTTATCTCTCTGGTATCTCTGTTTTAGTCATCTAAAATGAACTTCACTGATAAACTGGAGCAAAAGCCATCAAAATCTCTGGGGAGTGGAGCACTTGTCCTCTAAGGAGAGGCTAATGAAGCTGGAATTGCGTATCCTAGAGAAGAGGAGGCTTTGTGGGGACCTAACATGGATCTTCATGGGAGTGTTATCAAGAAGATGGATCCAGGCTATGCACAGTTGTGCAAGATGGGAGAGTGATGGGAGCGTTGCCTCCCTTGATCTTCTTTCACTTCTGGTCCCTTTGAAAGGGTTGGACACTGAAGCATCTCTTTAGGTAGCTTCTTCCAAAAGGGGTCACTGATGTCTTCTTAACCTCTGCCGTCACCTCTGGTTTAAGGTCTGCTCTCCTGACATCTGCAGAGGGCTGTGTTTGTGGAGGGAAGGTGTTGAGGATTTTACAGCTGCAGGAGTTGCACAGTGGGGAGGATGAGGGAAAATGCCTAAGGATTTCTTGTGGTTTGTTAATTTGGGTTTCTACAAAATATTTTCCCTTATTTTGACATCATGGCTGGAGGACCAGGAAAAAAAATATTCCTCAGAGTTATATATTTACCCTCAAACCACTAAATTCAGGCATGGAAGTATATTAGGCTATTTCAATGCACACAGGAAAGCTATTGTTGAGCAAAATTATTCCCTGGTTTTACTACTGTAATATAGAGGCATGTGTTAGAGTTTAGAGACTCCCTAAAGAGCTGCTGTGGGCCTGTAGTGATTTAATTGAGAATGTAGCTATGGGTAGCTGATTATATTTTTAAATCTGTCTTTGACTATCTTCTCCTTTATCTTTGATCTTTCAGGTCTAATCCAAAGGCCACCCCAGTCACTGGGGCACAAAGGTTATAGCAAAACATGTAGTTAGTTTTATACCCCATCTTTACAGTGAGTGGAAGCAAGACTAAAATAACAACAGAAGTTTCCATTCCCCAGGAAGAGAAACTGGTAGAGATTTTTTCTAAGCACGTGAGAGTCAGTTGGGAGATTGCTTATGTAGCAGTGATCCCAAATAGGAAAAATACCTAAATTAGCACTAAGCGCTAAGAGGCTAGGTACTCCAGCTTTCTCCTGTGATCAATGGAGAGAAGTGGAGACATTTGGAGGAATGATCTAATTACTCTCAGTTGCCATCTCAAGGCATTTTTTTCTCTATTATTTATAGAGGGACCTCAGGAAAAAAAAATAAAAAAAAAGGAAGAAGCTTCCTCATGTAGATATCTGAGTTATAGACAGAGCTAGATACCCACTTTTAGGTGCCTACATACAAATGTCTGTGACCTGGTGTCCTGGCTCCCATAACAGTCAAGAAACATCTGACTTGAGATTCTTTGGGCCAAGTATCCTGCTTCTTAATCTAATGAAGAGAGAACAGGAAAGATTTCTGTTGACTTAGATTGCCTGAAATGGCACTAGTAGTTTACCTTTTGGCACCTGTTTTAGCCCTAGATCTGCATAGACCATAATGGAAACTAGAACACCCATTTCATGACAACACACTCCATATAGACCCTTGAAATAAGATGTGTCAATCTGCAAAGTAAATATGATCCCTAGAGTTAGGTGTCACCTGGACTTGTCGACTTCCTAATTTTCCCCCAAAATATCAGCTACTACCCTCAAAACCCAGCGGAAAAGAGTCTGTTTGGATATCTACTGGTGCTTAAAGTCAGGATTTACATGGGAAGCAAATGTAAAGCTTCCCATGCTTTACATGGAAAAGCACGTAAAGCATTCCATGCTTGTAAAGCATGCAGAAGCTGGATGATCCTGAGCCTGTTGACTATGAGGGTAGCACAGATTTACTGTCTACTCTTTACATCATTTATCCAAATGAGGCCATAATCTCTGTATTTGAGCCCAAAGCACAAGCAGTTCTGCGTGTCAGCTAGGACGTTCTGTGCCCTAACTGAGACCAGCTCTCTTGTCTTTGGGCAGGTTTAAGATAGATGGGAGAACAGGGTGCATGGTGCATTTATAGGTTGTAGAATTTAGGCATTAGGCTGCTCAGTTTGCAAATTTATTGTCAGTCTGCAACTGGCATATTTACATTTTAGGCAAAGTTTGCAGGGATTTTTATTGTATCACGTCTCTTTGTATCTCACATCTCTTAAAACTGCAGACATTGAATGGGAAAAAGACCACAATAACATCTTGTTCCTAGTAAGTAATGCTTGGCTGGGTGGTTACTCCCTTAACCAAAAGTCCTGCAAGCAATTTACCAAACTTGTGCAAGACCTGAGTTTCATCAATGCAGACAAATCAATTCAGCTTTTAATGGTTGACTCCATGCTAGGACTTTTAATAAGAAAGAGGTCAGGAAAGGGAGGCAAGGCAGCAAATAAACCATTTAGAGCAGTTTCTTTATAAAAAACTTGGGAAAATATAGGTCAGCATGCCAAAATCAGCAACAGAAGAAAGTTTTATACAGTGGTTCCAATTAAAACCTTCACAAATACCTTTGCAATTACCCTGGCCGCACTGTTTCCCAGATATTCGAGAGGCTAGACATGTATATTTGATACTAATTACAGGGAATATCATGAAGATGGTTAATTGCTAGCCCCAGAATTGAAGGGAACCATATGAACTCACCCATAAAGGAGATAAAAAGCATTTATGTAGGATATATTAGTCAAATTGTAAGTGATAATCCCTATTCAGACCACTGACTGTGATGCCCAAGGTAAATTTATGTACCAGTGATAATATCTTGACTTTTGGATAGAGATTCATGAATTATCTGGAGATCCATGTGCCTGAATTTGGTCTCTGTATAGTCAACAGAGGAAAATCACAGGTATAAATAAGGCCCTTAAAAAATAGGATTGAATATGATCCTTTTTCTAAATATGAGTAAGGATTTATTGTCAGTGACTTCAATGCAACGTTTTGTGTTTGGGCTGTAAAACTGAGCTTCAAAAGCTTGGCCAAATCACGAATGAGAGTCTTAAATGTTATACACTTGACCCCTGACTTTACTGGAAAATTCATTGCTGATACTGCATGTGGCACATTCTTTTCCTGGGCCTTTCCTCTCTGGAGAAGAAACAAAGACCATAAAAACACAGTGTGTGTGTTTGCAAAGGAATTGCTTCATCTACTGAGTAATGCTTTTCTCCATCGGCAGTTTGGAGGTCTAGAGTGAATAACTGACTTCTTAGATATTTAGCACATTAGGTACCTAAAGGCAGGAGAATGCTGCCTTTGCTGTACATGCACATGGCTGAAGATCTTCCTTTAAAAGAGAGGACTAAGGACTGCTTTGATGGGCCATAAATTCTTGATGATTAAAATACTCTTCACCAATATCTTGCTTTTCTCCTGGCTCAGGTTAAAGCCACTGTAGCTTACAGCAAAACAGAATTATTTAGGTATTCACTCAGACAGCAGACTTTCAGTAAAGGAGTGATATAACGGTGCCTACATTAACCTAAGAGATGCCAGGGTGCAAAGATGTACTGCCAAACACAAACTTTTCCCTTACTGAAAATCCTCCCTAAAGGCTTCAAAATGCAAGCCGCCCTAAAAGTGTATTGAGAAAAAAGTGTTTTTCCAAACATGTCTCCCTGCATTCACCATCCATATGCCGTGTTTTCAAAAAAGGGGAATTGAGCAGCTGGATCCTGTATGTCCCAGCTTAGTCCAAAACTGTTGCAGTCAATAACTTGATCGGAAGCATGACCTGGTTCCCCCCACTGCAAACGTCAAGTCCAGGCTGCACTCCCTGCCCCAGTTCAGCACAACACGTTCAAACACGTGCTGAAGTTTGCAGGTCCTCTTTCCCCCTCACGGCTGGGTGAATTTTATGTTCGCTTTCTAAATTCTGTTTTCCACATTTTGCCTCTTCAGTTTTTCTAGTGGAAATTAGTTCTCAAGGCACCTTTCGGGCAAGCAACAACAATAAAAATAGAAAAAAAAAAGAAGAAAAAAAAAACTGTGTCTGTGAGTGTAACTTGACAGCCTTGATTTTTCAGCTAGAGGAGAAAATTATAGGAGGATGCAGTAACAGCCAACCTCAGCATTGTTTCGTCTTTAACAGGGGTCATTAAAAGCAATGTTTAAAAACAAAAGACATCATCCAGTTATGAGAGTTAATGGAGCAGAACGTTCATTGCAGTTCAGAGTTTTTCTCATGTCTAGTCCAGGAATGCTTATTTGTAAGAGCCTCGTGTTTTAATGCAGAGCAGGTGCTGGATGGAGAAATTCCAGAACAAATTGACCAGACAGACAGCTTGTCAAGCACCAAAAGAGACTATCAAAGCAGCAGGCAGGAGAGAGCAGGTTGCAAACTGCATATCATCTCTAGCAAGATTAATGCTATTGTCCATGTGTGATTGAGAGAGGGTGGTTTTATGATTTGCTAAGCAGAGAGAAGCATTTGTAACCAACTGGTTTTAGACTAGTTTGGAGCATGACTATCAGTCACCAGAGCTAATGTGTTTTTTTCTTCCTCCCAAACAATTTCAAAAATGAAAATGCTTTTCTTCTCAAAGGGAGCATTTCAGCATTTTTGTATTCACATCCTTCTTTGTTTCTTCTTTTGAATTCAGGCAGTAAAATTGCAGTCTTTCCTCCCTATGTTTTTCCTTTCTCCTTTATTTGCATCTCCTGTGTGCTTCCAGTGACAGCAAAAGAAACACAAGAGACAGTAAAACCTGGGACAAGGACACTGAGAAATATGCAGATTTAAAGGTATATTTTTGAAAGTTTATGAAAAAGTTTCAAAAAGTAGCACTGAATATTTTGTTACCGTTTGTGATGTAATTACATACAACTTGGAAAAGAGCATATCCCAACATACATTTCCAAGACTAAATCTCCCACAAAAAATTAACAATTTGAGAGAAGCAATTTTTGAGAGGACAATTTTTGGTTAGTTCTGCATGCTTTTCAGATAGAAAACACATGGATAACCTACTGCTAAGCATATGGTGCAAGTGATGTGTTTCCTATACTCCAAAACCTGTCTTTCCCTGGTTCAGCCTTTCTTGTGCCAGCTACAGTGATGACTGTCCAAATATTGCACAGGAGGTGTTCACTGGATACCCTGGGACCTCTCTATTTTCAAAACCCTTTTATCTCTCCTTTCTTGTCCAGAAATAGTTCTCTATAGAGGACTATGTACAATTACTGGTGATTGTCATCTCTGCTCATTTTTCACTAATTTCACGTGCTCAAAATGAGAGTCTCATTCTTCTCTTAAGCTGAGCCTCTATTGCCCTGTCAATGCACCCCTTTGCCATTTGTGCAGCTCATGGTCCTCGTGCTGATATCTCACTAGGCTTAATGGGGTCATTGACTTTCCCCACTCTTAAGCACCCTGATGATTCACTGGGTCATTGAGTTTGTAGGAAATGAAATCCAGTGAAGATAAGCATGTTCTCAGCTACATTGCAAATTACAGTCATGTTAGTCCTAGAGAAAAATCGGATGTAGCTGCAACTACAGATCCATTATAAGCCATGTCCCACCTCGTATTTCTGTGCCCATCAGCAACAAGATCCTGTCCCCAAAGACTCAAATGTCTGAGCTCTCAGATATGATGGACCTAGAAGTTTATGGAAGTTCTGTGAGATAGATTATTGATACCATGGTGTGCCTTATCAGGAGGCAAAAGCTGGTAGATGGATAGACTTGAGCTGTTCAGGACTAGACAGACTAGACACTTACTCACATCCAGAGAAGTGATCTTGATGCTGTGACCCACTATGCTCCTTACTATCCCATGCTATGTGAATCTTCCCACTGATTTTGATTAACAAAGTCAGGGAGGATTTTGCTTTTCACAAAAGATTGGTGATGGATGTAAGTTGGTAGAGTTCTACCGAGGGCAAAAGGTTCTTGCTAGTTTCCACTCTGCTCGACAATTTTCTCTTCATATTAAGTCAGGTAGTAATGCATACATCACATTTTTGACCCCCCTGTCAGCTTTTGGGTTAATCATTTGTTTGTTTTACAGAAGTCATCAGATCAAGACAACTGACTCATTAACCTGAGGGTTCTTTTTACCCTCCTTAGCTTTTTTTTTTTTTTCTCCTCCAGGATTTTAGCTTCCTCTTTAACCCCTTGGCCTTATGACACCAATATGGCAAAACAATCTGTGTTTCACTTCAGAGTCTTTGCCAGTGGGTAGAACTGACTGTGTTTTGTGCTGTGATCTGTTCCTTTTGCCAGGGATTAAGCTGTTCTCCATGTCCAATGGGGACAGAACAAAAGGTCCTGGACTTAGCTTAGATATCATGACAAATTTCCTGATATGAAGGATAGTGAAGTACTAAAAGTGATTGCTTGTGATGAAACAGAATTTACAGCTTGGAGGGCATTTAAGAAAAACCTAGACATACATCTTTTATGAATGTCCACATAGCCCACTTTTCCAGGAAAAAGCAGCACACCATCATTTTAAATTTTGAGATGAAGAATTCTGAGTTCCAGTATAATAGAACTCTGGGATCATTAAACAGAAATTCTTATGCCAAACTTACTTTTTTTTTTTTTAGCAGAAAATATTTTGGGAAAGAAATAACATTAGTATGAAAATCCTATTAATACAGACTTGACCATGAATTTGTATTGAAACTGGCAACTTTTTCAAGACAAATTTGTCTGGCTTTTACTTTCAGCTTCAAGATCAGCTCAATTCTTCTTTCATGCCTTGTCCACTTCAAGGGTTCCCTCCTGAGGATTGCTCAAGCCTCCTACCAAATCCTCTGTCCTCCAGAATTCTGTCTTCAAGTTATTCTACATAAACTCATCCATTTTACCCTTTCCATTGATAGTGAATTTCTATCCAGTGACAGAATATATCTCTGGTAAGTAGAAGAGATAGTTTGTATTTAAATTAAATATGTCCGAAACCAAGATCTGAGCTTAGACTTTTTCAGGTTCTTTAATGAGTATGTGTAGCCTAAAGGTGAGACATTTAAGTCTGAGCTCATCTTGAAGAGTTCCCTTATGGGATGGTGAAAAGTAACCGTCTCAAGAGGATGACTTTTCTCAGCTAATTCTCCTGAGGTGCCTCACTCTCTGGAAGATCCAATTTCTCTCTAGAGATCATAAAAGGAAACTTGTGAAACCATCTTGCTTCCTGTTATCCTGTTGAATTTTACTGATTAACATTGTCCTTATATATTTTTTTATTATGTGTGTAAAATATACATAGGAAATATATATTTATATATTTTTATATATAAAAATATATATATTATATATAAATATATAAATTATATAATATAATTATAAATTTTTATATATATATATTTTTATATATATATTTATTCCTTAACAGTAATTGCAAGTTACTTTGAATGGTTTTCTGGTGAACTCATGTTGTGTATAATTCATACCTTTTAATCCAGCTGTCTCAGTAACAAGTTTAAGCAAGAGATAAAGTGGAGCAAGTCCTGGTACCTAGTTGGCATTTCCAGGGTAACGTTATTGACATCCCGGTTCTTTATCTGGAAAGGTTACTAAGGAAGAAGACAGTTCTTCTAGAGACTGAAGCTGAATAGTATATAGAATTTGAAGTGCTCTGAGCAGCTCAGGCAGGTAGGCCCTATAAGCACCTTCATGCAAAACAGCTACTCAAAACTCATACTCAGCTGGTTCCTGAATCCTGGAAATACCTGAATACTTTATTCATCTAAAGTTCTTCCAGAGATGTCACTGAAGTCATTGGCCTGGGGAAGAGCATAGATATATCAATTATGCACTTACTGGAATGCTCTGAACCCTTTTTCATGCTTATGCTGAGCTAGGATTTCCAAGCTAGATTTTCTCATTGCTATTCCAAAAATAAGCACCATGTCAGCATGTATCAGATGAGAACTGATAAATCAAGCCTTGTGTAAATTATGTATGCTTATTCATATTTTATCTGACTGCAGTTGTATTGGATTAGTTGCCTAAATTCAGGAGATAAGTTCTGGCTATCTGGTTTGGAAGGAAGATTTTTCCAATGGCCTAAAATTTGGTGTTTCGGGCCCTTTGAAGACTCAAATCAATCCTGCTCCTCAAAGCTTTGATCATCTACCTTAACGACAAGCTCAGCGAGCAAGCTCCACTCATCCTCATTCACAGCACCTCACTCTGCCTCTAAAACTGATGCTAGCGCCCAAAATACTTGCAGCTTCAGTAAACTTCAGTGCTTTGGGGATCATTAGGAGCAACTGGAAATGCAGGATTTTCCTGTTTTGCAAGATTTTGTGACTTCTTTGTTGGTCTTTCTGTATCTAAACCACAGACACTTCAATGTGGCTATTCCCCAGCCTCAGTCAAAGCCCATTACAACCAACAAGGTAATCCTTGCTTAAAACTAAGTATGTGCTTAAGTGCTCTGTGGATTAGGACCTTGCAACATGCAATATAATCCCTGTACATAAACAGGCAGTTAGATAATGGTCAAGAAATCACTATACTATTCCTACCATAATAGGAATTTCATTTTATAATACTAAAGCTTTTCAAATGGTTTCAGACATACCAGAAACTCCTGGAGGACTAGATATGAAGTGACTGAAGACTGTTACCAATGAAACAGCACAAATAACATGGAAAAGTCCTAAATTATACAGGTCATTTTTTGCTCAGGTCTTTTGTAAAAATTATGATTATATTTATATTGGTGAAAAATATTCTGATGGAATCATAAAAAAAATCATCAGTTGTAGAATAATATGTGCTGAAGTATAATTCTATTAGGATGCTTTATGCATTCATTTTTATATGTCGATATGGCAATCTTAAGATTTGAAAATCCCCTTTAAAATAAAGGTCTCTTAAATTACTCACTGTGTCTACATGTGCCTACTTCTGCAGGATGAACTTTGTGAACTGGTTTGTATCTGTTAGTGTTCTGCAAAAACGTTTTTGCTGGATGCAATGTTTTAATACTCCACTCTGGGTAATAGCAATACTGCAGTATATGACATACTGGAGAGATCCTTTTCATATAAGCCTCTAAAATCATCCTTGCACTAGATGTAGGGTAGATTTTCAGTCAATGCAAAACAGCATTACCCCATGAGAGCAGAAATGAGGCACTAGTTTGCATCAGCTGAGTATTTAGCCCAGTGTCTCTGCACAACTCAGCTTATTCTTTCAAGACAGAGCATCTTAAAGAACCTTCCAGTTGTAAATTCCTTTATTCGTCTGACTTCAAAATAGAAGACAGCTGAGTAAAGGTGTGAGCTCTTCAAGAGTTGTAAACAGCATGCAGAGTGCTTCATAAAAGGGTGACTTTTCACATTCTAAGGTCTTCACTAAGTAATTAAAAAGGCCTCAGAGCAGTGAAGACTGAAGGTGAAAAGGGAGTGTTACTTTTCTGTAGATTTTCATTGTTGTGTTTTTTTCTCTGTTTCACAGCAGAGATTGGGCAGACAAGAGACTATAAATGCCACTATTAAACTATAAGAAAAAATTCTTTTTCTTCTGTAACACATTTTCCAGCTCCTGTTCTTAATCAGTAGGCACTGCTTATGGGAGACATTTCCTTTAGGAATATGTGTTTTGAAGCTGCAGACCTCCATGGCTTTCAAAATTTAGCTTCTCAGCTACACTGAAAATAGTATTCTACAAGTCTCTTAGATATCTCTATGTGATGGGCTCCAAAAGTTGTTTTCATCTTTACAAGAAATATCAAGAAAAATGTAATACCGATTGTGTAAGTCTGTAGTTAGCAAGATTCTCTGTGCTTTTGGTGGCTTTGGTATATATAGACTGATTTAAGTCAATCGGGCTCTGAAATCCACATTGCTGGGCCATCATGCACTTTATATTAAATAACTAATTAAATAAACCACAGAATATAGCTACAGTGGAAATATTAAGAGCTGTTAAGGAACTGTGTGGAATCTGCAAGGTTCTAGTATGAAATTCTGGACAGGAGCTTGAGAAATATCAAACATAGCAAGCTATTAGAGTGAGTGAGTTTTACTATAACTACATTATTTATTTTGATTTCAGATGAGCCATCCAACAGGGAAACTGGAGAGTCCTTCAGTGAAGCAGATGTGGGCACAGGTTTGCTGGAGTAAGCAGCAAGTCACTCCAAAAGAGCTTTTGCAGTTACACCCATTCACTTCATACAGATAGAAGCCAAAAATCAGAATTAAAATCACGGCTTTCAAAGACTTACTGTTGATGTGCAGCCAAGTAAATAGGATCTGTGTATGTGGGTAGACCATCCAGCTGCCCTTTGAGCTTCCAGCCTAGATGATCTATCTACAAACAGACCAGTTGTGTGGAGTTATGGTGGCCTTCAGGGTGCCTTCAGAACAAGGATTGAGCTGGTTCTTCTGGGACCACAGTAAAACATACGAAGTTTTTAGCCTGAACTTCATCCAATGTTATAAAAGCATCCCTGGGAGATGGAACCGGCATCAATCTGCAGGAATCAGTCTGGGTTCTACTAGGAATGTGGAGAACAGAGAACCCTTCTTCCTGGAAGGGATTTTCCTGCTTGCTAACAGTTTGCAAATAAACTTGTGATGGGAAAAGGACAGAGAACATAGTCTTTGGCAAGGTAAAGCATTGGGGATCATTTGTGAGCTTTCCTATTTTGTTCTTCCATTAAGTAGCAATAAGTTCAAAGCAGTATTTTGAGTTAAAAAAAAAAACTTAAAAATTTTCTTCTTTTTTTCCAGAACTTTTGCTCAGAAGTTCCCTACCCTCAGGAATAATTTAATTAAAGGAGCCTCAGTTTGAGAATCTTCCCCTCTGTCTTCAAATCTCTCCAGAAAACATTTCCTGTGAAATACTGCTTAGTTGTAGCATTTATTCCCTTCTCCAAATCTGAGGAAATCTGAGAATACAAAGAGATGGAAAGCAACTTTCCAGTTCTCTTTCTGAAAGGATTTTCTCTGTACAGAGTGGCAAAGATGCAGCCTAATAACTTACAGGATGGGAAATAACTAGGACAGAGTCCTTTAGTCATCCCATGCCTCCAAAATACCAAGTGTCAATGGGTGACGTCAAGTCTGCGTGCTGGCTTTCAGTTTGGCTCTCTGGGCTGCTGTGGTCCAGTTGTACCTTGGCTCTTCTGGGAGCTTTCGCACCTTTGTGCACTTGACCTTTTCTTTATAAGACTTGGCCTCAACTCTTTGTATATTTTTTAAAAACTCACTGGATGAGAATAAATCCTAAATGCCAGGAAGCAGCCACTGAAAGGACTGAATGGAATAAAATTTGTACCGTAAAAAGACGCTTTTGACATGCTGTTAGCATTCTTGGGAGCTTCGGAGGTTCCTTCTGTGTTGGGAAGCAGATGTTTCAGAACATCTGGTACACACAAATGCAACAGGGCTGTCACCACCGCCATCTGCTATTGTCCTGCAAGGAACAGAGTAAGAGTGCAGGTAAACAATAGAAGAATAGGAAGAATAATTCTTCATCTGACAATCTCCAGCCTTGCTCAAGAAGAGTGTTGAAGGGCATGATTGCTCCTCTTCTACACCGAACTCAGTGATGGGAGGTCACTGGGTTAGTTGTATTTGGAGGTCCAGGGCTGCTGCCAAATACCTGCTTGCCTTGGGGGCCACCAACATTGCAATTCAACATGGCCTAGGCGTGGTACCCAGCTGGTTGGTGAGTTCCCTCTGGCGTTTAACTCAACTAAATGTTCTTACTAAGAACGGTCACAAAAAGAAAGCCCTCAAACCACAAATGTATGCCAAACGAGCATTTTTGGTTTGTCTCTCTTCCCCTCAAATCGAAAGCATTGGCTTCTCCGGCCTATTTCAATTGTTTTCATTCATACTTGTTTCCTGGATGATGTTAGCTAAAAGTTCTTACTTAAAAATAATAATAATAATAGTAATAATAATAATAGCAACCTCCTCTCTTCCTCCCCAAACCACATACACTAGCACAGAAAACTGGCAGGTGGCATTTTTCTTCAGATTTGCCTTTTTTTCTTTTTTTTTTTTTTTTTGAATAAAGCCAAGCCTGGGAAAGCAGTTTTGCTTTATTACCAGTAACATTAACACCAAGAAATAACAGCTGACATTAGAATCCTAGTGAAATAAGCTTTGAACATAAAAAGGAATGTGTTCCAATGGCAGGCTATATGTCGCTCCAACCATGTTGCTTAGGGCTGTGAATTATTTTGATTATTTAAATACTAGTTCAGAACAAACCAATGACCCAATATTTGTCAAACTGGAGGTCACAGAAATATATGGTAGAGAATAAATTTGTGCACAGAGGCTGGTGGGATGAGGCAGGGAATTGTAATGCTCAATGACAGGTAGGAAGGACTGCATGTCCACAACAGCAAGGACAGAGAAGAGGAGCAATGACAAAGTGGTAGCAAAATTTCTCTGCTGCTGCTACCCTTCCCTTCTGCTATTAAACAAGAGATCTCCCTTTATGAATTGCACAAAACTATTATGAACTCATAAGAGAGCTGTTGACTTATATTGGTTCTTGAAAAGAAGTGTTTTTCATTGCTCCCCTTTTTTTCCAATTTTATTAGTACACTTAGAAGCAAAGTGTACTTTTTTCATGTGGTAGATGTACCAATGGCCATAAAACAGAAATTTACACCTTGGCCTGGATCAATAGCAGACATGACCATCTAGTCAGGCTTACAGATGATTTCTTGTGAGGAATGTCCCACCTTAGCAAGCAACAATGAAGAAAAAGGAGAGAAAAAGACCATGTGGAGCTCAACCCAAGGGATGAGTCACTTTCCATACCCTGCAAACATTTGTTCTACTTTGCGAGAAATGAAGAAGAAAAATTTCACATTGAGGATCTGGAAAACTTCTTTATCCAGAAACTGCTCAGAACTGCTCACTGCAAAGCCAGACCGGTCATGCCACCTCCATGCCACAGACCATGACAGAGCAGGTGAAATTCATCACATATCCCATCAGATCTTTGTATTGTAAATGTATACACATGAGCTAATTACTCAGAGCATCGTTTATAGTATAGGCAGACTTGGTCAAGATGTGATAAATTTCAAAGGGCGTCTAAAATATGCCACATGAAACTCACTTTTTATTTTTTTCTCTTTTATCTGTTTTTTAATTTATGAACAGGAGAGATTTGCATCCTTTATGTTCTTCTGTACATGAGCCTGTGCTGCTTTTCGGTCTGTGCCTACTTCACCTCTTCAGAAAGTTCTGATCTCTTCTCTACTCTTGATAAAAACACTTAAATCTGCATTTCTGCTTCCTGCTGTGTAGTTGTAGCAACAGCAGATGGTTGGAGGATGTGGATTGGACTCCCTCTGCTTGAGGATACACTGCCTGCCTTGGAAACAGCTGGACTTTGCACTGCCTGTAAGCCCCAGAGAAATAGAAACGGGGATCCAGATAGGGGCACCACAGCCCCTAATTCAGCAGCCATAATGGTGGGAATGCCAGTGAGGAGGTGGCAACTGGAGAGGCTGTGGGAAAAAAACACATGGGAAGGATGGATTTTCATCCCAGCTGCATTCTCAACACTTTCTTTGTCACAAGGGTGGCTCTGGAAATCTGAATTATATGCAAGAATCTGTCCTGGAGATGTCTGGACATCTCTCCTTGTGCCATACTTTCAGTGTGGTTGTCAAAACAACTAATACTTCAGTAATTGTATATGTCCTGGTGTTCAGAAATAACCTCTGAAAGGGCTGTCACATGGCTGTGAGGACATCAGTCCAGATGTGAAGAAGGTGTGCTGCTTCCAGCAGCTAACTTTAGCTTAGCCTCATGAAAACAAAAATGCTCTTGAGAGGACAAGGTTTTTGTTGGCTCTGTCAAGCCTAAAGACATCCCAGTAGGCAGGCCATTCTTAGCCATCATTATGGGAACTTTGGGTCTTATCCAGAGCCTGCTAAGTCA
Organism: Tinamus guttatus; assembly: GCF_059628265.1. Lineage (NCBI taxonomy): Eukaryota > Metazoa > Chordata > Aves > Tinamiformes > Tinamidae > Tinamus > Tinamus guttatus. Next base: position 598,649 of record NW_028289024.1, read on the forward strand.
AAGGGAGTCTATCCATTCACTCCAGCAAGGCTTGGACCTGATCCACTGGGTACAGGAGAGGAGACCTTTGCCCATGTTGGAAAAATATTATTTCCTTCCAAACCTCCAGTGTGCAACAATTTTAGAGTTCCTTCTTTTTTTGTTGCTCTCTCTCTCTCTCTCTTTTTTTTTTTTCTCTCTCTCTTTCTTTCTCTCCTTTATTTTTTATTATATTTTTCTCCTGCTTTTTCTTGGCAGCAGCTAATCTGGAAAAGTTAGAGAAGAAACTTGATCAGACTGTTTTCTTCAGTCATATGCTGCTGTCAGTATTGTCTCGGGTAACTGGACTGCTGTTTGTTAACCGTCATTACCTATTTCAAGTGGAATCATTATCTGGAGCTCCAGGTTCATCAGGCAAACTGGTGCAGTGTAACACAGACGCTGCTTTTTTGTTGGATTGCTGTGCTTTTTATTGCTCTTTTACAGGCGACGTAGGCGAAGTCCAGGCCCAAGCCACTGCAGGTGTTCCAACAAAGTCCATAGCTAAAGGCCAGCTGCAAATTTTCACTTCCTGGGGTGAGGAACTAGTGCTTAGGAGCAATGTTACTGACTCCTTGTTCTTCCCACACTTCCTTTGCATCTGATATATATAGCTGCATCTGGAGTTATTTACTGAGGTCTTGATATCATCTGGCCATCCAGACAGGAGGCTTGTAGCAGTGTGCCATAACTCTTGAGTTCCCTTTTTGAACATTTTTGATCTTTCTCTGCGTTTTGCCCTGTTATGGTCAGGGCACATGTTTGGCTGAGGGAAGAGTGAAGCAACCAACAACTCTGACTCTAGAATATCTGGTGTATCTGAGGGCCTCAGAGCCCTTCCCTCAAGCATCCCCACCACTAGTCCCTCATACTCACCTAGCTCCTTGCAGACCTGTAGGTGAAAGCTTAGGATTTCTTTTTTTTTTCCTTTTTTTTCTTTATTTTTTCCTTTTTTCTCTTTTTTTTTTTTGATTTTGGGAATGCAAAAGTTAAAGCTCTACCTGGTTATGTAAATACCTTGTGTCATTGTCATGGGGTAGAAGGACTCAAGACTTGCAAGAAACCTGCATCCTTCCAGAATAGTATTTGGGGGTCAGGCAAGATACCCTAGGGGACGGCTACATAGAGAGTCTTTACCAGGACAGAAATGACATCTGAATCTTACAAGTCACAACCCTACATCATCATCAGTATATATCTACACTTACTTCCGACTCAGAGCTGTGCCTGAGGCTAACCAAAGATCCTGTGTCCAGAACTCGACATCCTGTTTCATTTAGGATGCAGAATTCAATTAACTTAACCTGACACATTCTAACTAGTTGGAGAACTTT